>NC_138671.1:5590856-6190856 GCF_964273445.1 Streptopelia decaocto | reverse complement strand
TCCCAGAGAGAAATCATAGTATCATTATTTAAGAAATAGAATTGTTGGTTTGGTGTGGGGTTTTTTCATGGGTTTTGTTTTTGTGTTTATCCTGGCTCAAAGCAAAATTTCTGTTTGCAGAAGTGGTCCTTCTCAGTACCTTTGATTCAAAAGGCTTTTATGTCTGAAGTAGAATTACTAGTAAAGTAAAAGGAAAATCATTATGCAAGAAGCAGGGTGTTCTCCTGGAGCACAGGAACTCTCAGCACTTCCAGTAAGAGAAATGGGTAGGAAATGCCATTAAGCCTGGTTACTCAATGTACCAGAGTTCTTCTGACCCACATAAACATATAGTCTTACTGAGCTAGAGCTTGATTCAAGAGCTCTGTTTTTAAGATAAATGGTCTAAAATGGGCTATTGGATATTCTAGCATGGAGTATGGTGTTCTGAAAAATGTAATTTTCCTTCTCAAACAAAATAAAAACATCAAGGGCCTCATAATTAAAGGAGAAAAATGGCCACTGTAAAGCATTCCAAAAAGCTCTGTCATAGTAGCTACCTTGAAAGAAAATTCAAAGAGAACACACAAAAATTGCAACAGAAACAAACATGGAAACCATCTGAGATTCATGGCAGCATCACACTCATTCAAGGCTCTTTAATGAGAAAGAAAAGTTTGGTAGATGAAGATATCATTATTGAAGAGAGCACAAGAATCTACAGACTTGAAAGTGAATGGATAGGGCTGCAGGAAAGAAAAAAAATCAAAACCAATTGAGTTATTTCAGGGAACACTCCAACATACCCTTAGTGAGGCAACAAAGGCTCCTTTGAAAGTGGAGTGTTAGGTACTTATTTAAAATAGCCTAAGTGGAAAATACCAATTATAGTGGCGGCTGATAATTATTTTAATAGGAAAATAATAAAATGTGACAAAACAATTGTTAAGAAGAAAATGTCTGTTTCAAATTATTTGATTGCATAGAAGACAGAAAGGGAACAATGATGGGCACCTGCTCTGGGTATGTGAAAAAGGATCAATGTTCTGAAAGGGTGGGAACGTAGAAAACCCACAAGATGTTCAGATATATCAGAAGTTACATAAACAATTTTGCAATTAAGGCCCTAGAGAAAAAAGTGAGAAAATGAACAAGAAATATTTAAGCGAAATGATTTCTGTATATCAGTTCTTTATTGAATAAATTTTATCCAGCTTCCTGGTGAGAAATATGAATTATGGCTGGGAGAAATGTACGCATAAAATGAAGGTAAAAGATGTCATTTCTACTTTCAGATCAATGTCATTTGATGGAGCCTTAATCATTAAACTGCAAGGGGAATCCAATTTAATTAAAATATTGGAATCCTATTGGATTTGATTCTATAGAAGAAAAAAAACCTATGTTCATCAGCTTAGTAGGTATTGTTGAACTTTGCATTAACTAATTTGGTGAATATCAACCCAGATTTCACCTCCCTATCTCCTGACAACCTGAGCAGAGGTCAGAGCTCAAGTGTCTCCGGGTTCCCCTTCACCCTCCACTAAACCCACTTCTAGAAAAAGGTTTTGGTTTCTCAGTATTCAAATTCAGGATGTTGCTTAAAGCATCACAGTGCAGGATGTGCTGTGCTGACAGATGATGTCCACTTAAACAGCTTATTTTAATTAACTTTTAATATCTTTGTTACATGTTCACAATAGACTACATAGACCAACTGGTCTTAAAAAGAGAAACAGTAAAAACTTGTCAGTTTTCTTAACTATTAAGAACAATTACTGATTTTCTGTGTTATGGATTTGTGTATTTTATACTTTAAATTTCTTTTTAGAAACTACATCAACCAAAAAATTCCAGAAGAATGAAAATGATCTCCTTATAACATCCTCTTACCACGGCAGCATATTTTAAAGTGACAGAAATAAAGTCAGTGCATCTAGAAAAGATGCTGAATATTTGACAACTACTCAGATAATATTGTGGAATTAAAGAAGAAAATTAGAAAGAAAAAGTTACTAATTGCTATTCTATTAATTCACAATCTGTACATCACCCAGAATATCTAGCAAGCCCTTATGATTAATTTGAAGGGAATTCTAATGACACCTTTGTGTCAGCAAAAGAAATTAATGACATCAAGACAGAAAAACAATTATTCTCATTTAAAAAAAAAAAATCGTATTAACTCCATAGGGAAACCAAAAATCTGAGACACATTGACACAATTCCTGGGAAAGTGACAGGTGTTTCAAAACTAAGCAACAACAAACGTCAGTAGGAGACCGCGTAACTCCAGGGCAAGAATCTGCAAATGAAAGGAAATCAGCAGTAATGTATGCACATGACAATTAAAAAATAAGGAGTACAAAAGTAGTCTGAAATGTGAAAGCTCGGCACTAGCACACCATAGCTCTACCTTCTTGAAACACAAAGGAAATCAAATGTGATCAAAGGATTTCCGCTAAATAAAACCGACTACAACTATTCAGCATAGGAGACCTGAAAATACAAGCACAAGGATGCGATAGCATCTACAGACAGATTAATAACTAGAGAAAACCTCAGATTATTAGGTTGTGTTGATGCTGAAAAACATGACTATTTGTCCTAGAATGTTCTACAAATCTTCACTTATTTGCAACATTCTTCACAGCATGGTGTTCATTACCATTAATTAGCTGAACTTCATTTCCACAGGGACTGCAAAAGCAGCAGAATCATTGCAAAGGTAAAAAAATAAGGTACACAGAGCTCTGGGGCTCCCTGCTGGTCCCCAACATTCTCCTACAGTCATCCCAGCAAGGCAGGTCCTGGCTGGACACCCCATTTCTCAGCTGTTGGCTGCCAAACACCAGCATCCTCTTCAGAAGGAAAATCCTGATGGAACCATTTCCCAGCCAGGCTGCACAGCCATTGTTCCCCAGCCATGTCCGAGCCAGGCACAACACCCAAAAGCTGGGTGCCAAAAGCCAGGATGCCCCAGCAGCAGGTGACAATCCTGATGGGACAGATGCCCAACTGAGACAGTGGCAGCCGAGCTGATGAATGCCCTGTGCCCCAGGACTGGCAGCTTAGAGAAGTGGTGGTGTTTTTATTTTTATTTTTTTAATAGAAAAATGTTTTGGCCAGTTAGGCAAAATTCTGTAACAGATGTTACTGGTGACAGAAGATACAGAGAAGGCAGAGTTACTGAATGCCTTCTTTGTCTCTGTCTACTCTGTCGGAGGCTGTCCTGAGGAGCCCCGTACGCTGAGGCCCCAGAGGAAGGCAGGACAGTGGAGGAGTTTGTCTGGGTTGATGAGGACTGGGTTAGGGAGCAGTTAGGCAATCTGGACAGGCTGTGCTGCCATCCAGCAAGACCTGGACAGCCTGGAGAGTTGGGCAGGGAAAAATGTAATGAAATATAACAAGGGAAAGTGTAGAGTCTTGTATCTGGGTAGGAACAACCCCAGGTTACAGTCTAAGTTGGGGAATGACCTATTAGAGAGCAGTGTAGGGGAAAGGGACCTGGGGGTCCTGGGGACAGCAGGATGACCATGAGCCAGCACTGGGCCCTTGTGGCCAGGAAGCCAATGGTACCTGGGGTGGATTAGAAGAGGGGTGGTTAGTATGTCGAGAGAGGTTCTCCTGCCCCTCTACTCTGCCCTGGTGAGACCACACCTGGAATATTGTGTCCAGTTGTGGCCCCTCAGTTCCAGCAGGACAGGGAACTGCTGGAGAGAGTCCAGCGCAGGGTGACAAAGGTGCTGAAGGGAGTGGAGCATCTCCTGTGTGAGGAAAGGCTGAGGGAGCTGGGGCTCTGGAGCTGGAGAAGAGGAGACTGAGGAGTGACTTCATTAATGTTTACAAATATAGAAAGGGTGAGTGTCAGGAGGATGGAGCCAGGCTCTTCTCGGTGACAACCAGTGATAGGACAAGGGGTAATGGGTTCAAACTGGAACACAAGAGGTTCCACTTAAATTTGAGAAGAAACTTCTTCCCGGTGAGGGTGACAGAGCCTGGCCCAGGCTGCCCAGGGGGGTTGTGGAGTCTCCTTCTCTGCAGACATTCCAACCCGCCTGGACACCTTCCTGTGTAACCTCATCTGGGTGTTCCTGCTCCATGGGGGGATTGCACTGGATGAGCTTTCCAGGTCCCTTCCAACCCTGACATTCTGGGATTCTGTGAGATGTTAGATACGAGAACATTTCGTAGCAGGGTTCTGTTTTTCCCTTGTCAGTAGCTACCTAATATTATCAAGAGCCATTTTCATGAAATTATTTACACTACAGACACTCTGTCAAAGCATTATTGGCTCTCAAACTCTCTCTGTTGAAAATGCAGAGTCTTTTCAATGAATAACAAGTTAAATCTTCAAGTAAAAACAAACAAAAAACCCCAAGAAAACAAACAAAAAGCCCAAATGCACACAAACTAACAAAACTCCCACGTTTCTTTAATTAAAAAAAAAAAAATGCACCATGGATTACTGATAATGATTCTATAAAAGATGTAAGCTTTTTATTTTACTCTCCTACAGCTGAATATCCCACAGATTTAAATTTCCTACATGCCAAATATCCCCACGTCTCTTTGGAACCAGTTGTAGCAGACTCAGTGTAACATGTCCAAAGGAGACAGATAAAGTCACAGCTGGTGTGCCCCGACTGTGGGATTTGTTTGTTTGCTTTAACAAATTTCACTGGTCTTTCTAGAAATGTATTTATTTCCCACTTCTCCTGTACAACTCTCTCTTTTTACATTTTTTTTTTTAAACTGTGCAATATCAGAGCAATTATGACTTCAGCAATTATTTCATAAGTACTTTTAAAATTTTAATATCTAGCCAAGTATCTTCATAATGTACTAAGTTTGCCTACAATTTATGAGTTGCAGAACTAATATATCCAAATCAATATCCAGAAAGTATCACACCTTTAAACCAAATTAACTCATGTAGGTGTAGTTAATCCTCAATGTCAAGTCATGCTGCCTTTTTATTTTTTTTCCTCCTTAAGTAATTTAAAAGATAATTTCCCTGAGGATTTAAAAGCACTGAGATATGCTATATGGAATAGCATCAGCTTTGCCTGGGAAGGACACACTTCACATGTCTTTAAAATAAATTGACAGAGAATGTAATGTAGCTTTCCTGGGTATTTTCATCATATCACTACCTATTTATTATCGGAAAATGTCAAGTTCAGGTGTTAATTCAGGAAGCGAAATCTTATAGATTGAACCATGAAAATGACACTCATAATGCACAAAGAAAGAGCAGCAAAACATCTCAAAGGGAACTAAGACAATGAATCTGGGCTTGAATGTATCTGTAATTAAAATGGATAGTTCGCGTTTTATACATGCATATTAAAATGTAATGCTGATGTGCTAAGTGAGCCCAGAGCGGCAGGAATGGTTTCCTACTGATCCACAAAGCCCAGAAAGTACATTGTCCTATTAAATATGTGCGATGCAGAACTGCGGGAAGCAGATGATGCTGCCGCGATGCAGGTGATGCTGAGCTCTACCTGCTCCGAGTTCAGCTGCTACTCGGTCTATGGCCACACGTGATTCTGCTAATTCTTCATCTCTAGGACTTACGGCTGAAAGCAGTTTTATCAAATAACAAGATTACGGATGCTGAAGAAAACAAATATTTTCAAACATTAAGCATAAAAATATACATTTTTAAGTTAATCCTTTGATTGCCCTGCATTCTGCTAAGCAGCCACCCTCTCCAACGTGAGCTTTCCAGAACATGAATCTTCCATGAAACAAACAAAAAAACCCCAAAACTTCTACAAAACAAAACAATAAACCCAACAACAAAAACCCCAATTCAATATAACAGGTGAAAAAAGTTACACTAACCATATATGTTTACACCCAAGATAAAAATCTCAGAAACTTGTAATGCTCTCAACTTTATAGTACTGGAGAAAGCAGAATTTTTACAGAGCACTCAGGTATTTATAACCCCACACTTCTAGACAAAAAAAAAAAAGTGTCTTTCTGGGCATATAGTAGAAAGACATGTATTTATAAAGAGGAATTATTTTATTTTATTTTAAACTCAATGTGCTAAATAATTTAGCACAGCATGTTATTACACAGAACCTTAAGTTCCCAAAGAAAAAGACCTATGTCTAATCAAAGTTGCCACCTGGAAAATTGTGGCACTTGTTCAATGTTATCAGAACAGGCTCATTTACTGTAGCGGCATTGTACTAAAATAGTCTTGTGTATAAAACATTATCCTGATTATAGGATTACTCCTGTTAGCAGCCATTCATTTTAAAGCATCACCAGCCTTCTCAGAGCAAGACAGAGTACTGTGTTATTTCACAGTAATGGTAGTGAACACTGCACCCTAATCTTGGAACTCCTTAGGATAATTACTGCTCAAATACCAGGGTAGTTGACTAAGCTCCATCTCTTAAAACCTGGAATGCAAAGGTGATATATACGAGGTAAGTATCAAGAAGACTTAAAATTTCCAGGTGTTAACTGGCTTCCTAGCTGTCCCTGCAGTCACCACAGCATCTTTATGGAGACCCAGGCTCCTTCCCTGGGACAGCCAGCTCTGCCGTCAGGGAAGGACCAGCTGCTGTTAGACAGATCTGCCTGTCCACCAGTCAGTTATTTGCAAACCACCACCACAAAACCTAACAGAGTAGCTTACTGCCTAGACAGAAAAGTATTAAGGGAGACCACGATAAAGGGAAACAAAGAGGTTTAATAACTGCAAGATCCCTGTTGAGTCATTAGCCAGCAATAACCACCAAACAAGACAGTGTCCTTTGCCTACTCAGCCTTGCCCGAACAAACAATCACTCGGAGCCTGACACCGTACAAATTAAACGAGTGCTTGTGCCTGCATGGGAATGAAAACCCATTCCTCCTCACTGCTAACAGCCCCGATGAGCCATCACCTCCATGACTTACACTCCTTCCCCGAGGAAGGGAGTGACACATGACTCCTTAGGGCATTAGTGCAGTTCATTCACAGATGCCCATCTCTCTATTTAATGAGTATGAAATAACTGAAGGAACAAGGAATTAATTTAAGGAGTGAGTACTGTTAGGAAATCAGACAAGGTTCTTGAAACCTAATGTCCTACATACTTAGACAAACACAGTAAAAAGAGAATTTACATCATGTGTTTGTTGGACAGAAGTAGTGAGATAGAACAGATTGAATACAGTTTCATATCCAAAGGAACTAACTTTACCAATAGTATGAAAAGTAAACAGAAAATGAAAATTAATAACAGCACAGTTTGCTCTCCCATATGCTTTTCCATCTCACTATTTTACATGGCACTACAAATGATATCAGACTGCTTGCTTACAAGTAATGAGCCATTAAGCAGAATCATAGCAGATACCTAACAAGATGCACTTCTCTAATTGACTTCATTGTTTGAAGTAATAAATGAGATCCAACTTTCCTTCTTTATATGAAGTGTGCCCAAGTTGTTCCAAGCATTATATACACATTTTCTCTGTGAATGCTCGTGTGCAGAGAGAAGAGTGAGATGATGAATTTCATAGTCTATTTTAGAAGAAGGAATGTGTGCATAAACAACCTTGTGAATCTCAAGGTGAAGTTTTCAGGTTTTTTTTATGACATATTTTTGTCATTGTAAGCATCAGTGATCGCTGGAGCTGACATTCTTATTAATATGTTATCAAAATAATTCTCAAGAAACCCAGTGAGGAAAGAATAAGTCAAACAAGCTTGCATCCAAAAAGTCTCGGTGGTCAAATCTCTTGGAATTGCAAAATTTTGATGACAAAACAAAACCACTTCATGTCCTTCCACATTTCCCAAATTTTTACTCTAGCATAAACTGATTCTAACTCTGACCCCTCTCAGGGGAAAATCAAGAGCAGCAGCTCACGTCTGCAGCATGCACAGCAGGGAGAGACCACAATAAGAATCTCAAGACACACAGGAACACATACAAAACTGAAGTACCAGACATAAAAACGGAGCACAGCCAGAACTTCAGCAAAAACAATTGACCACAGCTGCACGCTCCCCAGTAGCCGCTCTAAGTTGTGTCACAGCATACACATTGGCTCCCCGCTTTTCTGAGAGTATTTTTATCTGCTCCCAAAGGCAGGGAAGTGTAAAACCGGGACTCTGGTTGTGGCAGAGGAGGACCAAGAGCAGTTGCTAACACACACAGATCCTGTTTCATAATTTATGACAAGACACAGTAGCTTGATACCAGGCAAACAAGGTCAGGGGGTGGACAAATATGAATGCGCTTTTCTGAATTCATGGTTTTGATAATTAGTGCCCACAATAACAGGGGTGGAGTTGCGGGGGAAGCAGAGAGACCAATTTTCTCCAGCTTTTCCACTCTGGAGTTTACCAAGGTTTGCTGCTCTTTCAGTTTTGCATTTTAAACTGGATTTCTCTTTCCTTTCACATCCAATTTGGAGCATAATTTTTCATTGTCATTCTGAGATGTGGCAGCAATCAAGTGGAAATAGCAGCCAGTAGCCACAGTAAATCATGACTAGGGAGTAATTAACTTGTCTGTAATTAACCATGGTATCTGGCATCTTATAACTAAGGAGTAGAAAAATTCACATCTAGCATAATTATTGATGATCATTTCAAATGGAATTTATTATTTAGGCATATACAGATTTTAGAAGAAAGCAGATCGTCCAATGCTCTGAACATCCTTACTCTAAATAAAGATCATTTTTTCACCCAGAATATTACTGCAGACTGGCTCTAGAGAAAAGTCTTCCATGTTCCCCAACTGTTGGATGATTGCCTTACAACCTACAGATTTCTTGAAATCACTATCAAAATTGACGTTTCCTGTGATCTCTGATGTAATTTCTAAATTGCTTAGGGACACTACTACAGTTTATATGTGCGAAAAAAACAGAACCAATACTACATTTTAGAGATCTATGGGTCAGAAGGAACCTAGCTCAGAGATGAAGAGGTAACATATTAGTATGTCAGAATTTGCAAATCAGAGACCCATTAATAATCCACCTTTGGCTGATTTCTATCACATATTAACAGCATCCAATATAATCTCAAATGTTCTCTGCACATTGAGCTTCATTCAGACCAGTGGAGAGTGACCTTAAGTCTTTCTGGACTTGTACTCTGCATAATCTTTCCACTGATGCAAAAGAAGAACAATGTCACCAAATTTAAATGGTAGTACATTGATTCTACACTTTGCACTAACACAAGTACCTGTGCTTTTACTTACGCAGGTCCCTGTGGCAAATTTATGCCAACAAAGTACAGGCAGCATAAAGACACGGGCAGTTTAATATCTCTGGATGCTGACAGGACCTGTCAGCATAAATACAATGCACAATAGCTGTCAAAATGAAAATAGTGGAAAAAGTCCCTAAGAACAACTTATTACCATTGCTGACCTCCACAAGAGCAACTGCTGTGCCATGAGCTTCTAACAGACTGACATGCCGAGATATAATTGGTTCTATATAAGCTGAGCTTAGGGCTGCAACAAGAAAAAATTGTTTAGGTGCTAATTACTCCTATAAAAGCACAAGGAGGAGTGAATTGTGTCACTGAATTGCACCACAGATGTTCAGCTCCATGCTCAATATAAAGAGTAAAAATAAAGTATATGCTGGATTATTACAAACAATTCTTCCTTTTCTTAATGAAAAAATAAAAATCTTACTGCCTGATGTTCCAAGCCAGTGAGGCTTTGTGATGACTCTTCTTCCACTTGCACCACAAAAACCCAATAAAGCCAGTAAGTTATAACAGAAGCTGAAAGCAACCTCACAGGAAAACTGAACAGGGTTTATTGTCGGAACTAATTCTAGATTTGAATATAAATGCATTCAGACACCTTGCAAATAGACTCAATACCAGTATCTGGAAAATACATACCGCTCTGATGCTCTGGGAATATTTTGACTTTTGCTCCTAAGGCACGGGCATTGCAACCCACCTCCTCCTCACAGGGAAGTTAATAATGTATGGAATGACTGATACAAAAAATGAATCATTGTTGTGTATTTCTGTGGTTTCAGATCTGTTTGTTCTACAAAGCCCTTTGTTCTAATATTTATAAGGTGTCACAGTAAAATATGTTTTACATGGAAGCATTTAAAAGATATCAGTCTTTTGTGAGTAAAGTGTCATTTCAGAAAAGACTTTCAAATATAAATAATCTGGTCATCTTAGCTAAAGAAATTAATGGGAGCCTAATTACTTAAATCGTTTAAAAAAGACTAAAATAAAAGCCGTTTAAAATGACTTCTCGCCTTCTCTCCCCATGCCCCGCCCCCCCACTATGAAATTTGATAAAAATATATCTGGAAACACCACTTAATTCATCCATTTTCATTTCGGCAATAGCTGTGGCAAGGAATAAAACAGAAACATCCACACTAACATCAACAATGTTTCCCATTAGACTAGAACAGGCAAAATTCTTGATCCTCTAAGCTGCACAACTAAATCTTCCCCGGACCAAGGCAGACGTCGCATGCCTTGGAGAGCAAAGGGGCAAGGAACGGCTCAGGGTGATTCATGGCCTGGCAGTGACAAGGACGTTCCAAGGAGCCCCAGCATCAGTTGGGTTGATCTGCGATACAGGCAACTCACAGAATGGCCAGGCATTATTCACTTTTACACTCAAATATTTCTCATAAAATTTTAGTATTCTCCATCTTCAAGGGATGATAAGATCTTTCCCAGGATCAGGATTTCTTGACAGCATACAAGAGACAGACTTTTAACTATTTATGAGAACAGGACCCAAGCTGAGACCAATAAACAATGACTAGAAAAGACAGTACCTTGTGGAAACCAAAGTTGACTAGTTGTGATAAAACATTTACAGATTGTTATGTACTTGAGTCTAACTCCTATACCATGTTCCGAAAGGCTCCAATCAATACGTAAACCACCAGAAAATTCCCCTAAAAATGCTCTTTGCTCATATGCGGCTGTCGAGTGGGCAACATAGAACAGTTCCAGCCCTGTTCTTCCCTTTGGCACATCCAGGTCAGAAAACACACCAGTGTGAATACATCACGAATTGTTGTTCAACTCGGCCTCTGTATCTAAGAAAGAATTTGCCCTAAATAAGCAGTTTGCAGACAGGTGAAATACAGAAGGCCTAGAGCCCCCATTGGCAGCAATGGGGGCTCAGTGCGGTTCACAGCACCTTGGCCCTGGCAGATCCCACCGATTTCTGTGCCATGGCACCCACAAATTCCAGTGGCAAATCTGTCATGGTGGGCTTTTAATCCTGTATTACTTAGCAAAAGTCAATGAAAGATTAGACCCCCCGTGGTACATATTTCTCTTGCCACCACCAAATATCGGTCTATACTTACATCCCAAGTTGCTATTTTCCATGAAGAAAACATACCTTCTCATCTGTACTACAGCTCATTCAATAGTAAATATTTATATATGGCAGTGCTTTTTGGCAAGGAAGAACACTATCACTGTGATTAAAAAGATGGAATTTTCTGCATGTTGAGCAAACAGCTTAGTGCCTTGACTCAGAAATATGCATCTAGTTAAATCCAGGCTTATAAGTCTTCCTTGTACTGATGGATTTAAGTATGCTTTCCTGAAGCAGAGCTTAACAGATGGAAAACCTTTTGAAACAAGAAGACTGAAACTCAAAAAGCCCTGAAAGATGGCTATTTAAATCTTCACATAATCCTATGTGCTCAAATATTTCCAGGATTCCTTTTTCTGTCAATGGCACAAAACAAATTTTAAAAATAATTATTTTAATATATGTAGAGAATAGGTTGAACAGATAGAGAACACCAAGGAAAATCAATTTTATAAATTCAATGTGCCTGCAAATCCTTTCCCCCCTCACTACCTGACCTTAGATGCTGCTATTAGGTAGTCTCAAACTGGGGGCCTGTTAAACTTCCGCGCATGGCTCAGCATGAAAAAATACCTATTTGGATCATGACAACTAGTCAAAGCTGATGTATTAGAAGAAGAGACAGAAAGCAACAAGAGAAAAAGAAGCTGTTATTTAAAAATCAGAAATATATTGTCAAAGGGTATGAAAAGACCAAATACTTAGCAAAGCTTCTATGACAGCTTAATTTATCTGAGTAAATGATACAGCAATTTAGAACAAAGCTAGAAAGAATGAGACGTGTGGAATTAATGAAGTGTATGACAGTGAGGGAATCTGAGGTAAAAAAAAACCCAATAGCTAATCCATTTACAAAGGTAGAAACACACAAAACAAATCTTTCATTAACCCAGGCACCATTAAGAGAAAAAAAAAAAAAAAAAGCTCTTGTGACATATTTACAATAACTATCTGTCTTTTTGGAAATAAAACATCTTAATTTTGTTAAATGGTAAGCAAAACCCGCATGTAGAATGGAAGCATAAACTGAGTGTGACCTACAAGGCTGAGGAAGAAAATGCATCAGACGTGTTATTACTGATATAACTAATCTCTCTGCTCAAGAAAAGCACAGGTCTGGGAGGAAAACACAAACACTGAGAAGAATGAAGATTTTTGGCAGAGCTCAACAGCAAAGATTGCTACAGTAAATACTCATTGCAGACAAAGAACATTTCAGCAGGAATAAAATCAGAGATATATTTTAATAATAATATCCTAGCTCTACATTCTCTGTGACTCCCAAACATCTGCTGATGTCTATTATGTTATTTACACTTAGAGTCTTGGCCTTGTTACAGGTCCTACCAGAATACAGCACTGGAAATTACTGTACTGCAGCTAATAATCTGCTCCAGGGCTGTTAAGTACACACTTATATCCCATTAAAGTCAACGGGAGTAATGACATGCTTGAAGTCCAGCATATGCTAAATTGTTTTGCTGGAGAAATGTCAGAAATTCATGACTTTTTGGGATATATTAAAAAAAAAAAAAAATAAAGGACAAAGCAGCTACAGTGGAACTGATAAGAAAAATAATCCTTACAAAGTATTGTGGCTGTGTTATTCAAATTGATGACTAGGTCATAATGACACCCATCAATAGATTACATGACTGAGTTTTAATCAAAGCCCACTCTAAGGGCATAGCAGTCTTATGCTTACTGCCAGACAAATTCTACCTACCCACCACCAAAGGCATTCCCAAAAAAACATGGTATTTCCTTCATTTGAAAAGTGTTATCATTTTCATGTATTGGCAGAAGATAATGTTGCTAATTCTAGAAAGACTGACTCTTGTGCTAATGCTATCTACAGCTTACATCCATTCATTTAAAAATAAATGGTAACATTATGTGTATTTCCACAGGGCTAGTACTTGACCCAGGGAAAATTCAGTTCAACGATGCAAGATTTTTTATGTTTGATTCAATATTTTCAAGTTTTGAAGACTCGTACAACAGTTAAGTTATTAATATATTTATTCAGCAAAGTCCTGCATTCATTATCAGTTTATTATCAGCCAGAAAGAAAAATCAGACCAAATTTGCAGAGGAGTGAGCACCTATATTTCAGTGTGGAACTGCTGGAGACTGTAAACACTCTCAACCTTTACAAAATGAAGCCCTTGATGTTTAAAACACTGACATTCTCTTTGTGATGTCAAATGGGTATCTTTGCCTTCTGTGAAGACTAAGATTCACAAACAGAATGCAAAAATGGTATTTATCACAATGAGTGGGAGACAAGAAAAAGGGGACAGCAAGGAAAAAATGCAGCACAATGAAATGAAATGAAAGAATATACATATGTGCTGCCTTAATAAAAGATTTTAGGAAGAGGGAGAGCCACCATAAAAAGACCAGGCAGTGGGCACAGTAAAGCCAGTGAATAGGATTAGATAAAAAGCTTAAGATGATAATAAAAATAGTTTATTCAAGAAATAAAAAAGAATGAGAAAGGGGACACGGGGAAAAGCAATTCACATTTTTAGCAGAAAGGACAATGGGAGAAGTATTCTGAGTTCAGCTATACATAATTACATCTTGTTACTTTCTATATACCAGAAAAATATTCCAGGTCATTGCATATGAATTTGGAGAAATACTAACATTTCAGGAGTCTCGAGATTTAAATATTTGAAAAGATTACTATACGTAAACCATACCAACTTTATTTTTAATATACAAAAACAGAGGAATTCCCATCCACATCCAGGTGAAACCAAACTGATTTAAAGGGTGTTACATAAAACTAGAAAAGAAGTGATCCCTCAGCTTAAATCCACAGTTGGATACACGAAGGTTACAAAATCAGATCTTGTCTAGAAAACCATTCTGTGTGCAGTTGGGGTTTTTAATAACATGATTTCTAAAGTCATGATGCAGTTCCTTAGCATGAAAACAAAGATGATGAACATTACAAAAGCTACATGAGAGTCAATTTTGAAGTAGCAACACACATCCTCCAGACAAAATTATGACCCAAGCTACTGCAATGTAATAAAACATATTCTTATGCCTTATGTTCTTATGGCAACCAACTACAAGAAGGTATTACAGGAGACACCAAATAACAGTGTGTCCTTTGCAACAGAAAGGGTCAAGTCTAAATGGGCCACCCAAGATGTTATATATTTATAAACATTACACTACCAGATGCCATGTTAGTGTTAGATTCAGTCTATCAGCTGAGCCCAAGGCAAGATCTGAACTCATGGAAAAGCCATCATTGAGGCCTTCCCATTGGATATACATGTGTCTTGTGATGCGATGAACAGAATAACTGAGTCAAAATGTAAAGGAATAAGAAAAATCAAAGCTTTTTCTCTACATGTTCAAAACTTCAAGTTCTTTTAACATAATACTGGTTTTGGTGTACCATACACTGTATTCCAAAAGAGAGGAACAAGGAACACTACGGTAGGTGAGCCGAGCAAAACAAATAAGCATCCCTCGCCCAGAGGGCTTGTGATCTGAAGATGCAAGCTGTTTCAATATAGGGAAGCAGATTACAAAAAGAGAAAGCACACAGCGTGGGATGGTCTCTGCAGCCAGCATGCTTGGTGCAATAAGTGAGTTTTCAGAATTACTCTGCAAGGTGAGAGGAAGGAAGTTTGACATAACGGGCCCACTCCACCAAGTTCTCTGCATGCAACACCACCTCATACAGAGTCCACAGGCCAGAGTTCATTGATTGGAAACCTCTTGCAGGGAAGGATTTTGAAAATGAATTATGCAATCTCATTAAAAGAAAAACACTTCATGGAGAATCAGCCTTCAAAGAACAACTTAAGAATTCCTAATTATTTTGGACTAGCTATCCAAGAACAATTTCCAGTGTTGACAAGCCCTGGGAGTCATGTTTCAGAGGAAGAAACCATTCTTGATGTGACATGTTGTGTAACTTCATGCTCTAACATGAACCAGTCAGCCCTTCATGCTAATATTTCATAGGCAATTAGCACAGAGATCAGAGAATCTAATGCTTCCTTTAACATATAGAGAATTATATTGATCTGGCACCCAGGCTTCCATTTCAGAAAAAAGTGTGCTTAAAGAGACACTAAATATAATTAAGATATTATTTCAAACATGACTGGCAATCCTTCTCCCACAGACATTACATTGGGTAAAGGGTAGGAATGATCAAACACCACTGACTCTTCTCATTTTGGGTAAGAACTAAGAGTTCAATTAGACAGTTGAAATACTAAGTATTTGAGAAATGATTGCGCTTAGGTTTATCTGAGTGAGGAGACATCTACTTCGGATATTTTATAATAATTTTCATTTTCTGCAGTAATCTGCAAGCTTCCTTTCACTGGAAATGGCTGTGGGAAGGTATCAGTGTAACTACATAGGGAAAGAAACCAACCTCAACAAGAAAACCCACAACAACACCACCACCACCACACACAAAAACCTGAACTAATATACTAATATGACATTCAGAGTATTCAGAGTCAGTCTTTGGTGAAGAAGTATGATGCAGTGATTTAGACTTCAACCTGAATCTAGAAAACCTGCTTTCAGTGTACTGCTACTACCAATATGTGCGATGGGTTAGCAAATAAATCATCATCGCTGTACCTTTGTTATGCATAAAAAAAGTGAAGAAAAGAAGGACACCACAGGTGTTTCATACAGAAGCTTTTTGAGAGGTATCAGTGACTGCAAGATACTCTGACATGCTACATAAATGTCACAGAACCTGGCACAGGCAAGGAGAATGAAATACTGGGCAGTATGGGAAGAGACAGAGGAATTTTGCCAAATGCTCAGCATCAGCCACCCCACTTCCTCCAAAATCAATAGTGATGCTTCCATTTCCTACAAGAAAAGGACTAAAGAAAATGTTCATCACTCCCAAAAATGCTCCCCCGAGAGCACCACTGAAAAAGAACCACAAAACTGTCAGCAGATCAAATTCTCTTCACCAACTTGCACAAAATTACTCTAAAACAGCAACTAGGATAGCTTTTTCAGACAAGTAGAACTCAGACTGAAATACTGAGACCCCAGGGAATATTTCATATGGATTATGAATTCACAGTGTTATTAAAGATCGTTATATATAAACAGCAAAAGAGAATAGTATGTATGAGACTCCATAGTTCTTTGTAAGAGCAGAGCTGTTTTTCTCTACAAACTCGAAGAAAACTCAGTAAAGTCCACATCAACTTTGTTCCCATGGGAAAACAGTAAGGGATCTCTTTCACAGACACTCTTGGGATGCTGCTGCCAACACATTTTTATTAAGTTGGATACAAAAAGGTAAAAATTGGAAGTTTGGACTTGCCAGACCTTAATGAAGCAATTTCAGATTCAATTAGAGAAAGAGTTTGGCTTCTGATTATGAGAAATAAATTATTTTCTGGATGGAATGAGGACACTTAATATTCTGACTAAAGAATTCCTGAAATAGCTTCTCCATGAAATGAACGTGTGTGAGGCCCCTGTTAAGATGGCATGAAAGGAATTTATAGTGAAGATAGGCTGAATATTTCTCAATTGGATATAGTTGTGAAAGATTCCTCTAAAACAGACAGCTTTGTAGATGCTGTCTTTGCTGGAGAAATTTTAAAGCTTCCCGTCCAACACGACCATATACAACTCTTCCCAAAGGTGCAAAGATTACTTAGTTTTGTGCCTTGAGCCTCCATCCACATCATACTGTCCTGATATTAATTAAGTACAAGTTGTACTACTGGAACATTCACCATTTAGATTAACATAACACTATACAATTAAAAATGGCAAGAAAAGTTGTTAAGCAGTGGAGAATCAGCTCCAGTGTACAAAGGAGAGATTTTCTGCTTTCACCTTTGCGTTAATTTATAAAGCACACAACAGTAATTTGGGTTTTGCTGCTATTAATCCCTCTTATTATCAAGGGGATTCTAGTAGTGTTTATTCAGAATTTATGATGAAAATTTACAGGACAGTAGTGTCAGGGGAAAGAGAAAATTTAGGAATAATTGTAGGCAATTGGTAAATTGCATCATCAGCAAAAGCTGGAGAATAACTGATTCCCAATACATATATCTCAGCATTTTTCCTTTAAAGGCAAAAGAGAACGAACACTGCCAGCTTGTCATGCTTACAGAAAAAAAGTGGATTAAAGAAGGGCCTGGTTTAACTCTGTTGAAGACTCCAGAGCCTTTAAAAAAATGGTAGTGACTTGCTAGATTTTCCAAGATAGTACTGAGTGAAATTGAGGAAGCTCACAGTAGTGATGACTAAACACTGAAAAGGCAAATACAGAGGGCAAACAATTCATTTATGTAAATTGGGTACTTAGTTATGATTTCACTGGAACTCCATAGATTTACCCATTTGATTATCTTGCCCAAGCTACAGCCACACAGATAATCTAATTAGCAACCTGAACTTAGTGCACTGGTCCACCAGAACTGAAGCAGCTTAATTTTTCACTCTTTCGGAAGTTCACCAAACAATGCAACAAGGATACTAAAGTAAATGGATTGGTTATTTCCTTCAATAAATTTAACAAAAAAAAAAATAAAGATATTAGGGAGATGAAGTTGAAAATGTAAGGATCACAAGAACAAACTCTGGCATATACAAGTAGGTACTAACAGAAGCAGAGAGCCAGAAACTACCCCGAGCGCCTCTCACTACACAGAGCTCCAGGAAAGGAATAGTTGGTGTGACAGATACTGCAGGAGGTCAGCCTTGAATCTGGATGTTGTCAAGAGTGGGTGAATTATTAGCATCTCCCCTTCCTTCCACTGCTAAATTCAGCTGCAAGCTGGCCTCAGGCAATCTTGTTTTCCCTATAAAAATTTGCAGGAAATGCAGGAGATGGGTAAGATCAGAGGTAATATGCTTGCTATACATTCTGTTCACCCAGCTGATATTGCTGAAGTCAGTGCAACTATTTGCATACATCTGGCAAATGATATTAAATTCTTTCCTGATGTCATTAGCCTGACATGAATATACAATCTCAGTTTATTAACATTAAAGAATTATAACCCATGAGTCTTGAAAAACAATCAAGACATCATTTGCCTTGATGTCAGGATACTTAAAAGCCATTCTGCAGTTCTCTCTTGCTCCAGCCTGGCTCCTGGCAATGGCCTGACCAAACCCCGCTCAACTGTCCCACCATGAACTGCTCCACTGCCACAGCACCATTCCTGCCCCCCGCAATATTCCAACAAAGTGAGTTCTTAAGAGAAAATCTCAGAGCTGTCCTATTGACACTGTGATTCATATGCAGGGTAATCTCGTTGCAGAATGTTTTAGCAGAAAAAAACCCCAACAAACTAACACTATTAATTTAGCCCTTTTTTTTCTTCTTCTTCTAGCTGGGCTAAGCAGAGATTTAGAGAAGGAATTGGCATCTATTAAAAGGATTGAAGTACAGGTCATCTTAGTGGCTGTTGAATCACTGCAGATAATCGTTAAGTAATACAGTCCATGAATCTGCTGCAATCTCTGATCTTTGGGTGTCTGATCCACAATTACAATGTCCAACCACAGCCTTGGGAGCAATAGATCCAGCATAGCCAGCTACTTTGACAGTAAGACATTAAGAACACCTGTTCTTCATTCCTGGAGCTGGACTGGGAAATGCCAACAATGTCATTCAGTATCTCAGAATCAGAATAGTTTTTCTTCAAATATCTAACAAAAAAGACAAAGCATTGTATAGAAATGCACCTACAGTAATGAACACAACTACGGATACCCAAGATATAGGACTCATTTACAAATTTTCAGAGTTGTATCTTTTCCTTTACATTGCGAGGAAGTTAGCTTACTAGGGGCTGGTACCTTTACCACAAACATACTAGGAAAAATCTCTCCCCGCTTGGCACTGACAAGAACACCCATGGCAAGACTTAGGTTGTAGGCAGCATTTGTGTTACCTATTGCTTTGGGTAGTATCACTGGTTGTAATCCAATTGACTGCATAGGTTTTTCTTAAATAAATAAAAGACCAACCAGTCTTTTACTAGCAGGTGGCAGAGTCTTGGGTTTTGAGAGTTGGTCTTTAGGTTAAAAAAAATGTGCCTTTTAGACATAAGTTGTCAAAATTCAGAGGGGTTTAAAATTTATTTCACGGATTGTATTCTGTAATGCGATCTTAGCCTGCCAGCATTCTCTTGGATCTCAACATGAGCATGCAGCTTAGACAAGTCCATGGGGAGTGCCAGGCTTTTCTGTTTGCTGTGTGCAAAAGACCTGAATCAACCCAGAGAAATTCTCAGAGCATGGAGATGGCTGAGAAGCAAAAAATTATACTGAATTATCTTTTTTTTTCCTGTTTTCTCCACTAAAAACAACACAGAGGAAACCACACAGATGCAAGAATCAGAAGACTGGAAATTCTCCTTCCAATTTATTCACTGAATGGCCATAATAAGGCCATTTTATCAGTTGGAGTTAGCAAGATTTCCCACTCATATCACAGGGAAAAAAAAAACAAAAACCCACCACACCTCAAAAAACCAACAAACAAACTGAAACAAAACAAATAAACATACTTATTTTGGAGTTGAAGCAGACACACATTTCTAGAGATTACAAAGAAATTCAGTATCAAAATCCCTCTTCTATCCACAATATTCATCAGGAAGAGCACACCTGGTCCTCACCTGCCAATACAATATGAGTAAATTCATGCTGCTCCTACATGCTCGCTTTGCCAGACAGCACTAAATCCACAGAGAAAAGTGCAGCATGAAAGAGCAGAGCAATTCTGTGCTCGCAAGATGAATGGTAGGTGCAAACCTGAGTAGTTCAGCCTGGAGTTGCAAGTATCAATACACAGCTACAAACTCCACTGGTAAAAGGCAAACCAGCTTCTCAGAAAAATATACTCTCACCTACTAATATATCAAAGGCTGAGTTTATATTAAGAAGAAGGTCAAAATATTTGACTAGAAGACTCAGAAAACATATACTTGCCAATGTATTAAGACTTCAACTTACAAGAAGGTTAAGAAGGTTTTTCAGTTGTTAATTTATGCAACTTCAGGTGCTGCAAAGCTCCATCCATTATCTCTTCTTAAGTAGAAACTCAGCTGTGTAGTATAGCACACAAATTCATAAAAGTGATCACTGTGAAACACCAGTCATCCTTTCCTCTGTTCTCTGGTTAGCAGATGCACACTACAGATAAGCCAAATTAGTGCTCAACATTTTATAATCCGTGAGATCAAAGTCCCAGAAATGTAAAATGGAAAAAGTGGAAAGAGATGCTGGCATGGTCTATAAAGCACCATCAGACCTGAGAACACAAGGGGAGATGCAAACACATCTCACCAGTCCAGCCAGCCCACCCCAGCTGCCAGTGCAAACAGGACCACCAGTTACATGGTCCTTTTGAGTCATGTCCCAGATTTCAGATCTTCTGAACAGTGATGTTCAGACCATATATGGCCAACCCAGGGTCTTGCAATAGAGATCTCAAAAGCAAAATGCAGACTATGAAAACTGTTTTTCCCTTAAGGTCCTGTGCCCAAATACCCTTGATGACAACTGCAGCCTCTGAGGGACCACAGTTTTAAGAAGTAACGCATCTGTCATGATGGCAGTTAGATATCACAGAGCTGGGTGCAGAATAGAAATCCCAGCTGAACGCCAAAATGTCAGATGGTTGAACAGACTCGCAGACCGAGAATTCTTAAACAATTGAAAGACACAGTGTTATCTACCCTCAAAAGAGAAAGACAAAATGTTTTCTTTTTCCATCAAGTATTCAGACATCCATGTTCTGTAACAAGTCACCTTAATAGATTTAATTATGTTTTCCTCTACCATGTATACTAATATCTTCTGCTGAAAGCAAAGGAAGATATTTTTCTGGGGAGTGAATTTTGCAGATACTAATGTTCAGTGGGATTTGCTGCAACATCCCAGACATCTTTAATATTAATACTGTGTAGTCAAGGTCCTTTATTCTTCTAAAAGTATAAAAATTGTACAAGGATAAACAGCAGGTTCAGCCGCAATGACTCCGCCACTTAGAGTCTCCTTATCTCTTACATGAAAATCAGATAACGTTCTTAGTTTTAAAACACAGGTTGAATTTTTTTTTTTTTTTTTTTTTTTACTTATCTTTATGCAGGTCAGATTTACATAATAATACCAATTTGTCCTGTACCGTTTGTCACTTTTAATTAAACTGTGGCCTGCCAAGAGATGGCAGCATGCTCATAGCCAGCTCCACAGGAAAGGTGAACATGGCACAGAGCAAAGTGCATCTGGCAGCCTGCGCTCAGATAAAGAAAAGACTCTGCATGTCTAATATGAAAGTGAAAGACAAATCCACTTTCTATCAGAATAGTTTAAAATGTAAGATACTAATAACACGATGATACACTATTTACAGAACAGGACAGCTCTGCCTCTCTGACCAGTAAGACACTTCAATCAATATTGTTATTGCAGAGCTTAATCCAAATGTCATATGAGCCTCCTGAGGCCGAGAGGCAGCTGGTAGGAAATAACCAAGTTCATAAAGGGAAGGGAAGGCGTGTGAATACAAATCTTCAGACTTTGTTTATGCCTGTCATCAGGGGCCTGATGGAATTTTTCTCATATTTCTCACAATTTCATAGACAAAAATGATCATAAAGTAACAAGGCTGAAAAATACTGATGTGCAAGAACTTTTCACTGTGCATATCGCTGCAAATAAAAACATTAAAATTGGCTAAATTCTTTATTAAACTATAGAGAAGATTGCAGCAGAAAGGATACCAGTAAGGAGATGATGACATTGTGAGCTGGCACTAGTCATCATCAAGTTGTTGGAGGTACCAAAAGAAAAGAGAAGGTTCAACCAGAGACCTGAGGGATATGAACGAAGTAACTGAACGCTCACCAACAGCAGGAACTGGAGAGAATAAGGTTCCTGTCTGTGGGACTGGGGGACAATGCTTATACCTCATGTCACCACAGAAGCACATGGTGTCTTGGAGTCACACACTCTAAAGTGACAGTTTAAGGAGGATACAGCGCTAACAGCCACTGAAGACACAGGCATGCTAAGGAATTTTTGCTGTGATAACACATGGCTCTTTTTCTCCAGTACTATAGTGGGAGAACATAATCTAGAGAGTCTTTGAAATAGATGCAAGCGATGCTTCACTACTCTCAGTCTGTAAAAATCAACCAGAAAGGACCCACCCCACCACATCAGCTCATCCCTCTCCATTCGGCCAGTTTGGTCCTTCCTCATGCACATATAGGAACCTGTCCACCTTGGAGCAGCGCTGCTCTGGACCACTGAAAGACAGAACTGGAAAGATGAGATACTGACATGTGGCTTTCAAAGCATTATGAATATGTATAGAAGTGTGTGTATTCATACAGTAAACATTTTTCATCTTGGAAGTTGCCACTTGCATAGTTTTGAAAAACTATCTTTATAAAATGGATATTAAAGCATTAACTTTCTGGGTGGCCAAAGAAAATGTAGGTTCACTGTTTTGTGCTATGGCAAAGTGCAAAGCTGAACAATCGATAAGAAGCATTGAAGTGTAATTATGGTACTTTATATTACAATCCTATAATTGTCTTAGTAATTTTCCCAAAGTAATTTAAATGTGCCTTTTAGATATTCAAGCAGTGAAACTCCAGATATCATCATCCAAGATAATAGCCTTCAATCAATAACCAAACAAGGCAAAGAAAAAAATCCCCCACAAACCCCAGAGGCCAAAAGAGCCTCTTTCTTTCTCAGTGGTTTTGTGAGTGTGACACATCCAGACAACAACTTGCAGTCCCACTCCATAGCTACAAACTATTTCACACAATTTAATTTTTCCTGTCAGGGACTTTTTATTTAAATAAGTGATACATTCTTAAGCCAAAGGTCTCCCAGTCTGAACTTGCCCAACATACAGACTCAGTCATTTTTCACACCAATAATCTGGGTTCCATTTAAGGAAAACGGGCATATATGATTGATTTTTCTTCCCTATGACAGCATAAGATTTTTATTCACTGCAAAGTATCACTAACGCAATTTTACTGTTGCACTAAAGAATATCTGATTTTGTTTAGCAGGATCAGTATTTCCTGCAAAATAAACAAAACAACACAAAAACAGATACGCAAAAGTCTACATGCATAAAGATGTACTAAGACAGACACAGCTCAGGAGCAGGTGGACAGACAGATGTGCTTGCTGCTGTCAATATACTGTGATCTGTACGCAGAGCCCCAGGAACTTGAGCTCAGATATTGCAGTCTCCAAGAGCTGCTGCAACAACTTTAGACCCTAGATCGCATTATCTTTCCCTTCTATTTATTTGGCAATTAACATATGTATTCTTACATGCATTCTCTTTCCCTTTACTTGGGGATTAATGTGCACATTCTGGTGTGGGGGAAGAGCACAAGGAGTCTTTACTCCAAGGAAGGAGCAGCAGAGACACCGAGTGATGAACTCACCCCATTTCCCAGTCCCTGTGCCACTCTTTGGGATGAGAAAAAGAAAATCAGGAGTAACTTCTGATCGCTCCTTTGTATGGCACTTGTCTGGCATAACACACTAAGCAGGCAAGTCTGTTTGGTTTAACCTTCTGCCATCTTTCTCATCAGGTAAAGTGATACATCAAAAGGCCTTTCTCAAGAAAACTTCAGTCACTAGTTGGTAGTATTAGCAGTAGGAAAAGGGGGGAGGAAAGGGGAATAAGTGATGAGAATCAGAGTGTGATCTTTCTCCTGCAGGAAGAAGTCAGGGAAGCTAAGTACACTAGAAAGTGTTTACTTAAAAGGTTGATTGTTTCAGAAACTAATTTAAAAACTCCACACTAAAGCATTTCCTTAAGTCGGTATTTAATGCCCTCTAAGCAGGTAGGATGGAAGGTAAAACATATTAGGTCAGAGGTGGGATGTTAATAAGCAAACACTGTGTGTCAGCTTTGATAGCTGAATCAAGGTCATTTAGCCCAAACATTGACACATGCTGTAAACAAGATGCAAGCTCTGAAGAGGCTTCACCTGCCTCCCTATGCTGGCTTTTTGTGTTTGGTGGTGTATTTTTTTAAAATATACTCACCCTGTTAATTCTGCACTGGTTATGCAGTTTACAGCTGCATATCACTGCACTCCAGGGTGCCCTATTATTGTACATTTCATAGACAAAGCTCAGAAAGGAGTAAAAATCTCCCAGGTATCAAGGAACACCCAAGCCAAATAGGTAAATCAGAGTCTGGTCCCAGCCAAATGAATAAATCAGAGTTCAGCACAAATAATCTTGTACAAGATGATTAAATGCATCTGGAGCATGACTGGTAAGGATGGAGATCTACAAGGGCTCTATCCTGAACATTAGAGACTGTTATTTCAGCATGCTCAGAGATGAATATAAAAGTATGCTTTCACAAGGAGGTGGCTGATCAATATTTTGGGTGAATTCTTCATTTATTTTTTGATACTTTCACAGTCACGGCAGACAAAGTGGCAAATAGACAAGGCACTGCCACAAGCTTGTGAGTAGGTGACAAATGTTCTTGTTTCCTCTCATGACAGATGACATATGGTACAATCACTGACAATTAGCCTGAAGTTAAAGCAGCCTTGCATTATTGACAAGCTAGAAAAACTTTATAGAAACACTGTGCTAGTAAAACCAAGATGAACTTTTTGCCCGTAGAGCAAGAGTCACTTACACTTGCATGGATGGACAACAGCGGCAATGTTGTGAAAACTCAACCATCCTCATCGTTAGTCTACACTAGACTGAAAGCACTAAACATTGTGCATCCATGAGCACAACACCAAATAGGATCCTCCCCACCCCCCTCAGAAGGAAAGCAAATGCAAAACTTCAGCACTATATTCATGGCATGCATGAGAATTAAAACAAAATATTAAAAAATGAAGGCTACACTAGAAACAGAGATTCTTAAAGCAAACATGGCTTTCTGCTTCAAAATTCCTTTCAGAAAATTAAACTTATTGATGTAGTTTGACAAAAGGCATAAAGGTAACTTTGCTAAGACACAATAATTTCTCAGTGTATTTTTCCTATTGAGACACAGATCTCTGCTCATTCACACGGCATTACACGTAGCTGCTGGAGCCATCATTAATTACAGCTTTGGGACACGGTCTGCACCCCACATTCACTGCAATGTAGACGCAGTTTCCAAAAGGGAAGACAACCTTCAAACCTTAAATCCACAGTCCTTTAAAATAATCAGAGATTTGTTGTGAGAGGCAGCACTAATGTAGAAAGCTAATCTCTTTTTACCTCATTAACAAACTGCCCCATACTCATAAGCCACATGGGAGCAGCAAAGCCTTGTGTGGGTTGGATCAAACAGACAGTCCGAAGGTAACGGAGCCTTTCCATGTTATTAGAGCCACAGTTTCTTTTCAAGCCTCGCCTTTTTGTTTTGTTCTTCTCTCAAGTTTTCCCAGCTTTTATGCTGACACAGACAGTGACCTGCCTTAGGGATCAGTTTATACAGGGTAATTCACTTACTGAAAGCGGTTTCCATCTGTGGGACCCAACAGCACAAGAAGAAAAACCTTTCCTGCAGTTTCCCTCACACTAGATGTTATCAACCCAAATGTACTACCATTTTCTTTCAAAAAGGTATATTTTCTCACCTATTGCTGTTGTTACATAACAAGGGCATTACAAGCTTCATAATAAAGTATGTTAGACTTTAGCTTCTTCTCCGCATGAAAAGGCTAGATCACCTTCTGTAATAAAGACACAGGACTGTGGTCAGTAGAATGAAATTATACTTGTCTATATTTCCAAAGACTTGGTTAATTACATAATTACTTATGAAGTGCTTTACAAATCTATTTTTATTTCAAGCAGAAATTAGCACTTAAATCTTTTTTAAACCTTTTTCATTTACCTGAGAGTGTCTCAAGACCATCAGCTCCACAGTTAATTATAACTGGCTACCACTATATTCTTAGATTGAAGGTTTTTGATCTTGCAATGGGAAAAAAAAAAACATTTTAATACAATTAACAAACTCAGTAGACCAGGAAAAAAGCGAAGACATAGTCTGTTAAAAACAAAACCAAAAAAAACCCACCACACCACAAACATAACATAACCAAACCCAGAAACCAATTCAACTGCATCTATTGCTTTGACAGCTATATAATTACAAGGACCATAAATTACATTCAGTAATCACCTTGTTTATAATTTTACCCCCTGTAAATTAGTAGTGTAATGGAATGAGATTTTGTAATTGCTAAACACACAGTGAGTACTCACTAGAGAGTACAGCGGAGAAAATCTCCCATGACATTTGCTGTTGACCACCCTTTAAGCTTATGATCAATAGATCCTATAGCAATATAGGGTGAGTCTGAGGAGGTCCAGTATGGAGCATATGTCAACCTCCCTGAAAAACAAGGACCACAAAACTGTCAGAACTATAAAGCCATGCACAAAGTGGAATGGCTGTTAGTGCTGTCACTAGTGCAGTTCCTGGTGCACTTTGCTTATTATTAGGAAATAATTTTAAATCTTGGACAAACTGTGTGGATGAAGGCTTGGTAAAAAGGTATCTATTGCCTCCATCTATCAGTGTGCAGGGAGGACACCTTGCAGACTGAGCTTATGAATTTTCACAACTGCAATTTTCCAGTCCCCAGTTTATATCCAAGATACAGACACTTTAGTGTTTTTTCCTAAGCTCCCACAATGTTGGCAGGCTACACTTGCGTAGTATCAGACTGCTCCTGAGGAGTTTCACAGAGCTCTCCCATCTCTAATTAACCATCTTCAATCATATGGTTGATCATTACAGTTTCTTACATCAATAATACTTAGCTACACTTCCCACATTCCACAACATGGTGGGGGGAGAAAAAAGGCAAGAGAAGCATAAAGAGTTTATATTTTCTAGCCCACTATAGCAGAGAAATCTCAAAAATATATTCCAGGTCTATCTGTTCTGTTACAGGGCTGTGCTGCTATGAAATCCAAATGAACTGCAGCTGTTCCTAACTGGGAGCTAGTAGCTAGAGGTCCTAATTACCTATCCAAATTTGAGCTGGTTATGCAGCACCCTTTCTATATTAATCACTGTCCAACTAAAACTAATCCTGGCAGCAGAGATGATAAAGCAGCAAAAAAGAAAAAAGGGTTCTGAAGGTTAATGTGCACAGCTGTCATAGGTTGACAAGGAAGAAAAAAGGCTATATGGGGGATTGTACAAGTTTCTATATTCCACAGCCAGCAAGATGATGTGTTTTCAGAGCTCTTCTCTTCTTGAGATAATGGCCTTGTTCTAAAAAACTAGACTATTCCAAATAGAAGGGACTAAGTTGTCATAAAAATTTCTGTTAGTGCAGGAGCTGGTTGTGTTAAATATCCTGACATACTGTTTTCTTTTAGATGTCTCGGCCTCCATTTCTCCACATCGGGTTTACAGGTCTAAATTCAGATCAATAGCAGCAATGAACGGGAAATGTTTGCAGCTCTGAGCTGCAGGATGCCATCGCTGGGAAGGAAAACAAAGGCTCTGTACTAATGGGCACTATCTAAATACAGGGACCAACCAATTCAAGAGTCTATACACATAACCACCTCAGATAGTCTCTGCTTCATGAGCCATGGTATTGTTTTCCAGGCTACAGCTACTTAAAAACATGAACAAAAAACAACCCTTAAAGCTCTATTTAATACGTAGGTAGAAAACAGATAATCATTTGGGAGACATGTTCTCCAAAACTGTATTCAAATGAGTTTCATACCTCTAATGCTTGTTCCCTTCATTTGCATCTCAGAGCTTTATGCTGGTTCTCCCGCACACCCAGAAGTAAACTAAGAGGGCACATTATGAACATCAGTAGAGAGGCCCAAAATCAGGCATTCACTGGTACACCGAGGAGGTTTCAGTGTTCAGTAATGAAGCGATAATCATCAAGGTAGATTAATGATTGTCTGAGAGAGTTCATCGCCTTGGGCCATTAACCCTCATGTGGTTATTAATTTTGCAAAAGACATCCTGTGCTCCTGAGGTCATTACTGCTGTTATTAGCTAATGAAAGATAAAACATCTGAAGTTCCCCCTCTCATATATTTAGATATTCATCCGCCCATTTCTGTATTGTACGTGTGCCTGATTAAATTGGTCATTTAAAAAGTAAACGGGGTAAGTGTGTGGGGAGGTCAGAGTACCCATCAGCTGGGTAAATTACCATAGACTGATCTCTCTTCCACCAGCAAGGCTTTTCCTGCTGTCCCAGGCTATATGATTTAGTGGAGCAGGAGAAGAGAGAAATAGCAATAATATAAGCTTTTCTTTTTATACAACAGGCAAATCTTTAGCCTGTAGTAGCATAGAATTAAGCTTCAAAGCCACCTAAGAAGTATCTCACATGAAGCTGCCTTGTGACAGCAACTGCTTGCAATTTCTATTGCTACACTACTGTTGGCAACAAGTCACGCAAAAGCAAAGTTGCAGGATTGGCTGGTGTAAGTGGTGATGCTTCGAGACATAGTTAATCAGTTACTGCACAGTTCGAGTCCTTCCACCTCCATGCTTACCCTGTGAGGATGCTGTTCCAAATCAGCTGAGTCAATGCAAGTTTGGTCCCACCTTCCCTCTATGTCCCAACCACATATTCCCACTGGCAAGGTGTGTATGATGGGATAGTCAAGGGCTGACTTAACTAAACACTAATCTCTCCCCTTTGCAGGGTTGTTTTTTTGTTTCAACTCCCTGAACCAGCTTCCCACATGCTCACCAGTGCCAGAACACAGCGGGGCAGAGCTCAGCACACCAAGAGCTTGACCTGGAGCAGAAACAGAGCGGCTGGATCTTAGATTAGCTTAAGCTGCTGGAGAAGCTCACCCATAGCTCACTGTCAGTCAGACACCAGCTGAATTCAAAGGAAAACTTGTAGACAGTTGGTAAAAATTTGGTCAAACTTCTCTGCTGGGGGAGGACACAACCCAAAGCTGCTGATGACACAGTTTGATTCATTATTTTGACTGAGGACTTGTTTTTTCAAAGTTATTTTCAGTGCAATTAAGTGCAAAGATCCATACTGAGGGATGTCATTGTAGAAACTTTGCAACAACGGAACAAAACCAGCCGTGTTTATAGTTCATCCTGGTATGAATGAGAGATGAACCAAGGCATGGGGGGAATTATTGTGGGGTACCCAGGATGCCCATTTCACTGAGGCATCAAGGGTGTTTACATCTGTATTCATCCCCAACTCCACTGAAACGTGAGTGTGGGTGGTTTAGGAGAACAGGTATTCAGTCCTCTGGAAAGTAAAATGACTCTGTGAACCTGGGAGCTCAATGTGGCAGAGGCTGTGGCAGAGAATTCTAGATGAGAGATACAATAACAGGCTGGAAGAAATATTGTCAAGTATAAACCAGGATTGTGTTTTACGTTGGGTTTACTTGTGATCTTTTGTTTCCAACCTTGCCCACAAAACCTCGACCTCTGGTCTTGTTAAATCTTTGCTTTGTTTACTATTAAACCTGCCCAGTGTTCAGGGACAAGGTGAATCAAGATAAAAACTGAAAAGTTTAGGAAACTCTTTTCTCAGAGGTGGTGAATCAGGATAACACTGAAGTTGTAGCCAAGCCTGAGGAACTCAAACTTTAAGCGTGTTTAGGGAACCCAAGGTGGGGTTACCCTTCCATCTAGGCAACATCAGAATGAGTGTTTATACTGTCAAGTTTTCTCAACTGGCAGTAAAACCCAGCATTCTTCTTATAAAAGCAAACAGCAGAGTTTCACCTCAAAACTCCAGATGAAGCAAAAACATCATGGAGAGAGAATAAAACCTTCCTGTAGGGCACAAAAATGAAACCAGAGGAATGCTGTAAGAAAAGAGCTCGGTCCAAATCCCAATTTCTGATTTCAGAGACAGTCTATCTAAAGATGGCTATCAGTTAGTAAGCAAGCAGATAAAAGATCGTGCAATCTTTTCCATTAACTGCAATTTAATTGTTCGTTAAAAGAGCCAGAATTGCCACGCTCAGAAACATGGTAAGTAAGCATCTCGGTTACAGCACAGTTTCAAAGGCAAACGTTACCCACACTATGCTTTTAGAATAAATGGTTGACACTACTGGGTAACAAATCAAGTTATAACATTACAGTATACATTTTAGGTGACAGACTGTAGAAAGACAAGGTACATACATATAATATAAACGTCTTTTTAATGACAGCAGAAATGAGACAGAAGAGGATCACCCACTGACAGACATTTAAATAAGAGACCTGTCTATTTGCAAGCAAGTATTGATCCAAATTTCTTTAACTCAATGGCAGAGTCCATCATATTCAAGGAGCATTAGAAGAGATGTTTCAGCTGTTGGATTTGATGAGGAATAACCAGGGCTCTAAACTGAAATATTCCTGAAGTTCTCACCACTTTGGGTATGATTTACACAGTTTATTTTTATCCCTAGCAGAAGAGTAAGTCAATTTCCATATTGGATTTTCCACCCGATCAGCATTTTTTTTTTCTTTTTAATTTCACTTAATTGATTCAACCAGACCAATTAAATAAGTCAACAAATCTGTTTATGAAAAAAAGTCATACTCAGGGATAAAGCTGATCAGGAATCATTTGTCTTCCAGAGCAAAAATATTTCTAATAAGCCCCTACATTTTACTGGGAAAAGTCCATATAGGAAAACTCAAAGACTGAGCTGAAAACTGAAATTATTTTTAATATTCCCTATGCCCCATAAATTTTCTTCCTCTCTCGCCACACTTGCCAGAGAAAGGTCATTTGAAATAGAAAACTATTTCACAAGGTCAACATTTAAAAACACCTCTGCTCAAGGAGACTTTTGTAAATATACTTGAGCAGAGAGAGGAACACAAAACTTATTTTCTAACTCTTCTAAGAACACTCCCACTAAACACATGAATGTCCTGCCACATGCATTTACTAAATCCTCAGCAGCTGCCTAAAGATAGGAATAGGTTTTTATAACCAAACAACTGCTTCCATTTGAGGCAGCAACAATAAATCTTGATAAAAATTTAGTCTTGGAAAGGAGTTACAAACAGATGATAATGGAGTAACTAGTTTTTTATCTAAAGCCTGTCATAAAGGAATCCTTGCTCTGACCATCACTGCCAATTTCTCAGTATATAGCATCAGGAAGTTAAGCAGAAAGGCCACTGGACAGCTATTCAACATCCATGTCTTTAATCACAACCTCAAAACTATTTTGGAATCAGGCACCAGTAGCATGCCTCTACCTGCGTGCTCTGTCCAGCAATTTTCAGTGTTTAATTAAAATTTCTATCAATTTTGAAAAACAGGGACTATTTTCAGGCATCCGTCATTAATCTGTATCTATTCATTGGTTTTGCAGAACAGACTGAAGCTTTTAGAAGAAACTGGGGAAGAGCCAGTTCTGCTTTATTGTTAAAGCACTATTGACTTTGACAATGAATACGTACAAAAGTTACGACAACAATTTATTTAACAGCGTAAACTAGCACAGAAATAAACATAAGGAAATATTTAGGAAAAAAACCCACAATTTTTGAAGGGTTCAATTCTAAAAATCTTTTTGTTATGATCTCCTAGTGTATCATCTTAGCCTTCTCAGAAAATACAGCGGCTTTAAGAGAAAGCTATTTACAGCAATTGAAGGAAGCAGAAAGGCTGTTTTCTAAGATAACAGTGCTTTAAGTCAATCACTATAAACCATCAACAGCTAGATCTTGCCTCCTTTACTCATACAGTAGTATCGCAAGTACAAGGGTGAGGACAAAATTAGCAGAATCTAGTTAATAAAACCTGAAATGTGAGAAAAATAAGGTCTTGAGATTATATCCAAGCTCCAAAACACACCTGCTCACATGGCTGCATATAATCACACACACCCATGCTGTCCCATCCCTGAAGGCTGTTCCTTCAACCCTTCCTTCTGCTCAACCCCTCTCACCCAATTATATTTGTGTAAGACTCTTCTGATCACTGGAGCTCTAGAGAACAGTAAGTGATCAGAAATGACAGCAAACAGCAGAAACTCCGTATGACGCTCCACACCATCAGCAGATCAAGAACTGTCCCTCCCCTGCAGACAAGCTCATCCCCAGATTACAAACCAGGCGCCGGTCTAATTAACTGCACTGTTTCCAGACAGGCTTTTTGCCAAGAGCATGCTCACAGCCCAAGCTCTTTTGGCCAAGGTGAACGGCACAAGCAGCCAGGACAGCAAATTAACAGTCCTGTCTGGACCTGGAACTGCTGCAGTCTGCAAGTCTGGAGTCAACGTTAAGGTTACAGTAGACTGTGCCACTTTTCCAGCCCAGGTGGCATGGAAATGGTGGCAGTCTGGGGGTTGCATTCTCCTCATTACCTTCCTGTGCCATTAATTCCATCTGGCTGAAGAAAGCAGCCCAGCTGAGTCAGGGGAGTTTATGTTGCTACCCTGATTGATCCTAAATGGAAAAGTAGAGGAAGAAACCAAGACTGGATTTTGCCATCTGTCCTTCTTTCTGTCTGTATTTTGTGGGTTTGCTGCCAGTGCTGTCCCTGGGACAGTGAAGAGAAGGAATCATGTTCTCCTCCCTACTTGCTCCGAGCCTGATGCAGGTTGTTATCCACATAACCAGCTCAGCTGTTCAGGTGGCACAGAGGAAAACAGGCCAAACGTTGGCATTTTGCTTGCAAGCAGAGATACAAGTGCACAACACCTGTTTACAACAGTGTATCCAGACCCACGTCTGGTCAGCCAACAACATAATGAGTAACTGAGGCTGTATTGTAAACATAATGCTCTTCACATGAGAAGGACCCATAGTGCTAAGCCTTGTGTTCCATCTCAACGCAAATCCACAGCTGCGACTCCACGGGGCCACAGCACAAACTCTTCTGTGGGACACCAGGACACACAAAATGTGCCACAGGATTAGGGATAAAATTAATTTGCCTGGTGATTTTCTACCAATTCCACAGCATAGGCACCAATATTGGCTGTTTAGCACACACATCCAGTATTGGACATTTGTTCATTTCATGTAGGCATGCACTCACAACACTATAGCAATCTTTTTTCAAAACACAATTCACTTTCATAGTGTCATCATCCAAAATGTAATTAACATAAAAAGTTGGGAATATAGCCTTAAATGAGGATAATTTCTGTAGCAGTCTTTGAAACAAAGATGTATTTCTATTTAATCCTGAATAGGAGATCTGGTTTTAATTTCCATAGAAATGAGATTCCTTTCCTTGCGGCAGAGCTGTCTGTAAGTACATAGTAATCCAGACCTGAGAGAAAGGACTCAAGTTTAATGAAAATTTAAACGGACTATATAGAAAATAAATTATTCCCATTATCTGTAAATAAATAGTTTGGATTGTTCTTCCTTCTTCCCTCATTCCCCTTCTCTGCCACTTTGCAAACGTTTCAATGTGTTGACTTGCCACAACAGCAACTTCTCTTGAGGAACAACCTTCCCTGCACAGCTGACTTCAAGTATCTTCCCATGTCTGTCAGTACTGGTACTGTTCACAAACAAGGATATTTTTACCCTCTGAATTTCCATGGCTTGTTGCTCCCAATGAGACAGCTAAACCTTTCTAACGGGAACAGTCTGATCTATCATTTAATGAGTGCTATGCAGCTATTTCTCTCAAATATGGATTAAAATATACAACATCCCTGCTGCAGAGCTAGAATTTAATTTCTATGGAGTTTGGGTTAGAACATACATCCAGGAATAAAATACACAGAGTTGTATGTGCCCTTTAAAGGACTACAAGATTTTAACTTCTTGCTATTAACTGACACCTCAGAAATTCAGGTTTAAGTAGTTTAAATCAGAGTTTGGAAACAAATCATTTTGATCTGTAATCATTTCTAATGTTGGCTGAGAGTGGCAATGACTTCAATGGAGCAAATTCTATCCTTAATGCACCGCAGGAAGAAATGTTACAGCTCTCATTGCATTTGAACCTTTTGATGAACAAGGAAGCTACCAGACAATAAAATCATGGTACTTAAAAATGACGTGAATGAATATTTCATCACTCTGGAACACCCTACTGCTTACTTAGATGACCATATCCACTGAAACAGGAGGTAACTTTATTGCTATCGAACAATAGAGTACAATCTTTAAAAGAATTGATTGAAAACTTGTAATGTTCAATAGCCTCCTTGTACTATCACATGCCCCAGCACTTAGAGTTAGCAGCAGAAAAACAACTGACAAGCCCTGCAAAAGCCTAACTAGACAGTCATTCCATCTTAAAAAAGTGTTCTTCCAAACAAAGATTTAGGATACAATGCTGAAGTAAATAGCCCCATGGTACCAAACATTTTCCTATCTCAGCCCATCAAAGTATTGCAAAAGGATCAGCCATCATGGATTAGGTTACCCAAATGTTGTTTCCTGTTAAGGAAATACCCATTAGTGCAGCGAGGTCTCATGTCAAGGAAGTAGTTCTCAGAAAACTGACCTAGTGTTTAGGATGTAACCCTTCTCATCCATCCCCTTCAGTGAAAAAAAACCAAACCAAACCAAGAAAAACCAAACACCACAAACACACACACCACCAAAAAAAAAAACCCCAAACCCCCATCATCTTGAGTGTTTCTCTTCCAACTTCAATAAACATTTAGTTATATTAAAAATCCCAGAACATTGCTGCACACCATGCCATGCCATCCTGGTACTCCTATTGGCCAATATAACAGCAAAGTAAAATTGTAATTCTTTCTCCTCAGAGCAGAGGTTAATATCTCCTCTTTGTGTTGATCTTACAGAAGCTGAAAGTCAGGAGCAAATGTGTTAGCAGGGTAACCTCCTTCTTCCAGTTGTCAGTCACACCCTATATCAAGCAGCTTATTGAATAACAATCCAAACATAATGAGGTAGTGATTAACAAAACCTAGTGCTCCCATAGCAAAGCACAGAGTAAAACTATTGCATCTCAATTACCGAGCACAGGCAAACAGCAACCTAGTCATTAAGCAGGGGCCCCACTCTGCATGACTGATATTAATGTAATATTAGACTAGCAGGTGCTGCTCTGCTCTGTTAAATCTTCAGTAAATTCAATTTAGCACGGAAAATAAACAGAGCACATTTGTTCCCCTCAAACATTTGCATATTCCCCTTACTAAACCTGGAGTTTTCAGACCTATCTGGAAAGATATACAGAGATGGACAAGTGTTGTTTTCAGGTCATCTGGATGTATATTTAGCAGAACAACCCCCCTGTGTACAGTGACATGCACAGTGACCTACCATGGGTTCTTTTGTCTTGACTTTTGCATCAAGTTTTACATGAGCGTGAAAGTTGTGTCTGGTACATTAACCACAGACTTTTCCCCTTAACAAGAAGCACTTTTTTTTTAGTTCAATTATTTCTTCCTTGAACTTAAATCTGGGGCAGATCTCCATCTGGCACTATTTGGCATAATTCCCTAACTTCTCCCTTCAAATGTCAGACACTGGGTGCCTCCATTTGCTTTGAGGAATAAAAGGGAATTTTCATGCAGGCTACATAAGCTTCCCACTGCTTTTACACATTCTCTCATGTGAATTCTCCCACTAATCTTATTTGGATAATATACATTTCATTTCCTGTTTCAAGGTCTACATCTGTGAAGACTAGTACATCCCAGTAGCTTACTCACTCAATTAATCACGTGTTAAAATTGCACTGGTTAATTTATGCCAATATTTATACAGTAATTATCTACAGTTCTTGCATCATAAAATTTTACTAATCCTAAGAAACATTATTCTGAAAACAGATGGAAGAACACAACAAAGGAAGTGTCCATCAGACAGGGTCCCCATTTCAGAAGCAGCATCAGTGCAACTGGTGTTTGTGTGTGTGGAGCATAGATTCACATTTTAATTCCACAATTAAGACAGGCTAATTTTAACTAGTTTCTGTTGATTTCCAGCCCACCCGCATTGCAAACATGACAGAGAAGCAACAATTGCAGAAAGAGAAGAAACTGGACAAAAAAATTGTTAAATATCCACTCACTCATTTAGGTACCTTTTTGTTTACACAGATACTTTTACACACTTACAATAAATACCATAGGAAATAGGTATTTTAATGAAGAATACAGCAAAGTTTTACCACATATATGTGTAGAAAATAATTATTTAAATAGAAACATTTTTACAGTACTTTGATAGACACCAAAGAAGGTGCAACAGGTTAGAGATACACCTTTCCTCTCACTGCACCAATAGTAGCACTGTGTGAACCATGTGTCATTCAGAATCAATCCTGACAGCAAGGCTCTTTGAGTTCAAATCACTCTTTATTCAAGTTGCCTAAAAATATTAATATTAAAAAAATAATCAACATTGCAACCTGAATTAGCATAAATCAAAACAATTTCAGTTCACTTCTTTTTCTTATCTTGATATGCCTAAATTTGGAGAATTGTTCTCCAGAGATTTTCACTGTAATTAATACCTCTCCTTCCCTGACCCACTTTTTCTGTTGGAAATCAGCCTTCCCAGAGCTTACCTCTGAGATCTAAGCCTAAAAACTCTCCAAATCTCTCCTAAAACCATATATACTTCTCAGCAGTGAGATTTCTCACTCAAAAAAGCCAGAGCTTTAGTTTCTCACATGTAATGATTTAACCACTTCCATCATACTAGAAAAAAAAAAAAATGTAAGCTGCCTCAAGGTTTTCCAGACAAGATATAGATCTATACATTATGTATTTTCCTCATTTACTACTTTCGTGCCAGATTGTGAGCCTAATTGATCATGCTCACCAGCTCCTGATGCTCATCAGGACCAAGTGGTAAACTGGGAGGTGTCTGAGGTCACAAATTGTTCTACTTAGGTTTTTGTTTTTCTTTTCTTCAGTGTCAAAGTGTTTCCACCAGCACATTTATGCAGGGGATAGACTTCCAAACCATGTAAGATGGAGAAGGCTGGAGAAGCTGTACAACATCAATGAACATATTTAGCGTGCAAAGTCCCACTAAATATCAATGTAGTTCAGTTTTCCCAGCAAATGAATTTATTTGGGGAATGGAAATTAAGGTCCTGGGGGTGTTTATCTGCATGTGGAGGTGGAAAGTCATTAAAAGTAATGCAGAATCTTATTTTTAACACTGTTTCTTGAAATGGGAATACAGTGTTTCTTCTTCTGTGACCTAAAGGTAGATTAATTCAGTTTGCTGAAGCTATGACATATTCAAGATGATTGTATTATTTTTTTCTTTTGTTATATTACATTTCCAAAATACACAATACCCTGAAGTTTGCTTACATCTAGATTTTATGAGCATTTTACTAAAAGCTCTAAGTTGAGCAAACCCTTAATTTACTCCTAAGGATTTCCTTAATAACTGGATTTTTAAGCAGTACCTTTAATAGCAAAATTAAAATCGGCCTGGAGGTGTGCAGAAAGCCTTTTAACATTTAAATTAGTTATTTTCAGTAGAGGATTTTTTTAAAAAGACAACACTATTTCAAATTATCTTTTTAACTTATAGAAGGTCAAGAGAGTAACCAAGTTTTTTTTAAAAAAAATATACATTCGCAGGATCAGGATTGATTTCAGAATTTAGGCAGAAATCCTTATTCTTGTAGGTACCTTCCAGAACAAGCTCTGAAACCGTAACACACTTTTTGATAGTTTGATCAATACTAGTTTAAGCAGCGATAAAACTTGCTTTGCACCAAAAGTCAATTTTGTACACAAAAGGGTGAGCTCAGGAGTTTTCTAAATCATTTTTGCTATAATAAAAGTGTTTTACTCTGCCACTTCAGGACAGATCGATTGTCAGACATATACCATCTGTTTCTCTGAAAATTTGGGCAGAAAATATATATAAACCTATATACTAAGGTTTAAGCAATAATCAAATGAAGCTTGCAATAAAACAGATTGAGCACTTTATAACAGAATTACTTTTAACACAACATATTTTACCTATATCAGAATAGTCTGTGTCCCTTGGACAGTTTCTATTCCTTGCAAGACTGCTGGTCTAAAGTAAGTCTAAAGTTTTCAATATATGATGGAATCTAATATAAAAGGTATATGGTTCTGCACAAAAGGGACATATTTGCTTCGCCCCAAGAAGATATGCAACATCTAGATGAAAGTCACAAGTTGCAGAAGTTTTAAACAACATGCAGAATTTCAGCCACATTGCAGAGCCATGTCTCCCATTGGAAAGGACCTTTCCCAACCGCACAGACATTTCCAGAAAGAAAACTCAGGATACAGACATTTGTACCAACTGCATTCAGAAGGAACTATTTTCCCTATTCCCAAGCCAGAAGGAAGCTTCTCTGTGAAAAATTAATCTATTTAAGTCTACCATGTGGTGCTGTTAACATGCAATGTTTCATATGATGTGTAAGATAAGTCTGTTAGCAATTATCAAGGTACATTACAACATTATTCTAAAGGACATGAATTACTCTTGTAGTATCGAATGCTTGAGAAATTCTCACCCCCTTGCCTAATCAGCCAGATTTCACCAAAGGACATCATATCTCTTTTGTTTCAAGGCTCAAGTGAATCAGAACCTTCATCACAAAGAAACCTCTGTTCCATACAACTGGAGTCTTTCTCACCTTCATCTTGAAACTCATTTCTTCAATAAGGAAATATTTAGAAGAGCTGTGGGAAGAATTAGTTACAGAGAAGGACAGAGTAGGACAGAGTCCTACAGCATTTTCCATTTCCTGTTTAGGTGCTCAGTCCCTCTTGTTTTGCATTTTATTTTGCATTTTGACCCCAAACATGGACCTTGTTAGGTTGGAGGCAGAGTTACCTCAAAAGATAGCAAAACTCTTAAACATGGCATAGAAGATATAATTCCATATTTCACAGTAAATTAACGATACCATTGTTTGAGAGATGCAAGCAGAATTAGGCTTGTTGCTAATAAAAGGTTGTTCTGGATGAGAAAAGTTAGTATAAATATTACTAACATGGTAAAATCCACATGGTGTTAACATCATCTGTGGAGCAGGAGGTGAATATGAATGACTTGATTACCTTGGTCCCATGTTATCATCCCTCAGGATTCTACCCAGCCCATGTTTTCTGTCTCAGTGAATCCTGCATTTTAAACCCAGTAGGACGTGTTCCATGGACAGTTCTCTATCCTAATTCTTTACCAAAATAAGTTGCACAAATACCTGCTGATCTTCTGTTCCTTCAATATTACATTACAAAGTGACTTCTCAGGGGGTTGCAAAATATGCTTTTAACTCCCAACCACAGACACCAGAAAATTAAGCTACCTGATCTCTCTTTGTACATACCCACCGTGTTAGTCAATATAATTACTAACTTCAGAGTGGAGCAGAATAAACAGGCACAAGTTGTAAAGGGGAGAATAAAATCTTCCAAAGCCTTGTTGTCTGCAATGCATCATATATGAATAACATACCTGTCATACTTCATGCTGTTATCCTGCCTCTCTCATCTGCCAATGTATTAGGCCAAAATCAAGAACCAATTTCTCTCTTGGTGAAAACAAGCTGTTCCTTCCAATAAGCTTTTATTTTGATTTCTAGAGAAACAAGTTCCACACTGGGGCTCCAGCATCTTCAGAACTAGAAGTTTTCTGTGCAATCAAGGCTAAAGTCAGCAGAACAACATTCTCCTTCATTTTATGGGTAATATAAATGCAAGTATTTGGTCTAGAGAGAAACCCACTCTTTCACCCATAAAGGCACCTTGATCACAGAATAGAAAACAGCATAGTCAAAAGAGGAGTATAAATAGCAAGCAAAGAGTTTTATATCTCTGAATACTTTTTCTACACATCCACATGTTAGGTGAGACATCTGTACTGCTCACAGATATATCCCTATTCATGGATTACAAATAAAATTGACTGCATAAAGTTCTGAAGCAGTTTTATATGGACTTATTTTAGCTCCCAGTAGAAAGAACGTAACATATTCCAACAGGAAGCTTGCCAGAAATTAGTGCGTCAGTTTTGAACATGAGATTACATGGAAGCGTGCCTTCTCAACTTCAGTCTAAAGTAAAAATGTTTCTCAGGCTGGACACAGAAAACATGCCTGCCGCATGTAAATCCTTAGCTCTTCAAACAGTTGTTTTTCTCCTAACAGTTACAAGTGGGAGTCAGTGTGTTGATATTTGACCCAAATTTGAATTTCCATCATTAGTGGTTTTTGTTTCTAAAACTACTGCTTGCACCAATTTAAGCTATAACCTTCCCATAACTTCCTCAAATACAACATGCGCTATACAAGGTTTAAACCGTTTTTTCACCATCTTTGCATGTGTCCCAGGAACTATTAGCTGGACGTGATATGTCCATGAGATGAATAAGCAGAAGCATCTCCAACTACTGCTGTATCACAATTAACACCAGGTCACATCTACCTGTATGTTCAGTGTTATCTGGCAACATGCTGCAGCCATAAACCCAACTTCACCTGGTTTATAGCCGCTTTGTGCCTGTGGAGTGGTGCAAAGCAGATGGTACGTATCAGTGATTTCTGCTGAATAATATAAAGAGATGGAATTATATTTTTGATATGAACAGTCAAATTGCAATTCCTTTGCTGTGGGATTTAGGGCCTGAGCCAAAGGCCACTGAAAACAATGGCTCCTACTGGGCACCAAAGGGAGCAGTTGCTTCTCGGGAGCAGATTCTTAAGCAGAGTCTTTCCCCCCATGTACCGTTTGGGCCTTAGATCAGGACTTAAGCAAACAAAAAAAAATTAAATGGTTCATTCCCCCTTTTCTCCTGATTTGTAGCAATCCATAAGCTCTGAATCATTTCCAGTGCCATTCCTCTTGCTGAAGGAGGTGGGGACCACAGCCCCCATCCCAGCGCTACAAGCGCAATCACAGCCAGTCAGTGACATGGTTACTGTGACAGAGAAAAGATAACTTGTTAAATTACTAAGATAAGAATGTCACTATCACTTTATGCCTAACCCTTTTGAAAAAAATTATATAGTTTGATTTGTAAGAAATAGAATTTCTATCTCTGGCTTCAGATTTAGTCTCCTATTGTTATGCATTTACAAGAGATGTAAGTCTAGCATATTTAAAATGGCTGGTGCTACACAGATCATGAAAGCAATGCATAAAATAAGTTTGAGCTTCACTTCCTAGAGTCAAAGAATTGCTGTTATGGAAAGAAAAAAAACACTCTTCCTTTTATCCCATAGTATTCATAAGGAAATTGAAAGAATTGTATTCATTGATCACACTTAGAGTACTCCTTTCAAATATATTTCAGGTTTCTTCAGGGTCAGTATGAATGAGTTAATCAGAAGTTTTTAGAGAGGAAGGGAGGGAGAAATCTGCCCATTCACTTCTAACAGCTTCATCAGGAATCCTCAAGGTGTTAATGAAACCAGAGCTAAACCATCTGCCTGCTGGAATCCAGACCTGGTGGGAAACAGGCATAACACTCAAGACATTTGAGATCTCGGATGTTGTCCAGCCATTCTGGGAAAATTGAAACGGGGATTGTGCTGCTGCTAGGAATACCAACATAACAAAGGGATCTTGCAACGTGCAGCAGTTTATAGGGATACATAGATATCTCAGGACCCCCCCATGCATCCAAACTAGTCCTTCTCAGAGCTAGTGACAATCTGGGCTTCTTTAAGGGTGGTATCTAAAGCACAAATCATGTTCAAGGCTCATGGTAGGTATCTAGGACTTCAGATGCACTTCATAAATCCATGAATAGCTAGATGATAAACATGGATAACCCTTGACAGAATTATTTGGTAAAGTGCTGCTTATGCTTTGAGGATAAAAGAAGTGATTTTGCAAATCGTGGAGTGTCATCTTTATAACACTGCATACTTCTTACAGGATTTTTTTTCCCTGCTTATAGATCTAATACTACAAAAGCAACACGGTCCTTTTCTCATTTGAGACAATGCCCAAAGCCACAGGAGCTTCTTGGGTGGCAAAATCTTCCTTTTAAGCTATTTAAAACAAGGTTCATTGGCAACATGAAAAGCTGCATATTTTATTTTGAAAAGCAACCAAAACATGAGTGATTATATCATAACATTTTTGTATCTTTTAGACTACCACTTCCTTCAAAATCTCAAAAGCAGATAAAGACAAAAAATTAAAAAATTCTCTAGATCACAGCGAAGTTTGGTACATGGATTTTCGTTTGCTTTGCAGCTGGTTCAGCCATTTTCTTTGTGCAAGTTCTAGAAAATAAATTCTCCACTTGCTTGCACAAGCAGCAGAGATTTATATTGCCCAGCACCCTTATGCATAACTACAAAAGTAAAAGGCAGCTTAGAAAAACTTCCATTAGACAAACTTTTCCTTCAGACTACATTTCCATGCAGGACTGTGTTTTTAAAAGAACAAGCAAAAACTGTAAACATTGCCTGTAAACTAATATTGCAAGGCGTATATATGAACAATTAAAAAAACACCACCAGCTGTCTGCTGACTGATCTTCATGGATTATTTAGTTGACTCTTGGCAAAAACAGGCCCTGAAAAGTCAACAGAAGCATGAACTGTCAGAGGGCTGGTGAAATAACAAAAAGCAACAATATAGCAATCGGAAAACTTAGAGATCAAGTGACAGATGAGTTTTTCTATTTTTTGTTTCCACTACTTTTTCCTCTTGAGCTCTCTAATAGACTAAAGATCATATAAGCTTCTTTAAAACAACAGAAAATAAAATTAAAGAACAGTAATTCCTGCCAATTACCATGAATGAATATTGATTGCGGATTGCTAAGTCTCCACACAAATCCCCTACACTAACAGATACTCAGCTGCCACATTTTACAAAGAAAAAACCATGCCACAGAAAGGTGAAGCAGGATTTAGGATGTACTGCCTATAAACAGAGACATACATGTATATGTACCTCAATAAAAAGCAGAGCTCTTTAGGCTTCAGAAGTTCTCAATCTGATACCCTTAACAGGCTAAAGATACATTTTGAATTTAAAGAAAATTAAGATTCTTATGAAACTTTGAAGGCACTAAGAATCCACCTCTAAGCTGGACCGACTGTATGAAGACAAGGGACCATCATTATCATCAATACCACTACAGTTTGGTACTATGAAACCTCTGTGGTTTGGAAAAATATCTAAAGCCTCTAAAAACTATGAATGATAAATTATGTGACCACAAGCGACTTCTTGATACAGCAGTGAACAGGAAGAAAAAACAAAAACACAAACAAAACACAAACCACCACCACAAAAACAAACAAAACCCACTACCACTAAATACACACAAAATACCCCCCATACAAACCACAAAACAAAAAACCCTAACACCAACAAAAAAACCTAACACCTTAATGAACTATATAGATCCCAAAGATGCATAAAACTAAAAGGACCACCCTACAGCTAACATGCTTTCTTTTCCATTGTATTCTACTTGTAATATCTCTCCTACACTTCAGCTGGGCTTTCTTTTACTGCTACAGATGATGCATCTTGCTCAGTTTCTTTTAATACGACTTACATGCAGACAAACTGGTCTAAAGCTCAGTAGTATTTCTATTAACAGAAAAAAAAAAGTGTTGGAAATAATGTTTCTTCTAATTGTGGGCTTTCAGATCAGCTGAAAGTTTCTCAGCAGAAACAGCAAGTGCTCAACTACTCTGTAGAACTGCAAGCAAGAGGCTCTTTTCTTGCTACAGTCAGTTGGCCCCTTTGTGTGCCAGCTTTATCTTCCCAGGTTATCATCTGCCTCCACAGATGTGCACCATTAAGATCAGAACCACCAAAAGCAATATTTCTATACAATTAAACATTTCAACGTAGTAAAGTAGGTATGGTACAAAAGCCATTAAATGTCTCCCATCAGGAACTCAGCAGCCATCAACCTCAATATGGTGTTCTGAGGAAGTCTGGATTCAGGACTTGCATGTAATGGTGATGGGTGCTATGGAAAATTTAAGACCCATTAGCAGGGGGTTTAGATATAATAGCTGCATCTGTGAATGCTTTTGTGATCAGCTCAGGGAACACATCCCACAGAGAAGTCCATAAAAACTGAACATTTCACTAATGATGTTTCTGTATATATTTTTTTGTGCACAACTGAACAACAAACAGGTTTATGCCCTTTAATTAGGGATGATGTATTAGAGTCAAAAAATTAAGAATCATATGAACAAATAATTTATACATTCAGGTGAACATACTTCTCTTCTAGCAATGTGTTTGAATGGGCAGTTTTGGAAATTAATCAGAAATACTATCAACTTTTTTCATCACTAGCATCCTTTCATGATGTATGGCAACAATACGCCCCCAGAATGAAACAAAGAGCATTTTTCTTTACTACTCTTGATGAATCCTACTCAGTTTTGCTTCTTAGGATAAGAAGTGAGGATAGTGTGGCAGATACACATATTTCTGTTTCAAGCTAATAGATTCAGGCATTAATGCATATGATAAAGCTGGATTTTGAAGCACAGAAATTTATAGCTTCTACCTAGCAATCATCTTCACTGAGGTTTAGTGCTTTCTCCCCAAAGCACAAGGAACAGACAAACTAACTGTGAAAATATGAATTCCCTGTAAAGAATAATGATACTTCACTGAAATTAACTTTTGGTATTTACAACATTTCAAAGACAGTTATTTCTAGCTATCTACATGTTAAACACACAAAACAGAAATCCAGGAGCTGTGGTTTATGACACAAATGGTGCAGAAGAGCTATAAGAAAGTCAGATTCTGCTATCAAGAAACAATTCTCGTGATGGAAAAAACACTACGTTTTAGAAGTCTAAGGGAGGGGAAAACACAGCAGGGTACAAAGCATGAAGAAAAAAAAACATAAAACAACCTCTCAAAATAACAGAACATAATAAAATACCATATCTTCTTGTAAAATACCTCACTGACTTCAAAGGAGTTTGGATCAAGTCTTAAGTAAACAATATTTTATTTTTCTCTAGATTACAGACTTAGAGATAGAGAAAAACTTTATCAGAAAGACCTGTTGGTTTTTCCTTTCCATTGCAGGATTGCTACCCATCCTACAAAAGCATCATTTTCAAATAACCACAGTTATTGAAGGAGCACACCTCTCAAAGAAATGTGTGTTTCTAACTCACTGGTCACTCCTGAAAATGTTATGTGACTATATAGTCTCAAGAGGCACAAAAAGGACATTAGAATTTGAATCCTCTAATTGTGTACCTCTGCGTACTGCTCTGCTTTCATAAGAGTTGATATCCCAAACTAGCTGACAAACACCGTATCTGCAGTTCTCTCATATGCATTGTTGTCCTTTTGTCTATTTTGTCATAAAGAGCTCTTTTAAACAAAACACTTTAAATTCTTACAACAAGACATAACAGTTGACAGCTTTTAGTTTTGTTTAAAGGAAATACTTGAGCTGAGTGAATAATTCCTTTGTAAATAATTTATTTGATGAATTTTGCTATTTCCCTGTTTACAAATTGTTTGTACAAATGATAGTAGGTATTAAAGACTACCTTTCTAGGAAAAATTAAGAAAAAAATTGCATTACCAAAAAAACCTGCAATTTTCTTTCTTCAATTCATCCATCAAGGCATCACAGAGCTTAAGCTGATGTGGTCACCTCAAGACTCAAGTAAAATTGCAGTGGTAATTCAGCAAAGGAAGTTACGATTCTCATTACCATAAGTAATGTATTAGTGGAGTGCCTCAGGGGTCAGTACTGGGACCTGTATTATTCAATATATTCATAAATGATTTGGATGAGGGAATAGAGTACACTATCCGCAGGTTTGCTGATGACACCAAGCTGGGAGGAGTGGCTGACACACCAGAAGGCTGTGCTGCCATCCAGCGAGAGCTGGACAGGCTGAGAGTTGGGCAGGGAAAAATTTAATGAAATATAACAAGGGAAAGTGTAGAGTCTTGTATCTGGGTAGGAACAACCCCAGGTTCCAGTCTAAGTTGGGGAATGACCTATTAGAGAGCAGCGTAGGGGAAAGGGACCTGGGGGTCCTGGTGGACAGCAGGGTGACCGTGAGCCAGCACTGGGCCCTTGTGGCCAGGAAGCCAATGGCATCCTGGGGTGGGTTAGAAGGGGGTGGTCAGTAGGTCCGAGTGGTTCTCCTGCCCCTCTGCTCTGCCCTGGGGAGACCACACCTGGAATATTGTGTCCAGTTGTGGCCCCTCAGTTCCAAAAGGACAGGGAACTGCTGCAGAGAGTCCAGCGCAGGGCAACCAAGATGCTGAAGGGAGTGGAGCATCTCCTGTGTGAGGAAAGGCTGAGGGAGCTGGGGCTCTGGAGCTGGACAAGAGGAGAATGAGGGGTGACTTCATTAATGTTTACAGATATCTAAAGGGTGAGTGTCAGGAGGATGGAGCCAGGCTCTTCTCGGTGACAACCAATGATAGGACAAGGGGTAATGGGTACAAACTGGAACACAAGAGGTTCCACTTCAATTTGAGAAGAAACTTCTTCATGGTGAGGGTGACAGAGCCTGGAACAGGCTGCCCAGGGGGGTTGTGGAGTCTCCTTCTCTGCAGACATTCCAACCCGCCTGGACACCTTCCTGTGTAACCTCATCTGGGTGTTCCTGCTCCATGGGGGGATTGCACTGCATGAGCTTTCCAGGTCCCTTCCAACCCCTGACATTCTGGGATTCTGTGAAGTTAATGTCACACAGCTCCTAAAAATATAACCTTAGTGAAAACTAAGGCTTCTCTGAAAAATCTTCCCTGAACCTAATACATTAAAAGCATATTCTTCTGGAAAGGTACAGTGATTTACTGTTCTCTCTTTAATTTAGTCCTGCTGGGCTGATATACTGGATATCTATGATTAGCTGGTGTTGTAATTAAGGAAGCAATGTGATCTGAATAAAAACCCCACCAATAGAATTGAAATCCTAGTTGTACACAAATTTCTAGCATTATCCTAGGAAGTCTTAGCTTCCTCTCAGATTTTCTATATGTGAAAATAATACTTTATTTACTTTACAAGAAATATTATGCAACTAAACTAATGTCCACAGCATCTCTGCCTGAGGCAGAAAACTATTGCACAAACACACATCTTATTTACGTAGAAGCTGAACCTTTGAAAAGGAAAAAATTCACACAAGTTCCACTCCAGATTATCTTAGTTTGATATGAAAAAGGTAGCTGGCAGAGAAGCAATTTGAGACTCTCAGAACTGACAGATTGATGCCACAGGGGTGAACAAGACCCTCCCAACATATGCACACTGTATATGTTAATAACTGGAAGACAGATCATGAAGCAGAGGAATTAAATTTGCTGATGATGGAAAAGTGGAAGCAAACGTGGGTGAGGGAATGGCTGAAGTCAGAACAGAGCAAAAAAATCAGTAATATTTACAGCAACTTCAGAGCAGTGGTTCTGCAAATTTAATATAGTGATCCTGGAGATAACAAGGACACAGAAAACTACAGGAATTTTAAGTCAGATGCTGAAAAACTGGAACAGAAGCTGAAGTTTATGCTAGGAGCTATGTGAAGAAAATCCCCAAACTTGCCATTCTAACATCAGAATGATGCTGACTCCTATTCACATCTGGTCCTTCACAATCTCCCTCCTTCACATAATAAAAGGATTTGAGTATAGATGTGAATGTTACAGATCCTTGTTCTGTCTCCCTTAAATCACTCAGGCCATGGACAAGGACTTGATGCCAATCAGAACTAGTAGCTCAGGTTTTTGTTTGGATTTGAGCATCTACAGTGGCAGTCAGTGGAGTGGGTAAAGAACTGAAGTAAGCCCTGAGACTTCACTAGGAATTTTGAATGAGAAGAAATTGCAGGTTTCAGCCTGGAAGATTAGAAGATTGGAGGCTGTAGTTCCAGCTGATGCACAAATTTATTTTTATCACCTTTCATGTGCCACTTTGCCTTCTGCTTTCCAATTGCCACACTGTGAAAAGCAGCAATACTAATTATCCTGACAGCCTTGCTCATGTTGGACAGCACTTACTTGCATGATAAGAGCTGTTGAGCTGAGTGGATAAGAAGCCGTGTGGATCTCTACATTCACATATGCAACCGTGACCTCACTTTATGGATGGGTCACACACGGAACCTGAACAGCGAAGAACCCACTGAAATCAAGTGCTGTTTTCCATTGACTTCAGGAGGAACAGAGCTGGGTCACTGCTGGCATCTTTAACTCATTCCAACCTTACTGCATCAAAACTTTGAAAATTAAAATATTCACCATGTAAGTCTACTGAGACCGCTAGAGAATGATACTATAATATTTTTCTTAAGGACTAGATTTATTTTAGAGGCTGTGCAAAGAGGGGTAATTTTCTGTTCTCACATCCCCTGCAAAATCAAATACTTTTCCAACATAGAAAATATTCTAAAGTGTATATCAAGGTAATATTTTCAGCAAATATAGGTCAATCTTTCACACCAGTAATATCAGTTATACAAGACAAGGCAAATCTGGAAAACACAGGCAAAGAATAAAGAAATATGGATATTATGCAAATAACTGTTCTCCTAAAAAACGTAATAACTGCGACTACTAAAACCTAACCTGAAACCATATTGACCCATTCTTCATAAAGAACTGAGGTAGTAAATAGAGTAACAATGATAGTCTCATTAGCAGAACGAGGTGGCAAATTATGCAACCTTTCATGCTGAATTAGTGTCACCCCGCCCCCATTCATTTATACATCCTGCTGAGAAAAAAAAGCATTTTGAGGCAGATTGATTGTATTGACCTTCTTCCAGTTAAATTAAACTTGCTGTAAAACTAAACTGGCAAACTCAAGTCATCCAGACATGATGATCACAGACAGATTCGGGGGCAGGGAGGTTAGTTCTTACATGTTTCAAGTTATGAAAGACTAAAGTTGATTTTTTAAAATGTAAATAATGCTAAGAAAAAGAATCCAGATGCTCAAAGAGTAATCACACAATGATACAAGACTTCAGTTAAGGTCAGCAAGTGTCCAGGACCTGGGACCCTAAACTGAAAGATTCTAGATTACACACACCTACTCATTCTGCTCAGGAGCTTCTCAGCATGTGCGGAGCTGCGTACACAAACCCCAAATATCAAAGAAACATCACTCCTGCAAGGTCAAATTACTCCTTGTTTCTACGCATGGTGTTTTGTTTTGAGGGGAAGAAGGTTGTTAGTTCGTTTTGTTGGCATTTTTCAAAATCTTTTAATTTGTTTTAATTTAAGTGAAGTCTAGGCTTTTTTGTTTGAGGGGAAGTTGAGAGACACGGACACAGACACGCTCATCTAAATGAAGGTTGTTAGGAGCACAGTTACGCACTTTTCCATAGGAATGGATTGAAAAATAAATCTCTCTAATTTCCTCCTGCCTCTCGCTGTCAGTTGCTATAATTCATAGTTCTGACTGTTCCCTCACAAGCGCAGTGGCACTTGCTTAACTTTAATTTCTCAAGAGTGACAACACAGAAGTGCTTTGCCAGTGACCCAGACTTGCAGAGCAGGAAAGAATTGAGTTCCCAGACTGCGAGCAGATGGTTGCATGTCAGAACAAGGTAACAGGAGGGAGAAGGAATCCACAGTCCTGCCTGCCTCAGAGCGAACAGGCTCATGAATGAAGTTCAGCATGCTTTTTGTGCCCAAAATGCCACTACATTTGGGATATTTTATAAATCTGAATACGTTGTAAGACACGGGAACATTTTCCCTTCATTTTATTCATTCTGTCCCATATTATATATGGTTCTTTAAGAGCCATCTTGGCCTTGCTAACACCTAGTGCAATGTCTCACTGTGCAGCTGTTGGGATGCAGCCTTCACATCACACACAACCCAAGATCCTTCATTTGTGGATCTGGCAGCTTTCATACCTCACCCAAGCTCAAGCTCAACCTCAAGCTCAACCCACCTCAGCCAAACATCAGCAGAAATTCATTGTTTCAGAACAGCTCGCTTCACAGCGTGCTCATGTCACCTCTCAAACTCCATTTCATTGGTTCAACACTTAGATTCTCAGCAGATTGTGTGCTTAAAACAAACCTGTTCAAAAATGAGCTATTAGGAAATTATTTCGATATAAATACACACATTTTACAAAAAAAACATGCACAAACACATACTTCTTTAGCAGATTGAAAATTTTGTACAACTAGTGCTGTTCCTGAATCTTAAGTACATGGGGCTTTTAAAGTGTTGTAAAGACAAAAGATGAAGCAAAACCAAGTCAGCAGGGCTTTTCCCTTCTGGATTACACAAGGACTTAGACCTCTTCTGTAATAAATTTACTTTGACAGCTGCTAAAAAATTTACCAAGCTTGACAACATGCACAGAAAGCAAAATAGGACAGAGAATTGTGTGGGCTTTCCTGCTAGCCCCAAGAAAATCTGTTTATTTTAAAGAAATAATATTTAATTATATTTGTGTGGTAAATTTCAAATAACAGGTTTGCCAGCTACCTTCTACTCTCCCACAGCTGCTATTTCATGTAGTAATTTTGTAGACAATATATACTTCTCCCATATATAGCTCTGAAGAATAAATAAGTACAGTTTGAGCAGGCACTGGAATGTATTTGGAATATAAAATGTGTTGCCTTGTCAAGAAAAGTAACTTCTCCTTTTCAGACTAAGATAAAGCAGAAAAACAGTGCTTTGATGACTTCTACAATGAATTTGGAGAAATGACTTTGAAGAATTCTGAGCTTCTCCGAATTTCACTTTCAGCTACAAAAGAAGATTACTTTGATTTTGTACCTATATGGATTTGAATCCATCTCACTTTCCTCCTTAATGCTTCCAAAGTGCTAATGGCAGCGCAAAAGACTTCAGTGGTTCAACAGAAATGAAAACAAATTGCAGGAACTGTGGCCAAGCTAAGTACTGGGACCGCAGCCTGTCAAATGAGAGGCAACTGTTTACTTTGCCGGCGTTCAGGGCAGATTGCTGCATTGATTTGTTTAAACTGCACACCGCATTAATATTTCTTATCCCAAAGCTTTGGCTCTATCAAATTTGGAAGGCGATCACCCAGTATATTAAAGGAAGAACATGCGCTATCAAGTAAAGCTTTAAATGCGATTGACTGAAATATATTGATTTTGCATGGTTGGACTTGAAATGTAATTTTGGACAGAATAAAAAGTGCAGTAGCTCACTACACCTGCAAAAATCCCACATGTCAAGCAACAGAAGAAAATTTCTTGACTATGTAAAAAATGCACCTTCCCTAATTGTTAATCACCTTTAAAACATCACTTTTAGTGCTTGTTTGTTTTTCTATGTGCTCAAAGTGAAACATTTGAAAAGAATTATGGCTGGAAAGAGAAGTTCCTGAGCAATATTTATGTCGTACCTTAGGAGGGCACTACAGAAAGCAAATGGACACAGGAGAAATGTAGGATGTAACAGTTTCTTCACAGTGTTTACATGGAAATTTAACATTTGATCTTAAAGAGATTTTTTTCCTGGCTGATAGAAGATAAATCACAGCCCAGTACTGCAGGCCAGAGCATCCCAGACAGATAATCTAAGCATCTGAAACATTCCTCAACTACTTTCAGTAACTGATAATTAATGGCATATAAAAAGTCACTTTACTACGCATGCAAGTACCATATATTCACTTCATTTCACCATGAAAAATTATTGATTTCAGCATCCCTTAGAGATTTTAGGAGTGTGTGTCCATGAACGTCTTAACTGAAAACACACTAGAAAGTGAAGATTTCCTCATATCCCAGATAAATCGATTTAAGTCATTCTTGGGCATTATTCCACAAAAATGACATCTTGCAGGATATATTTTTAATTAATCAATTTCTTTAAAAGCTTTAAGAAAGAGGAATAAATTTATCAAATAATCTTATTCCTCCCTCTCTTAAACATCTTATCAACAATGAAGGAAACTTAATGTATTTCCTCGAGCAGTTTCTGCTGATAAAAAAAAAAAAATTATCTGGAGCAACTCTTGCAAAACACCTAAAATCCATGTATTTTCACTGGGTGAATTATCAGTAAAAGATACCAAATAGAACAATTTTTTAAAACGTAGTTCTTTTAATATACTAATTGGAATATATTCACTTTTTATCCTTTCTGTAAGGCTTCCTGCATTTATTGAATGTATTTCCAGCTAAGCAGAATTCAACTATGGCAATAAATATACCTCCAGAAATCAGCTATGACAATAAAGCCTACTCTAAATAATCCATTCTAAAGGACCCTTGGTTCCTCTAGAGACCTTGTGTTTAGCACATTTGAAAAATACTGTGTTCTGAGTCACTAAGTTGAAGGGTTTCTCTTTAGACCCCACCAAGTTTTGTTATTTTTGCACATTTTGTTTCGCATTGATAGTTGCAGACATTGAAGACACTACTGGGAGCATCTGTCTAGCTCTAACCCAGCATTGTCCCAGCTGTGATTGGATTGTGGTCTGCATAGTAGGAGGCAGATTTCTTTTTTCCAAGCAAACGCATATATTTCAATATTCTTGCTGCTTTTGTTGGTGGTGACATTTTCTGGAATTATGAACTGCAAAACGTACCCCTTGTAATGTGGGTAGAGTGATAATTATATGGGACTGAGCCAAAAAATACACATATAAAAAACCACATACTGCAAACAGAAAAGACTAAATCAGTGGGTAATCTAAATTACTGGGGTTTGAGGACCAGCAATTAGAAATGCCAAGTGAATCTAAAAAAAATCAACATTAATAAGGTATAATAAAAGCAGTATAAACAAAGAAACCACAATAAATGACTATGACACAGAAGCAGAAATACAAAGGGAAATCCCAACATTTAAGAAAGGAAAATAATTTTATGTTATAAATGAAAGAAGTGCATGGACTGTGTGAAAGGAGTTGAGCAGGTCAGACCAGCCCTCTGTGGACAACTGACCATCCCACCAAGGGTATTTCTTCACCTGGGGCACCTGTTGTGTGCACAGATCCACCCCAGACCAACGCTAATTCTGGTGCCCAGACAGCATCAGCACAGAGGGTGGTAATTTTGTACATGATTCAACCCCTTATGAGTCAACCCAAAGCCCTAAACCAGTCCCCAGCGAGGAAATGCTTTCCTGCATCAAGCCAGACCCCTCAATTTGAGTGACACCAAGGGCAGTAGTGGAAGGTTTACATCACAGTGAAAATGGTGTGTGACAAGTTCTTCTCAAGGGATTTCCACAGCAATTTTCCACCTTAACACAACAGGCTGTACAGAGTGAGTTCCTGAGAACCATCCCTGCATCTCAGGATTACTTGGTTCAGAACACAAGCCTGTCTGGGTGTTAGAACAGAAGTGACAGAGAAGCAGGTGCACAGTGAGGTTTGTTAATCAAAGTCTTGCTTTGGGTGGTAACCATAGCTTGATTTCAACTCCTGAGACCTTAACTTATAAAGCCTGACAAGTGTGTATCTTGCCAAAGCTGATCTCTGTGGGTTTGTACACGGGTACATTATAGCCGTTATCTGGTACGGACAGTCATTCCCCATCAGAAGACACTGGGCCATACAGACTGGTGCACACATGGACTCAAGGACACCGTGTCTAGCACTGGACTCCAATACAGCCCCAGTCTACAGCAACAAGATCCCAGTTCAGCAGCACTTAGGAAGCTATTTTTATACGTCCTGGGCCAAAGTCTATACATACACAGTCACACAAGCAAAGTCCAAACCAAACAATGCTACTGAATGCAAAGATCCTGCTGTGTTAAGACAAACATATCTAGATTATAGATATGTGACTCGAGAAGAAAAAAGTGATCTACACATTAGTTAATTTAAGCTCAGAGTTGAGCACATAATTTAAAAAGAGTGATTTCCCTATGAAAACAGCTGCTTTTTTTGTCAGCTAGGATTTTTCCACATTTATTCATTACTCTGGTGCTCATTCTTTCTCCCATATTTTATATGTACTTGTAAGATGCATATACACACATTCACACACAAATACAAATGAGCACCGGAAGTAAAGAAAATCCTAATTAGATACCTAATAGCTTGTCTTGCCACTCAAAACTTTCTCAAAGAGAAGGAAATGTTTTGAGTGCATTTAACTCCCTTTGACATCAGCTTTTATTTAGTTCAGCTGGAGGTCAATGGGAACCAAGTGCCTTCAGCAGCCTGAGAAGGACATTTAGCACTTCACAGGACTATAACTTGTAGCTATTTTTATAATTCAATTGGGCAAGAACCTATAAACTCCAATGACACTAAAAGGGTCTGCTCTTGAAAGATGATAAGCAGGTTTACTGCTAAGGAGACCCCAGCCTCATGCTGGTGAATGACAGCGCAGGATTCTCCACCAGCTTCATGCTCATACAGTCTGTTCCCTTCCTCTGTCACAAACTAATACGTTAAGATTACAAGCCCAAGAACCTGCCAAATGCACCAGCCAAGTGACTTCTCTAAACCCTATGGAATTAAACAAGGACCAATTCTGACCCTGCATTTTGGGAGAAAATAAATTTCTAACCCTTGAAATGATGTTGAACCTTCTGTAAATGCTGGCAGTTGATATGGCTCTGGTACACGCTGTACACTTGCTGTGTAAGTCCACAGCTGCTCATTTTTGTCCGATTCCACTCTCATACCCAACACGTGCTTGTGTTCCTTAAATACGGGGAAAACTCTTCCACATTCAACAAGCAGAGTATGACTTAGGCACCTTTCTCCTGTTTGTCTCCCCTGCCTCATAAAATGTACATGGGCTCCTATAGGCACAAAAGACATTCTTCCACTTTATGGTCACATAAGGCCTTCATTTTGGAAGAACAGCTCTTAAGCAACAGCACATACAGGAATGATACTCCAGCATTGTGCATCCTAAATGAAAAGGGAGGCTTATGGGTAGTTGTCAGTCATAACCATCGCTTTTACCCACACACTACAGGCTTCTTTATGGCCACTGAGCTGTGGAAAGGCTACGAAAGATCCCTCAGCAAATGTCTGGAAATTGAATTTTTGTCCTAATAAAAGTCCACAGATCTGAGAAAGCAATTCTGTTCATTTCAGTCGGGAGCAGTTTCTCTGTCAGGCACCTGTTCTTCCAGAGAAAGAGCTTTCATGGAAGGTTTAGCTACGTTGTCAATGATGAAAAATGGCAAAATCACTGGTCGGCTTTCACTGTGTTGTGTCTACAGTGCTTCTGAACAAGCTGCTGAAAGAGATGTGTCAGGCAGGAGCACAGCAATATTCAAATAACTGCGTTCTTAATAGAAAGGGAAAATGTTTTGAGGACACAGCTTATCTAAATGATTATTTTGGTTTAGACAGCCTTGCATTTCACTGTCAGTTACATGCACATTTTAACAGGCTACAAAATACCAAATATGGCAAAGGAAGAAAAAAACCAAACCATGAAATAGTTTGTTCCATTTAAAAATAAGGATGAATGAATAATAAGACTGATGCATACAACTTCCAAAGAAAAAGCTTTAAATAGAAGGCTCAGATATATATGGTAGGAATAACAGATCACACTCTCAAGACTGTCCAGAAGCAGAGAGCAGCCTTAACCAGCTACCTGCAGATTCCCCATGAGTTACAGATAGCTCTAGATGTAGAAGATTCTTTCGACCCTCCCAACCTTTTTTTTACTGCATACAATACTTCTGTTAATTTATAAGTACAAAACATTTCCAATTACACAGATTGTCCTGCAGAAGAGGCAGTATGCACTTTTGTCTGAATTTAACATGTAAATATCTAAGGCATCACCTCCTAACATTTGAACTTCTATTTAGGGACATCTGGATCTTAAAATTGGTTCTCCAAAACATGTAAGCTAGATGCTGCAAGTTTGATACAATAGGCAATATACCTGCTGTGCTATAGGAAACACATTTAATTGGTCCCAAGCATCACTGGAATGAAAGTACATCTACCAAATTGAGACGGTTCCTCCTCAGTCTTTAGCCTAATGAGACTGCTGAATTTTGCCTTCCATTCTTAAAAAGCCACATTATTTTTAGATGTACACTGTCATGTTCACCTGTAGCATCCCTTAATAATGTTAATGACCATTATATTAAACCTCTTTATAAGGTGTTACAAGTACACACAATGAAAGAGAAGGATTCAAAATAAGTGGGAAAAGGGTCAAAATTATACCATATGAAGTAAAAGCAGTGTTTAATTATCAGGTTTGGGTGAGATTGGAGTGTGTTTTATAATGGTATCCCTAAGAGAGCTTGTCAGCAACACATCACTGCTATGTGAACTTGGGGCCATCCTCTTAGTGCTTTGTGAAACCAAAAGGCTGCTTGACCTCTGAAAACAAGCCTCTGGAGCAAGATACAGCGAAAAATAAATAAATATATGTTTTTAGTATTGAAGTTACCTGCCTTATGCAATACTGCACTCAGAGAGGTCAAAACAAGTTCAGTCAAAAATGGAGCAATTCCTGCTGAACTACAGGTGTCCTCAATGATACCAGCACCACACAGTTTGACAGGGAATTTAAGGAACATGAACATTAATGACAGTGCTGATGTTAAACCAGTATTAAAAGCATGTTTTGAAAACCTAGTCTTTTACATTGATGTGAAAAGCCAATGAGGTAAAGGGCCAAGGGTTACCTCAGCTTCAGCTGTGGATGCCTATTATTGTTCACTTAAACCACACTTTTATTACGAACGGTATTCCTTCTGCTTTCCTCATTACCCAGGACTACCAGTGCTTTTTATTACTTTAGAGTCTTGAGATTTTATTCAAAAGTTAGCTCTAAAGAAACAGATTTCTGCCAAAAGAGAGTGTAATTGCCCAACCGTGTTAATTCTGGGCTCACAGAAGTAACGGGGATTTTCAGTGCAGAGTTCCATGAGCCTGAGATTTCTCCCCAGAGTCTGCCAGTAACACAGTTCAGTGACAGATTGCTGTCTTCTGACTCAATATTGGAATATCAATAGATACAATGACAAAAAGTAATTACTGACACCATATTCTTCAAACAGACCTTTTGCCCTATATCAAACTGCCGAACTTGCAGACTTAATTATTTTACTGAGAGATTACAACAGTACTTTAATGCTGCATCTTAATGCCTTTATTATCTTTCCGCCAAGGAAGTACTCCAGGCTCCAAGGAGACCAACCTCAGTATTTTGAACATGGTATATCCACATGCAATAAAAGCAGCTTTCCCTGGGACACAGGACCAAAAGCATCTCAGCGTTTGTTGAGAAAAACCTGTTAAGACTCAACTGCATGCAGCAGAATGGTTTATTGGCTGGCCAATAGTTTAGGCCACAGTATATACTTTTGACTATACAACAAATCTTCAAGAGTTCTTCTCTTTCAACTACAAGCTTCCAGGATCTTGATTTTCATGGTTGGTGCCAGGTCAACTGGCACCAATTAATTCAGCTGAGCTGGCAAAATTAGTAAGAGCTGAGGACCTGAACAGCCTTTGTGAATATAAATCTTGCTCAGGTATTGAGAATTCACATTTTCAAAGACATTTAGACACCCTGGAGTTTTGACAGCGTGAGCTGCTCCTTGTATATTTTCTCTTTCACACAGAAAAGGCAGCAGTAGACATGCAGCATTAAACCCCAACACTGAGGTGTTCTCGGGAATAACAGATCGCTCGCCTAGCTATGAAAATAAGCCCAGTTTAGAATTTGTTGTTTTCCAGTAAAGCAAATGATGCTAAGTGATTCAACTCTCACATCCATTTACAGAAACAATTATAAAAGAGGCAATAGCATATAAATCTCTTAAGCCCCAGAGTATTTTCCAATCCTGATTTTAAAAACAAATGCCTGCCTTGTGAAAATCATGTTTAATAATTCTTCGCAAGGGCACTGCACAGGAAAATGAAAGAACTGCAGCTTCAGGCACATTTTGCACACTGCTGCGTTTGCCTGTCTCCCTGAACAGGACTTAAAAACTACTGGAAATACACATAGCATCTGCATTTTCTCCCACTTCAAATTTTACAGCTAGCAGAGGCTTACATTTTATTCAAGCATGTTGTCAGGGGAGAGAGAGGAACAACTGACCTTTGAACCAGTAACAGGAGTTGTGTCAAAACCAGCTAAATATACCATCAGAGGCAGTATTTCAATTAAAAAAATAAATCTCTAGCAGGTCTTCTGAAGAGAGTGAGAAAGATAAATTTTCTATCAGCAAGAGCTGCAAAATGATATCATAATGTATTTCTAGTTCTTTCCTCTGGATTCTATGGCTTTTGTTCTAATAAGAAGCAAAGTCAATCCTGACATCATCTACTGCTTAGATATTGTGATGATAAGCACATGGTAACTGCCTCCATAGGTCATTTGGAGCTAATAGAGAGAATTCCTGTATTAAAACATAGTATCTGAAAATAGACACCTAGCCTTTATTGAGAAATGGACCCTGGCCATGCTCTACATCCAGGAACATCTGAAAATACAGTGGTTTTAGTGCAATCAAATTACATTTCAATTAAAACAAAAATTTGAGTGGGTGCCTTTAGGAAGTGAGAGTCTGGGATGCTGAGGACACCAACTCTTTATGGGCAGATCGCCCAGCACCAGCACTCAGCAAGTCTTTCCTGTTCTGAAATTCATTCAATCAGATTCTAGGAACTTGAACCAGAAGGGCTGATCCATGCATATGTGACCATGAAACAGCTTTTAAAAAACGGGTCTTTTCCATTTCACAGCTGTGCTGAAATAGCACGGTTTGCTTCTCACGTGTTTGCAGAGGAGTGAGTAGCGCCACCATCACGAGTCTGACAGTGTTAGATGTTTCTGTTGGGAATTTCATTACCATTTCCTAGGAACTACCTGCAAGTATTTCCTCAGTCTCATCATTAAATGAGGAGCTTACAGAAGTTGATGTGTTTCATCTGCACAGTATAAATGCCATTTAAAAATCACATCCATGGTGCAGGATGAGATTTTCAAGGTGAGATTGAGAACTCTAATGGAAGTGGGAAAGAATTTAATCAGTCACAGTAAGCCTGTCAAACTTTCTATTTCACTGTCTTCCACGTGCAAATGCTCATAATAACCACTGCTTAATAGATGAACTCTAACATACATAAAAATCAACTGTTGGAATAGATGCACAAACACTTCATGTAAAATTTGTAGCAGGATATGCCTCTGAAGATTTCCTTATGAGGCTTTTGAAATGCTTGTATGAAGGACTCTTGATGCTTTCAATCTTCCATTTATTCTTAATATACTGAGACAAGAAAAAAATAGACTCATTTCGGCTGCCAGATCCATTACTCTAGGTGAGTAGAATCAGTTTAAGTCCATGTTTTTTTTTCTCCCAATACTTCATTAAAACTCTGGGGTACAGGGAAATATTTTCTCTGCTGTATTAATCTTGTTTTATTCGTAATTTTTTTAAATAGGAATAAACATCATAAAGTATGTGATGAACTAAATGCTAAAGTAAAACCTTCTGCCTGCACAGGATCTCACTGACATCCCACTTCAGCAGCTTCCAATGTCCAAAACCTGAGCCAAGTTGCTCCCTCACTAGTTTTGTTTCTTACAGCCACCCCCAAGCCTCCAGTCATTAAGCAGGATCAAATTCTCTGTTATGCACTGAACAAAGAAAGCAAAAGCTTTTAGTTCAAGTCAAGAAATCACAAAAAGAAAAACATCAACAGATCTAAATCCCATAGCAGAGCTGCTACATCAAGAAATATCAGCGTGCAGCAGAAAGGCAGGGCATGCTAGTTCAGACACAGCAGCCAGATGGTGACTGGACCCAAAGTTATTTCTCTGCGTGATGCTACACATCGTGGGAACACGCACAGCCACTTGCATCAACAGGGACTCGGAAATCTCCGCCCTACACTCCCCCATGCAGGGCAGACAAATCCTTAGTCAGCATGATGGATACGGTTATTGATACCATCTAGCGGCTTCCTAAGTGTGAGGTTTTGCAAAACATCATAGCAACAGATTTCAAGAAAGGATTTGAAGAGTTCCAAGAAAACTCTGAAAATCTGTGATAAGCTTCTAAAGCATGAAGGGGCAACATGCAAAGAAACAAAAACATACATGAATGAAAACCTGACAAGGTAGAAGATAAGTAAATATAGCCTGGATTTAAGGGGCAAGATAGGGGTCAAAAACTGAAACCAAGAATGGGAGAAACAGGACATTCAGGGTAATACATGGTACCTTGCAACTGCAACCATTAAAACACTCTCAGAAAGATCCTTTAGGAGCTGTAAAATTTAAGCACCAGCACATAGAGGCACCCAGCTTAAAACCATAGAAATTATAACAAAGATGAGTTGCAGTATATGGTCCAGTTCCAACTAGCAAGACCTGTTCATACTGAAAAGTATCATGCTTCTAAGCTCCAGCTGGTGAAAAAAAAAAATAGAAATATTCCTGACACACTTCCATTTAAATGCTGTATTTGATGATGGTCCTGTGTAGCTCCCTTAGGACCAATTTAAAGTTTACCACATTCTTTCTTTGAAGGGTACTTCTAAGGTGTTTGCAGAGTTTACCCACCGATTTGGCTATTAATATTCTATTTCTCTCCCTCAACTTTCCAAAAGGCTTTGAAAACAAAGATTGATTTAAGAGTATCTCAGTATATTTCAGGATGAACATCTGCTGCTTTAACATCATTTCTAGTCAACTGCAAAAACACCTGCCAAAGAGATGTGGAGATAAGCAAAAAAAAAATATCCATCTCTGAACATTATTTTGCATTTCCTAGATAGTTTTCTTTGCTTACATGGTACAGTGGATTTACACCTGAAGAGCATTTAAGACTTTCTTTTGTGCCTTACTTTGCCATTGTTGCTGTCAATTACAGCAAAACTGACTGACCAGACATTTGCAATGATATATTGCCAAAATGCATAAAAGAATTGCAGCTAGCCTGAAGCTGAAGTCTGTGGGCAGGACAATTTCAGTATCTGCTTTTCTTATTTGGTTGGTTGGTTTTTCTGAGAAGCATTATGTACCCTGGTTAAGAAGAGTTACCCTCAGAGGCAAGTGCAAATAAACTCAATAAAGTCAAATAAGTCTGGTCACCATTCCCCATCAGGGCAAATTTACTTTTTCTTATCTTTATTTGTCATTCTGTTCAACTTATCAGATGTGGAGAAGAAACAGGACAGCAGAGCAACATTTCTTTTGTGATTAGAGCCCATCCTGCCTCAAGCACAACACTTGGCCACCCTCTATGGCTGTGCTGTTCATCCTGTGATGCTCAAGAGCCTGTGGACCAGTTTTGCAACCCGCTTGATGTCACCTTCAGCAGGTCTCACATCAAAGAGCTCCGCCAGCTGATGATCCAGTCAGTTGTTTCCTAACCTAGGACATACATGTTTTTGAGATTCTCAGTTCCTGGGCATTCTTATTGATTTCAACTAGATCTGTGAGTTCTTGGTAGCTATGCAATACTCATGCCTCTTCATGCAGGATGTTTTCTCCTGTATGACATTATCTGTGAAATAATATACTTTAAAAGATACAGGAGGAGCTACGCATTGCACATGCACATCTCCAGAATACAAATGAAAACAATTAAGGAATTTCCAGAGTTTTCCCTAAACAGCACTTCCTGCATTTGCTGCTAGAAACGTACATGGTTACTTTTAAGGAATGTAGATTTCAGAAATTTTCTTCTGTACAAAGCCAAAAATAAGATAGAGACAATGAGAAACTCCCTTTGAAGCATTAATGAGCTCTGTCTCAGAACAGAATGAAAAAATCCGGCTGGACTCTTGTTTCAGAAGCATGGTAGCCCATTGCTTACTGCACTGTCAGCAGGAAGAACCACTTTGGACTGTGATGTTTTCAGAGTTAACGAGTATGTAAACACAATTAAAGCAATAGCTGCACTTTGTGTTCATTTTATTTTGACAGCTGTGCTTCAGCTGTGATTATACTCTGTTCTGTACTAGGAAATGTGCGATCAGTCATATAATGAACTCTTCAAAACCCAAAAACCTCAATATAACACCCAGCAACTAAACATTTGCAAAGAGATGGACTGAGACCACCAGAGCATAGGCAGGTTCTAAAACACAGAGATTAGTGAAGTGTTAATCAGGCCCTGCTTTGGTTTTGGTCACTGACTAGACAGACAGACACCACAAAATTTGGGTTAAAAATGAAGGACCTCAGAGAGCGCACATTGGAACAGCTCTCATGCAGCTCTCTGAAAATACAGACCACAGAGGATAAGTAGTAAAAATACACTAGCCTTCCCCCCAACAAATCATCATCATCATTCACCCAAAATGTTATTTCCACACTGAAATCCTGACCTCCAGCTCCAGCTTGACTGATGGTGCTGGCAAAAGAGAGCGCTGATAAATTGAGCCATCGCTATAGTCCCAGCCTAGAGGTAATTCTGAGAGTACGTCGAGCTGCTACAGCAACTGTCATGCTTCACCAGCACTTCCCAGCATCTCTGGCCAGGAGTCATGTTGAACAAGGGGATGTGTGCAAGACTCCACAAAGATCCAAAATAGAAATGTCCTGCACCAGTGCCAGTGGAATAAGGGGTTTAGAGAATCAAAGATCTCAGAATAAACAAAGCCAGAATTCAATGTGTGGCACTTAAATAAAATTGATCTTGAACATCTGAATTGTCCTTGAGTGTTAGTGGTGGCAATTGGGACAGATAATTGTGCACTGCCATTCCTACATTCTTGAGCCAGATTCATCTGTTAGAAGCACACAGCTATGCCACATGGAAAGCTCTACACGCAGGTCAATTGTTCCACTAAAACTCATGAGTTCCCACCTCATCTGCTGTGAAGCAGTCACTACATGAACAGGCTGGACCAAGACCAATTTAGGGTGTTAGCATGAGAAGGATCAGTGTAAACCATTCACCTCCTTTGTTAATTTATCCTGTCAATGTGGGTATGCTTAGGTATTAAAATCTAACTTGCTCACATGAGCATTGCAGCCTTCCTCAGATGTTAAAGCCTATTGTCCCTAGCCCAAGAGGCAAATAAACCCTTTTCAAATAAATTTCAATTAGCCAGGCTTTCCTATTGTTAAAGATCAAGGAAAAACCCTGGAGAACCCCATTAACATGCAAATGAGTAGGTACACAAACATAGTTCCTGTGTGAGCTTGTATCAGCAGAAACAATTAATTCTAAATACAGATACATCCAATGAGATTAACATTGGACAGCTTTGTAACAGACTCTCATAACCTACTAATTTATCCCCACTGCTACCACTGAGCCTCCCCCCAAGAGGCAGAAAAGCCTCCCTGTATACTTGCTGCCAAAAAGAGTCAAATCCCCGTGGGTAACTCTCACCAGATCTCGTGCTGCAAATCCCGATGGAGCAGCAGTTCTGCAACCCGCACCACAAAGCGGCTACAGGAGGTGGATTGCAGAAATGGGGTCGAGCCCATCCAGCTTTGGCATGGGGAAACCCGCCCCAGTGCTTTGCCTCCATTAGGATTTTTTGCTAAGATTGCCTTGCCATGAAGCAACACTGCAGCAAACTCCGCTTTACAGAAGCAGTTCCATTCCCCGACAACTGAGCTGACATTGTCTCTGCGACCTTTCCTGAAGACGTGTGTCCTGTGGACAAAGCTGCCATCAAGCTCAGAGCCTTCTAGACAGAACAGGAATTTAAGGCTATGAACTCCACTGCAACTCCAAACATTATTTGCTTTTTCATTTTGCAGTAATAAGCTGGGTCTGACCCTTGGTTTTTTTTCATTGGCTTTGGATAAGTTATTTAACCTAGCAATTTCTTGAGGCTGTAATACTTTCCTTCCTGAAAAGGGTATTTTGATAATTTCTAATTTAATATTTGCAAAATGCTTTCTAGAGTTTTATTATGATTATTCCCACACTGAATGCAAAAATAATCCAAGTCCTTTATCTCATTATGCCAGAACAGCACAATTAGGTTCCCCTGTACACTTTGTACAGCCAAACTACCATGAAGCACTTTTCACTAGAAATCATTCGGGTCTTTAAACAAATTTATGTTGCTCATGATTGCTTGCCTCCAACCTTTCCACCACAATGTGTGATCACTTGTTACTTTAATTTTCTGTACTACCCATATTCCAAAAAGTGCATAAAGTTTAGATATACTACAACTTTCTACAAGTATATTTTAAAATACATTTTCCACTAGCTTTGCCTTCTGCGACTGGGTTACAGGTGTAATGGTTATTCAGCCAAGATGATCATTTTGTTCACAAATTAATTTGAATTCAGATGACAGGCTCTCCCATGAGACAGTATAGGAGAATACTATGACAGACTTTTGTCTTTTGCCACAAATGATTCTCCACAGACTATCCCAGTCAGTGTGAAATCTAAAGTCAGGCCACATGAACTATTTGAGCTCTGTGATCCACCTCCACCCCAACACATATGGGATCTGCAGGCATAGGATCATAGGTTTGATTGCCAAACAGCATCTGAGTTGAGACATTAATTAGGGGCTCAGATAACCTCTGTTAGTCTAAACAGAGAAACACAACAGCAGAGCCACAAGTAGGATGGAGTTCTGATTTCCAGGAACATCCCTTGTATTAAAATAGGAGGAGCTTGTGCTTTGGGAATTGAAGTTCCCTGCTGGACAGAAGGATAGCACGCTTGAGATCTATTTTGAGAATTTAAGAGAAGCATCAGTCTTGAGCTAGCCCACTGCTCAAGGATGGATTTCTTTCCCTCTGCTGAAGGTCTCAGAATAATGGTCCATTACCGAGATACATTGAAAGAATTACTCACCAAGTGCTCCAGGAAGGGGGTGCTACTGGGAGCTGGAGCCTGGCACAGAATCCATAGTTTGAGGGGTGTGTTTATTCTGCAAGTTGAAATACAGAGACAAGGTCTTTCTTCAGATTTTTTTTGGTATAGAAAATGAAGATTAGACAGGAAAAAAAATCCTAACGAAGGATTTGAATATCTAAACACTGGAAAGGCATGTGCCACTGCAGCTCAAAATTACACATTTCTGTAGAACATTTTTATAGCCTCACCCAAAAGACTCAGTCTTACTTTCATTACCTCCTAATCTTCCTTTTACTATCTATATGTATAAATTAAGTGGTAATTTCCATCTCTGTTCTAAAAACCATTCATGAAAGGGTTTTGTTTCATATATGATTAAACTATAAACACCAACAAAAAACCCACAACACACCCACACTCCACCCCACCCAACAATGATACAAACAGGTTTGGTTCTGTTGCTGTTGTTGGGGTTTTGTTTGGGTTTGTTTGTTGTGGAATGTACTTTTTTTAATGTTGGCAGGAAACGCAGTACAAACCTAAATTTTTATCAGATTCATTATTATGTCTCCAGGTAGCATTTCAGATAGCTTTGAATCACCAGATATAGCAAGAGTTTGTAGTTAGATATGCTTTATGCACATTGCTATATAATGATTGCTTATAATGCAGAAGGAAATTATTTTAATGTTTTGGGGGCATTTTACAAGAAATAGATATCCTTGTCCTTTGTGCAAATAATTTTTATGCAATGAGCTATTCTTATTGATTATGACAGGGTCAACATGAAAGAAGCAGCTAACAGATGTACTCTCTCCCCAGAGATGTAGCGCATGTCAAAATTATCATGCCGAGACATGCTCTGGCCTTTCAAGCTGCTTGAATCAAACTTCATGACATGAAGTCCATAAAACATAAGCAGAGTTCAATCCCATTATTTCCCCTATCTGACTGCACAGATAACATCCTCATATCTATAGCAGTCTGAGCCTAGGCTGATGTCACAGAGCCCTGATTCTATCTTGAGAGGTACAGAAGCCCCAGGAGATCCCTGGCATGCTCTGAACACACCGATAACTACAACAGCTGGTTACTGGCACCCAGCTCGTCACAGAAGCACATATAGTCAGACATAGGCATTGGTGTTGCCTTGTACCTAAGGCTGTAGAAAGCAAATCAGCCACCTGAGAAAGAATCCAACCTCAGCATGGTTACTGTCAATGGGCAAGTGCCAAGATGATTCAAGCGCGGTGTGACGCAGCCACGCTTCACCTGCCCCAACGCCACGGGCAGTGCTTTGCAAGGCAGCACTCACATTTTCTACATCTCACTTCTTTCTTCATGCCACTGAAACCCAGGTATCAAGTTCAATTGGTATCTAGAAGCCTGACATTTTCCCCATCGGAAATGATCCTCCTCTGCCCTGCAAGGGAGGTGACAACTGCGCAGCCACCAGTGGCCCTTGGCTGACACCTGGTGACACGATGACGCAGCCAGCTGTGACGCAGGCACTGAACTGGCAGTTTGCAGGGGACTCATCAGAACACTTGTGATATTTTTCTCCATTCACTTGCTACTTTCGATTACTGTCTGTAAAGCATTTTGGAGATAAAACCATGTTGGAGAAATTCAATGCGTTATTACTGTCTTTGCTCAATGGCACTTGTTTTAGGATCTCTCTCCTAGGTTACCCAATGAGGTAAGTGACAAAAAAAGTAGTTATCCAATGTTAACAGTTGTGAGAACAAAGATAAAAGAAGGATACAACACCTGGCACACAACTGAGGAAATACAATTTCCTGCTGACACCTTGCTCTTAACTGAAGGAGCCCAAAATTAGCAAGAAGGCTTAGGAGAGGTACTTGTCCTTCCCCCTGGAAGATGATGTGAAGAATTGAGTTTTGACACCTATAAGTCTTGAAACTGTATGGAGAGACTATTTCCTGTGGCTTATGAGCTTCTGATTTCTTTAACCCCTGCAGTTTAATCATAGTGATCATAACCTGATGCCCCAGACTGAAGACAGAGCAGTTTGTAGGAGTGTGCAGATGCGAAACTATTTCTGTTCATGGTGACATCTATTTACCACTATTTCTCAGTTCCTTCTTTAACAAAGCCTACATCCAGCAAGCTGAGGATCCACCTCAAGCACAGAGATACATATTGCACTGATGCATAAAAAAGTATTAACTGGAAAAAAAGGATTTTGAAAGATGGAAAGCTTACGGAAAGCTTTGTCTCTTCACTTATTTGGATTCATATTACAGAAAATATTGCTGCAAGCAATTTCAGCATCCCTGCAGAGCCCGCTTTGCTCTCACTCTACAAAACAGGAAAACAAACACACCACTCCTGTTTGTCAGCCAGAACACTCCAAGAGGCTGGATCACTTTTTGGGGCCAGAACATCAATTGTTCACTTTGTCACGGCTCTCTTGACTTCAACAGATCCCTGCTAAGATACATTGGAATGATCTAGTCTAACCTTCAACAGCCCTGAAATCAGTAATGGGTCACACATACCCACGCAGCACATTGATCAAATGCAAAGATTTCCAAAAACCAGAGTCACAATATGACAGAACTAAACAGAAATAAGCTCTGCTGTAGAGAAAAAGCATATAGGACATATGCACTTGCCAGCACATATAATTTTGATATCACAATATACACACTTTCCTGGGGTTACAGCAAAATACAGGCTTTTCAGTTATAAATTGATAGTCTTAAGAATCTCTAAAATGCAGCAGCCACTGGAGTATCCAGCTGCAAGCATTTACTGTATACAAACTATACAGGAAAGCAAGGCTGGGAGCAGTAAGTCTTCATTCATTCTACCTCATTTGTAATGCAATGGGAGCTCAAGCACTCATGAAAATAAGATGAGGACAAATTTTGAGGTCATAACAGTTAAATTGCTACTAAAAAAGTGCAGAACATGAACTTGCAGCCCAGGAATTACTTTAAAGAAAACACACAAAAAATAATGAAAGAAGTTTTTGTCAGAGAAAAAGGAGAAGACCAGACTGCCCCCAGTGTAAAAGCCTGTAAAGCAGGTCTCTACAGAGAACTCGTAGAAGCATCTCAGAAACACAAAACTCCAGGTAAATGCAAAGAAAGGGAAGGATCTCATTAGCTACAAGGATCATGCTCTAGTGAGCATATCTGCACTTTTAAAAATTACCTTTGGTAGAAGTAATATCATAGTTTGAGTAACTCGGGTTTTCATTATGCAGGAGCTTTACTGTGCTATTCCAGCAATATAAAGGCCTTAAAAGTAGTAAAGAATGGTGTAATACTTCAGAAAATCTCCTCTAGCTTTACTCTCCCCCAATTAGGGGAAAAAACCCAAATTATAAATCTAAGAGGTATTCCAGAATACATAAAATAGCTTCATTTCATGAACCAGCCAACTTTGCAGCTAGACAGGAAACATATTTAGAACATTTATTATACCGGTGTTATAGTATCACTTTAGCAGGGATCCCAGACATGCCTTTGGAATAGTTTACAGGAGCATCAGGCTTTTTTGCTGTCACAAAATATTATTGCAATTACCACAACAGCAAGACAATCCATTAGTTTCTAGAAAACCTCTAGAAGTTACAAGACCCTGGTTTGAATCTCAGTCATGTTCAAGTTTCTTGTTCAAGTCTCAAAGTAATTTACTGTCTGTGCTGCAGGTTCCCATCTGTGAAGTTGTTCTACTCTGCATTAGAAAGGGGTTTATAAGAAGCACATATTATTTGTGTGAGATGAAGAAGCACTTATATTCTTCACGTCTGGAAAAGGACAATATTATGTCAGGCATGTAGGTTGCTGATTATTTTGTTTTCTCCCTACAGTTCCTTGAAGCTTTCTCATTATAGTCACATTTAATGGCAGTAAACTCGCATGAGGCTTCCTCCACTTTCAGTCCAACAAATCATAAAACATATCTACCAACCTATTTTGCCTTTCCCCCCCTGTCTCTTCCCCACATTATTTTGGGTGTTCCTGATCTAACTGAACAGCACCACAGAGCATCTGATCAATTATTTCATATTTAATTGCATCATTACAGTTTCAGTTACAGCTATAACAGCGTTGAAAGTTCCTGGGTTAGGTAAAACTCCCTCCTAGGGAATATTTGAAAAATGTACCCCTCAAAGAAAGCAAAAGAACTCTTTGCTTCATTGTAATTATTCTGTATATGTGGTATATTGAGCTCTGGCTGGGGAACCATAAAAATTCCTGAGATAATAAACAGGCTGTCAAGTGAATGAAAATGTGGCTCTGGTGATTATTTATTTAAATGGAACAGCCAGACACTTGACAACAACATTTCAAAAGAGAATGTGTCTCCAACAGCAAGAAACATGCTTAATTCTTGGCTTCCCATCTACAGGAACCTTGAGGTTCTCAAACCTACATGCGGGGCTGGGAACCCCAACTGTTGTGCTCCAGGCAATCACTTGTCTTCTGGAGATGCTGAGAGAACGGTGAAGCCAGCAGTAATAATCAGTGTTTGAAGCAGAAAAACATGATGTAGAGAGAACAAACTTCAAGTTGGATGAACTCCTTGTTCAGAGGATGTGGTGGAATGAGTAGTTTTGAACTTGCCTCCAGTGAAAACGATTTCAAATAAAGCACTACAACAGGTAACATTTAGCTTATTAAAAATAAGAGGCAGAATATTCTTTTCTAAATTAGATATGACCCGAGTCTTAAGCTCTCAGCACCTGCCCATCACATTCAGATTTCAGCCCTTGTACATAATTTAAAGTAATTACAGTAAAGATATCTAAATGCAAATTAATTTTATTAAACAATGAATCTGCAAGAAGGTTAAGCCTCACATTTCTGCAAATGAGTGCTGATTTTAAATATTTCTGGAGACCTTAAGACTAATCTTCATAATTACCAAGCATCCATAAGCAGTCAGAAGAATAGAACATGTTCAGGCTAACCGGAAAAAAATCTGGACATCCAAAGTGTTACCACACATTTGTGAACACTTGAAAGCCTTACCCTAATTAAACCTCGGCTCTTAAACAGAGAAAACTGAAAGTGGCTGAGCAGAAGGGACAGAGGTCCATGCTCAGCCAGCAGAACCAGACACTGAACATCAGGCTCTCGCCACCTCTGGACACCCTCCCCACCAGCTCTCCCAGCACCTCTGACTTGTGGCCACCAACAAATCATCAGGATCATGAGCCCAGGTTAGAACCATTGCCAAGGCTGTAGCCTGTGGTCTTGTACCGTGGCTTCAGTGCAAGCCCAGGACGTTTGGCCAGGATTTAGGATGTATTTCTCCAGATCGCACTGCCTCCCCTTTCTCTAGTGATTTATTCAGAGCATCCCACTGTAAGCACCTACTTCCAACCTCATGCCATAACCTCCCTTTACAATCCTTCCAACAGTGGCATTTTAGATATAAGTGCTGCATTGCCACTGCAATCAACAGGGTATTAATGATTTCTATTAATATAATGGACTTCTAAGAACACGGACTTTTTATTTTGTCTTATGACAACGCGACATGTTATGCTACTGTCCCCTAGGGATGCACTGAGCGAGCAGAAACCGCATCAGTCAAAAATTGTGTCCTTCATGGGGAGCTCTGTTTTGAAACAGTAGCCCAGGTGTTGTGTCCTTGAGGGACTCTGGGCGTAATCTCTGCACAAGTGAAGAAGAAATATTGAAGGTCAGAAGCACTTAGTAACTGCGGGAGAGTTAGTGATTGCTCAGTGGCTAGGAAAAAAATAATTACCCTTGCCAGAGATTTCTGAGGAAATCCTGATGCGTTATGGGACCTATTTTACATCCTGCCTGCTAAAAGGATTATATCATCTATCAGAGGTGGCTGTACTACAAACTTCCTTTTATCATACACACACCAAAGATCAGGTGAGAGGTTTAATAAAACACTAAATGGAACAAAATGCTGAAGAAAGGGAGCTATAATTACCTCTGAAGCTTTTTCCTTGCCTAGCAGGAAGTCTTTTCATTACACATAGTCTTTGCATTTTGAAGGCACCTGAGTCCTTCCTTGAACAATGCTAGATCACAAAAAACTTCAAGTTTAACGTGCAATGGAAAGACAAAGCTTTCTCACCAAATGCTTCTTGCTTATTACCCTAAAACAGCAGGGTTGAGAGGGAGTCAAAAAACAGTCCTAGAAATGGGTTGCTTTCCCTCCTTCATGGCAAGGGTGGACCAGATCTTTACTTGCAGAAAATTGGCATAATTTCTTTCTAGTCAACCAATTAAAAAAGGATAGCTCCAGAGTCCCATAGGCCCTGATTATTTTATACTGTGCTACTGCAGACATTTTAGTCACCATGGGGTAAAGTTACTATGATGCATGTCCTTGTAGATATATTAATAGTGAAACACTAGTACTACAACTTAATAGGATTAGGTGAAATTGCTGTAATACATTTTACAGATGGGGAAACGGGGACACAGGCAGACTTAATTTTAAGCAACTAAATCCATATTTTGGCACCAAAGCAACCTGATTCTCAGTAGTGCTGAACACTGAACTCCCACACTGCAAGGGGCTACAGTTTCCACTATTCATTTTTCCTGGAGGCAACCACTCCTCTCTCAAACATACACGTTCCTGAGAGGTAATTCAACACCTAACAGCAGCATTTAAAGACCAGAGCCCAATCTGTGTACATCATAAAGGATATTCCCACTAAGGTAATGGACCTGGCTTTGCAGGGAATTCCTGCAGCTGCTTTATATAATCACACATTCTGTGTCCTGTCCTTGACACTGGCTTTTTCCAACCCTCTCTCTGATCTGTACTGGATCATCTTTCTCCCTGTTCCCTTCAGAATCCAGGGACACACACTTTCCTCCTCTAAACTGGATTTACTCCATTGGAGCCAATGTTTCTCCACTGTAAAATTTGTCTCCCTGCTGTAAGACACTGTTCTTATTTGTTTTTTCCTTCAAGTCATTTCTCTTCCTTAATTTCTTTACTTTTGTTCATTAATGTTCAGAGGGAAAAGCAGCACAAATTCTCAACCTCACTAGCACAGCTCTAATCTGTTTAATGAAAAAGAAGTCACAGCACAGTTTCCCCACAAAACAAAAGCAAGACTTTTCAGTACCACGTAGCAAACCTTACCATTCCTACTGCATTATTCATTGTTACTTTTCTACTTCATTCAGGAAGCTCTAAGGATGAAGCCTGGCTGTTCTCTATGCAAACTCAAGGAAAGCTCACAACATTCTGCAGGGCATGATACAGCACCTTCAATGTATTCTGCCCCCTCCTAGTGTCTTTGAGTTCTCCAGTATTCACTTTCTCCATTTCAAGAGGCCAAATTAGCACCTTACTTTCCATCTACCACAGGCATTGCAACAAATTTATTCTGCTGTGTAACATTCATGTCACCCACCAGATGTCATTTGCTTCCCGTAGTCCCATAACTGGAGGAGGACAGTGTTGCATCTCTCCCAGTTTAGCAGCCTCCATGCTATGGGATCCATCACCTTCCACAGCACCTAACAGCTTGAGGCAAGGAAGAGTTTTTCCCCTTTCGATGCCCTCCTCCCTCCTCTGTCCTCCAGCAGGAACCCTGGTTGACCATGGGCAACTTCTGTCAGCAATCGGCTGCTATAACAATGTGGGGATATCAAGAGAATACAAAAAAAAACACCACACACCACAAACAAACCAACCACCAAAAAACCAGACCACCCTCCATCAGTACTGCTTTATGTCTGAGGTTGTTACTAAACTGAACGCCTCATGAAAGAAATTAAAATAGAGTCTTTTACTTCCACAGGAAGCAAACTAGAATGAAATCTGACAGCTCCTTCACTTCAGAGGCTTTATGTCCCAGATGGTTAACAAATGTAGTAAATAAGCTTACAATTGCACTTTTTCTTGTTGCTGTCAACTCTGAGCTCTCTCAAGATAAAGAGGTAGTAGATTAATTGTATATGCATTGCTTACCCCCTCCACTTCCCTGCCCAGTACTGTGGGGGAAAGAGAAGAGAGGAGGTGCCGGCTCCAAGTTACCACCACTCCAGCTTCTGCCAACATTAGTCCCTCACACCAGTGAGAAACCTGGGAGAACGGGGCAGGGAATCACATCCTCCCAAGACACATTGATCCACCCGCTCGCAGTGGCCACGGTCCCCAGAGCTGCCAGGTCCAGGCGGCCCCAGTTCCCCATTGTTCACATCCAACCATCCAGCAGAGCAGCCTGCCCGACCCTGACAGCAGCTCCGCTCTGATGTTTAAATGTGTAGTCATAAATACTACACATTATATAAACACACGGTCTCTCCTGTCAAGCAGTGAGAGCTAATCCTCCTGCAAAGCAACAGGAGGGTTTCATGCAAATGTGTATAAAGCTAAAATGATGTTTTATACATGTGGAATAAGTACAGAGAAAAGAGTAAGTGGGATCCTTCCTTGCAAGTGGCAATTAACACAATTATCACAGATAACCTGTCAAAAAATGACAAAAGAAAACAAACAAATGTTTAAAACTCAGAAGATATTATTTAAAGCACTCTGCGTTGCACAGAAGCCTGTGTTTGTGGAAGAGCAGTCGGAGCAAGGAATTACTCCAGGACACAAAACCCCCATTGCCAGAGCCAGCGGCTCCCTGTGAGCGTTGGCTTTACAAAGTTGCAGAGAACAGATGTTCAAAGCCACAGTCAAAGTCAAAATCACCACGAACACCCACAGATGAAGGGATTTAATATCGCATCAGCACAGCCAGTTCCCCCCCACAACCTTTTGTAGAGGAGTGAGTGACCAATGTGCCAGCTAAATGTGATTAACAAAGAATGCGCTTAAAAGTGGCTTAAAAGTGAACAGAGAAATTCAGCATTTGGAAACTTTCCAACAGCCAGCTCTAATCAAAAGAAATTACAACACCTGGTACAGCCAGCAGGACAGTGACATTATTTGTACTGAAAGGTCACAGCTGTGTCTGAATGCCCAGCAATGGTCATGAACTTCTTGTGGTCAGCTCTGCCCAGTTCTGTGCTGTATTATGGTCTTTGCACCCAGGTGGGCTTCATTCTTACAACAGCATCTTCATTATTTTCTGCCCCCTTCTGGTGTTATCTAAAGCTATACGTATGCTACGTTTTTATGAAAGAACAAGCTTCTTGGTCAGAACTTTTATTAGAAATAAGGGTGAAACAGCATGGGGACACAGTCTTGTATTGCCTATCCTTGAGCTCTGTTACTGATTCCATAAATCACTGAGAAGACACTTTGTGTTAACTATGGCGATGGCTGCGTTGTCCTCAGTACCAAAAGCACATGCTTACAACTTAACTCATGCCAAAGTGCTTTGCCAAATGAGGGAATACCCAAGCAAATTAGTTTGCAGTCTTAACTTGTGAAAAGCTGTTAAGTTTCCCAAAAGCTGTGAAGCCTTGTTAGAGATGCACTCAACAGGAGGGGGGGTGGGGAAAGAGACTCTGAAGAGCAAGAGTACTTCATTTAACAACTTACACAAAGAACACACACTCGTCATCCCCTCCTGGAATTGTTGTGCTTTTGTTTTGTTTTTAAATCAGAAATCATCATTATTATCTTAGAAAAACATTTACACAGCAAGAGACCATTGTAACAACAGGGCTTGAGAATGTGCTAAGTACAGAGAGTGATGCAGTTTGTGCAATGCTAAGAAGTCAACCTGAAGCTGTAAATTCACCATAATGACAGCCAGACATGCACCCCCGATATCCTTTTGAAAAACTGCCAGTTTTCATGCTACAAAATGGCTGCTCAGCCTTGAGTCCAGGGTTTGCTGAAAGTGGGCTACTGCTGTTTTAATCGCAGCAGTTCTATTAGCGTAAGTGGAGTGCTGTTAGTTATGGAGAGAGCTTGGGCTCAAGAGCTCCTGCTTTATAGAGCTTCATGTCGTGCACAGATCTACTCAAAAAAAAAAGCTTTACATGAGTCAGTGGTTTCCTCCCGAACTGAAGAAATGCAGCTCAACACCATCCCCTCCCTGGAAAAGTACAAAAACCTTTTTGCAACAGAAGCGCCAACCTGAAAAGAAGTTGGTTGAAAGCCAACAGACAGGCCTGCCAGACAGTGTTTCTGGGTTTCAGTTCTCTAGTTTGCTGGAGATGCTCTTTGATATTGAACTTTTGTTTGGGCTTAAGTTTCCAATTAGCTAAAATGGTGACAAGAAAGCAACACCCAAACTTGATTGTTCCATGCACTCACTGATTTCCCAGCATGTTATCAACAAAGCAAATGCAATCACACACAGGTGCCCTCTTCACCAGAGTATCCCATGTGTTTTCAGAGTTCAGTAGTAGCTTCAGGAATGCCTGCTCCCACAATTACCATTTGTGAGGCATGCAAAGTATTTTCCTCCTATAGGATTTGAAGTAGATGTTACCCACATTCTATTTATTTGCCTCCATGGAAAAGTTATCCATTTTCCCTTCCTTTTCCTTAAACAGATGAAGAGGAAAGTGTCTTGATTCTACAATGGACCTTGATTTTTCAGTGCACCTAATTAAGCAGACACTTCGTTAAATAAGGCTGGGGGGGAAAAAAAAAAGCATTGGTTTGATAGCTGAATCAGGGACTCAATTCATAAAATATCCCAGAATCAAAGTATTTTTGATGTTGGAAGGAATCTCTAGAGGTCACCTTGTCCAACACCCCGCTCAAGCAGGCTCACCTAAAGCAAGTAGCTGGACAATGTCCAAAGAGCTTTTGAATATCTCTAAGGTTCCCAGGTTCCTATTAGGCCTTTTTTAAATTGTCTGCTCTTTAGAATGAGCGATTCATATCAGATCTGTACAGACCTTGCTAGGTCATATTTTGATTTATCTTTCCTCATATGAGAAAAGAAGTTTGAGAGTTAACATGAAAACTTCACTGGCAATGATTTCCTCCTAGAAAGAGTACAGTGTAAGCACCAAAAACTCCATCAAATAGGTGAAAGATGGCACAAACTACATATCTGAATGCACTGGGAACACTCCAAATACTTTAAACGAGAGTACTTCAGAATGAACACTGCCTCAGGATGTTTGTATCATACCAGTCTCTGGTTCTGAAGTTTTGTTTTTATGGATTTTTCATCACTTGCCTTGGCCTTGAGATTCTGTAAAGCAACTTGTTAGAAACCGAATTTTAAAAGCCTTTACAATTCTTCTCTTTAAAACTTCTAAAAATCTAATCTCCTTAATCCTGGAACAGATTTATGTATAATTTATGTGTGCAAACTCAAGTCACATACACCGACTCCTGTGCTTAAGGCCAGAGTAGCAACAGCATTACTTTCATTTGTAATCTAGTTACACAGAGTAACGACGAAGAAATGGAGTCTGGTAGCATCAGCCAGTACAGCTGTATGTGTTTCTTTGCATCCCAATCCATCAATCAGGCACCAGAGAGAAAGAAGTTAATGCTTACAGAATAAAACAAACACCACTGCCACAGTCCTCAGAGCTGTCTCCGGGATAACGCTGGAGAATCCATGTAGGTTGACTTGGTGCAAGGTCTAGAATCAAGGGCTTTGTAGATTCTGGACTCTACATGAAAACATAAAACATAGGAACTCTTACTTGCAAAACTGGTTTAATATCTTGCCTAGATTTACCATGGCTTTAAAAAAAAATGTCAAACTCTCCTCCTCTATTAAAAAAAAAAAAAAAAACAATCCTTCAGAATGACAAATTACAGATTGCAAGCTGGATACAAACAATGGAACAATTAATTTGCACTTAGCTAGGGAGAATCCACAGCACCAAAATTATTCCCTTTAATCTCAAACACCACATGGGGTCCTTACTAATTCTAGTTATCATTGTAGTACCAAAAATAGACTAATTCATACATTTGCACAGTGATATATCTGAACACATAATTTTCATTAAATTCCAGCTCTAGTAATATACCTATAAGGGCTGCAAAGCCTTTCTCAGACAGTAAAGTTTAGTTGAATTAGGAACACATAGAATGGAAGAGTTAAGTGTACACAATCATAAGTAATATTCAAAAAGTCAATGTATCAACCAAAATACTGTTAAAATAGTAACATGCCATGTGTATCTCAAGGAATTCCAGCATAATACTTTGAAATACTATCACGAAATGGCTAGTACTGATTCAGGTGCAAAGTTTAAATATTCAAAAGGGAGAAGTACACTTCCCATGGTCCAGAGACCCCATTTGCAAAACACACATTCAGCACTGCAAAGGTATCACAGCAGGTGATCCAGCAGTAATGAAACAACTGGATGCCAAGGCAATGCGGAAAGCTCTACTGCAAGTTAACTAAGGCATGTTCTACAGCGTTTACCAATTACCTACACAGGCCTCCGAAGCTCTCTCTTCTCTGCAGGCATAAAAATCAAAAAGTGCAGCAAAACAACTTAAACTTGCAAAGGCACATTAAAGCAGAGATCATAAAAACTGCCCGTCAGAATCGAGATGTATGGACGTGGGCAAAGGTCACAAATCAAGCTAGACTGCACTACCTAAAGGAGAGATTTGAAGGAGTTTGAGACACGAGGAAGATCATTAATCTCACATGTGCCAGGCTTGAGAAGCATTTGTGATTGCGATTCACATTAATGAGATGGAGGCAAGAGGCACTGTCCATGCAACTCAGAATTCTGGGGCCCTAAACTCTACCCCCTGCTTCAAGAACTGCTCAAGCATTGAAATTAAAGAGGTTTTTTGTGTAAGTAGCGGTAGGAAGGGAACAGCAATCTATTGCTCTTCTCTTCTCCCAGAAGGACTCTGCTCACCCAGGTACAAGGCCATGTCTCCTCTACATCACTCTCCCACCACATTTCTTTTTGTCCAAACAGCCCACTTTACACCAGAACAGCTTCAACTTCCTTCACCTCAGTTTACTCCCCAACCTGCCAGGGAGGAGACTAACGTGATAATAACACAACTAAAGCACAACATGAAAGACTAGGAGCATCTGGAAAAATGGCTGGAGAAAAGATGCAGTTGCAAAGCGATATGGTTTTAAACAAAGCAGAAAGGCAAAGGCAAGAAAAGTATGAGGTTTGTTTGCTGAACAAACTGGCATTTTAAGAGATGAGCCCAGGTCATTGCAGCTCAATCACTCACTTGGTTACCATTAAGTTTTGTTTGCAAAGCCCAGTATTTCCTCAAAGTACAGGGGATTCTCTCCAAAACTTGCAGATTGCTCTATTTCACATAGAGGTTGAACAATGGTTTGCAATGCATGGCCAAAATGACAAATGAAAAGGCAGAGATGACTTCATAAATAATTTGATATATTATGGCCATTTCAACACTGCCATAGATTGCAAAGATATTAACAATAAATGTTAATAGAAAGGTGGTGGGAATGTTTGAGTGATTTTATTGCATTCATAATAGAAAGTAGTAGTAACATGAAACCAGATATCAATGTTTAACAAATGTTTTAGCAACATATGTTATAAATTATAAATGGGTGACTATATATGCCATATAAAATATGCATAATGTTTTCAGATGTTCGTTAACTATATGCTATAACTATTTAAAAACTATTAATAACCAAGTGACTATAAATATAAAAGTTTCCAGACATGTTCAGGAAACAATTTCTAATTAAACAAGTAAATTTTAAAATAAATGCAATTATACTGGTCTCTGACATAGTGTAATTGTTTAATAAGTCTTTCATTCCAAGCTGCATGCTCTAAATGCTGTATTTTGAAAAAACACTACACAGAATAAACTTTGCAATTGTTTTTCTCTGCTGCTGACTGATTTCTTAATTCCAAACATGTATTTTTGAAGGCAAAAATATCTTTTTCCTAATAAATATTTAATGAAAGACTATATTATGCTTTTTGTACAATCTTCGTAGGGTAATATCATATCTGCTTCCAAATATGCAAGAAGCAGTAAGCCTGTTCTAATTATTAATACAAGGAAGTTCCTATAAAAAGATGAAAATCTCTGCATTACTATCATTGATTCTGAGGGTATTTGGTCTAAGCAGATTTATACACATAAAGAGAATACATCAATATCTGAAAGGTGATTAAGTCAGAACAACTACTTAAATTTTTTCCCTCTTATGTGCCAGTAAAGGAGAAAAGTCAAGATCTTCTCCATAGCTGCTAACACTGTAGTTCTCAAGTTCACCACAACTAATGAAGGTGACTTTTATGCAAATGTTAGACCACTGGTTAAGAGGAAACACCACACATTCCCTTTTATTTAGATTATTCACTTGATTTTTCTAGCTTTTTTGGGCCACAGTAACATGCAATGTTCATACTGCTGGCCCAGCTGAGAAACAGAAAAGAGTTACTACTGACGCACAGACAAAGTCACATTCCTATTCCCTAAATTTAGTTCTCTTTAGGGAATAGTATTGTTCCGAACAATAAAAATAAACAAGCTAAAAATAAAGGAGCACATTAGATTTCTCTAATGAGGAACATGAACACACACACCTGTGCACAGCATTCTCCAAGCCCTCACAAAAAAATATACTTGCTATTCAAAATGGAGCCCGAGTCCCTTTACAGCTCATGTATCATATTTTACTTTGTAATAATTCAAAAGCGTGTTACAGCCGTGCATCGCCTTGACTCCTTCAAAATAATCTTAATTGCCCTCTGCACAGTTTCAGTCCGTATTGCGTGGTTAGTAAATACTACACAGCACAGGGGTGTAGTTGTCAGGCCCATCCATTTGGCTCAGTTTGGACTTTGTCAGCAGCAGAAGAAGGAAATTACTCCAGAGGCTCAATGCCTTGGTAAACTTTTGATTGATTTTTCAGGGCTAAGTTCATTCTCAAGGATGCTTTTTTCTACCTGCTCTCTAATGACACTATTACCTGGAGGGGGACAAATGTCTGCAATAATTGGAGAAACTTCATAAAATGGATCCTAAATTAGCTGAATTCAAATATATACAGTAACAGGGAAATTGTTTTGCAGGCATAAAATTTCATTCCAATCTATTGGTTGTACACTTACTCCAAATTTCAATTAACCTGCTGCCTGCAACAGGACTACACAGTATGTAAAACTAAGCACATGGGTAATTGTCTGCAAGATCAGGTCAGTGATTCATCTACAATATTAAGCCACTCAAAATTGAAAAGCTTGCGTGTGTGTTTAATTCCAAGGGCTCACACCTTCCATATACAATTATCATCTACGCCTCCCAGTTTGTCTTCACTTATTCAGTGAAGAGCGTGCATATTTACATAACTTAAATGAAAACTAATGTATCTTTCACATTAAAATTATACCAGCTCTGTATCCTCCCATCTGGATTAGAGCAGGCAACTCCATTCATGTTCTATTTATGTGAAACCTGCTCAGAAAAATGAAAGGAAGGAAATCAAAAGGGGAAGGAATAGCACAAAAGGAACATTTTGCACCTGTTCCCTCCACAAAAAAAGCCCCACATCTCTGAAATAATTTCTCACTTTTAGGCTACAAAACTAAGGACTGAAAGGCAAGCAAAATTGTAGTAAACTTGTAAAAATTCCCTCTCCAGCTTTCTTGTAGGTCCCCTTTAGGTGACACCCCCTCCTCAACGCCCCTGCCTGTCCACCCTAAAGGGCCCATATCCTTTTATTCCAACACTCTTCCTCTATAAACTGTGAGAGTTATCAACCCCCATACTATATCAATGAACAACTTCCACACAGAAGAACATGAGTGAATTCCAGATCACTGGGGCTAAGGAAAAGAAAGATTTCTGCCACTGACATACTAGCAGACATTAGGTTTCAAGATTTACTCTGTAGGGCCACTGCAATCTAAGATCAGCAGTTACTAACAAAACATCTTTGTTCACACAATTATGAGAATATCGAAGTCACCTCCTCCTGAAACAAAATAATTTAAATAATGATGGTGTTCAGACTACTGATGTATCTACCCTGGTCATGTAATTTAATTCTCTTTTATAGATTTTAATTATTTTTTCAGCATCCAAAACACGGTAGCAGATTGCTGAGGAATCAAGTGAGTGCTCCATGTATCTACAATTTTATGAATAACCCACTCAAGAGGAGTCTGTGTTTCCCTTATCAGAGAAGCAAGCATCACAAGCCCTCTCCTAACCTACAAAGCATTGCAAAGTTTAACTGTAATTTTTAATGTGGCCTGAGAGCATCAGGCCAAACATGTGCCATTGCTTACGGTGTATTATTGAACACAGGGATCTGCATGTACTAAACATTTTATTTGAAAATTAGAGAGCAGTAAACAACATTACTGCTTATCGCACTGGTAATTCCCAAACGGGTAAGAAGATTTCTGTCTAATTTCTGTATACATTTATTGCATGTTTTACTGTTCATCTAATCAAAACCAGGAACAATTTGCTTCTAAAGTAACCATAAGAAAAATATAGATTTCCAAGTAGGATGACTATAAAAAACAAATTAAAAAATATATACCTAGCATTTTCTTGATAACTAACTCCCCCACTCATATCAACATACGGTTGGCAATGCAAGCACCTTTTGTTTTCCATGCACCACATTTTCCTTCAGAAGGCAGCAGGGCACTGCTGAAATCTACTGTAAGATTCTGTATGTGACCTTCTGCAGCATGAACAGAACTCAAAGCAGATGGTGATAAAGTTACACAGAACATTTAAGTTATACACTGATCTGGAGGTCATTCTTGTTTTCAATAGATGTTTCGGCTTCTCACGAAACAATTCATCCACTTCTCACAGAAGCTAATAGGAAACTTTCACTTTATTTGCACAATATCTGGATTTATCCTCAGTTTACTTGTTTGTTACAACATACAGTAAAAAAGGACTACAGCATGCTGTGATTTTAGTGATCTTCCTGAAACACCAAAATGCAGAGAGTAAGCAAGGATTTTTCTTTTGCTGGTGCATATTCAGCTATACCAGTACTACATCATCTTCCAGACATATTCACAATTGCTGTATAAGGATCCCTAAAGCAGCTGAATACCAAGACAACAAAAAAGCCCCACACCAACCACACAGCTACGGAATAATTAGCTAAAGAACAGATGAAGATGACCTCCTTCAAGAAATTATCTAAAATGCTCCTCTCTTTTGAAAATATCTACAATTCCGACACTGTCTTCCACCCAAATCCTTGCCAACTAGCAAGAAAAGGATGAAATATTCTTTACAACTAAAACAAAGATGCTGACCCCAGTGGGCTTTGCCACTCGAAAAGAACTGCTAAAGTTTCCAGAAGGTCTACCAAGGTCTGTGCTATGCTTGCACAATTGGATTTACAGTGAGAGGCTCAGCAGGAAAAAATATAAAATAAAATGAACTAGATTAGATTAAATAGTCAGACATTCTCTTTTGAAAAAGAGAAAATAATCTAATTGAAAAAAAAATTACAAAATAAATGATATACCCTGGGCACAGTCCCAGCAGAAACTGCTGAGGCTGCCTTTTTGAATAGTTTCATCTCCACAGACGTGGAATAATTTCACATTTAGAAGTATCTGCTGGCTTCTGGGATACCAGATTAATTGCACAGTCCCAGTTTCAGAATCAAAAACATTCTAATATTACAGTTGTTTTGTGGGTGGTTTTTTTGGTTTTTAGTGGTGGTGGTGGGTGGTTTTTTTATTATCTATCCCTAGCTGTTCAGTTCAGATCAAGTTCATCAACTAGAAACTTTACACCACTTTTTATTGAAGATGATGCTCTAGATAACTTCAAAACTGACAAGAAGGTTCCTTTCATATTACCATTACTCTTATATAAAATATGTACATGCACAGCAGTGCAAGTCCCTGACCCCAGGAGGTTATAAACTACAATGCAAAGCTGAAATGTGGCCTTGAAGTGGCAAAACACACAGAGCAAATATGCTGACAAGTGTCATATAATAACTGCTACATTTTTTGCTCATAAGGAAAGTGAATGGTTACTGGGTGCATAAAAGAGAGGGAAGGGGAAGATAAAGAAGTGGATAAGATTTCTCATACTGTGGATTGCAGGACACAAGGCACAAACAGAGAGGGAGATTGTGTGCAAGACAGTAGAGTTCAGGGAGAGAAAATACAGACAAAACTGCAAGAGGTTTCTAGGAACCAAGACAGTCCCTGCTTATTATTTTCCAGTGTTCTCATCAAATTCATCCAAGGACAATAAAGGAATTAATGCACAGATCCCAATGCTCCTGCAGTGAAGGAGGATTTACTCCGCACAGTCGTGGATGGAGGGAAGGACACTGGCTGCCAGTCACCGCTGCTAATAGGGTAATTCTTTGTGCAGCTACACTGAACTTGTGCTAGTTTATACACTACTATTACGGTTTTTCTCTGATTCAGCTCTTGCTTTCTCTAAGTGTATTTTTTTTTTTTCAGAATTCTCAGAACTAGATGAAAATTAGTATAATTTCTGTCAAAAAGTACGAAATCGTCTCTACTTTAAATTTTTAACCAGCACTGCACAGTCTTTGAGCAGTTGCCTCGAATTACATTTAAAATGAACATTTCATAACTCCAATCTTTGACAAATTCCATCCCATTCTGAGTTTTATCCATAGCTCCTTATTTTCTCTGGGGGAGGGGGAAAATCCAATCAACCTACCAGATATAATGACAAATTGCACCTGTCGGACTAGTTCCATAGGTGCTCTGGGCGATCATCCCAACAAGACTTCTGACCACCTAAGATTATTTGCTGCACGAACTTCCATATTCCCTTAAAGAACAAACAGCTGCAATTAAGTATAATAAACCTAAACCAAATAAATGTTGCATGTTAGATTATTCTTCTGTTCTCACACTATCAAAGCACAGTGCAGCCAGACAGCATGAATCTCCACTAGCAAAACAGAGGCTGGGCAACACTGGAAAGTGTTTAATGTTCATACTTGGGCTACTAAGGGAAGAACCCCCGAAGCTTTTAGCTTCCAGATGCTAAGACAGCTTGCTTGTCCTAGCTTGTAAGTTATTCACCCACAGAGAAGAAAAAGAAAGAAGAAAACCAACCAGACAAACAACCCCACAAAGAAACCCCACACACACTATGGATGCGATGGATACCTAAGCTAATAACATCATTTAAATCTCACTGAAAACATGGCTTTAACTTTGGGACTCACTGCATTGAGAGTTGAACAGCTGGCTGCCACCCCATAGGCTCATTTGAATATCACACATGGGTCAGTGGAAAATATTCCTAGAAAACAACTGCAATAGTTTAGACTTCAACAGCCTGTTTTCCACTCATTTAAATGGTTTTATAGCCACTCTTTCAAACCCCTTCAAATCCTCCCCTTTACCTTATAACAAAAATAAATGCACTTTCTTCTGGGTGCAATGCCAAGGTCCACATTTCCCCAAGTACTGGCCATTCCTCAAACCTATCGTGTGTTTGCCTTCCATATCTCACAGGGCTAAAACCAAAGAGGCTTTTATGCCCTTCATAACATAGTTCCCAGCCCCACACAAATCTCTTCCTTTCACCAGTACTGATCAATACAACACTGAAGGTGTCACTGCTCACGTATTTGCAAACCTGTCGCTGACCTCTTTGCTGTTCCATTCCCCTTTGCTCCAAGAAAAGTCCCCTTAAATCAATTATTTATCAGATCCACAGGGACTTCAGTAATAAGTGCAATGAGATTTGTGGCTTCTGGGCCAAGATGAAATCCCATAACACATAAAAAGTTCTCTGTTCATACCTCATTTTCCAATTTCTTTTGAAGCCCCTACAAAACAGCCAAACCCTTGAGTGAGCCAAGATTTAATAGCTCTTTGTTCGCACTTACTGAAATCATCCCATACACAATGAGAAATCCAGTGCTAAAGGCAAGAAGTGACATTGCCTTCTCCCCAAGCGCCAAGCCAGATAAGCGCCCTCAGAGCTTTATTTCCAACCATCCCAAACTCCTCTCTACCTTGTTATATTCAGCTCCATGAGAATCCTCTCACACACTTTTATTTCTAATATGTTGTCTCAGATGCTGCGAGTTCATATCCAGAAACAATCCAAGTTATCCATGCTGGACAAACTATTTTTTGTTGTTCAGAAACGTTAGAGCTTAATATTTCGGCAAGGAAAAACGACTCAAACTTTAGTACTAGGCATAAGTAGGCTTTCAAAATATTCGAGATAGCATGCCAGATTCCCCGTTGTATTTTTCCATTTTGGTCTAGTTGCAATAGCACGGAAAAAGGGTCTCAGTGGTGAATTAGGACTCTTATCTATACAACCCCTATGTGAGAAATGTATCTGTATCAAAGTCTCCCAGGCACTGCTGTGCTAGCTTCGAGCAGCCTTCAGGAATAAACACCATTAGTCAACAGGTTGTCTAGAACAAATACTCATAAACACTTCAACAACAACAATTCCCATACCGTGTATTGAAGAAAGAAACTTCCCTCAGCTAGTCTGAGCATTTTATACATTAAGAATTACAATGGAGAGGCTGGTTGGGGTAGAAGGAACCCACCACAAAAAAACCCTAAATCATCATCTTCCACCAGTCCACTGAATAAATGTATTCTAAATATTCTAAACATAAGAGGATTTTGAATGATATTAAAGTACAATGAATTAAACAATAGAGACGAACTCACAGCCACAGATACTTCTGAAGCTAAAGATGTCTTAGAATCCCTCAACTAGACCTGGGTGTTTATTATTTAGTGAAAAAAGTGATGAAGTAGATCTTTCAGTATGCATTGAAAAGATGAGTTTACAAGCTAAGAAACAAAGAATTTACATTAACCGGATAAAAACCTTAAGGGGTGCAGAGACCAATCACAAATCTGCTGAAATCATGGCTCAGGGTTTATTTATGATAGAATTTGAGGGGTTTGCAGCAGAGAACAGATTTAAGGCTTGAGTGGGTACTCAGCTCTCAGCTCCAAGGAACTTATCTGTTTCTGTTTTCAATACCGGTGTTGTGAAAACATGTTTGGTGTATACATTTCCAGCACAATAATGTTTCTAGGAGAAAGCAGGGCAATTATGCCCTTGAGCAGTTCTGCAATTTCATATTTAATCTTATGAAATACACTCTTTCAGTTTAACAAATCATCTCTAAATTGCCAATCAAATCACTCCAGGAAACGAGACTCTCCATCTCACAGACTTGCAAGAAGTAATTTACCAATTAAAGCCAAAGAGAAGTTACAAGAATAATTTACAGAAGCTTTCTTGGAATATATTCCTTTAACTGTGTGCAAAATCAAGAAGAAAAACAAAACAACCCTAGTCATCATTATCCATTGAACCTCCTGAAAAACAAATACACAAATACTCCCTGTTTAATTAGTGTAATCAAAGCTGCAAAGCCAAGCGCTCTAAGGTCAGAAAAAGCCAGAAGTAAGCTGACCTAAGGAACCATGAATTCCACCCCACAGTGTGCTGCACTACACTACAGCCTCCTGAAGAGACAGAGAACACACGTTATTTTAACAAACCAACTCACCACCCATATTACCTGATGCTCCATTTTTGGGCCACTGTTCAACTCTATTATCTAGTGCTGAGCACCAACTGAGGTCCCTTAGACTTGGTCTGGCTTTGTGTTTCATGTCAAGTAGCACAGATTTTTGTTTGCAGTGGGGTCTTAAGCATTTTGGTAAATCAGGGTTCAGTCACCTATGTGCAAAGTGAAGGAGACTCTTTGAAGCACCTTGTCCAGTATCCTACCAAAAATGTGGGAAAAGATGCCTGTGTTTCAGTTTTAAATTACGTTCACTATTTTCCCCTCCTGTGGCATCTACATAACCCAGCTTCCTTCACTGGGCAGCCAAAGTGCTCCCAACCTGTTGTTCTCAGGCAGGTACCTCTGTCTCAATTTGCCCAGACATTTCCAGGTTCTTTTTCAGCTGCTCAGTAGTCAAAGAGCCCTAAAACACATAATAGACAGATGTTCTTGATGCTACTTAACATCAGGAATGCCCAAGAAGGCAGAAAACCTTTGGAAGGATAAAAAGGAAAAGCACCTGTAGGTAAGAAGGAGGCATCAAATGAACTAGTGGGACTGCAGACTGAAAGCAAAGGAGATGCTTTGTCCTTTCCACTAAAGAGACAGGTAAGCGCTGGAACTCTTCACCACAGGACACTGTAGATGCAGAGTATTCATCAGACAAATTCTTGGAAAAAGAGTAAAGACCCAAACTTCAGTCTAGCTACACTGTCCAGAAACCACTTACCAACCATGAGGTTTGGGTTTAGTTTAATGACAATTTAAGGTAGCAATTAGCTAGAGTTAGTTTGTTATTGATACTGCGATTCATCATATCAGCAATAATGTCTAGCTGCCGCAGTTGGTGATTGCAATATTAATCTGCCTGGGTAGCAGATAGACTTACGTAAGACAGACTATGCAATTTCAGATATTGTTGGGATTTTCTTGCTACTGTAGTTAAAAAGAGTTTGGGGTGAATATTAAAAAAACCCCACAAACTACAGCTCTGAGACAATCCTGCTTGAAGTAAAAAGACTTTGCTAATTCATACTTGAAATACCACACATGTATCATTAAATAACTTCCATAACTAGTGATTTAGTAATGGGAACTGCATGTGTGGTGCACATTTTTTTAATTATACCCATTTGCCCTGCACAGTCCATGTACTACAGAAAAGTAATGAAATATGAAGACCATCCAGTTTATCCTTACAACGTTCCATCTACTTCTCCACTATTAGTTATCAAACTTCTCCCAAAAGCCTGTGAATAACCCGAGCAGACCTTTCTACTGAAACACTTGAAAGAAAATCACCAAGGCTGTTTACAGAAGTAGAACTTGTTGGAAATTGGGGATAAGAGAAACACACAGCCCTTCATGCTAAAAATAATGAATACACATGTGGGAGGGTTAGCAGAAGAAACAGCATTCCTATTTTCCGTGTTTACCATTTGAGCCCTGCTCTGCTGTATTGATTTTATGTTGCAACAATTTAAAACAAATAGCCTAAAAGGCAATGGTTGCAAAATAATGGTCACTCTGGAACAGACCTGCAGTGTGGAACTGAATGCAAAAAAAATATTGACCAGATCTCAACTGTTAGGTGATGATGTTGCACTGATAGGAAAGGGGCTAAGCCTCTTGCACTAAACACACAAATATTCTCCACCAACTGCAAAACCATGGAGAAGATCTTAGAAACTTTCAAGACAGCTAGCAATACAAACTCCACTTGTAGTTGCTATATTCTCCAGGACATTCAGACACAGATGCCATATATATATATATCTATATATATCTAAATCAGACATGTCAAGTCTCTCATTGAGATAAATGCACTTTGAGGCTTCCAGTTATTTTTTTTCTGGCAGCAGGGCTGGCTTAAGACCTAAGTGTTGACTGACATACTATGAGGTTTTGTTTCCATTTCAATAGGGAAAATAAATTAAACCATAGGTGCATTACACAGGGACGCACAGCTTCTCAAACAGCAGAAAACAATCAAAATTCTATCTGTCCTGGCTATGATGAACACCAAGCAGATCAGTCTGGTACAGGTCAGCATCTCTGGGCATGCCAGCGTTAACTATTCTTCTGAACTCTCTCAAGTACTCAGCACATCTCTCCCTAATGCTGCTAATGTTCATTTCATTAAGGGAAAAGTAATTCTATATTCACATCCTTTGCTCTTTACCTTTATTCACAATTCTAACAGCTAATATGATGTGTCAAACCACCACTAATTGAAAATTGATTTTAGATTCAATTAAATGGCTAGCCCAGGAGGTAAATATACATGCAGAAGTCTCATCCGCTGACTCATTCCCTGGGAGCATCCATACTGAATTTCACCAACACAATCAGTATCTATAACAGGATCAGTGGTGGCTTTAGATGGTGCCTAAATAATATACATACCTAAAACTTCAATATTTAATTGCTAAGGAACAAGACACAATTTCAGGTGTTACTGAACATGGTAACAGCAACAATTTGTGATGTTCAAGCAGTGCTGAAGCTGGAAGATGAGCCCCAACTCACTGGCCTGCTGCATTAACAGACCTGCTGTTTGATTCTGATTCTGTTTGGGTTTTCTTTTTGATCTTTGTGCAAGACTAAAGAAAGTGATGCTTGTTTTGACACTTGTTTCAATAGTACATTTCAGAAAACCTTATCGTAAAATCATATGATTTTCCTTAAAGCTTTATTTCGGATTTGCTTGGTCTGCCTTATGATCCAAACCAGGGCTCCTCATCCTTTCTTTCTGCTAATGGTGCCGTAAAAATCAGTCTAAATCATCTGGAATCCCATATCTGAAATAATTATAAAGGATACATCTATGAGTGAACATACTAGCTTGAAGTACTTAAAATTACAATATGTGCACAAGGCTTGTGAATAGGAAATACTTGGAAACTACAAACAAGCGTAATCAAATCATCCTTTAATGCTGCAATTAAACATATTGTCATACTGCTCTGTCTCATGCCAGTATCTTGTCATTTATAAATTAAAGCACCGTAAGAATGCAAAAGGCTCATTACTAGGTGAACTCGGGTCTTGCATTTGATTATAGGTAGTAATTACATTAGCCAGTTGTAGATAGTAGACACAGTTAGTGGAGAGCCACAGGGAAATTTCGGGCCCCTACATTAGAGGACAGTTCAGATCAGAATGCCAAGTGACTTTCATTTTCTGGAATCTTAAGGTAAAGTAGAATTAACTTCAGCACCTGAGTTAATCTCATCCTGAAGCAGATTTTTCCTTTGTACTCATATTTCAATTACTAAGGATACTTCAAAATAAAAAAAAAAAAAATAAAAACAATAAAAAAAGAGATGGACCTCCTTAGAAAAATCACAGCCTAAGCCTCTGTTTTCTCTTTGCTTTTTTAAACCTTTTTAACCCACACTTCGCCTTGTGTGTCAGCAATGACATTAGGCAGAAACTAAAACTATGTGCCATTATATATTTGCACAGTATCCAATGCAGCAGGCAGGATGAGGTAGAGGCCTCCTAGTATTACTACAAAATCAAAGATGCAGGGACAGGAAAACTGATCAGGTACACACATAACTAAATCAATATAACTAAAACACATCATAAAAATTATGAAAAACAAGTAAAATAAAAACAAACGCATACCATTAAGGGTATAGACAATCCCTACATAATATAAAGTCTGCATTTGATAAATCCACTATTCCTTTTTCTTACTGAAAACTCATATCCTATTCCAGAACAACGAACAAACTTTGCCCTCTGTCACAACACCGGCATCAGGAGGTTTGCAATTTATTCTGTTCTAATGGAAGAAATGACATGCACACGTACATACAGTTTTAACCACTTTTCTTCTGTAAAGCTATCCTTCACCTGTACTCAAACAATTCCCATCTAATTTCCAAATTCACATTTTCCAGGGCAGGTGTGCATTAATAACCCTGTGTGTTCTCTTCAGCTGTGTTCAGTTTCCTTATGAACAGAATCAATAACAAGAAAAAGGACCGGCTACAGTTTAAGTAGTTTGCAGCTTTAAGGGGGATATCACACTAAGCAGAAAGGCCCCACATTTCTGTCCAATCTTGGATGTTGCTGCTTTAAAAAACACACGCAACAGAAATCAATGACTGTTTGTTCAGTAACAGGGTAAATGAGAGAAGAACACGTTTACAAACAGCAGGTGAGGCATTCAATTTGAAAAGCAATCAGATTGTCTGCTGGCTGCCTTCAAGGGCAGTACTCATACCACACTGCTGATACAGGGAGGAAGACAAAAACTTATTTATTTTAAACTTGGTACCCAGACCAAGACCCCTAAACTGAACATTTAGAGTCATTAAGTAATGCTTTTCCTGATGAACAGTACCATTGATTTTACCTGAGAACTTATCTGTAACACTTACTTACGGATTAATGGACTACACCAATGCCCAGTCTTGAATGCTGTTCCATGCAAATGGACACAAACAAATAACCCCATTGCCTTAAACTGGGCTCCACAGAAGAGACCTGTGTTCAGTTTCCAAAGCGGAATCCAAGATTTTGCATTTTGGTTTTTGTTTCTCTAAAAAAGCACAAACCAAAATAACAAGGGAAGATAAAAAAAACAAAACACACAACCAGATATCACTGCCGAATTAACTCAATCACTAGACCACCAGCAAACCACTTATTTAGTTCCAAATTAAACGACATCAAATTCATTATTTGATATATACAGAGAAGACTAAATAAGGATGCCAGTGCTCTTTCTTGCTTGCAGAAAAGTCATCCAGACGCATATTTCTGAACAGATCTGACAAGGTGCAGTGTGGCATCTGTTCAAAAGCACTAAGCAGTATGGACACAAGGAGGTGTTGAAAACAGTGAAAAGTTGAAAGTATGGAAAGATATAAATGCAGGAGAAGAGTGATCATCAATTGACACAAGCTGGGATTAGGTAAGGCCGCTGCTGAAAGTGATAACACAGAGTGAAGAAGCCAGCACAGAGAATTCTCTGCACAGAAGCAAAAGGGAAGAGCAAGTCAAGTGCAGAAAGTGTTTGCATCACTTCCACCCCAGAAAACAGACCTGCTCCTCTCAGAAAACCAGCTGGGAGGCAGTGACAAATAAGTATTCTGTTATGACAGATTTAATGGTCCCCTGGCAAAAGAAAACAGAAGAGCAAAGTGAACTTAAAAGGCAAAGAAGTGAGCTTTCTGATAAAACAGAGCTGTAGAGCACAGGAGGGTCTACACTGCTTTCTGAAAAGCAGGCGAAGTTAGGAATTCACAGCACTATCACAGCAACAAGGACAATGAGTGCACTTAGTGCTGCAGGTAATGAAAGCTGCCTGGCATTTATCATTTCCTGAAGACACACATTAAGTAATGTGATACAATGCCATGTAATATGGGAAGGTAATTTTAGCCTGGGTTCCTTAAGGAGACAAGGCTGCCGGGATCACAATGTCAGCCAGTCCTCCGCAACAGCTTTTGAACCTGCCCAACCATAATGACACAGAACAAAGCAGCAGAGGTCTTGGGTGTTATATTCCTAACAGCTGCATGAAAAACAGCAGCTGGAGAGAGATAAGGCATGCTCTGAAAGAAAGGGAGGGATGTTTCATCTACCTACAGCTTAGCAGTGTGTGCCTGACCAGCCGTCTGGGATAAGACTGGTCTGGGTACAGAGGGAACCAAGCTTTATTAGCTCTGTTGTTCAAGGAACAGCTTGGTATGTATTGAAGACATACGTTAAAACACAAGCAACGCATGGCAGCACTTATTCTCATTGGAAAAGAACACTGAGCATTTAAAAAAAAAATCAGAAGCAGAGGGTAGCATTAAAAGGCTTGTGATGTACATTCTCCACATTATTATTGAAGGCAGAAAAAACACAGGTAGATTAAGGGACACCCCCCCAGTCATCCTACGATGATCTGCATGGGCAATAGGTGGGACTGTGGGCCTTTTCTCCAGGGTACCAGCAGGTTAATACAGGGAGTAATCCACTACTAGTAGAAGACAAGCCTTTGTGAAACCATTCGTATCGGACGATGTTTTTGACAACTATGATATTCTCCTTAAAAATAAAACATTCTGTTTCCTCATACAGAGGACCTGGTGTTTTAAACTCTTAATGAAGTCTCTAACTGACCTCCTCCTTTAAATTAACATCCTTGTATAGCCACATCTTGGGATGAGGTCCCATATGCTCAGATTCACAGAAGACATTAAAGGCAATCAGTCACATAACCCTGCTCAAGCACATAAAAACAGAAACTTCAGATGGGATTTTTTTAGAGGGGTAGGAGAAACAAAACAATTTAAATAAACTAAGCAAAAAGTTAGAGTACTTAAATGCCCTTCAGTACTAAAGCTATTTACTTTATCTGAAAACAAAATAACATTTGGCAAATTACTCAAGTCCTTCAATGGCTGCTGCTAATAATTGCCCTGTGGTCCCTGCGTGGCACGGAAAGCTGTGTACACCGCAGAGTATGCCAATTTGCAATAAGCTCATTTCTATAAAAACAGAACAAATTCCCAATTTTCAAGAAGGAAATGTATTATCAGAAATACGGCTTAAAAGGATATAATAGCCGATGCTAAGAAAGCTGCATGCCCTGATGTACTTATTTCCCAGAGTAGTGCTCTCATACCCACGATGCAAAATTTGCTTCTAGCCTGTACCTGCCTTTTTGTGGAAATAATGCACTCTGATCATTCCCATAGACCATTCATTCACACCATTCATTTCCCCCAGTAATTTATAGATGAAGATTATGTCAACATGGACTTGCTTGGAGCAGCACTCACAGAGAACTCCATTTTAAAAATATTCCTAATCTTCCAAGACAATTTTTACTAATGCCTAGTGAGGGCTTCACAATTATGTTTTTCCTCTTATACAATTTACTCAGCTGGGTTAAGACAGATTGTTTGAGTTAATTCATGAAAAAGGGTAGTTTTCTGCTGCTCATGCTTTTCAAACCATCTAACACCTGAAATACTAAATTAACACCAAAAGCTGGTTTTAATGTATGCTTTATGAAGAATTTGCCATTTAAAAGTGCTTCAAATTCAGACTGCTACTTGAAAGGCAAAATAATAATTTAGCTATTGTCACATTTAAGTATCAGATTGACAGTACTGTTTATAACTTCTGAGAATGCACTCCCACAGATGTGGGGATGAAGACATTGGCTCCAGTTCCAGTCAGAACTTCGCACACCAGCTTTAATTTCCCTTTCAACTATATGCATATATGGAGCATGCACAACTTCTGTGAGGAATGCATAAGAGAGCACATGATTTACGAAGCATCTTACAGGAAACCTGAGATATAATTGGGGTCTTTAAAGTTCTTGGCTATTAACATAATGACTGCATTGCTCTTTCACATCAAGCTACAGACGCAGCTTCAGTGTCTCCATAGATTTATTCCGGAATATTAGAAATAATAGGCAAATGAAGTTTCTAAAAGAAATCATTCTAGCTGAGAGTGCAGGTCTTGCAATCTGTGACTGACCCTCCTGGGCCACCCTTTGCTGCACATGCTGCTTCTCATCACGGGCCACACAAACTCCTGAAACCTGGATCAAGCCAGGACTGTCAAAATAAAAGAGCTGGCACCAACACAAATCACTCTTTCACCTGCTCATTACACTCAGCATTGCCTGTTCTGCAGGTTAATTGCACTGAATAATGTTATACAATAATAATAATAAAAAAGAACCCAACCCTGCAATTTCCCAAACCATTTAAGGTATTAAACTGTTGGTAATTCCAATCTAAATTAATGGGAACTCCGCATCTTAATCCTCTTGAGACCACTTTGAGAGTCTCAGAACAAATCAATATGCTCTTTCCGCAATATGCAAATAATTTCAAAGGACCAAAACAGCGCCCAGCTGTTGGTAGTACTTTCTGTGTTTCTCATATAGCATAATTTTTTCTCCTGTAGGTACAACCAAGCCCTTTCCCAGCAGCATGTTCCTCACTTCAAAGAGGGGAGGTTTGTCACACTCTAAAATAAGAGCCAGGAATCCTCCTTTGCCTAATTACTGTGTGTAACAGCAGTTTCACACTAAAATACCCCACCACAGTAGGAGCTCAGCTGGATGTCTAGAATCCCTACAGGAAAGCACTTGTCTGATTTAAAAAAAAAAAATAAAAAGGAAAAAAAAAAGCAAAACTGGTCCCTTTCCCCACCTCCTCAGTTTGAAGTCACCAAGGAATAAGAAAAGGGCACAGCTCACCAAGTAAAAAAAAAATCGTAAGAGACAAATAAAATTCCTAACTAGACTTCAAACAAGAGTTGAGCTCCAGAAGAAGCAATATGACACTTGTGTCACAGAGCCTGGTTTCTCACAAATGCATGAAGAGAAACCTCATGCATGAAGGAAGGGAGGAGGGAAGCTGAGGAGCACCCAGAGATGGTCCCAGACTTCAGACAGACAGGCTGCATATTGCTTTAGGGTTTCCAGCCCAGTGTGCATGAGGTGACTCCTTAGAAACTAATTGCAGCGAACAAAGAATTCAGTTTCTGTGCATTAGTGCAAAGCTCAGGCTTACACTTGGAGCAGGACAAGCTTAGTGTGGTGTGGAACCTGGCACCACAGTTGGACATCACAATGGCATGACTGGAACTTCTTGCAGCAAGAGGCATCCACAGAGCTGCTAAACTAAGTGGAGTTTTTAATACCACATCCTTTTCCAATTTCTTTGGCCTAAAACCAACTCAAAATTTGACCAAGTAAAATGGACTTCAAGTAGCTTTAAAGGGATAGTGCATTATTTAACATGCATGAATGTAAGTGCACCTTTATCTATTGTCCATTATTATATTTGAGATGCTAAAGAAAATCCTTAGGCTGCAATACGCTGACTTTACATCCCCTATGCATGTGCAGTGAAGTGCACAGAAGTCTTAGCACATTATAAGATATTGGCCATAAGATGTCAAGGGAACTCCAGCAGCTATAACTGTTACGCTCTTCTAGCAATGCAAACTGCTACTCCTTCTAAAGAAAGATGAGAAGCAGCAGAGATTAACGATGCAGAGCTAATTAAAGATGTAAATAATTGTGGTGACGTACCCTGAACCAAAGAGACAACAAATAATGCAGGAGGAAATAAGGAGAAATATGAGGGTTTGATTAATTAAACTGCATTTCTAAAGGTAAGTAGGACTATAAAATGCCAAATATGAAATTAATGTAGAGTAGGTTTATTAGAAAAATAAATTACAGTTTAATATAAATTAGACTGAGTTTGTTTTCTGTAGCCAGTACTGTTGTACTTAATTACTACAGCTTTCTTTTTTTGGGGGGGAAAAGTAGATGCCCATGACTAATAAGACACTCTGATAATGTGGCAAAGATGGGATTTCTGAGGTGAAGGCAACGTGGTAGAATCTATATTCAGGAACAGGCTCAACCCATCTCCTGGAACAACCCATATGTTGCTGTAAAATACTTGAAATATTATTGTGGCTCTGAAACAAGAACTTCCCACACAAAGCAGAGGAAGGATCAAAGAACCTCAAACCTTCTGCCCCCTTGCCCCACCCCATACCTAAAAAAGCAGAGGAAAACAAAAGAAAAACAGGAATTTGCCCATCGTACACCAGAGTACCCAGTAGTATATCCCAAGAACACCAATCTGTTGGTTAGAAATTTAATCATCTAATACTACATCAGTCTTAGTTCTCAACATTATATTAATCCTAATTCAACAGCATCACCATGGTTACACTATTATATTTTAGCCTTGGTACCAAAACAATTGCAGTATTCATGCTATATATGTTCCAGACAAATAATTTAGCTATCATAACTACTCTATTAACATAAGGTCACAATCTCTATTCCTTAATTAACACAAAGCCACAATATCATCATCTGTGTCAATAACAAGCTATTGTATATCACTCTTCCCACAGTCCAATCCTCAATGCAACACAGCAAAGCTCCTAATTAGCTGCCCATCTTAGGGAGCTACTTCCCTTCAACTCACATTCCTCTATTACTAACAACTGGTTTTTCCTGTCAGCAGGACCATTAAAGTCATTAAAAAAATCTGCAACACTATGGAGAAAGAAAATTTAAGAGAGCTTTGTCAAAGAGGTGAAGATACTCTTTAAGAGTTATTTTAAAATAATGAACCAACCCCTAAACCAACACTAACAAGGGTTTATAATCCCAGCTGCAGCACCACCTGAATGCATAAGAAAACCTTAAGTTATATCATCTACCTAAAATGGGACAAACTCTCAAAGTCCAAGCAGACTCTGGTGTTTTGATCCCATTTAACTGAACTTCTTGTGATTTTGCACAGATCAAGTATTTGCATTTATCTCGTGGTTAGGCCCCATTTCCATGCTGGGTGCCACAACACCACAGATCAGGCTGCACTTGGCCCTGTTTTCTGATTCACAAAGCAGCAGCAGCAATTTACTGAAGCACATAGTTTAGAGTTGTCAACACGACTGGAACAAAGATCCTTGGCTTTATGATCATTAGGTGTTCCACTAGTTTCCGTGCTTTTAAACAGCCATCTCCCTTCAATATTCTGGCTTTTGTATTCCTGTTGCTCTTCACTTGACATATTTCTCTGTAATGTTTCATCTCCTTGTGACTGTGAATCAGAATATCCATCATCTGATGATTAAGTTGATAAATAACGATTCATTCTCTTTTACTTCATTAAGCCGGTCTGTTTTGCTGACTTAATCCATGTCTGCCTAAGAATTCACCTGTATCTTCTGGCCCGAGGCTTTGAGAAGTGCTTTACAAGAGTGCCTGGTCTTGTATTGGAGTTTTGCAGCTAAAACATGTCCCACATATGTGCTATGTGACATGACGGTCTTTAAACAGCACCAAAATTACACATCCAAGTTTGAGCAGAGTCCCAAAATTTCAGTGAACTAAATAATGTTGAAACTACATAAATGAGAAAAATGGTTTAAAAATACTTTGTAGAGTCAAGTTTCAGCAATTTCTCTGACCTATTTTACAATCTATTTACAGTATATCTGGGAAGCTATTAACTAATGTAATTATACTGTCCATATATTCCAACAGTGTTTGCAGTAACCCATAGAAAAAATTAATGTAAAGCAGAAACAAAGATAATTATTTTATTTTGGAAGTGCAAACTATGCCAAACCAGATCTTTGAAAGCAATACAAGAGCCATACATTGAAACACCAGTTTAAAATATTGCATAAGATTATTAATCAAAACCCCACATCTCAGGAAAATTCTGTTTTTGCCATAGAGTCTGTGAACTACAAGTTCTCCTTCGCATTGTCAGCCCTGAGAAAATTGCCATTTAAATTTCAATTTTCCCCCCCGCACTAGAAACACCATTTTGTCATGACCACCAGATGCAACATTTGGCTTGGTAAAAGTTCTGGTTATTTGCCTGTGTACCCAGAACAAGTATCTCAGCTGGGCACACCTGCTGTCCCACACAGGGACAACTCTGATCTTGCAAGCAGCGTATCTGCACTTGCCTAATTTACCAAAATGCCTAAGTTTAAATATTTATTTAAATGAACCTGTTTTGATGCTAATTGTTAGTGAAGCCTCACAAGAATGAGTCCTAACTTAGCAGTTAAGATCCAGATGTACACCTTCTATGAAAAGCATGAAAGAAAAAAATATTACAAACATGACTAGAACAAGATTTGCCCCAATCTGGCAACTCAATATGAAAGTATTACAATGACTACACCGAGGGAACTGTACAGGAACATGTCCAAACATTTCCCACATTACAGTGATTTTTATCTCTATTCAAGGGGTTTCACTACAGGACTGTATTTTTTCTTAAACAGCTGAGCTTATTTCCAGGATACACCATCCTGTGTTGGCAACTCAGAAGCACAATGATTACAACAACCACCGTATGATTAGAAACTCATTATCAGAAATATTTTTGCAATGCACTAAAAAATATTCCTAAGCTAATTTTACTCACAGCATATAGCAGATGATATTGCCATTTCTGTACTAATGAGAGCCAAACAAATTCTTTGTAATGAATATTTTCCCTCAGAAGTGACAGTGGTCTGCCTTTTAATTGTACCTGAATGGAGCATGATTTTCTGCAATGTATTTCTTATTCAAAACAAAATTCATATGTTACATCATTTGGGATGTTGAAGTAACACCTATTTATTGACTTATTTCCTACAGGTCTGCAAAATGTAGAGTTACACTAATTTTACACCTATGTAAGCAAATGCATGCCTTCAAATTGACCTACAAATTGCATTGCCAAACCAAATGGAGACACAAGCTTACAGTGCTGAGATAGTAACTGGCAGGGGAAAAGTCAGATTTTCATCATTCAAAAGAAGAGCAAAAATTTAGGCTTTATACCCAAATTATCTTGCAATTTGATGGCTAACACAGGTTTTCCAAATGATGTAACAATATTTATGTTGCAAAATAATATTTCAATTAAAAAAAAATCAGACTACTGTAATTATTTTCACATTTTGTGACAGTTGTGCAGGTTGCTATTCCCTGCAACAGCATTTATTAAGCAAATAGTGGGGAGCCATGGTCAAACATGTTTTTCTGACAATCTGATGCCTAAATATAATTCACAAAACCAGTAAGAGAAAAGCAATACTTAAGAATTACTTTTATTGACTGACTTTGGTTGGCACTGCTGATGAAAAGGACAGAACGTAACCCTGATGTGACAACTGCAGTGCTCAGATTGGAATGTCCTTCCCCAGGGTAGCTGCTCTGGATTTGATCTGGCATAGCTGATAGCAGAATCAGGGCTTAAAATGGCCAATTTTCCAGCAATAAGGAAAGGATTACAAGACAAACTACTGTATAAAGCAGCAGGGGGAGAAGGGGGATAAAAATTGAAACAAGAGCAAGAGAAGTCTCACTGCATTACAAGTATCAGTGAAGCAAATGCTTCCAATAAAAGCTGAAACCAAGGAATGTTATTTATCAGAGAACATCTGTTTGGCTGACCGATATCTGTGCCAGTGTTGCCTGACGGGCATACTTATAGACAGAACACAAGCTGGTCCGACATCGGAAAGATGTCTATTAGTGCATCAATATATCCCTCACGTGCGTACTGGGTAAAGCTCCTGAATTTCTACTGATTTTTGTAACATTCGGCTTTGCTCGTCACTTCACCCTCGCACTTTATCCCAGAAGCCATCCCAAATCTCGCATTTTAAGTACCCTGTAAGATTTCTTTCTAATCTGCCTCTTAATTCTTTCTTTTATCTGCTTTTATCCAGCTTCCCAGCCACCTGTATAATTCCGTATTTAGCATACACTCATTCTGGAGATCAGACCTCCTGACAAAAACATACCTAGATTCTACACCCAACTTGGAAATTATACCTTTCCTTCCACTCACTGAAGGCTACTTGGGATGCAAATGTCTGTGATTAGTATTTGATGTGTTGGCTACAGGGCCATTCCTTGCAGTCAAAACTCCAAGTGAAAAGTCACATTTGACTCCCAGCTGGCATCCTCCAAAACCTCAACTATTACAACAGGAGTTCCAGCTCCCATAAAGCACTGCTTAAACTCAATTATTTTTGCCTTGAATACATATCATTAAATTGCTTCAGCATGGTACAAAACATACTAAATCGCATCATTAGTTAACTCATCATATTTATGAACTTGCCATATTTTAATTAGATGCGTTTAGTATAATTTTTTTTACTAATAATTTAAGGGTTAGTAATTTAAAGGCCCATCTTCGGTGATGTTTTTGTCACCTATTTGGTATCATAAATAAAAAATCATTTAAAAATTATGTAAATGAACAACTGACTCTTCTCCTAAGTGCAACTATCGTTGCTATTTAGAAGTTACACAATATACTGCTGTCTTGCTAAGCAGATTAAGCACAGACATGGATCCTTCTGGACTGAATAGCCTTTCCACTGGCTTTGTACACTCTTGGGAACTAGAGTGTTCCCTTCCCATCTTCTGTCCCTGAGATAAAAATAACTATCTAGACACTTGGTTGTTTCATAGACTGAGCACACTGAAGATACTAGAACACGTGGTGGTTTGTATACTATTACTAAATTTTCCAAATTCATTGGATTGCATCCAGATGGTGGATCTCACAACGACATGGTAGTGATCACAACACCCAATCTTTATATTACCATAAAATTAGACATTTACATGTGCTCTTTCAAAGCAAAACTGTCTCTTGACTTTATGGCATTATTAACTGCAAAGCTTTTTATATGTATTTAAGTCTTCATAGCAGTACTTCCTAACAGCAACTTGTCTAGGACTTTAATGTGTCCAACAAGTAAGAGTTTATTTACAAGAACATCACCAGATAAGCTAAAATAGTGGTGATTTGAGATCTGGTTTAGGTGATGCCCCAATGCAAAATATTTTAACTGAAACACAAATGTGAAAAAATTCCACCACTATGATCAGCCTCAGGATTCCAACATGATCAGAAGGGTTATGGAGAACTTTCTAATTGTAAAACACAGCAAGTATCCTGCAATATGAAAAAAGGGAACAAACTCCAAGTCTCCATGCTACAAAATACTTGGTTACCAGTCACATGTTACAGCTTGGCAACATCATTCTTGAGACCAAAATAAACTATTGCTATAGCCATGCTAATAACTTTCATTAATTGCAGCTGAAATCAGTGGAAAGGGCAGAATTTCCTTTAAAGATTAAGTCAGACTCCTTGCCTTGGTCCTGCAGTCCCCTGGTATCTTCAGTCTTGTGGAATTATTTATGCCATCTTAAAAATAATACCAAGTGCAGCAGAATGATAACACTGTTATATAAATGAGGGTACAAAGTGCAGGGCAGCACATTCCAAGCCATCAGAACTGTTCTGTCTCCTATGGATGATAATTTCTTTTATGTGTCCTGATGGCAGGATCAGACTATTAACTTGTGCCATCTGTGTGCAGCTTGCTCCTTATCACAGAATTTTGACTACAGATTGTAAACCTCTGACTCAGCAGGTAATACCTGCTTGACTGCATTAGCAAAGAGACTAAATGCTTTTCTTTCTGTATATACACAAGGGGGTCAAATTGCATTAAAAAAAAGCCAGACAAATAGCTTTCATTTCTTAATACAAGGCAAGCCAATATTTTCTGTATTTTCATGGATGGTACATGAAGGTAATTTAAGCTACCACAGGGAGCAGGTAAAAGTATTATATTCTCATTGCCACTTAGCACAGTTCAGCTGCGAGGGGTCCCTCACGCAGCTTTCTGTCAAATTGTTAAGAACTTTATATCCAAGCCCTGGGTTAAGTCAAAGAACCTTTTTTTCTTTTCGTAAAAATACTTGTTAATCCTTGAATCTATTATGGTGCAGTTCCTAAATCTCTGAGGCCTTCTAAGCTTGTAATCTTAGATTTACCAGGCTACTGAAGGAGTATCACAGCACTCACTACAAGAGCTCATACACCAACAGCATTTCAAAAGCAGCAGAAAAGTTCAAGCATCTTTTCCAGCAAGTTTCAAGGAGAGCAGTTATTTGCTTCAGATGCATTTTCTTACATATCCCCTCACTTCCTGAAGGTTTCTATACTTCCTATTTAATTATAATCAATTAATTCATTCTCATAGACTATTACTTCAAGGGCCAGTAATACTCCAGTAATTTCAATGAGGTGAAACCAATGGGATCATTCACAGAAGCAAAGCAAGCAGAGTTTGGCCCATGGTTAAAACTAGGCAAGGTTAATAAAATTCAGCTACCACTTGGCCATCTATTCAGGGAGCTGTGACAATGCACCAGCTGATTTAGAGCTCAATACTGCAAGGTTCTCCGTGTCAAAGTATATCAAGGCAGTGGGAGGTGAAAACATTTAGTAGTTTAAACATATGCAGTCTGTCAGCACTGAGCTTTGCAGGCTTCTTGGTTAGGGACTAGAAGGACCTCTAAATTGCAGATCTAGCAGATTTCTCCTTGATGAGGTTGAAATTATACTGATCCTCTCTCCCAGGTTACATCCCTACTTCATATGGATGCACACCAGCAGTCAATTCTACAGTCCAGTTTAGGCACAGTCTAGTATGGGAACTCTTCTCACTTTGGCTATTTTGCTGGCTGTAGCAGTGTCCAGAATAATCCCAGCAGCTGAGTATTCAATCCCAGCAGCCGCATGAGCTGCCATCATTTCAACAAGAGGCAAAAGCATTGCTCCCAACTCTCCCTTACCCTCTCTCAAGTGGAGTGAACTTCTTAATCATTTAAACGTTTATAATTAAACCCAGGTAGAGCAAGCAGGTAATTTCCCAGGCAATTCAACCTAAGTGTCAAATTTAGTAGCCTCGTCATGGTTGTGCATATTTATCAGGATGTTACTGATTCATTTAAAGGCAACAGTTGGAAATGGCTTCACTTCACTGGCTGATTCCTATGGCTCTTTCACCACAGAAATCAGCATGTGCCCTTTCAACATCTTTCATACTATTCAAAGGTCACATCTATGTGCTCAGAAAGAAGACAGAAGAAGATATTTCTAAAAATCCCTGTCTTTTCCTATTTTTTTTTTGTTTCACTACTTCCTGGTGGTCCTTTCAAAGTGGTGAAACTAGACACGTATGCAAGTGTCAAAGTGTTCACGGTTCAGCGTATCTTCAGCCTGGTCCATGTGAATGATAACTCAATATTATATTAGAAAACATTTGTTTCTCCTGATTATTTTTTTTACTCTTCACATTAAAAACTTTTAAGGCAAAAGTAGGGGGAGGTGAAATCAAGAGAAAATCCTTCCTTTTGGCTTGAATCCCTCTGCACTTTTGTGAAGCACACAGTAGGAGCAGTGGCCCATCTGAGAAAACAATAGATCAAATTCATCTATTTTCTTGATGAATGGCCAATAACTGGAAAGTCAAACCCAGAGACTGTGCCAGCATTAAATCAGACCTGAAGGACATTACAGGACTTGGGTCACACCATAAATCAAGAAAAAAAAAACACCCATTCTTTGCACCACTTAGATTTGTATTTACATAGGAGCCAAGTTTTACAAAAGAGCTGACCTTGTCTTCTATCAAGATAAAATGTCTGCCCTTCTATCAATAGATCCAGAAGTTCAAAGCAGGGATTGATCTTCTGTAGTTTTGGGTATTATGCCAATGTGGCTGGAACAAGGGTCAAAAGTTATTTCTCCAGTTTCTTCTGAAAACAAACATTCTTAAACCATATGAAGAAATTTCCAACCGTTAAGAGCAGTCAGTTTTCTATCTTAACTCAACTGGTGAAGACTTAGCAAACTTTGCTTTGGAATCAATCAATAGGGTGGATACAGCCTAGGAAAGGAGTTGAGCTTGTCTTTGTTTCAGATTAGGGGGCCTGTGACGTCAAGTTCTCTTTAAGATAAAGCCTTATTACCTATCAGGCTCAAATCCAAAGCCTGTTTTATTTCTGATCCCTCCGATAGTAGATGATCTAGTCTAAAGTTTCCAAAACTTTTTATTGTTTACAGATCGTTGATTTGAGGCATATTAACCAAGTCTTCAAACCTTCAGAGAATTCCAGACAACTCCTCATGTGAATCAGATGGAATATGTGGTAGAAAGACTCCAGAGTAGCAAACATCTTTCCATTTGTCAGATTAAGGGCATTCCTAATAAGAGGATTTGCTAGATGAATCAATTCTGAGCAATCACCTCTGGGCTGCTGTGATGCTTGGGCTTAATGAAAGATTTTTTTTCCAGTGTTTTGTTCTTTTCATAGGAATTATTTAATCAGTAGCCAGCTATGTTGAGATCCAGTCAATCCATCTAAAAATTAATGCAGCTTCATTTTATATAATATTAGTTTAAAAACTCAAAAGCATCAGGACATATAGCTCATCTGCAGGTGCCCTGCAGTACATAATTTTGCACTACCCTGCTACCCTGCTTTTTCAGAGAAAAAGAAATCAAATTTTCTTTCTGTTGTGAAAGCACTACTCTGCCTCATTTTTCTTGACTGTCATTTAGAAACACCAAAAGGGCTGAATGACAAACGCTACAAGTCCCCAGCCCACCAGACTCTGACAGCAGTTCCATAATATTTTTCTCTTGAATCGCACCTTCTGGCAAAAGGTGAATACACTCCGACATTTGTTCCATTATTCTGATCCCACTGCACCAGCTGCCGAGCCTGCCTTGTGTTCTTTGCATCTACTGTGCATCTACATACACCAACAAAGAACCAGCCCAACAGCATTTTCAGAAACATGTCCACCCTGCTCAAGATTTCTTAAAAATACCATTACTGACACTCAACCAAAGCAGCACCTACCAAGACAGGCTGGAATCTCCATGTAGGTGTATCAGTGTGCAGCTTTTTAGAGGCATTTTGGAAATATTTGCACCCAGTCTCCTGACCTACATCCTCCCCCACAAAGTTCAGGGTTCTACTCTAATACCCCAACCAACAGAACTCCTCAATTCCCTTTGCAATAGTAAAAGCTTTGCTAAACCATCAAGTAGTTACAGCAGCCCCTTTTACCCTTTACACAGCATTTAAAAGGAACCATTTTATGTAAAATTACCATTTTTAATCCCAGTTATTTCCATTCAACCCTCAATATCTGAGGAACTTTGTAGGTTGGATTCAGAAGCACCACAGACATGCTTCAAGGTTAGCGAGATTTATTCCACAAGACATGGAAAGGTCCTTTTACCTCCTTCCTATGAATGGAATCATCAAGTGAACATGAATCAAGGAGCAGTTCATTGGTCTAAGACCTTCTGTGATGCAGTATAGGGCAGACATACTGGAAAGTGAGAAAAGGGGCAGAAAGCTGAGTGAGCTTGGATTAAACTACAAAAACAAGGGCAATACTCCAAAAGGAAATTTTAATCTAAATAGAGACAATCTGTGTTTATGGCACATCTCCACACCCCACAGAATGCTGTGTTAGTGCTTAATAAAAAAGTACACAGTATATAAACACACTGTTGTATGATAAGTAGATAAACAGGCATAATATTCTAGTTTGTATTACTGTTATTCTAGCAGGAATACTTTTGCATGCAATTAACTATGTTTGCAATCTACCAGAGACAAACAAAGGTAAATTGAAAAAAATCCAATTAAATTAGAGAACCACAAAGGACACATTCAGTGACCAATAAATAACACACAAAGCACTACTGGAGTAGGTCGATGAGCATTGCGGGTTATCAAATGTTGAAGGGAATTCCTGGAATAACAACAGAGAGGAGATATAATACTCTGATTCATTAAGAGGCTGCAGACGTGACAAGCGAAGGAGCTGAAGTGGGTACCAGGAAAGGGCATCACTGTTCTTCCAATACATAAATACAAGGAGAAAACTGGAAAGAAAACCTTTTTAATCTACTAGTTAGGAACTGTGTGGACCCTGTCCTGGCATGACTTGGATAAGCCAAACAAGGAATGAAATGAGGTAATCCTGCGCTTGCCACAACCTGAGATTTTCTGCTGTTTTGAGCCAAGAAAAATCAGCGACTCTAAGATTAATGCACTGAGACTACAGTATTTCCAATTATTTTTTATTGTTTGTGCTAACAGCACTTCAGAAAACAGTGGAAGTCCTTTAAAAACTATCTGTTGACTTCAAAGGGAGCCATTTTTCCATATGCATTTGGATTTTTAAGGTTCTTTGGTTTGGTTTTGGTTTTGTCTGTTTTTAAGTTTTCACCTTGTTTTCACTAGCAGCAAAAATCCCAATGAAAACTGCAGTAATGCTGAGATGTGCTTTGGGCACCACCTATGAGAAAGGAACCACAGTTCTTTAGTAATAGCAGTGATATTAAACTTGCTCTAGGTTGTAGAACATAATTTGCTTACAACCACCTTCCTCCTATCAAAATAGCCCTGAGTTACTACATAGCATGAAAACATTTGCATTGCATAAAGGGATTTTGTTCTGTTGTTTTATCATCCAAAAGGTAAGAAGATGCTGAGCTCCAGGCAGGGGAAAGGTGCCACATCAGAGCTGGGAGGTTCACATCACTCAGGGAGAGATGAAAAAATTAACAGTGTAGAAAAGAGTCAGTTTAGCAATCTCAACATGCAGGGGTGTAAAAAACCTTTACACACACACACACTTGAAGAATCAACTTGTGAAGCTTCTCAGGTTCATGGTCTTTTTTGAGGAAAGCCTGCCTGTGGCAGATTTTGGATACTCACAACCCAGCTGTGCTCCTCCCAAAAAGAGAAGCCAATACCTTCCCACCCTCTTATAATACCTTTAACATTGCTGCACATGGAGGAGCACAAAGCCCTGAGCAAAGCTCGTCATAGCACAGGGGAAACAGTAATAAAGCACAAATTAATCACAGCTGGACAAGAAACAATAACAAGTTATTCTGACCAAGAACTCCCAACTTATAGTCTGGGAAACCATTGTGTTGCACAGACATTGTCTTTTCTGTTCTCTCAGCCAACATTTACTAGTTTTGCACCACTGCTTATTTAGGGACATAAGATATTAAATAGCAAACTAGTTTCCAAGAAACCTTGTCCAGGTTTGAAGCAAGAGTTACCTTCAAATTTAAGCTTGGACTGCAAAGCTGACCTGCTGTTTCCAATCATCTTAGCGACTGATTTGTTGCAGCTGCAGGTTTATGCACCTTACCCTTTCTTACACAGAGAGAACAGGATCCCAGTCATTCACATACAACACAGGATTTTGTAATGGGGCTCAGCTACAAAAATGCTATACTAAGATAGAGTTTCTCAGTGGGTAATGTGACTTTTGTAGTTAAAAAAAAAAAATAAATTAACACTATCATGTAGGTTTCTCTTTCCCAAGTCACTCATGTACAGTAGAAGCACAAAGAAATGCCAACTGCAGACATTCAGGAAAATGGCAGAAATGCAAGAAAGAATGATCAGAATTCTGTTAAAGCGCTTTCAAGCATCACGTTGAATTTTCCCCATCAAAGGGACTCTGTCTAAAGCAGATAGCTTTTACCATCATTCTGCCACTTTAAAATTATGTCCTTCTAAAGAAGCATCCCAGAATTCTACTATCTCCACACTAGCAGGTATACTGTTAAATAGGCATAAATTAACAAAAAAAACCACCCCACGCACATCAGAAAACAGGAGGAGAAGCATCAGGAGTCCAGTGAACTTAAATACGCACAAACCACCTGTTTGTTGAAGAATGGGGGAGGCTGGGTGTGGCAATATGTTATTGTTCTTAAAATTGCTTTTGAAAGTCTGTGTTAATCCAGGTTGGCAGCAAACTGTCACTCTTGCAAAACACACTTGCTTTATAATCAAAGCCAGCTGAATTTTTTATTTTTTTTTTATTAGAGAACCACAGGCAGCCTGGGATTTTTCCTCAATGAAATCTTCTCAGCTACTGTGGCTGGTCTCAGGTGTGTAGCCTTAGTAGAAATGGATAATACTAAAAGGTGCCTCCAGGCATAGCCTTCAGCTATGGGGAGTAAAATGCGTTGCCTTCTGAGCTGTTGCTGGCACAAGGGAAAAGGGTAAAGGGAGCAACCTGAAACTGTGGCTGCTTCTTGCTCCCTCAGTTCCAGTTTATCCTTTAATCCCCTTTTGCCCCCGGTAAAATTCATTTGCATCTGGCTTTTGAGTCCCAAATCCTCCTCTAGTGAGTGGCTGAATTAGTTGGAAGGAGACTGCACAGAGCCCACCCTGCTTACTCAGATACTGTTATTCCCATCTAGTATAGTCTTAACCAAGGCACAAAGACAACCAACTACATCTGCTAGGAACAGGCAGGAGACTGGGGCATAATAGTATCTGTTGTCTAGGCACAGATAGTTCAGGCCTATGAGAAGCTCACTGAAACCACTTAAGAAAAAGGACATCAAAAATGCCTCCCCACCTTCCCCCGTAAGATGCTCCCTAGTCCACATTTGTTATTTAATTCAAGAAAAGGGATGATAAACATTTTTGTCACATAGAAACCAGCTATATACAATGTCATAGCCTCTACTTTCCCATCAACTGAAGAGAACAAAACCCAAAATGTTGGTTAGACTAGCAAGGCTCACTAAAATTAGCCATTGACAAAATGAACAGAAACGTGCCTACAGAGTGCTAACCTCCACACAGAGAAGCAATTCTCATGATCCTGCTGCACTGCTGACCACGCAAGTGAACCCAGCTGTACACATAACCTTCTAAAAGTGCTTCACCCACCTCTTTCTGATGTGGTGCATGTGTTTCCCAGGTTCTGCTCAGCCTCTCACTAACCTTTTGCTCTTTCTCAGTCTCAATCTTGGAGCTCAACACTAAGAGCTCCTGCTCTGTTGCATTCCAGAGCTTCACCAGCTGGCCCCACCTCATGCTCTACTTATCTACTCTGTAATGAAGGGCTATTGGAACCAGCTGCTCTGTTTTAGCCAAGTCTCCCATCACAGCTGGAGCTTCAGGTTGCGATGAACTTTCCAGCTCTTGAGCCTCCATCCTGTTACATGGTAATTCAGAGGCCATGGAGCACTGATCCCAGTAACACGGGATCAATGCTGCGCCTCTGCACTGTGCAAAATCACGCCTGATGGGTTTGATTATGTATAGGCCAAGGGGAGGATAAGATGGATAAATTCTACTGTGGTGCAACGAAATTTGTGTTCAGGACATCACTCATCACAACCATATTGTGTCATCCACTGACATGACAGCTGATTCATCACTGTATTCTATCACTGCGATTCAGCATATACAGAAGCAGTGGCATCTGAAGGAAGACACCACCTGATTTCCTTTAAAACTTGCTGAGCACTCTTGTTTCTCAAACACTTGATCATCAACAACCATCTCTTTTCACACAGGATGCTCTGATGGCACATTGGATGCAAACTCACTCAGCATTGGAACCACAGACAGGACAAGGCTTGTTTTTCACGGCAGGATACAGTAGTCATGGTCTCTTCCTCCCTGTGCTGATACTTTATTATCTTTTAGGTAGATTTCTACCATAAATTTAAAAGTTACAGTACTGCTCCTTTCCCCTTTCGTTTTCCTGACAAAGGTATATTTATCAACTCTCAGCTGCAAGTTGAAGGAGGAACTGGAAGCAAAGACAGAATATTTTTATATCCCACTGGAAAAATAACCCCCTTATCCCTTCTTCATAGCATCACAGAATCATTGTGGTTGGAAAAGACCTTTGAGATCATCAAGTCCAACCATTAACCTAACACTTCCAAGTCCACCTTTACACTATGTCCCTAAGAGCCTCATCTTATTAATCACTAACCTGCAAACTCACAATCTTAAAAATTACATCAGCAGTCTGCTGGTCCATACAGAGACTATCTGGGGGAGCTCGAGGAAGAAACACTCTCCTTCCTACCCTATATAACCTTGTTCATTTGGCTTCATTTTCTAGCAAAGATATTTCCACACTTAATGTTGATGTTTTCATTCAGATATGAGCCTTGGAATCTGATAGCAAAAACCGGGCATCTAGGCCACCATCTCATTAATCTTCCTTTTCTGTTTCTAACAGTATGTTTCATTCTGGACTACAACTGTCACCAACTCATGCCTCACCTTCTCAGGTATATGATGAGACTAGTAATATTTACTCCTTTAGAGAACATGCTAAGCTTTGCAAGGAAAAGCAAATACAGAAGCTTGAAAATACAAGCATCACTGAAAGCTGGTATCTGAATATGATGACACATGGCTGTCTTTGAAATTAGACAATACATGTTGTGTCACCTAAGGACATTTTTATTCACCTGCCTATAAGTGCTTTATACAGTTTTCTAAGATTTCTTTTTTGTTTTTCTCCAAGATATCAGAAATAAGTCTACTGCTTACACCAAGCAAGATCTTCAGATTCTTCAGAAAGGTTAAAAACACAATGTCATTTGTGATTGTGTTTTAAAATCTTTTATATGAACTAGCAGACTGTACAACAGATGCAAGAACACAAGAGGATTCAACCAAGACAAGCCCACACAGAAGACATTGTCAGTGTCAACATTCTTCTTTCCGTTAAACCCAAGATTAAAAACTAGGAGAGAAAAAATTCCTGCCAACTACATGTGTGTTTTAAAAAGAAAAACTCTTCCCAGTCTTTTCTGTTCAAATAACTGTAATGACAAAAGTTTATAACTTCAGGAAAGAAAAAGAAAAAAGTCTTCCTAGAGCAGAATGGGGGCATTCTGGATAACAGTTCTCTGCCTACATCGCAGAACTGTTAAATTTACTTGGGTTCTCATAAAAACGAAGTTTGCTGCAGCAAGGACTCCTTACTAATGTTGGTTATCTTCTCTGCTAGGAGAACAGCAATTTTGCCAGAGCACAGCTATTAGATACAGATCAAACCAGTGCTTACTCTAAATGCCCAGTGCTCTTTTGAAAACATGGTTGAAATCCACAATTGTTATAAAAGATTAAAAAAAACAATTCTGAGGTTCCCGGGTCAAGGCAAATTATTAATGACCTTGGGATACACATAAACTTTTACAAGTGATTACTGTCCTGCATTGTTCCTCAGAGAACTGCTCCATTCTCTCTAGAAGTCAAACTGAAGATATAGAGACAAAGCGGATTAACAGGTATTTGGTACCTAAGCACGTGAAAGAAGAGCTCTGCATAAAACAGACTGAGGAACTTTGGGCAAATTCAGGTAAGAATGAGCATGTCATTATCTACAGAATTGGACGTTCTGGGCCCACTCATCACCTTTCTGACAGTAACATCACTTGCAAGTAGGTGTTTTACATGTATCTTGTCTCAAGGCATGACTCTTTTCTGCTGATGGAACTGAAAGGGGTCTCTGTACATGGATGAATAGGGTTAACTTCAATGTAACCAGCTTTGGTAGCTGTAAGCTTTGTAGGCACTGCATTGGAATAGACCAAAATATTCCAAGATGAAAACAACCTTCACATTTTACATTAAATATATGTGTACAGGCAGACATATGTACTTGCACTGATACAATAAGCTTAAATGACACTCATCAAACACAGAACTGCTACAACTCAGTTGTTGTAATATGTTAAATTACTTGACATTGTCTATTTGCTCCTTCTGTCTTCCACCCCTCAAGGACAATCCACATCTTTTCTATATATTCATAAGGTTTTTCACCCCAAACTGAACGGCATAAATCACGTCTATAAGCTAAGTAGGTTTGATGTTGATGGGACGTTCATGTTCACGGCCAGAATAGGTACTTCACTTATCTGGAACTTCCATCTTCTCTTCTGAATGCAAGCAAGCATTTGTGAGGATTCATTTCAATCATCAGATGCGATTTCTCCCTAAATATGAGGGTCTGCTTTCAAAAAGTATATGGTATTTCTGAGGACATGCCCTACATTTAGTACTTTTTTTTTTTCCTAGAAATGCTTAATATGGAAAAACTGAATACGGGATCTACATTCATTTCACATGTGTCTTGAAATTAAATGTCAAGAATACCCAAGAGAAGAATGTTAATGAAGAGTCTTAGCCCACAGCACCCACTATCTGTCATTCTTATTAAACACAAAAGAACAAAAAGGTTAGTATAAATGTTGATATTTAACCAAAAGGGAACATTTTCTGTGCATATTCATGAGGTATTAACATTAGCACCTTTTTTGTTCTGCCCAATGAGTTCAGTGATAAATAGATATAAAACACGGTTGAACATGGTTATTGAAAATAAAGCTGTTCTGGTAGCTGGCCAGCATATCAATTGATTTTATATGCTTGATTTTTCTCTTTCATTGTCCAGTTCTCTCTCAGGTTATGAATTTTCAGAAGCAAATACAAGCAATTCAGTGTAAGTATATAATTACTGCTTGGGCTGGTGTATCACTTTTCTTCGTTTTCTTTTTACAAGTTGCTTAAATCAATAGAACTGTACACTTGAAAAACACCGCAATATATGTTCTTGTATGTATTCCTGTATTTTTCTTTTCCATTGAAAATCTTTCCATAATTTCTCCTTCTTCTTTAATGTAAAATAAATATCAGAAATCCTTAATGAACTTAAGGACTGTGGCTGGCTGTATGATACAAAGATTGATTCATTTATGTTTTCATGAACAGAAGTGGTGAACTCACTGCTTGTATTATTTAATACTACCAGAACATGTATGCAAATATTAGTAAATTCCAAGCTTTCCTACACTTGATTTTAACATATAATTTAGCTCAAAACCTGAATAAAGCGTATTATTCACTACACACACTTTATTTTTGTTAAAGTCATCCAGACACACAGCAGAATCATGTGATATCACACAGCCTAATACATAATCCCACGTGAAGAAAACCATTTTCAAATGCATAGCTAAACTGCACTTCTTTAGCTGAAACCTATTTAGCAAAAATAGGTTGTAAGAGACAAATGTGTTTGTAGAAAAGTTGTTTTGCTCACTAGGGAGCAAATGATTCATGAAAGTAGAATGTGCAAGTGCCAGAACCAGGATATGTAACTATTTGTGTTAGAACACCTGTTGGCCACAGCACAACCACTTCAACCTGTGGTTCTTTTCCTCCTCACACCTACAAAATGTTGTATTTTACTACAGAGGGTCTTCGGAGTAGGGACCAATTAGCTACTCCTGTATACGGCACATGTCGTGAGTGGTTGCCCGATGACACTTGGGGCCAGTGGATGCTGCTGAAATGTACGTAAAAATCACCATAAAGTGATAAAACTATAAAAAGTAATTGTCTCATGGTTCACTGGATGACTTAATATTAATCTCTAACAATATAATTAAAGTATCTTTTACAGTTTCTCTTAAAATAAATTCTGAATCATAGCACTAGTGATGAGCTTTCCTTTCTATCTGAGCAGCATATGTGGATGTGTCTGCTCCGGATGCTTTACACAGCTCAGGAAAGCCTAGGGGTCCCAGTACAGGCTGCAGTTTGCACTGGAAATACCCCATTGCTGCCCAGACAGTAAAGAGCATGTAATTTAATCTCTGCATTGCAGTTCGGCACCTATACAACGTGTGGTCCCTCACCCTTTGTCTCTACTGTTATTTGAATTGGTAAGTTTGGCAGGGAAGGGACAATCTCGTGATCTGTGCCCACACCAACACCTGCCACAAGAAGATGCGTCTCAGTGCTGGTCCCTGGCACTACCGCAGTGGAAAAAAATGATTTAAACAGATCCACTGTGGCTGTTTCCCCTTCACCATTTCCATCCCTTCCACCTTGGACTGCCTCTGGTTTACAGCTGACTTGGGTCACTCAACACACTGTAAAATACATGTATTAAAGAGAAATTCTCTTGTTGTGGTATTTACAGTATTCACCACAAGCATCACGAGGAGTGAGTGATTGAAATGAACACCAATCGAAAAATCCTCAACATTAACCTAATAACGCAGTGAGGATGGAAATAAAAAGACTTGAAAAATCTTGCTCCGTATTAAAATCTTCATAGTAATTACTGCTGATTTTCAGGCTGTTTTCTCCCTTTGACTCCTAATGTTGTGTGATGCTATTACATGAGGTAACTGTCAAAATGTGGATTATTTTATCATGTATACAGCCTGTCACTATAATGGCTGCTTGTGTATTAGCTGAGCCAGAGCATTATACCAGTAGGGCACGACTGTACTAATTGCTCACTGCTGGACTGTATGCTCCTTGCTTTAATGTGTTTTAAAGTAGGCATTGCAAATGCAAGCCAATAGTACTTAAGGTAGTACTGCCAAAATAAACCCAAAAGCAAGAAGAAAAAGCCTTAAATAGTCCAACATTTACAGCGTGACAATTCTTTCCATTGGGAAATTGCTTTACCAAAATTAACCATAATCAATTCTACTTTATTTCTTAGCCAGCCTCTCAGAATCTCTCATAATCCCCACTATTTAGACAACGGAGAGTCCGTGTTGTCACGACCCTGTTGCAATTTCCTCCTTAAGTCCCGCCCCTGAGCAGAACGGGGCAGCGGGAGCTGCTGAGGGGGATCCGGTCAGAACCGGTTCCCGCCGGATCTGAAACCACCATGCGCAGCAGGGTGAAAACGCAGCACGTCAGCCGGGCACAGCTCGGCCTGAATTAGAAGCAAAGGGACTCCCTGTGCAAAAATATTTCAGAAATAACCTGCCAGCTGTGCGAGGCTGTGGAAACAGCTGGGGGAGACTCCAGGCTGAAAGAGGGAGATGGCCAGTGCTGAGGGGCTGTGTCCTGCGGGGACCCGGGCTGAGCATGGACACCCCTCAGGGACAGTGGCCTGAGGGACCCACGATGGGCACAGACACCCCTCAGGGACAATGGCCTGAGGGACCCACGATGGGCACAGACACCCCTCAGGGACAATGGCCTGAGGGACCCACGATGGGCACAGACACCCCTCAGGGACAGTGGCCTGAGGGACCCACGATGGGCACAGACACCCCTCAGGGACAATGGCCTGAGGGACCCACGATGGGCACAGACACCCCTCAGGGACAATGGCCTGAGGGACCCACGATGGGCACAGACACCCCTCAGGGACAATGGCCTGAGGGACCCACGATGGGTGCAGACACCCCTCAGGGACAATGGCCTGAGGGACCCACGATGGGCACAGACACCCCTCAGGGACAATGGTCTGAGGGACCCATGATGGGTGCAGACACCCCTCAGGGACAATGGCCTGAGGGACCCACGATGGGCACAGACACCCCTCAGGGACAATGGCCTGAGGGACCCACAGTGGGCACAGACACCCCTCAGGGACAATGGTCTGAGGGACCCACAGTGGGCACAGACACCCCTCAGGGACAATGGCCTGAGGGACCCACAGTGGGCACAGACACCCCTCAGGGACAGTGGCCTGAGGAACCCATGATGGGTGCAGACACCCCTCAGGGACAATGGCCTGAGGGACCCACGATGGGCAGCGACAGCCCTGAGGGGCTGAGGGCTGTGATCACCTCAGACCCAAGTAGACCAACTTCATAGTTTGTGCTGATTAGCAACAAACGAAGTAAAATTTCTCAAGATTCTTCTGTTTATGCCTTAGACCCACCAAAATCAAACAATTATTGGGTGAAGATCACTTACTCTGACCAATATTATTTTTTTGATCTACCTATTCTCTCTTCTCTCTCTCTGCTTTTTTTTTAGCCCGCCTCCTAGTCTGTAAGCCTTTCTGGAGAGGTTTTTCTCTGTGGTCTGTGTTTAGACAGCCTTGGCAAATGACGTTCAGTCTGCAGCCTGGCACTTCTAGCTGCTATCATGAAGTATAAACGTGCATACTTTGCATTGAGCATAATTTTTTAATGATATTTAACAGGAACTGGATGGGTATGTTTGCCAATTGAAAGGCTGGCAGCAATGCTATTTCACATGTAGTTTACTTGAAACGGTATGCAGATTTTTGGCTTCTAAATCTTGTTTTAACATACAAACCACCAAGCAGTGGTTTGAGAGGATTCATTGCCAGACAACGCATAGAATTTCTTCGATACAATGGATATGGCACAGGCTGTGTTCTTAATGCTAAAGAGCAGCCCGCCAGCAAGCTTTTGTCAGCTGTGTCAACATTTTCAGTCATGTGTTCATGAAGACTTCGTTTTGTGCTTTTTCTCTCCATTTTGCACTGCTTATTGGTGTGAAATTGGAAGAGGGAGTATGAGACACAGAGAATCCCATACCGGGGAATCGCAAGAGTGTCAAACTGTCTCTCAGTCAAAAGTATTACACCAATGAACTAGACAATGAAGAAATGGATGGTTTCACTGAATTGTGACATTAAGGAATCAACTGAATGTGTAAATCTGAAGTGCTGGGTGTCCATCACCCATGTTATGCATTACTCTTTTTAGCCACTGATTCAAACGAACCTTGTAAATTGAAATGTGCATGTAGAATAGAGTGTTCATAAAAAGCCTTTGAGAGTTTCACAGTTTGGGCTATAATTACTTTTTTAGCACAGTTCTTTGAGACAGTGACTACCTCTCAACCAAGGACTGATTATCCACAGTTCCTACTGGTTTCATTACCAGCTCATTGGGGAAGGCCTTATGCTGTACGGTGTCAATGGAAAATGGGCTAATAAATAAAAATGGGAAGATTGATTAAAAGCCAACAAGGACCTAAGTACTCCAGATGATTCATTGTGCTGACAAGTCTCATGCTCCGTAGACAAAAGAGACAAAGGAATGCAGGATTGAAGAGGCAGGCAGTGGCAGAGAAGAAAAAGGACCCAGAAGTCAGTGACTTAGTCACTAAGTGATGGGCAGAAATTGGGAAGTTGTTATTAATTTTAAAAAACAAAACAAAACAAAAGCAAACAAACAAAAAAACAAAACAACAACAACAACAACAAAAAAAAAAACACACACACACAAAAAAAATGGAAAATTGGCTGCCACGTGGACAAAACAGACCTGGTTGTCACATTAGAGACACAGACCAAGTAGGTCTCTGCATAATCAAGTAGTTGCATCTACATGTACTTGAACTAAAGCAATAAGTAAGGATTAAACAGATCAATATAAGGAAAAATCTTAATGCAAATCACATGTTGAATGACTTCTCTCTTACTCTGTTTTATGAAATATCTAATGCCAGAAACTTATCTACATATTTCTTAATTTCTCCTGGTTCTAAACCACAATAAAATGCCAATACATGAAGGTGAAGATGGGCCAGAAACAATTCTAGAGACCTAGTGTGATATTGATGTTTAGTAATTTAACCAAAGCACAGAGATCTGCTCATTTAGGGATTATTTCTTTCACCTAACTAGGGCATCCTAGTGCACATTATTCATCTAGTTTCTCTGTGGAATTAATGGAGAGCACTAATGGGGGTGTTTTTCTAGGTAGAGATGATCCATGCTTTGGAGGTGTAAATTTTTCTTTCTCAATTAAAGTAGATTAAACAGTTCTTTCAGATAATTTATTTTTACATCATTAAAATTAAAAGAAATTAATATTCCTAGTAATTATTGACTTCAGTGCAGAACTTTGTTGGCCAAAAATGGGTTAACTGTGAAAACAGAAGAGGAGAGAGAGGCCCGCAGGCAGCTCAGCCTCAATGGCAGGACTATTGCAGTAGGTTTCATGATGGCAAGAAACTCTTGGCCTGAGTTAACATTTTGGTCCTGCCCTTTAAGAACTTCCAGAAGTCGACTTTTTGTCTGAGATCATGAGACAGGTTGATTGCCTACAAGCTGTCCTGCATCGTAGAAAGATGTGCTCAGACTATAAAAATGGAAAAGTGAACCTATTTTATGGCTTTTTAACACTCAAAGCTATTGGGATATGTTAGAAGCTCTGACCTGCACTTACAGTCATAGTTACCATCGCTCCTTGGGAATGATACCTGAAGTTATAAATATGTCCACTTCTATGAGAGATTAGAAATTACTTCAAAGAATTCTCTTTCAAAAAGAAATTATGCACTAATTAAATAAAACTCTAAAAATTAAAAGCCAGTCCCAGAGATAAGTTTGCTTTGAGAAGATGTTTATGCAGATCAGTGCTTGTGCCTTATACTAACGCCGAAAAAGAGATGGGGGGGTAGAAAGTCTTGTACTTGACTGCTCCTGTGGGGTCTCCTCTTAGTGAACCCAAGAAAAGACCAAAAGAGAAGAGTAACTCATCAAAATGTTAAAAGGAATTTATAAAATAACTGTCTAAATACCCTTATTTATTTAATATAATTGCATTAGAGGGACTCCAAGAGTGTGCTGAGGTTCTTGATTAGACTTTCATATGGAAAGAGTCTTTCAGGTGCCTCGAACTTTACACGCATTCAGGTACAACTTTCATGTTTCCCAGTAGAGTGCAAAATGCCGCCCGTTCTTCAATTCCTAGACTAATTTCACCACGCTAACTTTTGAAGGGCATGAAATGTTTAAGCTATGATACCCCTAGAGCGTTACGTAGAATCCTTTAAAATTGTAAAGAAATCATTTCTACAAAATAAAAGGTTTTATGAGAAAATTTCCTTTTTTACAATGAGGTGGTTTTTTTATACATATTAGAATGCTACAGGCTAGACATTCTATTAAATTCTTTGATGTGATTTAAAATACCTGTAATGCTGTTTTCATTGAAATTCCACAGAATTTTTCTGTAAAAGCATTTGTGCAAGACAGGAGAGGGAGAAAGAATGAATTTCTTTCTCCTTACTCCTGGCTTACCGGCCTCTAACTGGAACAGGAGGCATTTGCAAATGTATCTAACTCATTTATTTTCTCACCAAATTTCCTCCATGTATTGTAATATTTCATTTTCACTTGTGCAACAAAGAAAAAGAACCCATAAAAAGATGATAGGAGAGAATTCTATGCAAGTCTTTGAAGTAATGCTGATAATATATTCCCGAGAAACCAAATTTCCATTTGCATAATTAAATTGGCCAGAACTATCTGACTGTCCAGCTTGCAGGAGTTCAACTCCTCTGAAACGCAGTATCTGTTCCCATGGGATGGTGGTCAATTACACAGGTGAACTGATAATGGAATTCGAGGCATAGCGTGCTTGATTCAGTATTACATATTAATGGGAAGCCTAATATAAGTTACACACTACGCAGCAGCAGTATTTTAATATTTTTGGTAAATAACACACAACTGCTGAGAACATATAGAATTGTGTCTCTGCAAAATTGGGGTTGGCTGAGTTGGCATTTGTTTCTTATTTTTGGATCAAGTAGGGAGGAGACTCAAGGATGTGGTGATATGAGTTAAAGAGCTGACTTGGTATCCCCCTGTGCAAATACAGATTGCCCATACAAATTGTTTCTCCTATGAGAGGGCAGGAAGGGAAGGATGTCGTGGGACAAGCCGCCTTCTCTTCCTGAGACACCGTTCGATTTGTCTGTAGAGCAAAGAAAAGCCTTTACCATATCAGTGTGAGCAGCTGGTGTCTCGCCAGCTCATTTTCATTCTCCTTCGGTTAGTTGGTTGTGCATATATTTTTCATAATCATTACTCAACATAGCAAAGAAAAAGTTCCTGCTCCTAGAACAGCTGCCTGGGGCTGGCTGAGGGATCTGGGACACAAAAGCATTTCCTGAAGGATCCAGAACACACTGGACTTCCCAGCAGGGACTGGGAGGTACCAGCAACTATGTTAGTAAGTTCAGGAAAGAAATGGGGTTTCATACTGATTACCTCTCATTAAACAAAACCAAAACAAAACAAAACAAACACAACAAACAACAACAAACAACAAAAAAAACCCCACAACCAAAAAAAAAACCACAAGCACACAACAACAAAAACAACAAAAATCCATCAAATAAACCCCCACAAAAACAATACACCACAAAAAAAAAAAATCAGCCTGTATTTGCAAGCAATCAGAAAGTAGCAGAAACATCTCAAATGTACTCTGTTTGACCATAATCAAAAGGTGACCCGTATGTTGCCTGAATATCTTTTTAACGTTGCATCCATTTATCAAAGACAATTTTTTTGAGAATAATAAAGCGTGATGAACCACCTAAAGAAATTCAGACCATCTGTCTGCCTCTGTAGTCATTAACATTCACCTTCAGTACATGCTTGGCTTGTTTTATAACTACTTGAGTGACAGGAGAATTAGTTCATTCCCATGGTTGATTGGGTTTTGGGGGGGGGGGGGTGTTTGGTTTCAGGGTTGGGGGGGGTTTTGACTTTTATTTTTTCCACCATCTATGCATCCATTTGTCAAACAGAAGGTGGGGGTGGAGTATGTGAAGTCTAAACTAATTTGAGCAACCAGCTTGGCTTCTGCTTGCACATGTCACGGCATTTGCATTTTACATATTCATTGAAAAGATTCTTCGTTCTCAGGGGCAATGAAAATGCATTTTTAGGCTGCCCTTAGGTTCCAGGTGCACCCTGAAGTTGTAAATGTTTTCAGGTTTTCTGTAGATCTTGCATCTGTCTCACATCTGTATTTTGTAAACCAAGAATGGCCTCCACAGAGGTACAAGACATTGGCATGTCTTGTCTAAGGTGATAGAGCAAAATGAAGAGTCCAGAGTTCTGACCGGAGTTTGCAAGGTCTAATCTAGAGAGTGGCGTATTACCATGGGCAAGAGATAAACCGCTTTCTAAATTTACAACTTAGGGTAATTGTGCCCCCCTCATTGTCTTCTAAATTCAATCTTGCAACAAAAAACTCTGTCTGACAATGCTAAGGCAATTCACTGTGATTCCTGATTTTCAATAAGTTTTTTGCTACCTTCTATACCAAACGCTCCTGTGCAGGTAGGGACTGTCTCAGACCCGACCTGCACAGATGTGTCTGGCTTGGCTTTAAACTCAGAATCACCCTGGGTAGCAGCTGCTTTATCATGGAGCCTTAGACCTCGGCTGAATTTTTGATAAAAGCAAAATTATTGGAATTATTGAGAAGTTATGGGTTTATTTAAAAAACAAACAAACAAACAAAAAAAAACAAAACAAAACCACAAAAAAACAAAAACTTTGTTTTCTGTCCTTTTTTTTTTTTTAATAATTCCATAAAACTTAAGACCTGGAGACATGGGTGGGCAATGGGGAAATGACTGTTCATTGCACAAAGGCACGTTTTTATTGTTTTATCTTCATCCTTTCTATCATTCACATCTTTTCTCCATTGGATGAATGAAAAAGAATGAGAAAAAGGATGAATTTTCTCAGCATCTCTGTTGGCTTCTCCTCAGCACACTGCTCACCCCAGCTGTCAGTACCTTTCTTTTTGCTGTATAACTAACGTGCCATTCCCTTTATCACCTTCTCACTGCTTGTGGTCTCCAAGGAACAAACAATGTACAGGCTGAGAATCTGCTCTGTAACACCAGTGCTAATGCAGAGCAAGTCTTCCAGATTTAGTGCAGGAATTCAAATGTGATATTTTTGTAATTGAGAACAGGATTCTTGTAAGATCTGCAGGAAAATCAGATATCGTGCATAGTAGTTACATGCTGAATTTTTGAGCAGTATAGATACAATATTTACAGTGTGTTAATAATCTCCGATGCATGTTTTTCCCTCAAGATGGATGCATTCATTTCTCTAAACCTATCTATCACATAGCATCCACTAATAGACTGTTTTACATATAAACTCTCTAGCACACACAAGTACATTTAAAAGAGAAATAAAAGCCCTTGACAATAGTGTACTTGATCCTCAGCAAATCCCTGTGGATGTAGAGTACACTGTAAGTCAAAAATAATTAATAGGGTCAGCTCCAAAAGATGTCAGGTTCACTGAAGCATTGTGTGTTTCTTTGAAAGAGAAACAACGCTGACACATTTTTAAAACTTGGGGTAAACTAAATGTTGTCTCTGGAGATTGGCATTTCCATAGTGCTTTTGGAACTTCTCATCGCTACCTTGTTTACTCCTAGTCATACTGGTGGAACGCTTTTCTTTGAAGGATATGGAAATTTGAGGGTAGAATTGAGTGCAAAAGAAATGCTATGTGTATTGTCACGTCGTTTTGCAATTAATCAAGTAATATAAATGTAATGGCCAACGTCACTCTAATCTGTCACTCTGGTTTTCACTGGAAAAAGGGCTTATTTCCGTAAGGAGGAAGGATTCACAATTCAAACCCAGAGAACACATCAGATTTTAAACACATGTCAAAAATTGGATTCGGCAAATTACTTGGTATTTGTCTACCTAAACCCATCAAAATCAAATGCCAACAAGCTTCAAAGAAGTGAAGTCAATGCTTTTAACAAATCCCATTATGTGGGAAGCCATAATAGGCACTTAAATTTTGTCACCCAATTCCACCTACATTTAGCAAGTCTGTTTTTAAGCTAAAGCCACATTAACATTTGCTTTTCTAGACACAAACAGCAACAATAGTGGCATGCTGAAATTTCAGTCAATAAGAAAGGAAGGAGATTGATCCTGTGTGAATAGAAACAACCTGACAACCTGATAACTTGCCCTGCTTCAGAACCTCTCTCCTTCCCAACACTGAAAACGCTGCCCCTAGAATATAGATTTATCCCATCATCACACGCAATAATTTCTTTTGTTAACCTGAAATTTAAAATAAACCCTCAGGATCTGTTCATTTGTATTCAGAAGTTACAGTGAATGTTGCCAACTGAAGTTCTTCAAATTTTTTTGCAGTTCGAAGACTCGGTTTATTGGTAAACGCTGATTTTAACAAGCAGATAGTAGCTTCGGTTCATTGTTTTGAGAGCCACAGACACAGCTCTGAGCTCGGAAGGATGATGGGATCGTTAGGAAACGGACCCATGGTCCCAGAGCGGCTCTCTGGTGGCCATGGCAAGTGACCTCTGCCAGGGCAGGTCATGGCTTTGAGAAGCCAGGGAGGAAAAAGAGAAAGAATGAGGCAAAAGAAATAATCAGTAGACTAGTGCAGCATAATTTAAAAGCTGACCCTGTACATTAAGGCTAATGGAACTAAACAACTCAAATCCTGAAAAGAAAATGGAACATTATTGAGCATGTAGCTACAGTACTTGAAATCCAATTAACTGCTCTATCTCCCAAAAGATTTGGATCACATTTTTTTTCCTTTCATTAACTGAAATTTGTTTTTTCTTTGATTAAGCTTAATATTAAAAAACCCAAACAGACAGCACAGTAATCAAAAATATGTATCATCTTAGGCCCACACTGCATTATTAAAATCTCTCATTTCAATCATTTGCATGATACTTCATCAGTAGTAGAGTGACTTAGAAATAGTTGGTCTGGCAGTTAGTGAAATCCTCCTCAAAACTGGAGCTTCCATAGTTCATGCATGTTTATTTCTGCCTTCTACTCCAGTTTGAAACTTTTAACCCTGAGAACTCAATGACCTTCAAGCATATTCACATCCAAACTCATCACAAAGCAGGTGAATCCAAAATCTAAAGGTTGATGTTATTGATATAATTAATCAACCTTTTAATCTGTCTGTGATATATTTTGGCTAAATTCTCTGTAGTGAAATACAATAAAAAACAGCATAAAGAACTTTCTACCTTATTTATTAAGAAGGAAAAAAAAAAAAAAAGATATTTGGATATTTGGGTTTGTTTTGCCTTTTGGTTTTTTAAGTCGAAAAAAGCCAGAATTAGACCACTGGGTACCTTAGAAAAAAAAGAAGTGCAAACGCACCAGTGGTCGTAAAAGAAATACGATAGATGGAGAAGTATCTCAGCACGTAATTAAGGACAGACATTCTCTCCAGACTCCCCTGGTGCTCTTAGTGAAGATACCAAATCCCAAGTAAACCCTGTGGATTCTGGCAGGGTACATCTTCTGTATTTCACAACTAATTCCCAGACCAAACAGTAAATGCATTAAAGAAAGTGGGATCAATATTTCTCAGCCTACTTTTGTTCTCCTCCCTCAATCTCAGAGCCGAGAGTCCTGTTACTCTTTCTCTGTGGCCCTCACCGCCCCTATCCAGAAGAAGTCAAAGTCTGCAGTTGAAAATAGTTGAAAATACTATAAAAGAACTAAAATAGCAGTGGAACAGATAACCAGAATTAAAATTGACAGTCTTAAGCTCCAGATAAAATTCCATTGTTGATGTGAAAATCATTTCTTATGAGCATGGGCACCCAGCAAGGTAGAGATCAGCCAAAAACATCAGCTTAAGGCATTCTGGCTTTTATAAGGGAGACTTTGCGCAACCTGGTTGATTTGTAACGATTTCCCATTAAAATTAATTATTGTAGTAATTTCTTACCCAATTTTCTATCAACAAGATTACAGAAAGGACATGGTTTCTCTTCTTTTAAACAAGAAAAAGGAAACTTTAATTAGACTGTTTAGTTCCATACTGTTCTGTTTCATGAAACAAACAGAATTATTCAGAAAGCCAATAACGTTTAAAAAAAAAAATTAAAGCTTATTTCAGGAACTCATTAAGTAGGTTGAGAAGGTCAAAAGCTGTGTCTGTGTCCACCTTGAACATGCCTCTCTAATCACTCAAATTTCCAAAATATACCAGTCTTGGTCCTTCAAGCAAAACGAGCTTAACTACTAGTGCTAAGCAACCATGTGGGCAGAAATGTGCTTGAGCTGCTCCAAAGTTGGAATTGATTAGCTCCTTTCCTCACAACGAATTCCACATAGGACACCCTAAGGATCTGTTGTGAAATTTTTGGTGATTCAACTTCATATCAAAATGATTGAGTACAAGTATATTTGCAGCCCAAGAGTGCAAGTGAAATCTGGAAGCTAATTTTGTATAAGATCACAACCTCCAAATTAAATAATAGATGTAGCCTGCCTGCTGCATCATCAAATTTTAATTAGATTCTTTGCAGCTGTATGTCTTTGATCTCAGCTAAATAAATCATAGATGCGCTGTGGGTTTTTGGTTGGATTTTGTGTCATGCTAAACTCACATATGAAACAGAATAATGTGTTTGAATCTGCATTGTTACAAAGAGGGAAGGAGAGGGTAATTCCCCCTGAAACTTCACCTGGAGCACCGAATTACTTCAACATCTACCTTTATCCTGAGCCCTGTTTTCAAAATCACGTAAAATCAATTTTTTTCTTTTTTTAAATTGTTTTTTCCGAGTGGCAGCACCACAGTCCAACAACCACACTGGTGTAACTCATGAAGAGAGGATGTATCCAAGAGCTGAATCCAAGAGCCATAAGGGCCCCTCTTGAACCAACGTTCAAGCACCCTTTGGTGCCTGATGTTCTCAGATACTGAAATGCGTTCGTGCTTTTTTTTGACTATGGAATCTGAATTTTGGGGCTCATTTATACAGACAAACCGAATCAACAACAGTGAAGAACAAAAAAAAAAAACACTGAAGTTTACAGTTCCTGTAGCAAACTGCTGCTCGCAATTAGGGCAGTTGGATTGTGGTTTAAAAGATCCAATGACAGGCCAAATCCTGACTTACGGGATCAGAGAATCACAGAATGTCAGGGATTGGAAGTGACCTCGAAAGCTCATCCAGTGCAATCTCCCCATGGAGCAGGAACACCCAGATGAGGTTACACAGGAAGGTGTCCAGGCGGGTTGGAATGTCTGCACAGAAGGAGACTCCACAACCCCTCTGGGCAGCCTGGGCCAGGCTCTGCCACCCTTACGGAGAAGAAGTTTGTTCTCAGATTTAAGTGGAATCTTTTGTGTTCCAGTTTCAACCTGTTAGCCCTTGTCCTACCATTGGTTGTCACCGAGAAGAGCCTGGCTCCATCCTCCTGACACTCACCCTTTAGATATCTGTAAACATGAATGAGGTCACCCCTCAGTCTCCTCTTGTCCAGCTCCAGAGCCCCAGCTCCCTCAGCCTTTCCTCACACGGGAGATGCTCCACTCCCTTCAGCATCTTTGTTGCCCTGCGCTGGACTCTCTCCAGCAGTTCCCTGTCCTTCTAGAACTGAGCGGCCCAGAACTGGACACAATATTCCAGGTGTGGTCTCCCCAGGGCAGAGTAGAGGGGCAGGAGAACCTCTCTGGCCTACTGACCACCCCGCTTCTATACAGCTCAGGATGCCATTGGCCTTCCTGTCCACAAGGAAGGATATGGACACCACATATTTTACCTGAGGAGGGAATGGATTTATTTGCTAACTACTTTGCAGTAGGATTTGGATTTTGAGCACCAGGAGATTTCCAAGAGCTCTGAATGCACGCAAACGCCCTTAACCCAGTTCTGAACGACATCAAAGGGAATCTGCTGGAGCTGGAAACTTCGCTGCTTAGTGTTTCCAAGATCTACACATTTTGGGCTCTGTTTGCTCCTGATCTGACAACAAGAACTGATTAAAATCAAATGAAAATGCAGCTTGCTATAGAGTACATATAAATGATTACATTAGGTAGTTTTAATTTGCTAGTGTACTGCAAGTCATAGTTTGCAATAATCCATAACCAAGTAAAGCAAATTACTGTAAGGTCAGATTCTGTGTGTGGTTATTAGTATTATGAAAAAGTTGCTTGTTTTAAAAAGAGCATACAAATTACTTTGTAAAACAACTGAAATCAGTTATGTTTGACCCACAATTTCGTAACAGCATTGAATTTGTTAGTCTTATAATTGAAAATTGTTAACCACAGTCCCACTGTAATGAGGGCAATTTAATTATTTTAATGCTTGTATGTGCAGTTGTTTTGAAAAAATAGTAATATTCAAGCAGACAAAAGGCTGTCCTGCAGCAGCTTATATCTTCCATAATGTAATTATATATATATAATTGCTGGGAAGATATATACCAAAAGGATTTTACATGTGAAAATATATCAATAAAACATAACTAATCAAATTATTAAATAATTATGCACTGAAGATAAATTGTCATTGAAACCCAATGCCAACTCTTTTACAAAAAATACCAAGAACTATTAAAGAATATATTCCCCATGGTATTTCCCACAGAGAGAAAGTTTAGAGGAATGTTTTTGCAACTCAAATAACAGTAAATCTTTGGATTTCTTTCTTGACCAGAATGGACACTGGCTGCATTTTATTTTGCTATTACTCTACACTCTTGACAGTGGCTGCAATTGAAGTTTCTTCTCCCATTATGTAATGAAAGATGTTTTCTAAAAACAAGTTTGCAAGTTTTGAAGAAAGTGCATTGATGAGAAAGTCCAGTTTCCGTGGATCTTGATTCCTCGTCATTTGGCAAAACTAGTTCCTTAATACAGAAAGTAGCAATTCCTTCCTTGTTGAAGATAGCATGGGCTCAGTATATTTTTTACATGTCACATCAACAATACTCTTGCACACTGAGAGATCTGTTTGGTTCTTTAAAGTATCTTCCTCAGTGAGCTGCGTAGATTTGATATCAAGTGTTTAGACATAGACCATTTGTACAATTTAACCTTCAGTGTTTATACAACTATTAAGGGAATATGGTGTGGTTTTATGTCCCAGAGCACTACATAAAAGGAATATTAAATGCCGAGTGGATAGACAAGCTTTCAAAAAAATGTAGACCCTGCTCTTGTGTTGCTGCATAATGGTGTGTAACACGTACTCCAATTTTTTGGTCACAGGACAGAGAGTGTAGCATGAAAGCAAGAATATTAATGGCATAAATTTTGCCTATCACTTGCCTTGAAACCTTTGTATGTCAAGCAGAAATTTAATGTTCACCCTAAACTTTTTTTTTTGTTCTTTTAATTTTATTTTTAAATAAAGCACTTTGCATAGCAGAATATCTTGATTATCTACTCGTGTGCAAAAAGCACAACTTGAGGCATGTGAAGTTATCATAATGCACCGGATTAATTTTTGGCATAAGAGCTTTCTCATAATCTCTTTCTTCCTCAACAGTTTATCTTAAAACTACTAAAGCACAGGGTACAGTCTAAAAATATGTAACTCTATACAGCAGTTTCTTTGCCACATCAAGGACACCTTTTATTAAGTAAATATCCATGACTGGCTAAGAAACTATGCTGTGTATTATAAAACACTTTGTGTTTTATTTCACCTTTTGTTATGCTTTTTGAAGGTAGCTAATAGCTGTAACACAGTCCTTTACGTAGTTTCCTTTTCAGCTTCATAGCTGTCTCTCCACAGTGTTTTCCAAGTAGGCTCAAAAGGGCACATCTGTAGAAACACTCCCAAAATTCTGAGCATCATCATCTAGATTTTTGAAATTATTTATATAGAGTCCAACTTAAGCCACTGCAAAGAGTGATTCACAGAGTGAGAACATAGCTGTTTCTGAAAGGCCTTTCAAGATGTCAAGTTAACCGTATGAAAGGACAAGTCCGTTCTAAAATGACAGGTCATTATGAATTAAATGCATGAGAGATTTTCAGGAGGATCCATGGGTTATTCCTCAGAAAACTAACACCAGTATTCTAAGTCACCTATTGAAATATATTGCCATTAAGATTCCTACTTAATTCTGTAAGCGGGTAAGATGAAAACCTTTTCATGAAGTCAACAACATAACTGCTACTGTGTGAGGACTTTTTTTCATAGACACAGAGGAACTGAGGCCTGTTTTTTCTGCACGGAGAAAGAAACAGGCTCCACAGCAGCGTTCCCGGGCTGCAGGACCGCACGGGACAGGAGCATCAGGAGGATGCTCTGGGATCCACGCGCTGCCCGGGGAGCTGGGGACGCAGGTGAGTTTCTTACACTGGTGCAGACTTTCAGTGTGATTTTGGGGCAGATCAAGCAGCTTAGCACCGTGCCACGGGAGACACCTCAGAAGCAGCACAAGTCCTTCTGCACAGGTCTGTCAGGTCAGCGTGCCCCGCTCTGCAGAAAGAGGCTGAATCACTGTGCTGATGGGGCCTCCAGCACTCCAGGGAGCTCAAGTACCACTTGAGAGCCCTGCACGGCACAGGCCACCCCGCAGCCCGGGTGGGAAATGGGAACAAAACCACGAGTCTAATTCCAGGGGACGTTGTGAAGATAAACACGTTGAGAAGCACTCAGGAGCAGCTTTCAAGTTCTTGGTGCCATCCTCTTACCAACAGGCAGGAGACAAACACGTACACACGCATGTATCCACGCAGAGGAAGCAACAACTTGTTGCTGCTACTCCCTCCTTTTCAGATGGAAAGCAGAGACGTGAGACTTCTCTCAGTACAGCCTTTTTCAGGGCTGATTTACAAACAAAGCAATACCTCTGTGCTCTTCACCAAAAATGATTATCAACTAGCCATTAGTTCCCGAATATAACTGCACAGTTGCTGTCTGTCCAGCTATTATTAACCATACACATCAAAAATGAAAGCAGTTCATACAGAAAATTCAAAGTATGAACTTCTTTATTCATTTCAAAGCTTGTTTGAATTGCAACTTCTTTAAATAAAGAAGTAGGCTTCTAATCAGGTCACGGTGAAATTTTCATTTCCTGGAATCCTAGCACTGAGGGGACAAAAGTCTCTTTTTATTATGTATGTCACATACACTGTTGTATTTTCTGAGCACCTCAGAAGCATTCTGGAGGGCAGGCTGGGTCAACTAATTTAGTCAACACTTACATAAAAGTCACTCAGGGTTCAGGTCTCAGTCCTACCCTGAAAAGCAGACAATGCCCAAGGTATCATGAGTGCCTGATCAGGGGACTGTGAAATCATGACTGTATTAGTTGGGGAAGGAGAGGAAAGATATGGAAGAGGAAATAATATTCCAAACGTTGATTTAAGATGAAAAGAATTAATTATCTGTTGTTTTAAGCTTGTATGCTCTTTAAAATGCAGATCTTTTATAAAAGAGATATGGGAGCTTCTCAAAGAAATAGCTAAACATATAGAAGCTTTTTTCTTTTAGAATATAAGGCTAGCTGATGTTTGCCTGTGTGTTCTGTACAAGCATGCTCTTATAGTTGATAGCAGCCAATTTTCTCGTTAAGTCTAAGAGACTCTTCCATGTTCTAACTCTTCAAGACCCTGAGTCATTCTTGAGTCATGTTCGCAAAGTAGGGCATGCAAACTAACACAGCTCAAACCACTCGGAGAACAGATTCCGAGAAGCCTAAAATAGGCACTTCAGTCATAAACGTGAAACAAGGACAAGTATTAAATCAACAATGCACAGAAGGCACGAGCATACAGGCCATGTTGAAGATGACACAAGGAGGACAGAAGGGAAATAATGTCACAAAAGTTTTGAAGAGATGTGGCACATTAAAGAATTACCACAATATTTTCATCTCTATTTTTACCTCCAAGTGTTTCACCAACATGAATACTGTGACTTTGGGGGCATAAATGGAATTAATGATTATAGGAAAAGTTCAGTTCTGCTCTAGCAATTGGATTATTAATTTGTCGTGCTTTACAACTGAGAGGAACATGTGTCTATAGTTGCAAAGAGTTTCTGCATTCCTCCCCAGATGAAGCACAAAAAAGTCATTTCTAGGTTTGGAGATGGCTGGATTTGAGAATGTGAGGAGACTTCCTATGAAAGACCTTGGCAACCTCAGAAGTCCAAACCAGCAAAATTCCTGTGTCGCAGGACATCAGTGTAGCACCAAGAGGGCTCTGGCAGCAGGAGGAGACATTCAGTTCCTCACAGAAGCAGATTCAGAGCACGGTGTGAAAGGCTTTTACACAAACAAGCAGAGCTTTATGTTGGTTTTGTATTTAGCGATGTGACAGATGATACCCATGAGGGGTATATTTCAGTTTCCTTGTAATCAAGCTGAACAACAGCACTTAACTTAATTCATGCAACTGCCATAGCCATACAGGAGATGTCACAACAATATGAAAATGGAAAACGTGACTGCTGAAAAGAACAGTTAACAATAACTTTCTAAAAATAATGTCACATTTTTAATTGTGCTCTGAGAAAAATTTAATAGAGATGCAATAAATGAGTCTTCAACATCCTCCCTATCCAAAGACTCCTATGAATTAGCTGCCTAATTCTGGAGAGGCATATTCTCTTGTTGGGACCTGGCATTATAGGTCTGCCTAGAAGTGTGGGGGATCCAGGCAGATGACCCGGAGCATCCAAACTTCACCAGGAGAATTGTTTCTGTACATCTCTAGCACCTTTGCTGCCAGACTATGATTGTTTTTATTGTCATGAATCCTCTATAAAATATGCATTATACCAGAAGGTAAGGACGGTTCATCCACCCAAAGGAGTCAGTTTTCCTTATAGAAATGTGCCTTCTGCAGCACAGAATTCAAGGGACTTCCCCGAGGCCATCCATAAAAGCGGGAAGAGTAGGGAAATAACTACAGCCCCACACCAGCACCAACTATTCCTATTCTTGGTGATTAGAGTGTTAAATCACACGTTGATCCAGGGTCCATTAGTTACTGATTTTCGTAATTAACCTCTTGCTTTGCAGATCATAATTAGTGCGCAAATTGCCTATGAGTAAAGCAAGATCACACAGAAATGAAAGGCAGTATTTCATCCCATGCAGGTATTCATATGGAAGGCATCAGATAACAAATATTATCAGTAAAATGTAATTGGGATAATCTCACTCAGCTCAGCAGCGTGTCACAACAACCCTTTGACAAAAGAAGAGCCCAAAGAAACAAAACGATTTACAACCAGGGATAAAAAAGATTAATCACTCAAAGACAGAAGAACTAGGTAGGCAAACATTGTACAGTCATCATAAAACATGTATCATAATGCCACAAAAGAAAATTACTAAATTTATTATCTTTTCCCAAGAACTCTTCTGTTCATTGAAGAAAAAAAAGGGTTCTGATTACACCGCATGCAAGAGAAAACAGAGAAAATTTGTTTTAAATGCTTCCCCACTACCACCAATTTCAACAGCAGCAAACGTGCAAATGTACCATCCGCAAGTCCTACCTGGCTGACTTCTAATGATTAGCGTAAGCTGATTTTCTCTCTCCCTGGGCACTAAGCTTTCAGTTATTTGTATAAATGCAAGCGCTTTCAACCCTGCACCCACTCGCCAGTAGTTTAGTCAGGTAGCTATTCATGTTGAAAGTGAAAAGAAATGGTGTGGTGCACATCACAGCCTGTAACAAAGTCTAAACAGAGAGACTCAGAACCTTTCTCAGGGGCTGCAGAGTGCCGGCTGTTATCACAACAGATTTCCCATGTGTTTTTTTCTCTCTGTCCAGTAGGTATATATGGCTTGAAACCATAGGTTGTCCTTTCACTTCTCCTCACCTCACTGTGTCTCTACTGCTGAACTCTCAGAGAGCAGAGACAAAGCTTGGTCCACAGTCTGAAAGAAGTGTTTATTCCCTTTCCATTCTTGGGTTTCCCGAATTTAGCCAAACCTCACTGGCCCCTCTGTGTCCAGGGTCTGGGGTCTAATGTGGAGCCCAACAGAGTGAAGCGGGTAGGGAGGAGACATTAACTTTGCTTATTGGCTCCATGACAGACCCAGATGAAAACCAGGAATATTTTAGCAGCTTTACTCACAGCTCTGTTATATTTTCCCATCCACCTTTTGAGAAAATAATCAGTTTTTTGGCAACAAATGACATTGTGACAAGTAATTGGAATCTAGGATGACATTGCCAGCAAACTTTGAAAGCATGGTTTTGCGGTACAAAATAAGCTATATGAGATTAAATCAGTATGTAATAGCATTTATACCAACCCTACTTTGTGTAGGAATCAACTCGTGTAGATCTTCAAGTCAGTGTCACCCATAAAGGCTGCGAAGCCAAAGGACTTTTGTTAAGTACAATTTAATTGCATGAGGCATTAGCCCTGCTGTCACCCTGGTCCTGCCTTAAATACGTCTTACAGGATTACCATATTTATAATGAGTCATTTATTGGCTTAATTAACGTGGAACAAAATATGGCTCACTAAAAAAGTCTGAAAAATGGCAACATATGTATATATATGCATACATGTATTTGTGTGTATATGTAAAAAATAAAATGGAAAACAGTTTTCCTTGCTAAACTGAACAAAATCACTACAAGCAAGTTTTCAAAAAAAAAGTTCATACTGTCAGAAAATGTTTTAGCTGTATTTTATAGAAATGAACACAGGAAGCAGTGAAATCCCAGGCCTTCTCTCGGGACTATGTAAGAGTTTAGAAGCTGGAGAACTAGTTCCTGTTTCTATCAAAGGATTTGGATTAATCAACTCATTTCCCTGTGCCTAAAATTATTATACGGCACTTGCATCTTTATTATCAGAAGTCCACAGATGAAACACACAGTGCAAGGATTAACTATTATGAGCAGAAATGAAGAAATTGCACACAGCTTTCCCTCTCTCCCTCTCCTCCCTTGTCCCAAAAGTGTCGAGGTTGTTTTTCACCTGGTGTTTATCAGAAATTCCTCTTAGCAGACATGCTTCTGTCAAGCCATAATTCTTAGGCTCAGTACTGTGCACTTGGCACTCCCATTCGAGTCACTGGGAGTTTGGAGACAGCAAGTGTTATGACCTTTATTATGGGCTGTCAGTGTGCCAGAAATACCAATCCGTATCGCTGACATTGAAAAAATAACTCCATTACTCGAGAGTGCTAGTAGGATCTTATTCCTTTTAGGCTCAAGTTCTAGAAAGAGATATCACCGTTTACTCAGTGCATTTTGTGGACTGTAGGAGAAGGTGGCTTATTTAGATATACTGTTCATGGAATACCTCAAAATTTTCATAAAAATAAGGAACTTATACTGCAAAATACTGAACAACATTTTAAAGACATTGCTATCTGAATATTGTGGGAAAAACACATTTCTTTTGACCAGCCTCTCTTTTGCAAGTACTGGCATGTGATCCAATTAGACCTGGCAATATCTGCTATTAACCCACAGAAGTGCTCCTCTCTTTCTATGCAGTTGCATCATGTAGAAAGAAATCCCTTCCAGCTCCTTGAAGCACCACCGATCAACATACTATTATTGGTAGTGAAACTTCAAGAAGACAGTTATATTGATCTTTTTGTATAAATTGATGCTTCCCAAATTCTGTCTCTTCCATGCTGTTACATTTCCTTGTTGCCAAGTGAAAGTCAGAGCTTCCATTGAATTTTTTGCAGCTCATAAAGCCCCAGATGAATTCATTCCTAGACCCGACTTTAATCTCATTAAAAAAATTTCATACATCGACTTCTATGTCATCGGGCAAATTAGCAGAGGAAGAATAATTTTTTTTGGACTGCATCTAGTTTAAAATGTTAAAATTTTGTTTGAACCAATATTGTCATAGGAAACCATACAAGTTAAATACATAATAATAAATGCCTATTGATTTCCCCAAGGATGTAATCTCAATTTAAAATGTTTAAGATTTTGTAGATGGCCTCTTTTACAGCTTTATCGGAAAAGTAGTATTATTTAGAAACATTAATAAAAGTATTAATATTTCCCAGGATTGTTTAAATAATTGCCTCTAAGACTATGGCTTAGTTTTTTCTACTCTAGTATACACAGTTAATATCTAAGCAACATGAAAATAAATCCGTCAACATGACTGGAGGCCTTAGAGGTTTGGTAAGAGGATATAGAACCTTTCACCCAAAGGTCATTGTTTCAATGTGCCCTTGGCTGGTCACAACAAACTCATCAGCATTCGAGGGCTCTTCAGTGCTCTGCAAACCTGGATCGTTCAAATTCAACTTCTCGAGCAGTCAGACTTGGCCTTGCAGGGGAAATTCCTCCAAAGAGGACCACATATGCACAAAAGTAATGGACTTCTCTTGCTGACAAGCAGGACATGTTTAGTCCTAAATGAAATTCAGAGGGTCATTTCTATCTGCCCTTGTAACAATGTTCAGTAGAAGATGTTTGCCTTAGCACTTCTGGGGGATGTGATAAGTGAAAGGAAATCACTGGTGAGGTACCTTCCTGCCTGTAGAGAGGGTCCAGCCCCAACAGCCTTGAGATGAAGTTCCAGAAATACTCTCAGTTAAGCTCAGCCTACTCAATGAATAAACAGAACTTGAGTCTCTAGGGCTGTCCGCTCAGGACATTTCATAAGCCCTCAATTCTTGTATGAAGTACAAACAGAGATATTTTATATATGAGAAGTGTAAGAAATAATTGATGGTTACAGTGCCATTGGCTGCAGTAGAAGGACGATCAGGTCCATCGTAAACTACTGATGTGCAGGTTCTAGCGACACAAATCAGCCGTGACAATGTGTCTTCTGCTCATTAATGCTCTATTCATGAAACTCCAAGAATTTGCCCAGTGGAACTGCACAGATGCCATTATTTTCTTCTCATCCTCTTCCATGTGCCAGGCATAAACCCAAGTCTTCCCTGGTCCTTTATTAAACCTCCTGAGCAGACTACTTGATGGAACTTGAGAATTATTTAAATTCCAACCTCCTGAATCGTTCTCCCTTTTGCTGACAATGTCAGATGCCCCTGTGCCCTTTCTACCTGGAAGCAACATGAGTCAATGGGAGCTGAGAATTTTCCTTCCCTTAGGATTATGTCCTTTAGCTATATTCTCAGACAGAGAAATAAAGCTCCCTAATTGTGTATATGGTTTATCTGAATATATTTGCTTGTAAAGTTAAACAAGCATTGCAGCAAATCTTGAACACAGCTCTACAGACACTTGAAAATCTGAATCAAGTTGTTGAGGCATTAAAAGCACAGTGAATAGCATATAGCAGATCACCAAAAGAGGGGTTTCCATTAATTCTTGGAAATAATAAATTTTTGGCAGAAAACTTTTCAATACCCTCAAGGCTTTGTCTGTTCAAATTTAATGAAAAACTTCACTATAGTAACAGAATTCCTTAGGGAACCCATAAGATTCTGCTCTTAAGAGCTAGGTAGGAGAGGAAAAAGAAATCAGAATAAATAAGGGAAAGTATTCCTGAATTAATTAAAATGTTGCTATTGAATTTGTCAGATGGGTTTGCTTTTTAAAATATACCCCTTATAGGCTTAGAAATAAGTAAGGTCAGTTTGTGAATTGTGTTTAGAAGCAGATGCAACTGAATATGTAAATTATGAGAAAATAATCACTGGAATGAATGGTCCTCAGCCTATAAGCAGTTCACAGTATATTAAAAATCAGCTTCTACTTTTTACACCTCCCTCTTTCCTGCCTAACATTCACAGAACTAGGTCAGACATAATGTCCTTATACTAACAATGTAATTTCTCTCTCCCCATTAATTAAATTCATGTTTTTAATCATATCATAGCATAGGTATATTAAAATATAGATGGAGCTCAAACCACTGATCAAGAAGATTTGTAGAATCGCTTCAGCTAATAGCTTCTACATCAGTCGTGGCATGAGAAACAGCTTATGGGCCAGATCTTTAACTAGAGTAACTCTTGAACGAGCCTGATTCTGTCTCACTGGAGGACATGTTGTTCTCCTCTGTTCCTGGGAGCTGTTTCGGTACCACCCGCCTCCCGCCATTCCCCCCGTTCCAGCCTCAGCTTCCAGTACGAGAGATTCATCTTGTCATTCTCTCAGGTACCACAGAAGCCGCTGTAACAACTGGCCGCACGTTTATAGCGCACGCGTCATTCAGAAAGATCTCCGGTTCTTTACAGAGTGGGTTTTATGGAATCATTTTGTTCACTGGTAAAATAGAGCCAGCTCTGGAAGGATATAAAGCATATATATATATATATATATAGCAGAAAACAGCTGCACAACACACTGAAATTTAGGAGATGAAGAGAATACTCTGTACACTGGAGTTTATGGAGGTAAATCATGCCAGACTGAAATATTTCATTGATAGCAATCCTACAAAAAAGTGCAGCTGTTGAAAACAAACTAAAAAATACAAGCAGAAAGAAGGTGCTTTTAATCTGGCATCAGAGGATGCCCATGAAGCTCTATGGGTTTTCCTGTGTTGATTCACACCCTATCTGATACCAGAATAACTTTCTGCTTTAGACAAACCCTTAAAACAATGAATACTGTGGGGAAGAGAGAGTTTAATTCTCTCTTTGTGTTGTTTCCAATATGCTGGGGGCTCATTCTTGGTTTGCAGCTTTGGTACCACCATAATAAACATGGCATTTCTGGGCTGGCCATTGTGATTCCAGCACCAAGAGGAAAAATTAATAATAAACTTGTATTTCAAGATACCACAAGTCTTCCAGCTGCGCAGCGCCAATTTTAATTTGCCCCGATATTTGAGGCACAGAGTACGTAAGGAACACGCCAAGCTGCCCACTCACATGGGAAGCCTCTGGTAAAGCCAGGAATCAAATTTATTTCTCCCAAGTCACATTCCCGTATTCAAACACAAAACGATCTTCCCAGCCTGCAGTTCTGCCTCAGACAAACAGCTGAAGAACAACCCTGCACCTGCAAGCTGGTACTTGACATGACATCAGGCTGGTGGGGCACAACTGGTGTAAAGCTGAACCATTTGCCTCACATCCTTCCCCACAAGTTTTCTCTCCCAGCCTCTCAGGAAGACATCAAGTTGCTTAAGTTATGAGATTTGACAAGACTGCTGCCCAGTGCTGAATGTGTGTCTGTACTGATTCAGTTCTCGGGTATCATGCGCTTTTTGTGCCAGCAAATTTTATTGCATTGCCTAGACCGAAGTTCTGCTTAGGACTTGATGCAGCAGAACTGACACTATCACAGAAGACAGAAACATTAATTCAAGACTTGCCAGCTGGCAGCCAACTAAATGGATATTTCCTCACACTGGAGGACAAAGTTCATCCGATTTGATCTAAGGAAAAGTCTGCATATCAGGGTGGCTCTTTGATAGTTACAGCACCTCCTGGATCAGAAAAAAATAGAAACCACATCTAGAGAAGTTGTTTCCAGGAAACCATTGGGCTTCCAATCTACATACATCTCCTTCTCAGAAACCATGTGTTATGTAATTTCAGACCAACATCATAATTCTGATTGGCCTGATTAAATTAATGTCTGAAATTGCAGTGCCTGAACAGCTTAATTGTGAATTTCATGTACATCAGATTTCTCCACTATTTTTTTAATTGCAGCAAATGAAAAATATATATAGTCAAGAAAACCCAAACCCCTTTATACAAAACTGTGATACGTTTGCGGATACAAGCTCTCCAGTGCCAGTTAAAATCTTACCATTTCAGTTCAAGGGGAAGCTCAAGTACTTTCCCTCTCCCTGAAGTTATTCACAGCTCTCTGGATGCTAGGTTTATCACTCCCGAGGAGAATGTTCTCTAGGGCTCATAAATTTTTTTATGGGGTACTTTTTCCTTTGTCTGCCCCAGAAGGCAAGTTTACAAAACTTTCTGACAAGACTCTCAGGTGTAAAATGACCAAGGAGTTATATAGGTTTCCCCCCACACTAAGTCACTCCCAAGCCACTCGTCCCAGCTGATGGGCAGCCTGGGCTGTCGATGTACTCAGTAGATGGTGTAACATGAAATGTGCTCTTTTCTACCATGTACAGTTTGCAAACCAACAGTCGGTCCTCTTTTAATATAAGCCACTCAATTTGTTTAATGTCCAAAACAAAACCAAACTAAAAGACTCTAATCAACCTAATTTGTCACTTTGTGACTTGCTGATTCTTCATCCCATCTGTCAGAGCCCCCTTTGCAACCCATACAAAGGATCTAGTCTGTATTTAGGGGGAAAAGCAAGAAGAAACAAATAAACCCCCGCACCACAAAAAACTCCTCCATGAGCTAATGAATAGGCCATTAAAAGCTGTAGGAAGCCCTATAGGGCTCATCCATATCATAACCCTCTGCTTTTATCTTCTGTCTTCTATTTCCACATAATAGATTCAAGAAACATCGTAAGATAATTGAATTGTGAAATGATCGTATTTGGAATGCAACAGACAAACGCTACGGGCAGCCTTGCATTAAACCCAAAGGTTCCCTCATTACCTCCATGTATAACAAGCAGGAAGGATTTGGGACTGTGACAGCATATCAACCTCTGATACAAACCCTATGAAGACGGAAATTTCCATCATGCTTAGACTTTCAAATAGCAAGCAGTAATGGGACTAGGTAAAGGAGTTCTGGCGTGGCCCTCTGTGTTTAATTTATGAGCTCGATTATTTGCCTTAGTTAGCATGCAGCTGCAGAAAGGGAGTAGGTCTTGATTATTTGCCGACAGAGGTGCAGAGCACTACTCTGAGCTGATAATCCTAACACTAGAGTGTACCTTTAGATTGTTATTTACTTAAAAAACAAAAGGAAGGCAAAGTGGAATAGGGAGAATTTCCCCAAGTCAGAGAGAAAATTCTCATTAGACTACATTTCTGAAAATCCTGGCTACCAGTCCTATGCACAAAATAATATGTATTTCTTGCTCTTTTGGGGTGATTTTACTAAATTCTCAGCTTGTTTTGGAGAAGATCCTGCATTGCTGGGCAAACATTTGCTACTTCCAGGAACAGATTGTGCAGAAATCTGGGAAGAGCACTTACCCTGGCCAGATTTAAACCAAGGGGTGACAGCAGAGATGATCAATGTAATCGCCACCTTCCATCAACACTCGTGTTAAGGGAGGAGCATGATCAAATAAACACGGATATGCTGAGAGAAACAGAAAAAATGCATCCTACCCATGCACCAGTCATTAATTAAACAATAAAGCAGTTTCTGCATAATTTCCAAAACACTCTGCACAACCAGCAACCACCTTGTAGTGCTGGGATCTGTGCAACAGCCAGAGTCAGGCGGTTTTCAGGGTGGATCAATGTAAAAGTGGAAATTAATTTGCCAGGTGAGAGCCCTCATCTGCAGCAAGTTGATATTCCCCAAGGGCCAACCACAAAGACTTCGCAGCTGTTGAGCCTAATCCCAATTTAGTGAACAAATCTCTCCAGCCACTGTGTTGCTGATCTCTTGTTTGGGATGTGGCGATGGTGCCAGGGCTGCCCAAACCCATCATGTGGATATTGGCTGCTTGGTACTTACGCAGATGAGTTTCCTCACAAACATGCCAAAGCCAAATGCATTGCTTCTCAGGCTACCACCTTTGGAAAAATGACCACCAGACACATTTAAAACAAATAAACCCACAAACCAACCCACAAAACTAGGCAGCCTCTTGCAGGTTGCCTCCAGAGTCAGCTGCCTGGTTTGTCTGCGCATACAGGCAGCTGTTATGTTGGAGCACCTTCTCAGGCTCTTTTTGTTGGGCACTTTGTTTAAATCCAGAGATCCCACAAACCTGAGGAGGTTTTCCTATAGAAATTTCAGAAAAGCCTGAGGAAGTTAAATGTCCAAATACCAATGGAAAACTCTTCTTAGCTTCGCATGCTCCTTTAGAAAGCCCAACCTGTTCTTTCCCTTGCTTTGGAGATGCAGTCATATTTCTCAAAGTGGCTTCCAGAAATTTTCAGGCATTTAAAGTATACTCTACCTCAGGGTCTCTTAGCAGCCTCATGCTTCCTGATTCATCCTCTCCCATTCCCTGGTGCTAAACTAATAAGGGCTCGAGTAGTAGATTAGTTCACGAATCTTAAGATGCTGAGTGTAGCACCATCTATCCTCATTCCAGGTCTATTTGACCTCAGAAGTTTTTGGCCACTATACCTTAACTCTATTATTCTTAACCAATGCCCTGGATGTATTTTCTTCTTGCTGCCTGGTTAATTTTTCTTGCATTTTCCTGATTCTTCCCAGACGTTGTGTCAAGTCACAGTCTATTCCCAGGCAGAATGGCCTCGGCTGGGCTTCTTTATCTGACAAGAACAAGTTCTCTGAGCCAAACTTCCTTATAATTTACCTATAGATGCTGATTTCTACAACATCATCAATACTAATGCAACTGCCAAAGGGGTACACAGCAACATCTCAAACCCAAGCTGGTGGCATTTGCACTTTATTATATAGCACATAATACATTGTGATACATTCCTATGAAAGAGTCAATAGAAAAATAAATAGTTTGGTATATATGCAGTTTAATTTTATTTCACTGGCTTTTGGAGAGTTTCCTTGGACACTTTATTGTACTACTCTATTTACTGATGTTTCCAGTGCTAGGAGCCTGGATTTCTTGTTTATTAGAGCTGGCATAATGAAAGTTTGCCACCTGATTAATTTTAATAGTTTAGCGGGAAACCTGAGGATAATGCATATTGGCTGCAAGGCTACAGATAAATTCTGTCCATTTGGTCGCAGAGATTTGGCAGAAATAAAACCTGCTCTTTCCTATCGTAGACAAACATTTTGTTGGATGAAGTAGTGTTTTCTAAGGAAGCCACAGTCTCATCTGCCTTTATTATGCACCAAGACTTAACGGTCCCAGACAAATAGGCTTGAGATGACATAACGTCCCAATTCTGATCTCCCTCACAGTGAGCACTGATATAAGAGACCCAATAAGACTTTGTGGGTCTAGTACTAGTTTAGAGTTTATTTACCTGGAAATGCTCCAAAAGAGCCCAGGGTGGGGAGTCAAAAAATCTGGGTCTTATTCCCAGATTTTTAATAGCTGCTTTTCTGTGCCTCAATGTCCCCAGCTACAGTGCCCATCATGAACCTGATTTCCCCCGCGGAGCACTTAAAGGTCTACTGATAAAAAGCACTATGTAAGTTCTCATTACTATCAGTTGTAGTAGCAGCGTGTTCCAGGAGAATTTGAAAAGGCTTCAGAAATCACTTGGAGAGACCATCTGCAGGTGAAAGCGTTACCTAATTGGCTCTGGACTGTAATCCTGAGCACCCAAACATGCGTCCAGTCTGCAGGGGAACATTCTTATTGAGCATTCAGACCTTTTGGAAGTTGTTAACACCCTGAGCTGACGGGCTGTATAGGTGTGCCGCTTCTAAAACAGAACAAAAATACTTTTAATGCCCTTGTGTTATCCTAAGGCCTTCTCCTTCAGAGACATTATAATGGGACTATATTTTCATAACATGTAAAATTTGTAACTGGATGCTATCACTGCTTTTGTTAGAGATGGTTGGCTTCTCTTGGTTAGGAACTGGGGTGGAGGAAAGAGGTGCCTGGTGGAATTGTAGGATGGAGACGTGCTGACAGCTCAGGCTCTGGCAAGAGGAATAACAATAATAAAAAAATGTTCTCGGCTCTTTTTCAAGCCACTTAATTTGGAATATAAATGATTTACACTGAAATGATTAATCAGTGCATTCATTATACTTGCATGGTTACTGTTTAGCACCGCAGCAAGTAAACAACAGCCTGCAATATAGCAGAAACGAGGAACAATCCAAGACCTCAAATCTACAAATTAATATATTAAGTGAACATCAAAATCTCTGAACAGAGACAACTTTACCTCAGCCCACACAAAGCAGCAGACAGGATCAAGGCAATAGTGCATCTATTCTAATATTCCACGGTGCAGATCTCAACTTGCTGAACATCATCTATTACAATTAAAGGGAGTCACAGAATTTGTTACTGACATAATGAAAAGAATATTTAATTCTATTAATATTTAAGAAGCACATCTATTTAATGTGATTCGTCTAAGTTTGTGTGGTGATGGGTTGCTTGCTTGCATTAAAGGTTTTTTTCAAATGTCACCTAAAACTTTCAAGAAACTTGACAAAACTGTCCTACCAAAAGCATCAAAAGTACTCTAGGGTGCTAAGTTTTTCTCATTTCCTACATATAGACATTTATTCCAAAATCCTGAAAACATTCATTTATAAAGTAATAGGTTAAGAATTTCAGTATGTTTATACTTTCTCCCTTCTCCTCAATTCTCTCTCTTTTGCAATGTGAATTTCTGAATTCTAGTACCTAGTAAAATAAGTAACCTGTATAAAACAGGTAATGAGAAAATAGGTGTTTGGATCTTTAAATTGTCACTAATTTAAAAGGTAATTGTATCAGACTCCACCTATCTAGAACAGAGCAGAAAAGGAGATAAAATGGAAGGATGCACTTCACAGTTGTGTTGGCCTGAATATACATATTGATGCAAGATAGAAACACAGAAAGCACAGACGCATAACGCACGATACCTGCAGATATAAATATACAAATCTTAACAGCTGAGCAGGAAAAACAAACCCTCATTTCTCACCATATCAACTTAGTGTGCTAATTCCCTGAATAAGGATTCGAAGAAAACCGGTTCATTATAGAAGTGTCAAGGGAACTGGTCAGATACAGAGGATAGTAAAGCAGAACAACACAGCAAAGCTCAGCTTAAATAGAAAACAAGTGATATTTCATTGAAAGGCCATTCACTTGAAGAAAAAGCACTAAGTGGATGCCTTAAAAACAAAGAAAAATAAGAATTTTCTCAAATTACTGTTTCCAGCCACATTCATTAAAGCATAGCAAAATTCCCCAAATCACAAAATTGTCACAGTATCATCTCCAGAAACCTTTGGTGGTATTGTTGTTGGCAATAGATAGATAGATAGATAGATATAGATAGATATAGATATAGATATAGATATAGATATAGATATAGATATAGATATAGATATAGATATAGATATAGATATAGATATAGATATAGATATAGATATAGATATAGATATAGATATAGATATAGATATAGATATAGATATAGATATAGATATAGATATAGATATATATCTTTGGCAGCCCCATAGCCCCCCCCAAGGCTCACTATTTGGCAGCCCCATTGCCCCCCAAGGCTCACTATTTGGCAGCCCCATTGCCCCCTATAGATCACTATCTGGCAGCCCCATTGCCCCCTATAGCTCACTATTTGGCAGCCCTATAGCCCCCCAAGGCTCACTATTTGGCAGCGCCATCGCCCCCCAAGGCTCACTATTTGGCAGCCCCATTGCCCCCTATAGCTCACTATCTGGCAGCCCCATAGCCCCAGAAGGCTCACTATCTGGCAGCCCCATTGCCCCCTGAGGCTCACTATTTGGCAGCCCCATAGCCCCCCAAGGCTCACTATTTGGCAGCCCCCTAGCCCCCCAAGGCTCACTATTTGGCAGCCCCATTGCCCCCTGAGGCTCACTATTTGGCAGCCCCCTAGCCCCCCAAGGCTCACTATTTGGCAGCCCCATAGCCCCCCAAGGCTCACTATCTGGCAGCCCCATTGCCCCCCAAGGCTCACTATCTGGCAGCCCTATAGCCCCCCAAGGCTCACTATTTGGCAGCCCCATAGCCCCCCAAGGCTCACTATTTGGCAGCCCTATAGCCCCCCAAGGCTCACTATTTGGCAGCCCCATTGCCCCCTATAGCTCACTATCTGGCAGCCCCATAGCCCCAGAAGGTTCACTATTTGGCAGCCCCATAGCCCCCCAAGGCTCACTATTTGGCAGCCCCATAGCCCCCAAGGCTCACTATTTGGCAGCCCCATAGTCCCCCAAGGCTCACTATTTGGCAGCCCCCTAGCCCCCGAAGGCTCACTATCTGGCAGCCCCATAGCCCCCCAAGGCTCACTATTTGGCAGCCCCATAGCCCCCCCAAGGCTCACTATTTGGCAGCCCCCTAGCCCCCCAAGGCTCACTATTTGGCAGCCCCATAGCCCCCCAAGGCTCACTATCTGGCAGCCCCATAGCCCCCCAAGGCTCACTTAGGTTACTTAGTTGGTTTTGTTTGGTTTTTAATGATTGTGGGCTTTGTTCTTCAGGTCCCCAGCTTTGAATATATAGTTGGGCTTGGGCCACCTTTTCAAGACTGATTTTTTTCGTGGAGATCATGTGCAACCAGAAGGCAGGCGTGGGCAGGGGCTGACAGTCAGCACGATTTGAAACAGAAAACGTGAAAGGAGACATCCTCTCTAACAGCATGGCCCTCAGCACAGCCCTCAGAAACATAGAAAAACTTGTAATTGTACAGGAAAGCCGTGACAAAATACTTTCTGAACAATTACTAAAAGCCCATACCCACTCCATGCTAAATAGATTTAGCTCGTAGCTTTTAACTAGCTTCACATTAACAAGCCCTTCTGTACAGCAAACCTCATCACGCTGGTTGAACTGGTTCGGCTCATCGAATCTCACAGAGGCAAATTTCAGAACACTAGCCTTGCTTCAACATTTAATGTCTAATCCTACCTGCATTAGCACACCTGCTTTCTTGCAGGTCCAAATGTCAGTTGAATAAACCAGCTGTGCAACAAGGTACAGAAATAACTCCTCTGAAGTTTACAACAGAAAAATAAAACCAAGGAACACTGCCCTTAACACCATTACAGTCCCCAGAAGTCCCATATCCAGGCAAAAAATGGAAGGGGAGTTTTCTGTGCACATAAAGAACTGCCACATAGCTTCTTGGGGTTTATTTTTAAAGGACCAAGGATTTTGAGTATCCAAAACTAGTTGGGACACCTGGGAGAGTTTCCACAAAAGCCAATTTTAGCCTGGCCACGCTAAAGCCTCTGGGCTCTCTGCGGGCAGGGAAAGCAGCTTCTGAAGGTAACTCAGGATGGGAATCCTTCATCCCTGAATCCTGAAAGCCCATGGTCTGTAATACTCAACCTAAAACGTATGCTGTTTTATGCTTCTAATTCCAGCACACCTACCTACACTGACTTTGCTGAAACGTTCAGCTTTTTTTGGGAAGGATCCCTCATTCTTTACAATCACAGGCGCATCCGTTGCTGTGTTTTTGCCCAGCGAGCAGAACCTGGATCCCTGCACCTTGGGGCGCAACAAACAGCACAGAGGACACGTCATTAGCTTGTCTTGCACAGCAGCACGACTGCTTTCCGACTTACAGGAAAAATAAATATTTGCCTCTTTCATTTGTCCCTGTAGGACTGCAAAAGCGAAATATTTGCTATAAGACTTGAGATAGTGACACAATTTTCCCTCTATCAAAAGAGAAAGGCTGATTAATGAATAATCTATAGCCACTATAGACTGAACTCTTAATCAGAACTACTCAAAAGAAAATCAAGTCTCTTACATAATTAAAGAGGAGGGCGGCTCTGAGAGGTACATAGTGTAGGAACATGCCAAATCACTACTCAAAAAATCTGTGCTTACCCACAAATTATCCAATTAAACATCTGACAGACACTGACAAACGTGATATACCACTTCCACACATCAGGTGAATCTTACTATGAAGAAACTCTGTGCTGTAGATTTGTATTTTTGAAGGGACTAGCAGAGACTTCACATTTATCCTGACCAGATTTCTTTCTATTCACGAATCTGTAAACTAAGGCTACAAACATAGCAATTAAACAAAACATCTTCTGTGATTCTATGATCCTTTTTTATCACATGATCAGACAAATAAGAAGGTCCATCCCCACTGCATATTGTGACCTACCGCATGTGTATGGCTGCTCCAGATGTTCCCTTGTCCCATGGTATCTGACACATCCGGTGTTCATGTCCTGGCTCTCTCAGGGAAGAGGAACAGCAGGGTGACTGTCCGTCTGTCCTGTAGTCCTGCAGCCACATGGGTTTGTCGTGATAAGCTCCTAATAGGAAATGTTGATAGATATCTTTGGTATTGAGTGAAATCTCAGCACAAACGAACAAATACACCCTTTAAGGCATTTCATTTCAATCATCGATCTGTGTTATTAATGTACTCATAAAATTCAGAAAGCGCATTGCACATCACTGCAAACACGGCCAGTGCAAACACGACAAAAATCGGAGTTCTGAAGCTGCAAAAAGCATCCAGTTTTCCATCCAGCTCTTCCATTATAGGCCACTGATCACCCCACTGAAGCCCTAATATGAAAACCAGCAAACCTCCTGTTTAGGTGTATGGGATGTGGTTCCTGAGATATCTTTAATTTTGAAAACTAGGAATAAGAAGAGAGAACTACTTCAGCAGCAGGTGTCACTTATTTTACTTGAATAAAATGGCAATAAATTAATCAAATCTCTGCCTATTTTAGCAAAGTTGTGGTGAGCTCCAGTAAGAATTCATGTGGTCTGAAACATCTCAATGCGTAAAGACAGCCTGACTTTGAAACTGCCTATTTGCTTTGCGACACACATAGCCAGATTTAAAATGAATAACTAACTAAATAAAATAGCTTCCTGCCATTTTCCGTTTTCATTAAAATCTTTGTCTTTGGAATGAGACATTAGAAACGAAATGCTTAATATATTCAGTGAAATATAATACAGCTGTTTGCCATGGTGACCTTTTCAGTATTCCATATTTTATATTTTGATTAGCCATGGACTGGTAGAAAATCCCTTCCATAGCTTTTGATGGCAGGTCTAACTCGTAGCTGTGCATGCTCTTGTGTAAAGTAAAATAATGCAAGACTGTCAACAGCTCGTTATTTCAGAGCAATAGTACCTCATGCCCAGAGCCACATTGCCATAAGCTTTGCAGGTTTATAGCACATGGGCAGTGTAGACAGCGAGTCTCAGCTGCTGCAACCTTTATGAAAAATTACTGTTATCAAAAGCAGTATTAAGGAATGATCGAAAATATATTTATTGAAAAGAACAAATACAGCTACAATGCACCCATGTTTTTACATTCTTAAAAGGAATTTTCAACTTGGGCATATTTGAATCCACTTCAGCCTTCTTTACATGCACAGGCAGAAAAACAGGTGGATTAAGTAAATTATGAGCACAGATCAAAAAACTGGAAAAGTATCCTTAAAAAAATCAACAGATTCTGGCTAAAAATTGCACCTGAATCATTTAGGCTTTGGTGTAGACCATTACAATTATTGATAATAGACAATGGCTTTAAGCTCAAAAACAGTATAATGGAATCAGAGAATTGTGTTTGTGTCTATGGCAGATGAGCATATGAAATGGAGATGTAGCCTGTGCCAGAACTATCACACCTCCACATATGATAGATGCAGCCTAAATAATTGGGAGAAGAGGCTGGGAGGGAGTGGGGCAGGTTGTGCTGTGTTGTGACTTGTGTGCATTTAAATTCATAACATTTTAGTTGCATCAGCAAAGGTTTTTCACATTTAATTATATGGCACATGCTCTCAAACATATAGACCCTTATGTAGCATCACATACTTAAACATATGGCTGTAAACAAAGCTACAATACCACCAAAAGAAATTCCAATACTGAATAAAAGACTTCCTTATTCAACATGAGAGTACATTATGAAGCCACAATTTTATTATTTAGTTTTATTGTTTTAAATTAAATAGAACAAAGTGGCTATTCTATCTTGCTGATTTAATAAGTTAATAAAGTCTGCTGGCAAACATATATTTGATGTATTGTAGAATACAATAGCTCCTTCTCATGTTGAGGAAAGTATTAAAAAAGAATCTGCCTAGGAGAGGTTGCATACTGCACTGTACTTGATGAAGCCAATATTTACCATCATTAAAGATTTAATTCATTCTCTAAAATAGGCTTTTCTCTCAGTATACTTGTGCTTTGACTATATTATAGTAAGTTCCCTCCATCCTTACAAGTATCTTCCTCCTTATAACACTTTCAGGTGTGGCAGTGATTTTTTTAAACGGTCTATTTTATCAATAGAGTTTTTTCTCCAGTAGACAAAACACTGCAACGAGGGATGCAATATCCCTTCCTCATCCCTTCAGGAACATGAGGTTCACTGCTACCGCATGGCAAAGGGATCGGAGCCCCCACTTGAGTCTCTGCTGGCTTGATACTCAAGCTGTGCCTTGCTCAGCTTTCCTGCTATTAGCTAATGAACGTGGGAGGGGTGTTGTGCAGGTCAGCATTGGCAGGGATGTGTGCCGTGAGCTGACGGCCGCGGGTGAGAGACACTGTGTGAACTACAAGCATCTTTTGAAGAAAGATGATTTATCTGAGAGACAGCACTACAAAAAGTCTGCAGGTGTTTCTGCTTTCCTTCCCTTACAGTAATACAAAGCATACAAATAATTAAGATAATTAAAATAGCTAAATTTATCAGACGCAGCTATGCACATGCTCCACTTTAGTGGGGAGCTGAACTTTATATTTGAAACTTGTAAAAACATCTAGAATGACATTCATCATTTAAAACCAACATAAAATGACAATTGGTCTGTCATGTAGATTGCCCCAAAATGGGGAGACTGTCTCTCTGCAGACTGCAGCAATGTACACCAGCTGCTGACTGGGAAATATGAAACCTTGAAAATAACTCTTGACCTGCCTCGGTACCAGGGGGCACTTGTGGAAGTGCTGAGCACCTCTCGAAAAGCAAAGCACACCTGAATGAGACTTTTCCATAGGCGCATCTTAGGGTCTTCATGCTGCACAATACTTAGTAGGTGATGAAAATTAATCAGAGACAATAATCGGCCAGAAAAGCAAAGCCAGACAGGAGAAAGAAAAATAGAAACGGACAGCCTCATATACCCACATGAGGAAATTAAAACTTGACTGGAAAGGAGTGAAAGTCAATTAGAGAGAAGATAATCAGAAAGAGAATTTGAAACAAAGGCTTTCATTTTCTTTGACATTGATTTTAAAATCTTGAAGGAACAAGGAGAGTTTTAATGAATGTTATTTAAGAAATAATTAATATATCACAACTAGGCATGTCAGAAAAAGATGAACATTACAGGCTTAGAAGTATTTTCTTCACGTCCTGCAGAGAAGTGCTTGATGTAAAGAAAGCCAGAGGTGGAGGAAACCAGAACTATGTGTGTGAGATGCTTAATAAAAGAAGACTATAGACTCCAAAGTTTAGGCGAGATAACACAATACAAACATTTGCCCTTAAAGTACAATGATAGTAATCAAATGATATCTGCTCAGTAATCTTCCCAGGAAGAAATGCAGCTTGGTTATGGCAATTTTATGCACATCTGATAATTAATTTCTGTAACATTAATGACTTCAAAGAGAGGCCAGAATTAAGACACTCGCTACGTACTACTCAGCTCATCAACCAGAAGAAAAGGGTTTCTCAAAGCAGTAGGATTGGACTATGGTTACCTGCTACCTGTCGAATGAAAACAAAACCCTAAGGCATCCTGAAATGCAAAAACAAAGACAGTGCTGAAGCACATAGTGTCCAGTCAGCTCCCTTTGGAAGTCATGTATCTGCTGTGCAGTTGCCACCAGATGCCCAAGCAATAAACACACTGGTAAGACTGGGCTTAGTCACACAGTTTTATGGGAAATTTGCTACAAATCACCAGAGATCTCAGGAGTTCAGCCCACATTAAAAGGATAAGCAAACTGGGAGGGCAGAACAATTTCAGAGAGCCAAGAATGACTGTTTAAATATTAAAAACCAGGAAGTGATCTCCTGTAAATAAAAACCCCACATAAATCCAATTACCTGAATGAGTGGGAGTCAGTAGATTTTCACAGCTACATACAAATAAGTTAAAAATGCCATGCAGACCACAGCTAATTAAAATATGCTGCAAAACACATAATCTTATCTCACATAAGTTGAAATCATGACTTCTGGAATGAGGCTAAGAAGGCATAGAAGTAAGATCTTTGCATAGGTTCCCATAGGAAGGGATCAGGCCCACAGTTTGGGAAGGCAGGGACTATGGAGGGGGTTATATATAAATATATATATATATATATATAATTTTTTTTAACTCCTACATTTTCCCATTTCCATCATGGTTGCACAATTTGGTTCCACATAAGTAATTATGGAAATGAGCTGAGGAGATGACATCTGAGATTTCAGAATTAACTGAATATATGCACGAAACCTTCCACTTCTGAGAGCAGACAGCACAGGAGGCTCCCCGTGGAGGACCTGTGAGGCATGAAGAGACCAGAAGCAGAATAAGAAATATGTTTATAGCAGCTATTGTAGCTCCTTTCCATGCCAGAGATAAAATTCACCCCTGCGCAAAGGACAGGACCCACAGCACCCTTAACTTCCACCTGAGCCCTTAAACTTGATGTTTGGGGGCATCTCCAGGGACAGCAGGCCCAAGGGTTGACTCAGCAAGCACAATATCCACGTTTACTAAAGCCAGGCTAATTTCTCACCCTCTTTCTCTCCTTCAAATCAGATTTCATTTTTTCTCTGGAAAATTAAAGAAAAATCAAGCAGTTCGGATTGACTTATCCAAGGCAGAGCCACCAGATGTAATCAAGAGCGATGGTCTCTATACTCAGGGATGCACAAATTATCCACACCTGTAGTGCAGAACCTGCGTCCCAGAGAACGAAAAAGCTGCAGTGTGGAGCCTCCAGCAGATTGCAGGTACCTATTGACATTGTTTGTGACCATATAGGGTGCATTACACTCCGTGTCTCAACATTCGCCAGAGTTTAACTACTTTCATAGCAAGTCCCTAATTCAAAATATTACCAAATAATTTCTCTGGTACATTAATCTCAATCTGACACATATAAAAGTAAAGTAACTTGGGTAAGTGTCAGGAGAACATTAATCTCAACTGTAATGAAAGAGGAAAAATGACTCTCAAATGAAACGCCCAAGAAATGGCAAATTGGAGAAATTACAATATTTCAGGTAGAACACAAATCTCTATCCTTTCCTTTCACATTTGTCCAGTATTTATAAAAACAGATATTCACCAAAGTGAAGCTAGATTATTTTCTAAATATTTAATTCTAACAAATTCCAAAGAAGCAGGTCAAAGAACCTCCTATTCACAGAACCACCTCCCAACCTGCAGAGTGGGTTCAACACACCGGGGATGCACCAGTTGAGTTGTAATGAGGACTGTCTGCCTTCCAAGGCAAAGCTGTTGGGGTATTACGTGTAACAAAAGGGGAAATCTATCTGCAAGACCAAATTGACCTTCAACATAAGTACAGTATCTCCAAAAGAGGAAAGTGAGCAGATCTGAGCTTATTAGATACTTGTCAATATGGGGAAATGCACTGGATACCGTTGAGAGCAGGGAAAAAAGATGACTTTAATATTGCTCACCTCCCAGGAGCGATCCAGTTAGGCAGGGAACAGAAATATTGGTACAAGTAGCAGTGCTACATATTAAGCTGGCCTTTACCTAACTTTCAGTTTTCCTATGAAGTGCTTGGTTTTTAATAATTTAGGCACGTAATTACCATGTGATTCATGCAAGCCTCCTCTATGACACACATAAATACACTTTTTGTGCATACAGTTCCCTAAAACAATCCCATCAGTGCCTCTATAAAGAAGCTGTACCTGATTTTGCATAGGCATTTGTCAGAAAAAGCAATACAAAAACTCATATGTGAAAGGAGATTTTAAGGCCATTATCATTGTGGAGTCCGTCCGTATTTGCTTTTCACAACCTTTTTATCTTACACATCTCGAGCTATTCAATGTCATCCATTCTTGTTTTTATAAAGGCTCAAAATACACTTTTTCCATCAATTTGGTGCAGAATCACCTCCTCCATAACGGTGCATCCAGATGTTTGCTAGACCCTCCAGTTCCTTTCTCACTTGAACAGTTTCTGTGCTGTTCCATTGAATATTTTCTATTTCATTCCACCTGTTTAATTTTTATTTTTAAAGGCATTTCAAGCTTAAACGACTTGAATGATTCAGCTTTCATCTGTCAGCAATGACACTACTTTGTTGTTGTTATTGTTTTTTTCCATTGGTAGGAAGATTTTACTACAAAGGGATGTGCGCCTTTCTGAATTAGTTACATACCAATGGAATCTAGAGCTGATGCTTAAAAAAAGGAAACATTATGAAAAATATTCCATTAAGCTTCATTAGATTTTTTTGCCTTTCATTTAAGCCAATTGCGTTTCTTTTTCCTTGTCTGAAAGCTACATTTGGAATTGTACAGTGAACACTCTCTTAATTATGATCTTGCTCAAACTCAATTGAATTTCTCTCTGTCTCTATTTCTTTCTTTTTCTCCTGCTGCTGCTAATTAAGATAAATACGTCAGAAGTGTTATTGCTGAAGGGAAATCTGTAGCAAGTGTCATTGGTCTCTGTGATATTTCCCATTTTGCCATGAGCTGTCACCAATGATTTAGGACCGAGTGCCAAGGATTATATTAATCTTGATGAAATTAGCAACTGCTCTGTGATGTTGACATCCCTTGGTGCTAAATGACATTCCCCTGGCTGGGCCATTACCACTGAGAAAAAATACTCTTTCTTCCTCAGAGGACAGCAAATGAGGGCATTAGGTGAAGATTGTATTCTTTTTCACAGAAAGGATGAAGGACAAATTCAAGTGTTAGCTGCTGTAAACATTCAGCCTTTACTTCAGCATCATTGGCGAGAATCTGTGACAGACTCTTGATATAAAAAAGCCCATCTGAGGCCAAGGGATGAAGGAGGAAAAGAATCCTACTCTATTTCTGCTTGATAAAGGGCCACTGTTATATAAGTAAATAGTATGCAAGAAAGATTATCTCTATAGCCCATGTACAATAGAAAGAATTAAAAATAGACATTTTTCTTTAAAAGTACATTGCATAACTTTACCTGCAAACAGACATACACACTTGTCCTCCTACTGTACATCTTTCTGGATACAGGATTTTCTTAATATTTTCCTAGACTGGTTCTGTACAGCAGCCACAGACAAAAATCAGCTCCAAAAATCCCAGTGAGTTTGGTGGTTGTGTCAGGCGGAGCAGCGTTGTCTCCTTCCTTTGTTCATTGTCCATTTGTCCACAGCCTGACTCCAGGAATCCGTGGTCTTTTGTTCAGCCCAGGGGATGCAGCAAATAAACCAGAGCTTTGTTGTGCTTAGATTAAAAGCTTCATTATCTAGCTATTAAAATCTGTTTTCTTTGCACCCATGGGCAGCCAAGAGGTCAATTTGTGCAATTTGTTTATCTGTGATCATCTATGCTTATTTATACATTCATCTGCATGCCTCTAATGGATGGTTCCATTCCTAACATGGGCTTATTTGTGACCTTACACACGACTGGAGCCACTGTGCACAGGACCAAAGACACCGATGCTTGCACAAGGCGCTAAATAACACATTGGACACTTCCAAAATGGACCCTAAGACTTTGAACGTGGTTCACGTAAGACCTGACAGCTGAATGAAGCTTCAATGAGCTCAGCTCCCAACAGATCTTTATTCCCACTGCATAAATGTGCTCATATTGTAGGAGGACTAGTGCTCAAGCTCTGTCCTTGGGAGAACCTCATAACTTCTGCAGATCTTCAGCTGGTTGCCCGTGAGCGTGGCCACTTGCAGAGCCAGGGTTTGCGATCGCTGCACTCATGTATCTTAATACTGCGGTGACCCTCAGTAAATCCCACAGTTTATGGATTTGCTGCCACTGCAATTCTAAAGTAGACACTTCTCAGCAAGGTGGAATTAACACGTGTCAGCGCAGATTTACAGAAGGATAGCTGGTAACTTCCTGGCAGGAAAGGAGGATAAAGTTATTTTAAAGGAAAGTCTGGATGTTGTAAGGAAAATCCGGAGTCAAGGGAGAGATGCAAACACCTTTTCAAAAGGAACACAGCACCAAGTCTCATTTTTACGTTTCTGATTTTCATCAATCTGATATCAGGAGGGATTCCATTCCGTTCCCTCCATTAAGAGCAAAAAAAAGCAGTTCCTACAGTTACAGGTATCTCTGCTTAACTGCCATCTGCATAAATTGTTTTCTGCTTCACATCTTGAATTATGCCACATTTTAATATCAAGTAGTGGGTTTTTAAAAAAAAAATGTCTACATGTAGCTGTAGCAATACATTATCACAAAAATTCAAACCACTGTAGTACTTGTAATAATGCTGTATTTATAAGATGCCTGGATAAACTGGTTTTGCTGGGACTTTAAACATTAAACATACATTTTAAAAGTCTATATAAAGGCTATAGAATGTGACCACAAAACCTAAGTTCAAGCAGATTCATTGTGTTTAGTAAAACATGTCAGACATGATGCCATACTCTCACTTAAATTGTTAAATGAGACTACATATAGTATATAAAATTGGTTGACAAGTAAAGAGACCCATGACCTATCCCATAAAGTGTATGTACTCTATTGACTAGCTGTTCCTTAGTTTGATTTTCACTTAAAAAAACAGTTAACGTGAAATAAAATATCTCTCAGCCCATTTAAGGCTTTCTGCTATGACTGATTAAATATACTACATTTGGTTCCTGAGTACATTAAAGCCAGCAATAATAATTTTTTCTAGCAATACTGCTTTAATTCAAAAGAATTGATTTATCAAAGCTTTGCATTAGCATAGTAGAGAAATCTGTTAGAAAAAAAAGCATTCAGGGATATTCGCATACAGACGCAAATGTGCGCATCAGTATTTAAACCTGAAGTAAACTTGTGGATGATTTAATACATATGCAGAAGTGTTTGAAAATATAATTATCCTATTGTCACACTTCTTATTTTCAAGGAAAAATATGTGCATGCAGCTTTTATAATTCCTGGTCAAATATGAATGAATGTATCATGTAAGTTTTAGATTTTGGGAGCTAGCTGCTATTGGAATAAAATATCTGCCTAGGACAAGAAAAATACTCTTCACAGAAAATAAATAATTGTCCAAAAGACCTCATCGGCTGGGGAGAGGATGTAGGAGCTGCTGTCCATACAGAATCTCTGCACCAAACCCCAGCGAAAGCTGCTCCATGGGATCTCCATCCGGTGAATAAGACCTCACTCCACAACAACAGGATCCAGCAGATAATTGATATCTAGTATTATGGTGACATGTTTCAAGGATGTGACCCATGATGAGGACTTTTACCATTGGCTACTGAGATGTTCTTCTGTAGAGCCACATATACTCTCTAGGAAGAGTCTCCTAAGATTTCTCAGCAGGGGACTTAAGGAACTGCAGCTTTAATCCTTAGCCACTTTGGATAAAATCTCCTATACATTTGTCTTCTGTTCAAACTATTGATGTTACTCATATACTTCAATCCCAGACTATTCTTGCTCCAGTGGACAGAATAAGAGGCAGTTATGGAACAAGTCACTTTTTGCCAAGGTTAATGCCGGCACATCAATAGGCTTTTGGAAAAGATGCTCACAGTTTGGAAAATGTTTGCAGCCCTGGTCAGAATCCTGTATAATCTGAGATCTGAAAGCAGCTAGAGACTGTCAGATGTAACCTGTGTGCACAGTTGAATAAGAATAGTTGTTCTAAAGAATTATCAAAAATGTATTTAAGTATAAGGATCTCTTCCTTGTTCTTGCATAAGAATTAGTGGTGGCTAGAAGTTTCTTACCGGGAAATTGTTTCAATTATCCAGCAAAACTTTGCAATAAAGCAAACACTTCTATGGAAAGGAAAATGGATTCTGAAGCAGGATGAGGAAAGAGAAAACACAAAATTTGCCAATAGGTGTGGTTTTCCTAATGTCTGCAAGTAACGTTTTGTGTCAGCTGTTACTGGAGATAATTTTAAAGACATTCAATATGTGCTACCAACATAGCAAGAGCTAAATGCTTTTAAAATCATGCTGTTTCTTCTTAACTACAACTTTTATTGTCAGTCCAGTTCTGAACAAGACATCCCATCAATCATTCTATCAGGAGGAAACTCTAAGTGAATTTGAAGACAATATTGAGAGAAAAGCATCTCATGTTTCATTCATAACATTGATATTTGTGCTAAAGCTCTCCTTGTACCCATGGAAAGTAATTAAAGCAACTATAAGCTATTAGAAAATTCAGTTTATAAGAGAAGATGTGTCAGCTTCTGTCATCCGTTTTATTTGTGCAAGACAGCAGCCGTCATAGAGCAGCTCAGCTCGCGCTGCCACACTGGAGGTGCAACACTGAAAAGATATGAGTGATCTTGGAGGCTCCACGTCCACGTGCTCACAGGTGGGAGCAGGACAGCCCCTGCAGAGGCAAGTACGTGCATCATGTTTAGTCACTGACCAGACTGCACTGACCCGGGCAGTAGCTAATTCTTTAGCTTTCTCAACATCAATCCCTTCTAATTCTCGTAATTCAAGTCAGCGGCAGCTCGGTGAGGCGGCTCGTCCTCCCATTAGCCTGCAGCGTGTGCCGCCGCCTCGCGAGCAGCACACAATTCACCCAGGAGATTGATATTATCGATTGCTTGCTTAGGGGTGGCATCAACAGTCACTCCCAATGAGGCCAAGCCTGCCTCACTGCAGCAGCTCCAAGTCCAGCTCATTCGCAACGCAGCGAGTACGATTCTGATGCCTCGAGGCACCGAGTGCGTACGTTTAAATTCTTCTGGCCAGCAGCAAAACCAAAACATGCTGTAACACAAGCACTCCTATTAAAACAACAAATAAGATAACTGTAATGATGCTGAAACACTGATGACTTGATCATTACTGTCAAGGGCAACTTGCTTTTCCTATAGCTTAAAACTAGACAAATTACCTTCTGTGTCTGCCTAATCTGGGTCCATTAAGAATTTACAAGGAAAATTAAGGGTCTCTTCCAACCAAAATGTCTCTACGATTCTCAGAACAGTGGTACGCAAAACCTTTCCCTTATGTTTTGGATCATGCAGCTGTCGACGTGAACCTAGAAATACTTAAAAAGATCTCGATCAAAGTCCAGACCTACATTTTGCAAAGCTTAGTGTGAACATAGAAATCTGGACTCATCTACTGTAGGACGGAACATAAGGAGTTGGGGTAAAAAGAATCACTTTGAGACTAGAAGCACAATTCAACTACAGCTTTCAAATCTCAGAGCTATGCTTTAATGTTTTTTTTTTTTTAGATTCCAATTATCACAATTAGAAGAGGGGAAAATTTACTAAGATTCATCATTTCATTTTCATTCATAAAAAAGGCAAATCTCTTGCTGATTAACTTTGTTCTGTGTTTGATGCTGCGGTGATGAGGCACAGTGAAAGAGGGCAAGTAAATAGACTAAATGGAAGGAAAATTGGTTTCAAGCTCCTACAAAGAATTACCGAGTGACATTTATGATTGTCACAACATATTTGTGGTTTCAGTGCCAGGTTTTCTTTTGCTGTTTGAGTGCTATCTTTTCCCTTTAAAAGCATCATCTTTCAGAGTTGCCCAACTGAAGTTCACAACAAAGCAGTACAGCTGAATAAAGCCTGGCAGCTTTGTTTTAATACTGGCTTTGCTCTGCAAAGACTAGATGAGCCCAAAACTCCACGCAAATCCCACTAGACACAAGCTCCACGGACCTGAAATGATCTGAAAAGTTCAAGAAACATCACATGAAGTGACAGAACTGAGTTTCACAAGGCAATGTTTAAAAGTTGCTTCAAACAGCAGCAAAATGGAAAGGAAAAAAGAGAGAGAAATGAAAGAAAAAGACAAAGACAACAAAGGAGATGCTGGTGAAATATCTGCCTTCCACTGGGGGCACTTCATCCTCATCTGTTTGGCTACCAAAAGATTTGGTTATTAATTGCAGTTTAGAAAAACCTTTTGCTCCAGGAAGACATTGGTAAAATCATCAGCTGAGGATGCATGAACTAACATGGTGATGGGCCAGCCAAAGGGCTGCATTCCGAACTTCATTTTGTGCCGAACCCTATTAGATAGCTGTCTTCATGGATGAAAAACAAGCAGACATAACTCATGGGCTTATGGGTTTCATTTTAATGGTAGTAATCAAACATTTGACAGAAAAGAAGAATAAGCACCCTAACTTACTATTAGGCGTCTTAAAACTAGTAGCAGATGGATATTCTAACCATGGGGTCAAGTAAAAATCTTACCAGGTTACACAGTCTCAAAGATCCTGCAGCAACCTCTGGGATTTGTGTATTAGAGATACTAACAAAACCCCAAGGTGCCTTTCCCTCCGTCCTTGCCTGTCCTTCCAAGGCACTGGGACAGGTAAAATACACAACTTGAGTTCAAAGCACAGACACTAGATGGACAAAAGGACTTGGAGGAGGAAAGATGCAGCTTTTCATCTGGGATTTGGGTCCGGCTGGACATTAAAGAGAATTGTGCAGCCAACCCTGCTCACTGAGCAAGCACGTCCTTCGGGCTTATGAATTAGCAAAGACACTGCTGTGTTATTTGCTGTATTAGTGATTCTGTAGGTTTGAGTATATTATTTAGTATATGCCCTTCAAAAATGTTTCTGCATCATTTGGGAACTATTGTAAAGAGCATTATTGGAGCAAAATGCAATTTAAAATACTTTATAATTGCTCTAGGATGTTAAGATTGCTCGTGAAAGACAAGATTTTGAGCTTTCTATGTCCAGGGACAAGGAACGCCTCAAAAACCTGATCAGTAGCAGCATGGGCAAAAACAAGGGGAAACTCATTAATTCTACAAACAAGAAATGTCAAAGCTCAGAAACAAAACTTAATGGGCAACTCTGATACGAACAACATAGTGAGTACCTGAACTACAAAGTGCGGTATCTGCATGGCCAGTCATTATAATGCTTCTGGACTGTCCTGTGATCACAAAATAACCACATGCAATGGTTGTATCCCTGATACTGAACCGATTATCTGCAAGACAGCAACTCCTGCAGATCTTGAGAACTTTAATTACTTAAATTTTCTGCTTATCAACTGCATCAGTGAAGCGCTATAGATCAGCCTGGATGGGCTGGTGATCTCCATGCAAGTCGTTCTCACAGAACAACGAAAGCTGCTTCTGTTTTAGCTCCAAGAACAGCTTTATCTCCCTTTAGTTCTTCATGATTTCTCCTTTTGTAGTATTTTACACAGTTCAACAAAGCCTATGGTGCTTTTATTTATTCCCTGTGCACAACCACAATCATGAGCTCTATCATGATTGCATGAATATAACACTTCAATCAGGTTTCTGGTGTGAATCATTTTACTTCCATGATTAACATGTTTTTCCCCAGAAAATGGCAAATGTCTGCCTTAAGTTCTTTGCTTCTTTGTATTTTTTACTAATAAACCAATTTCCCGTAACAGGTGTGGAAAAAAATTCCTCTTTTTAAAGGAAGTTCATCTCTTTCACCATATTAAAAAAGAAAGGAAAATCAGAAAAAAAAAAAAACTACAAAGCAACAATTCTGTACATGCAATGAAATTTGCTGGTTCTCAAACAAAATCCTCAAAAGTCAAACTCTTCAATTCTAGTCAAACAGACTGGTTATTTCACCAAAGAGCAAAACCTGGACTGGAATTAAGAAGTTATCCAAACCATCTCCTGGGTAATCTCAGAAAAGCATAAAATGAAGGCAAGACATTCTGAGGCTCCTATTTATAATTTATTCTGCTGAAAAATCAACATGCTTTCTGAAAACATTTTTAATTTGATGAAATTGCTGTTTGTGATCAAAAACAGTCATTAAAATTTTCAGCCAGCTCCCGCAAAGATGTTTTCAAATATGTTCTCTGCTGTTAAGTTCATTACTTTGATTTTATAGGACGGCAGACAGTAAAATTTAACACAGATAATTATTTAAATTAGAAAACCTTTAAGACTTAAATTGACATGCCATCTTGGAGACGGGAGAATATTTTCAGCTTATTCTTTTGAATACCATCCACTTTGCCATTCAGTTTAATGTAACTATCAAGAAATTAACATACCACTTGGATTATTCTGAAATTTTAATTCATCCTACCAGACCTCCACTGAGACATTCAAGTCATTTGCTTTACAGATTACCATTAGAAGGCCATTAAATTTCCCATAGAAAAGACTAGTAGCGACCAAGTCTTATACTGAGAATACCATTAAAGTTCAACTAAATGCCACTGATTACTCTATTTTAGCATCAGTAATTACTGTTTGTATCCAATGTGAAAGGGTTTCATAAAATTATTGAATCCTACTATTTTACGAGTAGTTGCACCACATCCATCAAGACATCACACATGGCCGGTGGGTCCAGTGTCAGACTTGTCAGTTTGTAAGACTTGAATAAATAAAAGGAAAACCAAATAATCTCCTACACTGTCTCCTTAGATTGACAAGAAATGTGACTTAAGTATGAAACTATTAGTTAATTAACAGGTATTTTTACTTTAGGCACACACAGATCAGGTAAATCCAGTCGATACCAAAGGCAGAAATTCTCAGAGAAGATAAGGAACTAAAACATGCGCATCGGTCTTATAGATAAACCAAGAGATAGTCTGAAACACACATCGATTTGGCCCTCTCACCCTTACCTATTTAAAATGTGATACAAACACAACCTTCTTTATCACAAAATGAGAGCGTAAGAGGCACTTTTGCCATCCAGCAGCTTCTGGGACAGGATATGTTGGTGGAGTGTTAGAGATGAGCAAGACTCAGAGGGTGAATGTTGCTTTCCAAGCAATAATTCCTCGTGAGCAGATGCGTTTTCCATACACATGCACAGAGGACAGACTGTTTTCTGTGATAATGTAATTGTAAACACACAGCATAACATCTCTGAGGAAAATATCTTCTTCCCTTCCAAACATTGGACACTTGAAGGAGTGCAACTTGTTTCTAGAGAAGTTGAGAACCTTCTGAAAAATACATGTTCAACATCCGAAAAATCAAAACTTTTATTTAGGTATCTAAATTCATGTTTGTGAGATCTGGCATCAGGATTCATTGTTTTTATTTTTTCCCCCATTCTTAAATTCTTAATAACAAGTAAGGACAAGGAAAAGTAGCTGGAAAAGAACAGTCCATTTCCCATTTCCTGTAGCTCTGCTCCATGAAGCAGCTCACATGCTTTCTAACAATTTAAAAACAATAGCAATGCATTTTCTACTCCAGCTGTATTGGGCCAAAAAAGTGTAAGAAATGTCCCCTTATGAATAATGATTGAGAGAGAAAAAAAAAAGCTTAAGATTTTAGAATATTGAAGAAGATCATTTCTTCTCTTTTCCCCTTTATTTTTTCCTTACTTGCAAACTTCTTCACAAAAACACAAGCATATTGTTACAATCTCAGCTTATGGTACAGTGTGATTTTACCTTTGAGACATAGATTGTCATTGCTCCAGGAAAAGAACAAAGGGTCTCATTTTCAGAAGAAGTGAACACACAGAATTTCTGCTGAAGTCAAGTATAGCTGTGGGCACTCCAGATCTCTTGAAACGAAATATATCGTGCTCAGCTATTGTTCATAGTGTTTTGCCTATTTATGCATAAACAAAAAAGAAAGAGGGCTATCCCCATAGGATGGACTAGTTTTCTTTTTAATATAAAAGAGAAGGCTCAGTATTTTAATTATTTTATGTGAAGAACAGACACTGCCAAATTCCAAAGAAAAGTCAAAATTCTCTCGAGTACAGTTACTTGAAGGAACAAAAAAAAAGGAAGATCCTCACCTTCATTCTAACTCTTCAGTCAAAAACGGGAAATGATAACGTTGTTCAATCCTGTATGGCAGCATTTGCAACCACCACCTCCAGTTCTCATCTTTCCTGTCACCAAATCACAGCTGGAGATACACTCTATGCACTGTCTCACCAGATCGGACAGCAAAGCATCATCATTATTGCCTTTTATGTCAGTTTTTTAAGTGTTATTAAAGCTAGGATGCTTTTTACCATGGCCCACATATTCCCAGAAACAGGATCTAACCAGGCACAGGTTTTCCTCAAGTATCCTTGCAGCATCAGGTATTATTTCTGTAACATTAGTAATTCCAGGTGTGTCACACATTAATTGGAAGAGGAGAAATAAGGTGAGAGCGCTACGTTTTTATGCTTGTTAATCTTCACTAAGTAATACATGTTCTTGCAAGGTTGAGTAAAACAGAAGATTTGGATTTTAGATAAAAGTAGCCAGAGAGAATCACTAAAAACAGACTTAATATTGAATTGTATCAGTGACTATTTCTTGAAAATTGCACCCAACAGAATAAAAATATTTACTTGGTGGCTTAAAAAAAATAAGTTAAAAAAACACATGGAATATTTTATAAGATATTTAAGATGAATTGGCAAACTTGATTTGTATTCATGTTCAGCTGCTTGGAAGTATGAAGAACATGTGCCTAGTTTACTGGAGGAGCCTGTTGGGAGCAGGGGCAATAGGAACACAGGGCTGTTCAAGGTGAGATGAGGGCACCGTGAACTGAGCAGGATCTAAGGGCAGAGACGGGGCTGCTCAGAGGAGCAGGAGAGGATCTCTGGCCACATCCCCTCTCCTCTCCTCACCCACCTCTCCTCACTTGCCACCTCAGAGGAGCGAACGCTTTACCCTCAATTTATTGCCCAGCGGGATGCTGAGGCGACTCTTCAAATCAATTCTGGCATCGGTCCAGGCCGGCGGCAGGGAACAACGGAGCCCTTTGAAAGATTTGTTTATTTGTTCAGTTGGCACAAAATGGTGATATAAAGCCAAAAAAAAAAAAAAAGCTATAAAGCTGAGTATACAGACTGCAGGTAGTCTGCTGCAAACTCTCAATGGTGAAGGGTGTGTGGGGATGATGCTGTTGCCCTCTCAGCCCCACGCTGCCCGGGATTTCTCACCGGTAAAAGGAAACGGGGAGACAAGCAGTGGAAGCCCGTGTCCCTCACTGCCATGCTGAGGCCATGGTACAGATTAGACAATCCTATTGCAGCATTACTGCCATTCTCTTGAAATAACAGTTTATAAAATGTCATAAATAAAACAGCTTTTCAAAAGACAGTTGACAATGTAACATAATGACACTTTTACAGCTGTTTGTTTCTGGCACAAACTGTTTTGCATGAAATTCAAACGTTGGGTAGATATCAAAAAGAAGATCGAAGAGACCTTAAACAGAAAACACAGCTTCCATTCTGCATTTTAAGACCCTTATTAAGTTGCCATCAAAGTCCAGAGAAAGGTTGTCTCCTCCCATCACTATCCAGCCGCTACCCCCTTCCCCCCTGAACAGTTAAACTAGAAAAATATTTCTATCTTTTCATATATTTGGGATCATCACATCGCAACAGTTTGTCATTTGAAGCTGCTTATTAGTGGCAGCAAGAGCCACCCAGGAATAGGTGCCTTTCTTGCAGTGTGAATACTGCATCACGTACAGGACAAGGGGTGATGGTTTTAAACTAAAAGAGGGGAGGTTCAGGCCAGACATGAGGAAGAAATTGTTGGCCCTGAGGGTGGTGAGAGCCTGTCCCGGGTTGGCCAGAGAGGTGGTGGGTGAACCATCCCTGGAGACATCCCAGGCCAGGCTGGACGGGGCTCTGAGCAACCTGAGCTGGTGAAGATGTCCCTGTCATGGCAGGGGGGGCACTGGGGGAGCTGGAAGGTCCCTTCAACCCAAACCATCTGTGATTCTATGATATCTCTGTTCACTGTTGCCATCATTGTGCTTCCTTTGCTTTTAGAACTTCAAAATCTAAGTCCTGAGATGTAAAAGAAAGGAAGAACCAGTTAAAAACAAAACAAAAGAAGTTTGAAAAATACTGTTTCCAAAAATGTCCGTAGTTTCCTTCTTATTAAAAATAATTCTCTCCGAAGTCTTCTAATGTTCCCAAAGCCATTTTGTTCAGAAACAGGAGCCCAGATGTTTTATTCTGGCCAATGATTTATTTCAACAATTAATTTTCAATAGTTTTTGCAAAGATTATATGGTTCCCCACTTCCAGACACCAACCACTTGCTATTGGTAGCAGGCTCACTGCATGCTCCCTTCGGATCAGCACTGCAGTGCCTCAGTCTAAGTATGGCAATTTCTCATCACCTGTATTTGGACTGAGATTTCACACAACAAGCAAGGCACTTTAATTCCTGGAGAAACACCATCAAGCCCAACAAACCACTAGAAGCAGAAATTGTAGGAGTTTTATACTTTGTAGGAGTTAGCTATTTTCTGAAGGACCTGAGTCAGTAAATATTAGCAATTAATATGGAGGTGGGTGTGAAATGCAAGTGGGAAATCAAAATATTCAAATAAAAAAAGTGCAATTCAGTACTTGTTTTATTTCATAGTATTCCTGGCGGATTGCTGAAGTTCATTGTATTTTCACTTTCCATCTTTACAAAATGAAAAGCAATATTAAGTCCACTCAACTTCTTTTTTTCAATCCTCAGAGTCTCAAAATCTTACTGTTAGAAACTTGTGGAATTTTTTCTCTTTTTTTGTCATTAGTGTGGGTGGGGACTTTCTGCCCACAGAACGGGAAGGTGTCATCCTCTGCTAATTGCTTGGCTTCCATAACCATCACAGTGTCACCCAATGGTTTTTCACACGGCTATCATGTGGAAGAGGATGCCACGTATACAAGATTAGGCTTCTTTGCAAGGAATAAGGAAACTGTGCAAAGATGGTACTTATGCAGAAGTGCTTGTAAAGGAAACCCTTAGCTGGAAGCTAGTTCACATAACACATAGAAATGGAAACTGTCACTTCAGTGTATTTTCTTCCATTACTCCACTTGCTTTCATAATGGAAGACTCTTTTGAACACCAGCATTAAATACCTCTTCTCTAGGGTGACAGTTTCCCTGCATTCTAATAAATGTGGTAAGCTAAATCCAATAACTGAACTCACCCAGAAACAGGCAAAAGTAACAAGAAAGGTCAGGTCCTAATTAGGCACGTACTTGAATAAGGACGGAACATGCAGCCTGCGCTGCCTGCACAGAGGCAGACGGGAGCTCGGTGTGCACAGAGCACAAGCCCTCGTGCCATCCCAAAGTCCCTTCCTTGCCCCCATTCCCCTGCAGTTAGTGACTTACGCTATGTCTGGGTACAAATGCCAACTTGAAATGCAACTCACTGGAACTCTGCAAACGCAGACATCAGAGTTTATGTCTGATAAAGTCAGTTCTGCATTCGGTTAAACTCTTGCTTGGGGCACGTCTGATTTTCAATGGTTACTAATTATTGCAATGATTTCTATAGCTCAGCAATTGCCGAGACACGAGGGAGCAAACACTCCTCACTGCACCGTGTAGAAGGAAAGTGATGACTTGTAACTCCCAGCATCCTTCTCCCTTATGCCTTGAATTATACTGTACTTAAAAGGCACAAATTCTTTTAGCAATGGTGCAGATAGCAGCTACTGCAAAACATTAGCAAAGATGTAATTTTATCTTGCCATACTATGTGAAGACTTGCAGAACTTGATTTCCAAAGGGACCAAGAAGTTAATCAACTCACATACATTTACACTGCCCGGTTATGAACATTTCTGTTGTGCCTTATTGAGACAGAGGATAATTCAGCAGACTCCAGATCACTGGTTCAGAGGTCTGTTATTTAGTACTAGTACTTAAAAATACATTTGTGTCGAACGTTTCTGTTGGATCTAAAAAGTCTGTATGTGCGCTCCTGCTAGCAAGGGCCTTGCAGGATTTCAATTGATTTTTCAGATATATGTGCCTTCTCAGCTAATTTATGTTTTCTGCCTGGTTTGCTTAAGGGCTTTAATTCAGCCAGCATGCAGCGTGTTGCAGGAGTGCACTGTTTGCGGCTGTACAACTGCATCACGTTGAGGAGATGATATTGTCTCCAGTTCCCCACTCTGCTGGGAGCTGTTTTACACTGTTAGTACCATGAGCTCTCTCTGCTTTGCTCGTGGGCTGTTGAGTACATTAAGCCCACCTGCCTGGTGTTGCAGAAGAGCCAGGGAGTCACAGGGATTAATTGGATAAGCCAGACAAGGGTAAAGCTCGCCTAGACAACTGCCAGCTCCTGCCCTCAGACATATTTCCCCCTCCTGTCCTGTTTTTCCCTGAAGTCCTAAGAATCGCAATTGTAAATTGTGATCGTTACCTCAGCTGTTTGCTTCCAGGGAGGTTTGTTAACTCTGGCTTTCCAATCTAGTTGAAAGAGCCAAGCTAATCTCGCGGTCTGGTGCAGGGCAATTCTAATACACAGAAAGGAGTAGTCAATTTTTGGAGCTTCAGGTACTAGGGACTGGACTGCGTTTGCTTTTCAAGTTCAGCTTTTATGCTTTTATGTACTGACAGCTTCAGAGAAAAAAATAGAGAATAAAACCCCAACACACAAAAAACACAACACAAAGACACACCACCAAAAAACTACTGCATTGTACCACGTCTGTCCGCCTACTGACTTCAATGTTTGCTATTCTAAATAAATAAATAACGCTCTGCAATTTTTATGTTACTATTGTGTTATAATGGCACAGGATCTCCTGTAGGTAAATGTCAGCATGTCCATTAGCAACCCAGAGATGCACTGGTGTGAAATTAGCTGATTTCTGGTCACGGAGCTGCTACCCCTCGCTCTCCAGCCCCGGCTGTCTCAGCAGGTGCACACTGGACTCAATGCATTGCAGGATTTTCCTTTGACCCCCCAGCCAGGCCATGGCTCCGAGCCCCCCCAGCCTGCAGGAGCCCGGCACTGCCCCATCTGTCCGGCTTGGGAGAAGACCTTCAGGATCCACAAACAGCACACCAAGCTGTTCGACAAGTCCTGACTTTGCATTTCAAATATTATCAATATTCGGCAGCAAACTTCATTTAATTAACCATCTTTTACTTTAAAAGCAGATATATTCTTTTAATAAAACAAGTCTTGCTGCTTTGAAGAATTCAGAGCAAGATGAAGCTGGCACCTAATGATAATTCTGAGAAGCCTCATTGCACCTTCTTGGCAAAGCTCTTCAAAAACCCTGTTTCATTCCCCGCTCTGATCAGTGAATTGCATGCTACTTTCAAGCTATAATATGCATTTTGCTTTTTGATGATGCAATGAAGAAGTTGATGTAAATAAGTAAAAAGCAATGTCTTTAGAAACCATATTTTTAGAGAAGGGGGACCTCAATGACATTGTAGGAAGCTGGAAAGTCTTTAAACTATATCATGGAACACTTTCATAATGGAATCTAAGATATATAAAGTGTCAGAGATTATGGTTTCAAACTTGAAAAACATTTATGCAATTAGATTTGTGAAAATGTTTGTAAGAGATTATGCAGCAATGTCACTATGTTTTTTATTCTCATTAAGACTCATAAAATTCTTCCTTGGTCTGTCCATCAGCACCGTTATCTCCAGCATGGCAGGAGCCCTAAAAGAGATCGCGAGATAGCTCTGAGGGACTGGAAATTCTCAAAGACACACAATCTAAGAAATCCGGCTCCTGAATGCTGCTAAGCAGGGCCATGTTTTCTGCTCTTCAACATTCAGCTTTCAATATGGATGAAAATTCATTAGTCTGATCTTTTGAGGAAACTAAATTATCACAGGTTTCTCTCATAATCAATGTGGCAGATGGCTTAGTTTTCCTAGATAGATAACAGCGTTAGAAACAGTTTTTAAGAGTCATATATTCACTCATAAAGGCCTAGCACTCATTATCTAAAAAAGTTTCCATTTCTGTTACCAGCTGCTAGTAACTGCTTCATGATATTAAAGGAATTAATTATTAGCAACTGATCCCTAAAAGGTAAATTACTTAAAGGGATCGTAATTCCACTGTGATCCGCATTAGAACTTCCATCTTGCTATTGATTTCTTTTAGGCTTCACATAGAGCTTATGTTTTAAAAGTAAAAAAGGAATGATTGGTGATGAGTTGACAGTATATTGAAGTGGCTTAAATTCTGAACACCACCCACAAAATCTTGCCTATATGTTACATAGTTATAGTTATTCTAAGACAGCCACTAGAGGTGTTTTCTTACCCACCCTTTGTAACAAACAAGTTTGAAATCAAGCTAAGTTAAACCTTAGTAGAAGGGCTCCAAGTCCAGCCCTACAGCCCACTTGCCAGCCTGTTAGGGCAAACACAAACTATCCTCAAGACATCTGGTGTGTATAAAGCTGATGCAGTGCTGAATTGCAGTTTTTTAATCTGAATCCTAACACTAGACAAGGATACAGATCCACAACCTGTGCTCAGAGTGGCAAATCCCCATTCAAAATATCGCTCCTTTAACTGCTGCCACCACAGACAGGGCAAAGGCTGCAGCTGCCTCTGCTTTTTGGGTACCCGATGTTGCGATCATGAAAACACCCTCTCCATCTCAGAGTTCAGAGGTACAGCTCTGCCACACAAAGGATCGGGACAGAAAGGATTGGGAGGAAAGAGGGAAAAAAAGAGGGTTAACCAGCATCCTACCAGTTCAATGAGGAGTTTGAAATAAACTGGTTTTTACCTCCTCAAGCCATGGATTCCCAGAGTTACAGTAGCACAAGGATTTGCATCGACACAATTTTATGAGAGTTTAATTTTCAGCTTTTACGAGAAAATTTGCTAATTCGCCATACGTTCTTCTCATGGGTATTTGCTTTATAGTTCAATAATGTCAGGGCACAGGTCAGTCACTAGTGCTCTGCAGAACATTTACCATGAGACTACTAATTAAATTAAACAATTTATGTAGTCTCACTTTCCAGTTCTCAACCTGAGCACAAATGCAAAGCAGAGAAAGAAATTGACTTCGAAACAAATGCCTCATAATTAAAGTTTAATTTTCATAAACATGAAGAAAGTTAACAGCATTCACTATCCCAAATTAAGAAGTCAGCCTATTCCCTAAGTGCACACGTATATCAGCCATTAAATTTTAACATTAAAGTAGGGCTAGCAGTTCTCATATGCAAGGACTCTAATCCTAACTCCAAGAATCAGCTGCTCCAACGTGATCCCCTCTACCACCACTCCCTGAAGTTTGTGTACCCTTTACATTGGAGGAAAGTACGGAAGAAAAAACAAATATAAATCTAACATAGTTCAGCTATGAGCAGAGATAAAACACATCATTATTTCTTAAGCATTAATTCAAATTAAGAACCAGTCTGCAGCGACAATGCTGATTTGCTTTCCTTGCTTTCTGCAAACAGTTTTGTAAGTAGAGAGGTTAAGTTACTTATAGAACAGTTACGGAATGACAGAAACAGGAAAGCATCTCCCCAAACCACCAGACTACAATGTAAAAGTCAATAGGGTCCCTCAGACTTGGACAATGTGTAAATGTGTGCAGCCAGAGCACGATGTTCTTGAAATCAAAACACAGCCCTCAAAAGACTGTACAACTCCTTACTGCAGGCAAAAGTCTGGAGGATCACCTGCTTAATCAACCAGGTCATGATAGGATGAAACCAGAGTAAATCCAGCAAACACATTTTTCTAGAAGGGCAGTTCTACTAATATACTCGCCCACTGTAACTTTCCAAATCAATATAAGCAGCCAGACACAAAGCTTTTTGTTGCAGACAGAGACTTGCCTTCCAGGTCAGAGCCATGAACGTGGCTCAGAAGTGAAATACCAAACAGCAGGGAAGAAGCAGAGCTGTACAGAAATATTTTTCTTGTTGAACATGGACAAGTTATATACACTTCAACACAGCCAGACAAGCCAGTTTGCCTAAGTAAGAAAAGCCAGGTTCAATTCCGTTTCTAAATCTGCAAACACAGACCGAGAGCAACCTGACCCCTTCACAGGCCTGCAGTGCAATTGGGGCTTCCCCAAAGCTTTGAAAGCCGTAGGGGGTTCTTGTATCGATACAGAACTGGGGCAATGAAATCTAAAGATAGTTTAAAAATTCCAACAGCTTTTCTTTTGACTGGACTCAGTAGACAAACTGAGAACTGCCGTATTTTTGTATGTGGAATTGTGGATCACTGCAGAATGCATCACCATCAGGCTGCTATCAGACTCAGCAAGCACTAGACCAAAATGGGAGCATTTTAGTGTTTTACTTCTTATTTTCCATTATAAAATATTAGGAAAATGGCCCCTCCACTAAAGAAAAAAAATAATTTCAAGCCAAAACAGCATAACAAGTCCACTAGGAAAAGCTGGAACAAAGGTCAAAATTCTTCCAGCATCAAACAGTTTGATCTTTTTATGCAAGAACAATATTAATGAAAGGACTAATCCCACTAAACCCGACATAACATTTACTTATTTCAATGAGTCAAAGCTTTGATTTTTCTTTCCAGTTTGATCCATTCACACCATTTGAAAACGTAAATCTGTGTTCCACCCTATGGGGATGCACAGTTATGTATTAGGGAATTATGCTCTGTGGTCCCTGCTATATGCTCCCAGTGTAGCAGTCAGCTTTTCTGTTGCACTTTAGAATAACTACAGCCCCTGATAGGATTCTGCTTGAGTCCTTGTTAAAAAATAGCAGTAATAAATTTTTTCCTTCAAAATGCAGGTAGGAATTCAGAGTCAGCTGTTTTTTAAATTTATGAAAAGAAGCAATAATTTAAATGTGAGATGGGAGCAATTTTATTCCCATTTCAACTAATGCTAATGTTCAGATTTTAGTTATTAAAATTAATTTGCTTCAATTATATTAAAATCAGTGGAATTGCGTGCCACTGTATTGATGGATAATAGCAATAAGCACTAAGTATGATGTTTGAAACCTCTACTCACTGTAAGCAGGAAGCACAAATGCAGCCACAAAGGCAAGAGTAGTAAAAGGCAAATACTCATCCCTTTCATAGTCAAAAGCAGAAAGCTACACACAAAAAATTGTAATCAAAAAAGTAAACTTCTGTCTGCATTTTAGGTGAATCGTGTCCTTTGATACTGATCTCATATTTGTGGACTTATCAAAGTCTGGCCAGATCTCAAACTTCATCTCCTACAAAGGTCTCTCATGTTCACCTTAAGATGCAGAGCTCATCAAATTCTACTGTGCATTTCCAGAAGGTAAAGCCAAAGAGTCTGGTTTTCCCCCTAACGTCATTGCAAAAAAAGCAGAGACAACTTCCCGGCAAAATGTACGGGTAGGGCTGCGCAGCAATACTTTCAAAAATGTCTTAATCATCTTGGTAATCTTTAAAGGAGCCCTGATTGATCTTGTTTACAAAAGGCTCACATGGATCTAGTTTTATTTAAGACTGGAAAGCATGTAATAGAAGACCATAAAGCTAATGGAGGTAAAATTCTTCAATATTGCGATCAATTACAAACTACCTTACATTTATCACAAGTGACTGTTTTGCTTTGAGCTGATTCTAAGCCCTTTATCTTCCAGATTCCCTTCTTCCTTTCTTTTAAAATATATTTATTGAACAATTAGAAAACCTTCAATAGAACACAGAAAAGCAGTGAGCTGGTAACGTATTTGTGCATTCAGGCAAATCCAACTGAAAACTGAACCCCTTCTTCATAGATGCAAAGATGCTTTTTGGTTCTGACATGGAACAGAATTGAATATATCGGAAAGACTTGCCACAGACCTAATTAGCTCTGAGAAGATGCCTTATTCAGTGAGAGCTGTAATACATCATGCACAAACTGTTTGAGGAGGATGATATTATGGGCCAAGCAGTCACATCACCTGTAGCATTTCTTCTTGCTATCTTTTGAGATCCCCATTGCTGTTAGGGAGGAACAGACCCCTACAGATTTCCCCGGGAAAATGATCACAAACCTTATTAGAATATTTGCAACTTAGCTATTGAACAGGTTTTACATGAGTTGGAAGTTCTCAGCCTTATAGTGTCAAGGGGCTACACCAAAGGCAGAACCGTGTTTATACGCATCCTCACCGTCCATCATCCATCCAGACTGAGCAGTGATTTCTCAGCCCTCCAGCGCTCCAGTAGAAGCCACAGCAGTTCACTGAGCACAGTGCAGCTCTTCATCATTGACTTTGAATTATGTGAAGAATAAAACCCTGGATCATTGGATTCAAAGGCAGGAATGCTTATTATCTACAGCTGAAGAGACTCTTGAGTTGTAGAGACACAGAACCAAATTGTGACAGCTTACCCAATTACTTATGTAGCCTTGAAAGAATGCATGGTACTTAAAATACACAGGGTATGACACCAGTCAGAAAGTTTTCACTAGAAGACAACAAAACAGGAACAAATTTACAGATTGCTTGAACAGTAGATTACTTGTGTGTGTTTTCATACACTTGCAAGCCAAGAAAGCCTTTAGACAAGGTAGTAGTCCAGAAATTAGTGTTTCAGAGCTTGGCATTCATTAACTCAATTGTGGTATTTTAGTTTAAAACAGTGTCTAAATATGCAGGTTGTTCCTAAGCAACATTAGTCCCTTAGTCCCTAAAGCTGAGAAAAATCTGCAAGAACGTAAATGTCCCTTTTGAAGTTATCATATCTTGCACAAGGGTTTTCAGACATGATAAATTATTCCAGTCTTTACTTTCACGTTTACCTTTATTTTTGTTGCCCTTTACTTCTTCATGGTAGCCTTAAAAAGAGTTTTCTTTAGGGCTGTAGTATTATATCATAAACTAATGTAGAACTTTGCTAGCATTTTCATTTACTCAAAGCGTGAGTTATGGACGCCTTCAATGATATTGAATGGCCAAATGATACAGGGTCAAACAGAGTTTGCCAAAAGCTAATGCATAATCATATGCTAGACTGCATATGAAACTTAACTGCTATCATTCTTCCACCATACTACTTTTTTTTTTTTTAATTTTATTTTTATCTTCTACCTTTGGAGAGGACAAGACAGTCAATAATACTGTGGGGGATTAATCACACAATAGGCAAACCTTTTTTTGAGCAAGGAGTTTGCTAATGAAAGTATTGCAGAATGATCTGTACATTTTAATGGACCTTGAACAAAGATTTGAGCTTTCCTTTTTTATTTTTTTTAAACACCACATGAATTTTTATTAGTATATTACTCCAGACTTGTTTTGAATACTTGGGGGTCACCTTCTTTGTTGGAGCCCGCAGAATGGCAGAGAGGGCAAAGTGGAGTGGAATGAATAAATAAGGAAAGATTACATTGTGCCTTTCAAGGACGGGAGCTACAAATAAAGTTTTGGGGGTTGTTGGGTTTTTTTTTCCTCCTCCGCCTAGTCTTTAGCTTTTTTGTTTTAGACTTGTCAACATCTCATGCACTATTATTCATGGAAAACATCTGTCACTTTGGGATTGGCGATTTTTTTTTTTTTTTAATAAAATTACAGTTTGTTGACAACTTTAAGCAGTCTTGATAATTCAAGCTTTAAATTAAGTTTGCCTAAGGGCACCAAATAAGAGCTAATGACAACTTAATTACAGACGTCATTAAACATTTAACCTTATCACATTAAGTAAAGCCCATCCCATGTTCTGCACTTGACAGTCAGCCAGGAGAAAAAACAAATACATTCCTTGAGCATAAAGTGCAATATATCCCAAAAGAATCAGGGTATTGCGCAAACAAAAGTCAAGCTATACCACTGATAGAGTCTACAAGTGAGTGTGTAACCCTGCCTCTTTGAATCTGGAAGGATCATGTGGAAATATGAGTTGACCTAACACACCAAAGTGCTGAGTGCCCTTGTCCGCCGTCGCTGCACGCGCAGGTGAAGATCCAGAGCATCCCCAGCAGGAGCTCCCGAGCTCCGGGGCAGACGACGCTCAGAGATAAGGGACTTAAAACTCCTTCAAGGGGAAGAAATATTAACAAAGGCCATTCCCTTGCTCTTTCAGAGCCTGATGGGATCTCAGGATCAGGGAAGAGGAAGGAGGAAGAACAAGGAAGCGGTTCGTATTTTTAAATAATAATCCAGATCGCCACCATCCAAGTTGTCTCCATGACAACTGAGCTGGATTGCTTTTGAATGTGATTGCGGATTGCCAGGTTTTAATTCTTGTGAATAAAAGAGCATCAGAGAAACACACTGTATGTGGTTTCAAATCTGGTTTTCAGAAAGGAAGTGATTTAACGTACACGTACTTTTAAAAAATATAATATAACAATTATTTTTTATTTGTTGGTTGAACCAATAAATTCAGAAGAAGCATTCCCAAAAAGCTGCGATAAAACATTCTTCTAAGGAACAACAAGCAATGGAATGGGCTTAATTAGCTTTTCTAAGAGTTTTTAGGAAGTTATTTTGCAGCAGTTCACCAAGAACTAAATTCCAAAACAATATATGATATATCAGTTGTGTGAAGATCAAACTACAGAGCATTCACCATATAGCCACAAACAAATCCAAGCATCCTGTATGACTTTCTACCGGCAGTTAGTACAATGGTCTTGTTTTCTACTAACAACAAGATTCCATGAAAGTTTGGCCCATATTAACATAAGCATCCACCTTTATGCATCCAAGTGAGGAATCAAGGTCGCCTGGTCCCCAGCACCAACTTGTTGCACTGAACAAACATCCACAGCATCACACCTGCAGATAGTTGGACTCTGGTTTCCCTGTTATTGCTAAACACCAGTTATTTTTGTCCTACTCCATTTTTATTCCAGTAGAGCTCAACTGAGTACAATAGCATTACTGTTAATTTACATTAGTATAAATTGAAGAATAATCAGGCCTGGAAGACTGATATGAAAAAATGAGATGTGCAGCTGTGGTTTTTGAGATAATGCTTTCTGAATTACGACAGGCATTGTGAAAGTACAGGGTAAATGTGTTCCCTCACCCCGGCTATGTTACTATGTTCCCTTGATTGTACTATACATACCAAAATGTAGACCACCATAGAAGAACAAATGAAAATGCACAGTCATGAAAAGTTCCACGGACATTAAACAGTATAGGTGCATTTTTAATTGTCATATTTGTCGCAGGGGGGTTCAACCAGAAACCTATCACTCAGTTCAAGCTACAAGTGATAGAGCCACAAAAAAAAAAAAAAAAACCATAACAGAAAATAACACCAAGACTATAAAAACGTAAACTCTAGAAAATGAAGAGCACATTTTACTGTTTCTTTTTTAAATATGTTCTCATAGATTTTAATAAGTGTAGGTCAAATGCTGAAAGTTTCTGAGCATATTTGATGACATTTTACTTGGCCATTGGTGTACCTATTTGAAGAGAGCAGTAGATTTTCCATGAGATTTCTATGAGAGTAAGATTAAAGTCGGATTTGACAGAGTTCCCACATGAGGCATCTCATCCAAAACAAGATCTACTAAATTTGCCAACAAGTTTGTTGCTGCCCTCTGCTGCTTCTCACTTTGGGGACTGATCCGATGCATTTATAAATATCTGGTGGCAAGTGAGATCACTAGAATAGTATTTATAGCGGCAAGCAGAGTTCAGGCACATGTATAGCAGAATCCAGCCATAAGTCAGGGTAACTATATCAGCAATTTCTCAGCCCTTGCTTTGCTCTGACCATGTGTTAGCTATTGGAAATCTGCTTTGCAACTGAACATTTTCTCCTTCAGGAGAGAAAAGTACTCCAGTTTTATGTCTTTAACTATCAAAAAGAACTAGTATCAAGTTTCTGGTTTGCCAGATTTTCATTTTAACAATTCATTGAGCTTCGTCAGCTTCATGGAAATAGAGTTGGGATTTTTCTAACTCATGAACACAATCAAGTTTTATAGCTATCTATCTTAACTTGGTCTTGACATTGATGGGAATTGCCTGATTTTACTCCATTGATGTCAACATTTCTGCAGCCATTTCAAAATCAGGTCCTGTCCTCAGGTATAGCAACAGACTCCTGGTTTGCTTCAGCAGTGTAAAACAGACTCAAATAAGAGTCCATTATTTCACATCATAATTTGTGAGTTCATCGATATAAAGGCCATTATCAGAAAAGCCACAGAACATCATGTGGGCTGCGGTGCATGTCAACGTTGCGGTAATTCTGTCATGATTATTTTATTAAGTGCATATTAGCATCAGCCCAGTTTGCCTTGCAGTCAATCATCCGGGGCAAAAGGGAAGAATATAGCAAAATTGAAATATACTATAGGCATCTTGTCAACCTTAACGAACTGCAATTAGCAAAACCTGCCTTTTCTTGCTTCAGAGGTGTCAGAATTTATGCTCTATCTAGACATGCTACTTTTAAAACACTGTCATCACCGCATGGCAGCCTCTCATTTTATACCACTTATAAGCAAAACATCCTTTGGCCTCTGCTGTGGGATGAGCAGCTGTAAGGGTTTGTTCTCCTCTTGCATTTCTTTGCAACTTCACAGAAAGTCTCTATTAAATGATTTCAAAAATCAAGGCCACTTTATTTTCGCAAATGAATTAGCCTGAAAAAAAATCATCTACAAAAAATAATTGAAGATGCCACATAGAATTATTTAAGACTTCATTTCTCTTCCAATTACAGTTTGATAGATTCACTTTATATGACATCTATGGACAACACTAAAAACCTTCATTTTCATCAAATACCAACTTAATGTTGACAGAGCCTAATTGAAATCCATAGTGTCACAAATTACATAGTACTTACCCTAGGAGTAGAATTACACTAAAACTACAACAGAGATGCCTATATAGAACTGCCAGAAAATCTTACACTTCTTTTAGGCTACAACGAAACCGTCAGCTCACAGTGGTTATAGATTAATCTGTCATTTTTCTGGCACTTTTGCATATTAATTTATGATATTGATCGTGCAGAGCCGTGGGGTGCGTAAGGGTTAGCTTTGAAAATAAAAACCATTCAAATATTTTTGCAATACCTGTCACTTTTTAGACTTACATTGAACCGTCCAGAGTTCTTGCTTATAGTATTGATTATTCTGTTAGTTTCTGCTATGACTTATTCTTACAGGTGTCTTACAGCCATAAAATAGTATAACATTTAATCCACATCCCACACTGCAGCTTCATAAAATCTGCCTTCTAATCCTGCTCGTCAGGAGTTACAGAGCTCAGGTAAAAACCTCATGTAAAATGTCAACTCCAATTTTTATTTGTTTTCAAGTATGTTTTAATTAAATATTGAGGCGTGAAAAATGTCAAAACTACCTCTTCATAGATCCCTGAATGCAGTTGTGATTAAAATGACACCTATTTATTTATTTAAAATGCAATCAACAGCGTAAACTCCTAAGTGGAAGCGGGGAGCCAGGAACAAGACACTCGAACCACAACGGATACTTTACAGGTGTCCCAAGGATGCTGCTCCAGGTGGTTCTGCTGGTCCAGACCGCACAGACCAAGCAGTGAGAGGTACAGAGCTCAGCACCTCAAATGGGTTGTAGTTGCTGGTAGCTTGTTATCCAGAAACTACCAGTTAGTATAAGTCTCATGGAGTATCTAGTATCCCCGCATTCTTGCCAAAATCAAAACTGATTACTACTTGAGTCCACCAGCAGCCTGAAACAACCGAGGTGTAAATTCACACATCCACCAGAAAGAGATATTAATTTTAAAGCTGTCGAGAAGACAGAGATTTTAAGAACAGAATTCTTTGATTCTCAGTAGATGAAGAAGGAATATCAAAACCAGAGTCTTGTCTGCTGTCACACTGGGTGGAGCTTGACGGTATCCATCAAACTCTCATAGCTAATTGGCATAGAGATAATGAACAGTTCAGGGTGAAGGTGACATAGAAGCAGAGAAAGCTGCAGGAACAAATATACGTTCTTTTTGAGTATGTGCACAGGACAGTATTAGATGCTGGTTTGTCCTGCCATTGACTAGCTCTTACTTACAGTCCCATACCACAATATTGCAATAATCAGGCAATTTTTCCAATGCAACTCCCCTCACCCCATCTCTCATTCTACAAAGAACATTAAACCAAAGAGCAATGAATTCAGTCACAGGTTTCCTCTATGAAAATATGGTATTGTAGCTTGAATACAGATCTACTAAAATTATTTAGTCCTGTAGCATTTCGCTTTAATTCTGCAATCGCTTCTAAATTAATATGAAATTCTTGACATGAGCTCTATTATGAATGCATCTATTAATGCTACCTGTATGAATGGTAGAGGTATTAACAGTGGTTAACTGCTGATTGTTTTGCCTATCATGTCATTTCGTTAACATGCAAAAACAACTAGCCTTATTAAAGCATGTTTTTGAGTCTCTAACTTCAGTCAATAAATCTTTATATTGTATTTTCTAGGACTGAGGAGTCTGAACAGTATCATGCAATTGTCATGCAAGTAAACTAAGTATAAATAAACTACTAAAACAGACTACCAATTAAAGATATAAAAAAGCCCTTTATTAGCTCCAGTGTTAATATTGTTTACTTGGCTAGAATCCTAATAAGCAAGGCAGGTGATCAGCAATTCCATTTAAGTAATGTAAGTGCCATCCTCTCGCTGTTACACTCCCCCACAAATAAAGAAAATACACTGGTAGGTTGATCAGACAAAGGAAAGGGTGTTCCACAGCACAACTTTGATAACCAGAAATGAATTAATGTTCCTACAGTGCTTTAGAAAGCATCCCACCAATGCTCTTAAAAATCAGCTGAGCTGTGTTCATATGCAATGAACACAGCACTTTACATTTAAAATCACCGCTGCCCATTCCAGCAGGACGGGCTGCAATTAAAAAGGAGTTAAGAACAATCATAATCTGGTTCAGAATTAAATGCATCTTCATACTACTGTTAAAGATTGTAAATTAAATAGAAGATGACTTCCTACCCATAAGATTTGTACTAGTACCTGTGCCCTGATGCATATAAACCAGCGAGCTCATTTATTAATACGTACAAATTGATTAGAAATGCCCTGACATCCCCCTCACCAGATACCCTCTGTCGCTAGGACATCACTCTGCTGGAATGAGAGATGCCAGCGTACCCCAGGGTTACGCACAGCCTGCCACAGCACTCCAACCTATAGCAGAAGAGTCCAGCAACTTACACATAATAGCAGTTGAAGAGGTTAATGGCTATCCTACAGCTGATGCAAAGGACAAAAAGAGCTGTCATTCTTCCTGGGAAAATAACATGAGGTCAAAATAAACGCGAATTACTCAATTTACAGAAGGTCAGACTAGCCAATCTGAATCTATAAATTTTCTCATGCTTAGATTCAGTTTCCTCTGGCCTATATTCAAGCTTGCTTGTAAATGCATTTTGATTGTGTCAATGATCACACTGATAAATGGATACAGTGCACAGGATAGAGTCTGAAACATGTTTATCTACAGAAGACCACAAGATTTGAACTTACGTAGCCTGAGATGCTTAATTATCTACACCAAGAAAATTTTCTTCAAGCAAACACCAAGATGCTGTCAGAGATCCAGAGGGCATCCTTGCCTTCTTCAATCCGATGGAGCACAGGTGATTTTGGATGCCTAATTTTGATTATCATTCTTTGCAAACTCAGGAATCCCACCGTTCTTGGACCTTGGCTGGGATTGTGAAGATAATGCCATAAAATTGGAAGGATAATAATAGCCAGAGAAAAAGTAGAACAGCAATTCTGAAGCCAGACCCTTGTGTCAAAACAAGGGCTTTGTACTGGAAAAGTAAACGAGCTTATGGTCTTTTTAGAAAAGTTAGTGCCTTCTCAGAAATACTGGTCAGGGGCACACAGGTTTTTCCTATGGTTCCACGATTCTTCAATGGATGCAAAGCAGGAGGAGGGGAAGACATTTACTGACTCATAGGCAGCTGGAAAAATAATGATATCATCCTTCTTTTAAGTCTGCTTTATAATTTTCTATCTATGGGGAGTAGTCTAATCTTCAGAGCACACTAGCCAGACCAATTAAGACTCCATAAACATCACGCTGAAAAGGAGACTGTCTCTCCAATAAACATCTACTCTAATATGATCACATTTCAATGCAGAGAGGGAGGAATGAAAAAGGAGAATGCCCATGTTTGATACGTTTATAAATTAAAGTTTTAAAGAACCCAGAATAAAAGGATGTAGCTCCACAAAGAATTGCAGCTGTAGGGAACAAGCTGATGTACAAAACCTTTCATCACTGCATAGCTGGGGGTCATTAACACAGAGGCCTTGGGCTAGGGCATTAATTTCCCTAGCTGTCTAAAAGTGAGAGATGCACAAAATAAGCTTTTAATTGCATATTTAAACAATGATTGAGGCTGTACCGGGTCTATGATTTGAGGTTTTGTTTTAGTGGGGTTTTTTGTGGTGGTTTGGGTATTTTTTAGTCTACTTGTTTTCACCTATGGTGTGATTCATTTGACTTGCTACTGCCAGGAAAAAAAAAATAAATAAAATAAAAAAACCCACACAAATTGGGTGCATTGCCATTCTAATAATCTAAGTGTAGACATTAGCGTTTATCGCATCTTGTAGGCAAGGAAAGGAACAAGATAGCTGAACACAAGCTCTAGTACCACTGCCTCTAAGTGCTAGACCACCCATACCCAGATAAATATGGCACAGTCTTGAGTCATTGCCTTGCAGCCCACTCAGCTGAACCAGTTCATTATAATAGCTTATTTGAGTACCTAATAAAATTACAGCATTTATGAAAGGTACCATGCCCCTACGCTTCCCACAGAAGTACATTTTTTGATCCAACAAAAGGCTATTTCACAAAGCCCTATGATAACATGAATGTAAAGAAATCTTTTACACTTTGAACAGGAAAAAATGTGTAGGTAATTTTATCTGGCCTATTTTTTTTCTTTTTAAATCTCTTTGAGAAATAAGTTTCAGTGATATTTTGAATATGTTGGCCAATTGAGTGGGTTTGCAAAATAAAGACAGATGGCAATGGATTACCCAAATGTCTCATTGTGGGAAGTCAGCCATGTGCTGCGCCTCCAACGTGACTGTTTCTGAGCTCCTACCCTGCTCACATACCACCTGCTGCTCTACTATGGGCCTATATGGTAAGAAGAGGGGTGTTGTGGGTGACCACTATTTCTACCAGCTATGGAACAAGAAGAGGATGGTGTGGGAAACCCTATTCATACAGTTTTCAGGACAATGTGTGGGTATGAGTGGTCAAGTCCCATTCGCTTTGAAGCTGCTAGATGTTAGTGTGACTTTGAAATCACGGATTTGAAGAAATCCTTGGTGCTCTGGGTGATTTCTGAATTTGTCTAAGCACAATGTGAATCATGTCAGCAGCTACTCAGCATTGTCTGGAAGCCCTGGTGGCCCTGATTCTTCACTCACAAAGCAATGCCAGACTAGACCCAAATTAAAGGGAAAGCGTAAAATTACAACCAGTGCCTGGGTGAGACACAGAAGTACAAATCACAGCAGTAACCAAACAAACTTTCCAGGATGTCCCTCAGACAAAAGGCAGCTCATGCGCCCACTGTCTGGAAAAAGAAACTCCCAGGCAATGCCATTTGGGGAACCAAAATCATTGTTACCGCTGCTCTAAAGCAGCCTCTCTTAACAAATGCATTTTAAAGAATAATGAGTATTGGAATATCACTTCACATATCTGGTTCTTTCCACTGCAGCACCAAAGAGGTTCATTTCAAGGGCTGACTGATGGTATAACGGAGCTAAAACTTTGAACTGGACTGTTCTTCCCATTCTTCTTTTCTTTAAATAGACAGACCAAAAGACAGGAAGAAGTTCCCAGTCTCTAAAGCCACATTTTATTACAAAAGACAAAAATAATAAAGTAAAAGATCAGCCCTTAAATATAAAGAAGTCTCAGGTCTGCTGAGGGAGACAAAGGCTCAGAAACAACCCCCTCCAGCAGCCCCAGGAAGGATGACAAGTCCCTCCTGCGGTGCTTTGCGGCACAGCTCCCCTCCTGCGCTGCTCGGGTCGGCTCTGTGACCCGAGCTGAGCCCCAAATCCCTCTCGGGGCTCAGTCTCTGCTCCCAGCAAAGTCCCTGCTGACACCACTGCCCTCCCGCCTCCCCAGAGCTCCCCTTCCCTGCTCCCCTGGGTGGCCCAGGCGCAGCCCACAGGACAGAGCAAATGTCACTGTTTTCTCTCACTGCCAGCTGCACTCTCTCCAAAAAAATCTGTAGGGTTTAGTGAGCTGTGAACCAAAACCTCTACCGGTATTCTGAGACAGGCTCATAAATGTTGCTGCAAGAGCATGACAGATTTCCCTTCTCGAGGCTGTATTCGTTTGCATCCTCATTATATCCTTACCTGCCTGATTTTCCCCAATTTTTCCACACAAGCTCACGTTGCCAACTCACTACAGCAACTTTGTGCTTTGCCAGAGCTGCTGCAGCCAGACTTGAGTTCTGCATGCACCAAGTCTGTGCGTAGTTTGTTCTGCAAATTCCTTCCTCTAATGCAGCTCTTACCATGTTCAGGTGACACTTATTTTCAGACTGCAATTCAATCCTCCCCCATTTTCTATAGCCATAACAGGCCATACTCAGTCACGTGTCATTTCTTCCCCATAACATTGAATAGTTGACCTATAATGCTTTAAAATACTGTGGCTACTTAAAAGTTCCCGGTCTGAGCTGTGACCAAACCACACAGGGCATTGATCCTTATGTCCCTGTCCTTTGCCATCTCCAACTTACAGCAATCAACTGCTATGAGCCCAGGGAGGTTCAGGGAAGGAGGCGGCGTCGCTGCTCTGCAAGCCATGGCTCTGTAAAACACACCCTGTCACCCAACACAGCTTTGAGGAAAAATGGCATTAGTCTATTTTTGTATCTGTACAGATAAGCTCAGGCAGTTTGCATCTTCCTTACAGCACTAGCAATTCTACACTGTCTATGCAGACTAATCTTCAGATAACATTCACACAGACTGGTAGTCATTCTCTTCTTTTTGTACCTCATATTCACACGTAATAATGAAGGAGGAAAGAGGCTGTCAAATGCAATAAGAAATCTGGAAAAACAGCTTTACATTTCAATTACTTTTACAGATCCTTAGGACTGCTTTGCAAATGTCTCCCTCACAACTTCAGGAAACCATTTAAACCATCACCTTCCAAGGGCAGCCAGTTCAGACATTCCTACAGCCAAGTGTCCCCAGTGTGACCATCTTTGCATTAAACCACCGAAACTCTGAGTGACGAATTTAGAGCAGCTAAGCCATAAATCTATTGTTGCATTAAGGGATTTCCTGTTAAAAATGAAGAGGCTTGTTTCTCTCTTTTGTGATATGACTGAGCACTGGGATCCTTTAGTGTAGATAATTAACATACCAGGATAAATCATTTTTTTTGCCAGTCAGTTTCATTCATGACCCCTGTGACACAATATGATGATTAGGAAATCTCAGAATAAAACTGTCAGTCAATTCAAACAAACTTTAAAGTATTACAGAACAATAAGGATGCATAAAATGTTGGCTTATAAAATGTTTGGCTTTTGTTTGGTTGGTTTTTAGTGTGTTTTTTTTCTTTTTTTCTAAAGGAAATCTGAGTGTGCAAACATTATTAAAAACAACAGATGTGCAGCTATTTTATGCAACATATAAAACCTTTTGCCTTTGACAAGATTAACACGAGGGCTGAGACTTTCATACAAGCAAGACCAAAAAGCCTTACTATAAAAATGTCAGCTCCACTGCAATAACAACCTAATATCTGAAATACCCTGATCTGTGGGAAGAACAGAACGAAGTTGAAGATACTGAATTAGCCAGTGCCAGTTTGGAAGGGGATGGGGGAAATGGAAAACCTTTCCCACCGTGCTTCACATCTCCCTGGATTGTGCCCTGTGCTCTTTGATCATGCAGGCAAACAGCTCCTTTGACAAGGGCATCACATGCCGCATTACTATATTTTTACCTATGTTGCAGTTAATCAGATGAAATGAAGAGGATCATTAGGTTAATTAGGAAAACAAGGCTCACTAATGGTTATCAGCAACAGATTGCACAAAACAGGCTTCAGTGGATAAAATATAGTGGCAGCTATTGGCACAGGGTATCCACAATTATTTAAATCAGCCTCGGCTGAAGAATGAGTAAAGTCCAGTCTAGTAAAGCACATAATGCACAGACAGCCATCCTGACCTCAATGCTCACACGCAAAGGCAAAGTCTGACCTGAAAATAATTCCTGAAAAAAGAGCACGAATTACAGCCTTGTTCTGCAAACCTCTTCACAATTTGGAGACACTTCCATTAAATTTCATATTCCAAATTTATAGTACGAAGTTATCTCAAGGAGAAATTAAAAGTTGCCTAATGTACCATGTGCAGCTCAGCTTTGACTCAGACTCTATTCTGGATCATTACATTATGCAAACTACTTCATAAAGCTCCATAATCCCCTTAATGCAGCCCACACTGGTTTAAGAATTAAAAATCACTATTGTTTCCATTATCCTTTTAATTGGATGATGGCATGACTAATATACAATATAAAAGTCAACTATTTAATCACACATAATCGTCCTGTTTTACATTTTATTCATGCCAGGTATTTCTAAATTCAGATGTTATATTGTCAATTAACATAAAATTTATAGCTTTTAGCTTTTCAAACACACATTACATCTGAATCAGTAAAATATCGAAGCAAGATTGCAATGCATGATAGGAATGCAATGTGAAAATAAATAGTTGCGTACCCGACACTAGATGTTCTAAACATTTCATGTCAGATTGTTATGACTCCTCTATGCGTGTGAGAGAGACGGGGAGAGAACACAAGGAGCATTCTCCCTAATAACAAGGCTTGTTGCATTGGCATCAGCTGCAACGCTCCTGGGAAACCAAGAAATTCCTCCCTGCTTCTCTGCAAGAGGGTGAATACAAAAAAGAATGACAAGAGCTTCTACTCAGCAGCACATAAGCACCTGCCTTACTAAGTGATTTGATGAGCTGATTTCTATGCTAAATTGAGCGCCATATACTGTTGCAGGAAGGAAAAAAAAGGCATCGGAAACTCATCTAGCAATGTTCACTCTTCAAGAGAAATTCTTTCTGGCTGAAGCAATTCCCCATGCAATATTACACTGATTCTGTAAAGATATCATCTGAGATTTTATAGTATTTAAGTGACTGACTACATAAATTATTTGGTTAGAGAAAGAACTACACATGCATTGTAGCAGACAGTATCAAAACAGTGCAAAAATATCCAAGATTAAGGTACACAGGCAGTTCTTTCTGAATTGTCAAAGGAGAGGCTAGACAGTACATTTGTAGTCAATGCTCAAGTGCCTTGTCTGAGTCATTTTCTCAAGCATCTCAAACAGAACTACTCATTAATTTTTAAATCATTCTTAATAAATATTGATTTGCTAATCATCTTGCGGAAACAGTTCTGCCTTTTTTTGTGGTGTTGTTTTCCTGAGGAATTTTCTGTTCTGCAGAAAAAAAATAAACAAAAAGCTTTAAGTTGCTGAAAAGTCATGTTTTGAGATTTTATTACAGATGTCTTCATTTAGACTTCAGAATTATAGGATGTTTTTAATCTTTGTACTAAATGTAAAAGGTTAATATCCCAATGAAATGTCTTCATTAACTTAGTGCATTCTTTTTTAGAGTCAGTTCACAAACGATTCAAAGGTTTGAACCTTATATTCCTGCTCTCTCTGTTCATTAGACAGAAAAGCTTTTTCTTACTCATTCTAGTTCCAGCCCGTCTCATATTCCCCTTTTAAAGACCCACTTGTCTGTTCTCCTCATGGTGAAATATTCATGGATTGCAATTTATGCAAAGGAATTAGTTTAAAACAGAGTGCTTCAAAGTTTCTATAAAATATGGTAGACTTCTTGAATGGTAGAGAGAACACTAAACCTATAGAGGACTCATTTATCTGGGAGGACACAGTGTGAAATATCTGAAATGCTCCAGTATTTATTAAGAGAAAGTTGAGTTTTAAGCATTAGAATACAGTTTGGAGTAAGGGAAAGAAGGTAATTTTTTCATAATAAAGTAAAAATAAATTACATGCAATTTAGATTGTAAAGCCATTACAGAAAGCAGTAGTTATTAATATCTATATAACAACATTATTATAAAAAAATAGTAATTGGCTTTGTTATTAGAAATAACTAGTAATTGGCTGAGCTGTAAAATTATAAAGCAGTCAGATGAAGTCAGGCTTCTCCTAAATTAAATAGCCACCGACAAAACAGACACAAAACCACATCAAATGTGTAGAAGTGAAGCGTAATCTGACACAAAACAGGAGGAAAACCAAAACAACTATTGAGAAAAGAAGTCTGCTGAAGACCAGAAATGCCAGGAGTCCACAATGTTTGCCAAACACGGTTTCTAGCGCAATTCAAAGAGTCTCCCAGTCCGTCACCCAGAGAAATAAACAAAGCTTAGATGTTGCTAGGTTTGCCAAAAAATAATAGGCTTTTCTAAAAGAAAAGGTGGGGGGGTTTTGTTTGTACTTTTTGCAGTAACTGCATAGCGTGGCACATGTAGTTTGTTTATGAAAGATTTTTTACAGTTAAGTGAGAATTGCCTTGTGAAGAAGAGGTTCATCCTTCACCTGCAAGGTATTATAGCTAAATTCTGACAATAGCTCTTGCAGAAGCTAAGAAATTTGTTGTGCTTTTTACATTATAGTTGTGCTGGAAATTCTAGGCTGGTTCCTAGAATTACTATGTGAAATCTATGGCCTCCCGGTACAGAAGGTTTGAGGGACATGTGCACATAAGAGAGCCCAGGTCAAGGCCTCTGGGGACGAGGCCAGGTCAGTGACCAGAGCTTCCCATCCCACAGAGGTTACAAATGAGCTGCTTCCCAGCCCTGTTCTGCCCCACCTTCTGAACAGACCCAACGGAGCAAAGGAAACTTCTTGTCCTTCTGTCTGCACTTATTCATTTCCTCCTCAGCCTGGTGCACCCTCTGCTCCCCATGTTCCCCATCAACTGCTTTGATCACCTCTCTTAAAAGGGAGGTGAAATAATTGAACTTTTGAGCTTTTGCACAGATTGGCCGCTGAACAATTTGCCCCTAGAGATGTCCCTGTCAATGTAAAGCCAAGATAGCTTCCCCAAAGTATTTAAAAAACAAGGCAAAACCAAAATACAACAAAAAACTCCAACCTGCTGCAAGAGCAACAGGGTTCCTGTCCTGAAGGTGAGTTGCAGAAGCTTCGATGAATATCGATACGGTGCCTGAGAGGGAATAAAAGCCTTCCTGAGACTGAAACAAATGAGTGTCAGCACCACCACAGCATGAAAGAAAACATAATTCTTTGCTCATATTTCCTCTTTCAAGTGGGTGGAAGGTAGCCCTCAGCATCCTTAAGTACCTTTGTCTACAGTTTGTTTGTTCATTTGGTTTTATAGGTATGGTCGTTTTTAGGGCTTTAATGTGTTTTCTAGATTCAATAAATCTAAATAAGTATTCATAAAGACTTCTGTTTCCCCAGGATTGCTCCTTTTTATGTGCCTGCATGATCTCTACCAGAATCATTTTACCTTTAATTAGTATCTTTTGTACAATGCTACCACACAGTGTTGTTTAAGAACCACATGTATCATTGGCTTTTCCCGTCTAAAATAAGAGGAATAAAATCAGCATGGCACGGCCCATGTTGAATCACAGATGGCTTAAAACTGGATCTTATTGAAAAGTTCTAGAAGTTATTAGAATATTTTATTAGCTAAACAATAAGAACAGATTCAGCTTCAAGTTTCAGACACTGTTTCTGTGTTTGGTAGGGTTTGCTGTTGTTTTTTTTCCAGAGCAATTTAAAAGTATATTTAATTTAAAAAAAAAAAAAAAATTACAATTCACTCCATAGAAATTTTCCTTTCTTTTTGTTTCTTGCTTTGCAAAGTCCATTGAAATGAATAATTGAACTGTTTGCAGTAAGATTTGAAAGGGAAAAAATAATGTAGAACAACACAAACACTTACATAGAAACAGACCAAAAGAATACTTTGAGTCTGGTAAACAAGCACTGCAATCAAGTCTGCATGAAAAATACATGCAAGTGTCTAATAGAAGAGAACCCAGATTTCCTTGTTTCTATAACGTTAATATCAAAGAGAAAAAAATATTGATACCATAATTGATACCATTTCAATGTGAATCAACACCAGCCAGTGCCAGCAACTCTTACTTCACATTTCAAGTATTCTGGGCTCTGATATGAACTGGCATTTCCCAAGAGCGATATCACACGATATCCTGCTGGGAAGAACATCCAGAGCCTGCAGGAGATATCCGAAAAGCCACCTAACAAGTACCTCATCATATTGAGATAAAAAGGAATTTGGGTGGCTTGAGCTTGCTTTTGCTTGGGACGTTCACTACTAATTCAACAGGTTGTTTTGGTTTGTTTTTCAGGCTTTGCATAAATTGTTCTGGGCCCTGCTCAAAGCAGTGCAGTCCTTTGAAAAGAACAGATTTGGAAAATGATGATGGGTTTCCAGGGTAGTAAGGGTTAATTTTTCTATTGATTTTTCGAGTGTAACTGACTGCTTCATGTATTCAGAATGAAGATGATGGTAGAAATAGATAATAATGTTAATGAAGCTTACTAGTAACATTTAAGGGCCGGTCATGAAGAGATACCATTGTGCTATGCACACTGAGTAGTGAACTATTCCTGCCCTGAAGACATTCTGTGAAGAGAAAAAATACATGAACCAACGCTGACAAACATCAGCTGTTTTTCTCAGCGTGCAGGGAGGAGTCAGTAAAGATCAAGTAAAGGAATGGGAAAAAAGAAGAGGATAAATGAAATAGAACTAGAAAAAGAGGTGACGGAATGAAGTGGAAAAAATACTAAGGAAATACTCCGGTAAACAGCCAGGAAGAGGGTAAAATCCTGCCTGAGCTGCAGGAGCCCTGTGTGGTGCTGCTGCTGCTCCCAGCTGGGCTCTGGCTGCTGTTCCTCCAAACAGCAACAAAAAAAGCAGCGCAAAGGAGAAGAACACAGCCTCCTATCCAGAAAGGATATTACCCAAGTTAGCCTTAGAAACTCAGAAAGCATACACTTGATGAAAACACCACATATGGTCCTCTTTTCGTTTATAAGCAATCTATACTAGTCAGAGACTCAGAGTGGTATGAGCAGATTTCAAAGAAACGGCTTGGCTGCATTCCCTAAGAACCGCAATTGCCCAATTCCTTCATTCAAAAGGAGAAAGGATTACTCCTACATTTCTGGGTACAATTCAGAAAAAATAATTCAAAAAAATATACATATTCTATGAATCAAAATTATCCTTCTTCAGTGGATCCCCAAAGCACCTGTACAGTGAGTACAAAAACTGCTCTCCATTCCAAGGGTGCATGTGTTTGCAGGCAGGTGACATCTCAGCAACTTGCTAATGTAGTGAATTATACAGTGGGGAAAAAAAAAAGGAGGGTAAGAAATCCAGCTGTGACAGCAGGCACACGAAATGTAGGTAAAAAGTTTAATTACCCAAATGTTGTCAGCGCCACAGAGAAACTGATGAAAGATTAAATTCCCTTTTTAATCCCTTTGCATTTCCACCCCACGTGAACACTCGCCTCCCAGAAGTACAACTCTATTGTTTAAAGTTAAATAAAACCAAATACAGCCTGACCATTCCTCCTCAGCTTCACTTTGCTTCAAATCAACCTATGGCATCTCTAGTCTTGCTTCTTATCCTTTGGATGAACAAATGTGTTTGAGGTAAATAAGATTCTGTTTTCCTGGTATGCAGTCAAGTCAAGGGGAGATCATTCTCTGTGGAAGCTCTCTGCAGCTAATCAATCACAGTTTAAAGCTTAAATAATCATACATCCTCCAAAACACAAAAGTGCTGCAAGACCTACAGCAGCCACAGGCTTTGATTTGGTTTCTGTTTTAACAGCAAAGCTTCTAGAAATTTCAGCTGAAAAAACAATTAGTTCCATTGCCCTTGCTCTTCCCAAGCTCCTGCCACCTCCAAGAGGTCTAGCCCTTGTCCATCTGTCCCTTTGCTACATTCTCCTTCCTCCAGCTCCCGTCAAACAGCAGCAGGTTGTGTGCTGTAAGTAAGCGGAGCCAATTGCTCAGAAGAAACAAGGCTTATGGCAAAGTTTCTGCCAAGCTGAAGAAGCAGATTTTACTATGCAAATGGCAATTGCAGTAATCTTTAAAGAGAAGATGTTTACAAGCTTTAGGCAAGGTAAAAATAGACAGAAGAAAGCAATTAATTTATTATTTTCCCCTGTAAAGAATGGTATATAGGTAATGGCCCATTGTAAGCATGAATAATACTGAAGCCGCAAGCAACATGGTATAATTTTAACATTCTAAAGCCTTTTTTAATCAATCTTATTGATGTTCATCATATCCATAAAGCTCAAAAGAATGAGTTTACTAAACTTAAGGAAAATATAAGATCTCATTTTAGGCCTTTCAGTTTCTTCATTATGTTGCCATAATGTCATCAGTGTAATATATTTCAGCCTTTTGCCTCTGATTCAGCATTCATTTTTTGATTCTGCTGGGATCATATCTGGTTCTTTGAAGCAATGATATGACTTAGGATTCCTGCCTTACCTCCACTACCACATCCAGGAGAGGAGCGTGATGTGCTGAGAGAGGAGGAAATAATAATAATAATAACAATAAAATAAAAATTACCTTCTTTAGGACTGGGAAGTCAATGCTAAGCAGCAGAACATCTGGCATTCTGGCCTGATGGAGCTGTGGGACATTAACAGTGAAAGCAAGAGCTGGGACTGGTAGAAATAGTTATAAGATCTGTATGGCTTTGTGGGAAGACTTCAGACAAAGATTTGCCAGCTTAGCAACAGGTTACATTCTGCTGAGTCTGCAGCGTAAAGTGAGATCCGGAGAACTGCGTTGTCTCTAGGACAGAGAGGTCAACGAATCTATTACATGTGAAACCCCAGACATCTGGGCAGACCTACTGAACAGCACATGGCTATTCCTATGACAGTGTCGGGAGCCTGCTGAGCACCTCAGTACAACGATTGCAAGACACAGTTTATTTAAGCCAGTTCTTCCACAGAAGATAAGCAATGTTGTAGTCTAAGAAGTGTAAGGTAGAGGAGCAAGCTGTAATGGGCAAGACCAACTTTGCATCTTCTTCTGAACCAGCATCTTGCTGTGTAGTTGATGGTTTTAACTACATTACCCAAGGTGGAGCAGCTTCACTGGAGGCACTGGAGTCTTTATGAAGGGCTCATTCGAAAGAGCCAAGTCCAAATCCCCACCCCCAAATCAGGCAGGAAAGGAATTTAAACTGCAGACCCTTAAGCCACTGGGCTATAGGGCAGTGAGGAAGAGCTTTGGAAAGACATTTTGCCAAAGTGTCATTCAAAGCCAGGTGGGAAAACAAGGGATTTGTTACTGTGCTAGGGCTCATCCCATGTTCTCATGTCTTCTTTCCAAATGCCACCCTCCTCTCACAAAACCAAGAGAGATCACTGCACAAGAGCTGAGATTTCATTAAAATAAACAAAGTTTAAGAACATAAATACATTGAACTTTGACAAGGTTTTCTGCATGAATGAAATATCAGAATCATTTTAGACTTGCCTTGCAATAGATACGATAACAAAGGGAAAGAAACAAAACAAAATGAACATGCACACACAGGGAATTGTTGATCTGATTGATTTTGTTTTACTTGAAAAGTTTGTGTTTTACCTGCAAAGTTTTCAAAGTCATCACTGAGCATCTAAAGTGAAATTATTCAGAAGTTGTTTGTAACCACATGCTTGCCCTCAATCTGCCTCATTTTAGGTTGCAATTCCTTGGGGAGAATGACACTTTTTTTTCTTTTAAAGAAAAAAAGCAGAAAACAATGGTTTGGAATCTTGCCACTTTCTTATTCTATGCCCAACTAATTGTGTGCAGACCAAAAAAATTGTGAATACATAATTTGAAGCACGACAGCATGCAAATATATTCAACAATTCATCTTGCTTAGGAAGCCTAAGGAAAAAGGCAAACTGAACAAAAAGTGTGTGAAGCATTCCAAATGCATCTTGCTATGTTTGCAGTGATCACTTAAAAAAAAGAAAGGCATAAAGGATGAGAATTACGTTACCTATTTCATAATGACTTTGTAAACCAGTGATCCAAAGAAAATGAGACCATAGTTAGATGTTCACCATCAGTGCTGCTTAATGAGTTTTAAAGAACATTATGAAGCTTTGAAGTTCTATTTTCTCTGCTAAATCAGATATGTAGTCTATTTTTCAATATATAATATAGTGAAATATGTAGAATTCATATCTATAACCTTTCCGTATTAGGCAATTAACAAAGTGAAGCCTTTTCTATACTAGAAGAACACAAGCATAACCCACACGCTCAACCAGACAAAAATCCAAACCTACATGCTTCCAAATTAGTAGCTACCAATAACTAGTGCCTATCAAAGGTTAATCAGAAAACCAAGCTTTGGACACAGCCTTAATAGAAGTTGTTTATATTCCATTCAAACTTTTTTCTCTACTCTCAAGAATCCAGTTGTTGCATTACTTTTATACACCTGTTAGCTATAGTAAGTACCCAGGTAAGTCCCCAGAGACCTGAGCAGCAATGTTCAAATATGCGCCACATCCACGCTCTCACAACTGGGAATGAAATCCAAAAGTGACCCAAGTCAGGTAACTCCTATTACTTTCTACTGTGGCTTATCATAGGATAATTAAATGTTTCCAGAACTTCACAGGAACTGTTCTTATTTAATCAAAATGCATTATGGTTCCCAAGACTTAGGTATTCAGCATACGTTTTCAGGAAATCTTTCTCATTTAAGGCAGATGTTTATAAGAAGGTTTTTCTTTTGGATAAAGGTCACTAGCTACAGTGGGACAGGTCATTCTGTGCCACACAGCAAATTGTTTCTTTGACTCCACACAAGATTTAATATCCTGTGAATCAAAGCGTAACATGCTTTTTGTTTGCTTACAAAGAGCTTTATCACAAGCACGCACCAGCGGTTACTGGTAGAGCAGACCATAACTACAGTGAGACAGACAAACCTCTGTATCCTAACAGTTCCAGGCAGTGGGCAGCATCTACTAAGTAGACACAGCACAGGAAAGAAAAGCAATGACTTCAGCCAGAATAGTAGAGACGTCCTTTCTCTGTCGTTCATAACAACACTTCTGCTTTTGGCCCATTTTTCTTATCTTCGTTGGGTGGTTCCATGGAGGGCAAGATATGTTTTTCCCATATCCTCTATCTAACCAATTTGAAATGTATTAATCTGAACAGCATCTAATGAAGGCATAAAACCCATGATAGTGACATTTGTGTTGGGGAAGTACACAGGATATCAGAACTTGATCTAATATCTCCTGATAGTTGTGGCTGATTAAATGCTTAACCTCTCAACTTCTTCTTTCTTCTTTATTTAACAGTTGATGCAAAATGAAAATGAAAACCTTGTTAACAAAGGCAAAAGACAGAACTCATCACCATGTATTATAGCTCAAGAAAAAAAACAATCACAATATTTAAGCTTCCATGACCAATTACTACCATTTTTATCCTGCCTGTCTTCCACACCCACCAAGAACCCCTGTGCTGTTTGCAAACCTTGGGAAAAATCCCTGGGAAAAACACACCAGCAGAAGAGGCTGAGCGTGTCCACTCAGAAAGGCTATAACCCTAGATGTGGTCTTTGAGGTGTTATCAAGCCCTTTATCAAAATGCATTAACTTTGGGTTAGCTATTAGAAAGAAATGGAATCTGACTGCAAGAGGAGGCTTTCTAACAATTGCCAGATAAATGCGGTGGGACCTGTTTGTCAGCAGCTGCAACCCCCACACACGCCGCTGCATCTCCCACTATGCCTCTTTTTAGAGCCCATAACTGTGAATACCAAGTGCCTGCTGTGCAGCCAAAGGCACAGAGGTCTTCACAAGCAGAAGGTTGAGAGACACCTCCATTGACTGCTACCGAGTGCAACGGAGCCTAAACCCACACCAGGACACAAACAAGGAGATGCTTTAGAGCAGGATGGCATACAGAGTTTTAAGAGCTAATTGGCTATAAATAATTTAATCACAGAAAACACCAGGACAGCAGAACAGAGTCATAGTTTGGAACAATTTTGCAAAAGATAATAATAATCCTATTATTTCATTAGCAGTGCTCTTTAATGAATTCATATTCAATTTCAAGGTCTTACATTCACAAAGTATTCGAGAAGCCTCAGCTATACTCAATCTAAAGACATTTTACAAGCAATCACTGATCTAAATTCCACTTGAGTTATTCTTTACAACATAACATACTTAAAAGGTATCAAAGTATTAAATATAGTACAACAAACAGTGGTATTTAATTCAGTTATATAAAATATTTTCATCTCCGCTCAAAAGATAATGCAGATAGCAATTATGATAATAGTGCAGATTATACACTACAGCACCCATAATTTACCTGCTACAATTTTACCAAGGCAAGCATTCTCCAAGTCTCCACACTACATGTCTATTTGCAAATTCACTGTTCGACCTGCTCCCTCTGATGTTAAATGTATTCATACATATTGAAATGAAAGCTGAGAAAAGTAAGTATATGACCATAGTTGCCTATTAGAATATGTGTCTCACAGAAAATATATTAACAGTGAGCTTTTGGTTATTAATATTAGCAGAGCACTATTGAAATGAGGAACGCTGTGCGCCTGTTCTGGACAGGTTCCAAGGCTGGTAATTGCTTTCTGCATACTAGAATCACCTCTGCATTTAGAGTCAAGACCTCAGGTTCCCAGACACTGTAAGCTAAAGGAGACTTTCCAGCAGCTCGCTGGAGGAACTATCATGTGTTAAATGACTTATTATACTACAACAGAAAGCAGTGTCACAAGCCACTGTAGTGTATATTGCAGGGATTAGAAACCTGTAAGCGTGATTTAGAGGTGGCAAGCTGCAATCGATTTCTAAAAGAAAAAAAAAGAAAAGAAAAAAGGCACCTTCAGTTCTCACAAGCAGCTGTCCTTAAAATCTGTACTATTAAAACAGAAGTACACCCACAGAGAAAAGGGCTTTAAAAAAACATACTACACTTACTGACTTGCTGGACGTTCATCATATTGCTCTTGATTCATTCTCTAGCTTAGTTTAGCCTCAGCATGGAGGAGGAAAACTAAAGGACAAGAGAAAGATTCACACCTGTCTTTCAGGATCTCTTGTTACTCGTTTGCTCTGTATCATTAAGCATTGCAAATAGTGAACTTGCAGCCTGGACTGCCAGGGAAGATCAGCCTCCTAAGGAGGTAGGTGGGCATTCCCTCAGGAGCCACCCAAGCACATCAGGTGCCTGACTCCACTGGTTGCAGATTCCCAGCCTATTTCTGCAAATTGCACAAGGTCCCTGTCTGAATCTTTTCATGTTTTATAAATGCCTCTGTGAATTTAGCCTTGGCTACAGTAAAGAAAAAACAAAACACAAAGCCAATTAAAACAAGGCTTCCAAGTGATGTTTTAGTTTTCTTTCTTTTCACATAAATGTGTAATATAATGCTTTACCTTCCTCAAATGAATGTATTCTAGAAGGGCAAAGCATTGTATCCTACACTGTTATTGGACTGGATTTCCGAACACTCTCCAACAATAATTAATGAACACCGCCTCACTGCTCTTCTTTAATCTAGATAAGCATTAGCAATATTTTACACAGCAGGGAATAGGGGAACACAGGTGTTAAGTGGCTTGCCCAAGGTCACACAGCACAGCTGTACCAGAGTTAGGAACAAAATCAGTTCTCCTTCACAAGACACCCATCCACAAACTTTTAAAAATACTACTGAAGTAATGCTGATCCCCTTAAATTACAAAGCCCTGTAAGTGTTGATGTGCAGTCTGTGAACATCTTTAAAATCCCTGTGAAGAGAAGACTCTCTGTTTACACATCAGGTTCCCCTGAGGTGGGATGCAGAGCTAAGGAGAAGGGGAAAGGCTCAACTGTGCTGTACCAGCTGTGCTGTACCAGCCCTTCTTGCACCTGAGCTGTACCTGACCCACAAGCTATGCATGGAAAGAAGGGCAGGCTGGAGGAAAACGAGCGTGCTGAAGTACAAAATATCACACCACGCAGTAAATCCTTAAAAAAAATGAGAATTCTGGTCTGTATTAATCTTCTATCACATCATCCTTTCCTAAACGTGATATTAGTGGCCAAAGAGCAGCAAAGAGTCATTGAAAGTTATGAGGAAATAGCAGATTTGGGGGCTTCATTCTTGTGTCTGTTTCTTGGAAATGGGAGAACAATCTACACCAAAAGAAAAAAAAAAAATCAAAACCAAAATCAACCAAAAAAACAAACCAAAACCAACCAAAAAAACAAACCAAAACAACCCCCCCCAACTCCAAAAATAAAGGACCCCCAAGAAACTGTTATATTTCCTCTCTCCTAGATGGCTTCATGATCTATATTGTTAATATAATGATACAGCTTGTTCCAGCCTTCAATTGCTTGTCACCTGAACTTGACAGACTTCAGAAGGCACAAACTGGAGAGGGCAGGCAGCCAGGAATTACCAGAAACAACCCCCCTATCTTACTAGCAGGGGAGGTAAAACCCACAAAGTTTCAAATATCTATCTGTCTATTTAGCTATCTATTTAAAGAAAAGGGCTACAGACTCATGACAATGAGCTTGTCTTATTCTCTTACATCAGAAGTTACCATAACCATTAGTTTTTTATCAAAATTTTTGAACAACAATAAGGAATATTTGTACTCCTTATGATCTTCCAGCCATATTGTTTGTTAGCTGCACCATCCCCTGGTACCCTGATATTGCTGTATTGATGATGAAAGCATTTTGTTATACAAAGATAAAACAGGGAAGTTTTGTTTCATCTGCTTCCCAGGTACCAGGTAGTTTCTGATATCCTTCTTTACCAGTTCCATAATATCTTTCCACAGTTTCTTAACAAATAATAAGACTAATTAAGCATCATTTTGAAAATTCATAATCTGCTAAGGGGAGAAATGTTTCCAAATATTATGGAATTATTTAGTTTTCGCTTGAGCTGGTAGAGTTGGAAGCAGACTGTAGCTCTTGGCATTATTTACCATTGTTACCACAAGCTAAAACTTTATTCACAAGAACAGTTCTTCATAAATACCAGTAGAGACGCCAAAAAAATAGATTTAAGGCCCTATTGCCTGTAACTGAGCTCTTTATGAATAAGGATTACTCACAGGAGCAGAAGGTACCCAAGGAGACCACTAAATCAAAACATAGACTCAAAACCAAAAAGGAATATATTATAACAAGAAGAACAGGAGAAAAGTAATCAGAGCAGACATTTGGAGCTGGAGAAGAGTTTTACCTGTTGCTGGTAAGAAAGCCAGATTATTGCTGTATTAGGACCAGCCCATGCTCTCATGTCTTGGCCCTTGCAGAAGTCCTCCAGACATAAATTATCTCCTCACGTGCATATTAGAGGCAGGTGAAAGTGTGGGTACAAACAGCTGCTTTCAGCAGATTTCTGATGGCAGAGATTTTCTCTTAATCAGAATCTGCCAGTACACTTCTTTAGATCACTTTAAAATAGACTTTACGTTGTGTGATTTCCACTTGGATGATACAAATTTACCTAGTAAATTTGAGAATTTGATGCTGTGCTATGAAAATATGTGAATCATCCAAATGCAATGCTAAAAACCCTTATAACTACAGAAGACGATAAAAATTAAGCTTGTCAAATCAAACAGACCTACAGACGTTACATTAGTATGTATGACATGGCAAAATTCACAGCAAATAATTCCTGCAGATGTTGGAAATGTGATATTTAAGAGGATATTCTTTGACAAGTGGTAAGGGGATTAGAATAAGAAAAATGAGGTTAGGGTAGTTGCATTTCAAACTTTCATAGCTTCGTTGAAAATAAAAGTCTACAAACTGACCTTGCAGTTGGATTACTGGGACAGGTTCTGAATGCGAGATGGAATGATCACAAATATTTTTTACAGATTTTTACACATTACCAAGTTCCCTTGAACCTGAGCATCCACTAGTAAAGAAACTACAGGGGAATGAAGTGTGAGAGAGAACAACGTAGAGAAAGTGGGTGCTGCTGGTCTGTCATCCTGGATGATAACGAGACACGTTCATTCTCCAGGCGACACATCTTAAAGACAAAAGAGGCTGCACTTCACAATAATATCTTCTTATAGTCAAACTAGAAAACTTCTGAAAGAAGTCACAGCTTTAGCTCTGCTTGAGTGCCTGGATTTTCCCCTCATGAAAACAAGGTAATGGAGTGGAAAGCAAAGTAAGGGAGTGTGGAAGTACACCTGGACCTTCAAGTTCTGAGATATTCCCAGGTCCTTCAGTTTAGGTGCAGCTAATGATAATGCATCATAGGTCACAAGTATTAAAAGAATGTATGTATAACTTATGTCTGATAAAATGTTTAATATGGCTGTACTAGAAACCCTAATTACGTGTGGAAAGTTTAAAGTGAACCGTCCAGATTGTATAGTGACAATTAACCAGCTGTGACTAGGAACAAAGGGAAAATAGCCTGTACTAAAGAAGAAACAGCAATGGCATTTACATAATTTACATACATTCTGATTATTTGTAAATCAGGAATGGGAAATAACAAAGCTATTAGCTCCAGATAGGATCACTGGGCATTTGTGTTTATATCCAACACTTAATTCTGAAGTAATATAGATGGGTGTAGGTGGGAATGAAAGTCATCCGGAACTTAAAGAACTAGATAAATGCCATAAAAATAAAAGAAAGCAATCTTATATTTACAAGATTAAAAGCTCCCCTTCAAACTGTAGTTGCACAGACACAATTATTTGTTTTGGTTATATTTGAAAGGATTGTATATTGATACTGAGCATTTCCTGAGACGATTTTAAAACGAACAGTGTCTCAGCCTCTCGATTACTTCTCATTGGGATAATTCAGGGACTCATGGTTAGTAAGAGCACTTTATCTGAAAGGGTAGTCAGAGTGGAACCCTTTACTCATTCTGTGTAAAGAATGTTTCTTACATCTCATCGACTGTCCAATGTTTGATTTAAAGCAGGAATTTTTCCTCAATTTGATTTGCAGAATACAATTGCCAAGATCAAGAAAGACATTTTATTCTTTCTATTCCTATGGAAAATTTCAGCCTTTGTACCACCTTCAGATACAGTATCATATTCCTTTTACCAATTCATAATTAAAATAAGGCACCCTTGCTTCGCTATAGCCTTACACTGCAACAATACACATTAGTTAGAGATGTCAATGTATGTTTCATTACAAAAGTCAAACTAAGCTTTATCCATAATTTTCTAAATCTCATTAAAGGTTCTTTCATATTCTAGATAGGATAAAGTAGCACTTTAAACTTTATAAATCTATTTCCGCTGGAGCAGGGAATCTGTTGCCATCTGTAGTTACCACATATGACAAAGAGATGCCTTGGAGGTGAGTCTGTTCACATGCAGATAAGGTGGCCCGCAATGAATCACTGTCCTCTGGAAGTGACTGCCTTGTTAATAAAAGGTCAGAGATCACAGCAGCGCTATTTCTCCAGCAGAAAGAGAAGCAATGCCTGGATTTTCTTTATCACTTCCTCTATTCCTTTTCCTCCTCACTGAAGTACTCTCAAGTATCTGATCTCGCTCCTGCCGTCTCTGTTTTGCAGATGAGCGCTGCTGCCTTTTGAGACAGCACAACTGAAGAATATACTTCTAACTAGGTAGGACTGCTATAGAATCAGACTGTATAGATTGCAGACTTCTTTGCAGAATGTGATTCGATTTCACTTTTGTTGTTAAGAACACGCATTTGTCAGTAGCACAAACCCTCCTTTTTAAAAATTATGCTAATAGCAAAAGATGTGCCTTGGAGGACATTTCTAATCAGGGATTATTCTCTAGGCCTGTCAATGATGGCAGGTTTATTTCTCTTGACTAATTCCCCTGAATTTTCTGAATGAAAATATAATAATGAATGTTTCTCCATATAACTTACTAATTTATATGTGGCAGTCAAGGTTAAGTTTCCATTTAAAACTTGTTTAGCCTCAGGGTCTAGTTCAGTAAAGAACTTAAGATCATGACTAAGTGCTTTGCAGAACCAGCATTTTTGTGGGTTCATCTTGGCTCAGCAGTCATTTCACAAGCTAAAATCCCATAAACACTAATCAGAGCTAGTTAACTCTTCTCACATAAGTTTTTATATGGGCAGAAGTCTGGGGGTACCCCAAATCCTCAGATAGATTTTTTTTCATTATGATTTACATAGTGAAGTCTGCAGTTAAAGACCCTAGGGCAGCTATTCATGTATTTAGACTAAGAAGACAGTAAGGCTTTAGCTAGCCAGGAAACATTTCCCAACAACATGGTATATAATTGATATAACCCTTCTTAAATTTATCATACACCCTAGGGAACCTGCTCCCAGAATAAAACAATCCAAAATAAATACGGAATCAGGTCCCAGACATATTCTTATTATTGCATTTTACAGCAATTCTTTTGCAAATTGATCCAAAAGCAGTAGGGCTGCAGAAGTCAACCTGATAAATGGAAAACCTTCCCTGAGAAGCCTTGTTGAGTGGCAGATGGGAGAGAAGGGGAGATACAGCAGAGTTGGGATTCCAAATGAAGCAGCTGCTCAGTGCTTAATGGATTTTATCGAGACAGGAGGATTAGATTTCATTAACCTGTAGAAACACAGTAGGTACAATCCACCTGAGCAGAGCAGTACATTTTATACTGTAGCAGACTTATGAGATTGTCAGTGTGTTGTGAGGGTCTTGTCCTGATATGAATTTCAGTGAAGAAAAGGAAATAATAAAGAATCTTGAAAGGCAGTTTCTCTCACCTGCTTTTCAGTTTCCTTGTTAGAAACTTATATTACATCCCCAGCTCCTCTGACCTCACCCTACCCCTAGAGAAATCTTAGGATTTTAAAAGCATCTTTCCAGGCTGGCCATCTATTTACTATGTAAGTAAAGAACGCACTCCACACAGTGCTTGATGCTTCTGATAGCTAAGAACTGCTGCCACAGAAGGCCAGCCTTTCAGTCTAGAAAGGAACCATAGAGAGAATCTCTCATTAGAGCATCCTTTGGTCTCAGTACCCTGGTTGGTTCCTCTAGCATCTTGGGGCATTCCTCTGAATTGATCTATACCAGGTAAGATATCACAGTCTGAGTCTCTTTTGCAGTTGCAGCTGAACAAAGTGGGTGGAAAATTTTAACAACACGATATTGCAGCATTTTCAACACCTTTGCGTAGATGACAATACCTGTATGAGTGATAAAGATGTACACTGAAGTCCAATGAAATTCTCCTACGCACAGAATGTTGACTCTGAAATACACATATTTTCCATAGGGGGAGATATGCCCTGTCACTTTTCTACTTAAAATTTTAGAATGCATTTGGAATTCAGAGGAACATGCAATCTACTCCACACTGAGCTCAATTCTCATTTATACAATGCTCCATTTATACCAGTCTGTCAGCTTAAAGGACCCTTGGAGTAGGAGTAATTACAGTTATGCACACTTCATGGCTCCATTATCCTGACAAAGTGGCGTAAGGAAGCTCCGATGCAGAAGAAAATCAGGTCTACTTATTTTTTAATACAGTGACTTTAATATGGTTGTGTTTTATCTTCAATTCTGTCTATATATCTCAGTCCTCTCCTGTGTGTTTTGTGTGTTATTTCTATCGCTTGATACTATACTCAGTCTGCTTACGCATACCGCATCGTCAATAAAATATGAGAACGTTAGGGGTGAAGAGTGAGCTCTTAATTCAAGTCACATACTGAGAGACAGGGGAATGAAAGCCTATGTGTTTTGAACTTACGCCATTTTCATCCTTTCAGATGTGCTTGTGGTTCTGCTCTGACTATAGGTCTGTTCTCAGTACTTTATTTATCAACAGCGACTCGATACTCACTGCATGGTGGAGATGTTCTTAACTCAGCTCCTGTGACATCTCATAGTTTTGAACTGATTTGATTCTCCTTTCTGGCAATATTCCTTGCTTTCATCCTTCCCAGCTTTAGTAACTAGTAAACTAATGAAAAAAGTTGATTTCTCCCTTTTAATAATCTTTCTCCCATAAAACAGCTACGGGGATCATTCTTGTACTTGATGGGAAATTCTTTGGACGATTTTTAGCATTCACTCCACCATATTGCATTTTGGAAAGTTCCCTAAAACTGTATGACAAAATGCAGGTGTGCTGGGACAGGCTATAGCTAATCATACCAAGGGACCCAGATTTCAAGGGACAGGTTCTAAGTAGCCATCTCCATAGAGCTCTGTCTCTCTTGGGGTTTTAGGTAACACAGTGGGGGTTCTAGGTAAACATGACAGGGATACCGAATCCATGAGTTCTTGGAAAGCCATTGGGAAATATCTGGAAAGCTCTTCAAAAATTCCTTGAAAGATTCTAGATCAGTGAAATTCTAGAAAAGGTCTGCAGCTAGGAATTATTAGAAAGGTCTGAGGAAATTCTAGAAAGATTTTGGATTTGGAAAATCCTAGAAAACATGGGAAATTCCCAAAAAGGTTCTACATTTAGGAATTCCTGGGGGAAAAAAAAAAAAAAAAAACAAAAAAAAAACAACCTGGGAATAAATAAAGCAGCAGGGAATTAACCTCCTTTGTATATTCTGGAGTCTCTTAGAGAAAGGATCAGGAGGGAGCCAAGAGGAGCAGACCAGACCAAGTGTAGGTCTCCACGCAGACTTTGAAGTCCGGGAAGGCTGACTGCTACTGAGTCAGCCCCTCTGCATGACGTGTCCCAGAGATATATGGAATGACAAGGACTATCACTGCTGACATAGGACGGAGGTCAGTTTGAGGGTAAGCAACTCCAGGAGGGAATGATTTTTTTTTAATTGGGAGCCAGAACACATCCCCCAGGTAGGAGACAGATGATTCATAAACTGGAGTGTGCTTATTATCACACCCCTCAGTGTATGCCAGCCTACATCACACCCCCTGCCAGAGCTTCATACAAAGAAGCCCATATGAACACAACTTATCTCTGTTTTCACAGGAAAAGTCCATGAGTAAGAGCTAGTGCTGCCAGAAGACAGAACATTCACCAGGCACTTGTAAGGGAAATCCAGGTCGAAGCAACAGGACTCCCAATTTCAGCAGTGGAAGCCGTATTTCTAAAAGTTGTGTCAAATGACGGTGGGGCTCAGCTGCGCTAGACTCTGTACATCAGAGCCCATCACCCAGAGAGACGTCGGTGCAGGCAGAAGAAATAAAGCATAGGTGAAAGAACTGCCTCAAACAAGCAGAGCAAAAAGGCCATGGTAGCAGAAGTCAGGTTGGTTCTGCAAAGCTGGGTTATTTGATGAAAAAAAATCAGAGTTCTTTTCCTTCCTATTTGCCATTGCTTTCTAAAGAATAAGACCCTGTGCTAGAAGCCTATTAGTAGCAACTGTGATTTAAATATCTGTAGGAAACAGGATTCAGATTCAAGAATGAAGGGCATGAATTCTACAAGGCATATTCATAGAAACATGTTTTTGTGATGCAAATATAATGCATGGGAAAGCTTTGTTCCCTGCAGCACCTAAGAGCTCCTATCTGACAATTCTGCTAAAGAACAAGGTAATTAATTATCACACCAGAAAATATGGTACTGGTGCTCCCCTTTTGCAACCTCTGCTGGGCATTTCCACCCTGGTTGTTCCAGCTCTCCCTGTGCGATATTTGACTTTTTGAAAGTGGCTTCCCAAATATAAATGAATATTTCAGATAAGAATTAAAACCTGAATGTGAATATGTTGTTGAAAGGCCACTGTTTAGAAAAGATTTCAGGGTAAAATGGAGTATTAAGGTTAACCTCATACCGTATGAAGTGATAAACATCTTCTTCCTGTGTCCCAGTTCACTATGGGTTCCCTTCCCAAAGCTTGCTGGCTGCATTCTGAGAATGAATGTCCTCCACACATGGAAATTGTTTTCTAAGATAGAGCTGTCCAGATAGCTAGAGTTAAGAGGGCACAATACTTTTAGAGGGAGATTTCTGATAACAATATATATATATATACATATATTCCATTTTATGAGTAAACAATCAGATCTAAACTCACAGAACACCACAGAAATCTCTGGTTTTCACATGTTGGTAGTTTCTTATTCTGATTGGCCTTAGGTCTCACAGTACATTAAAATATGCAAATGTTATAAGACTTTATAGGTACATCTTTTAATACTACACCACCCATGAAAGCATATCTATGAAGTAATCTGGTGAGGCACTGGCACTAAATAAAGAAACACATTCAATTCAGATTTTTCTGTTGAAATAAATACAGCTTGAACACATAATATATATATTTTACAACTATATCTTAGATAGGTAATAAAACCTCCATCTTTTCCATGCCCATTTTGTGTGTGCGAGGCTGCATTTGTACAGGCAAAAAAAAAGAAGGCCCCATCTATGTACCTGTGCTGAAACACTTTTAGACCGTCTAGTATAGGGCAGGAAGAAGGTATATTTGATTCAGATTTGCATTTCTGAAAATCTGAATGTTGATGCGAAGCGAAAAATGGGTGTGAGCTTTAACAGCCAGTTCCATTACCCAGTAAGATTTAAGTGCCTAAATGTCTGTATGGATCTGGTTTGCACAGTGTCATGAACACTGTTCTCATGTCTAAACTGTTTCTCAGTGCAGAAAAATCAATAACAATGGCCTTGACTTTAGACATTTCAACAGGAGTTTGAACTCCCAGGCATTCCTTCTTAGGCTAATAGGAATTTGTGAGGAATTAGCATGTTAATTCTACGAATTTCCTATTCCACTTAGGAGATCTGTCATCTTGAATGACTTCTGAATGTCAAGGCTCTCGTGCTTTACTGTGCTGTGCTATTAGAGACATTTATCAGCTAGTGGAAGACAGGACTTAGTTCAAAAGCTTTGCTACATGTTTCAACATTTGAAAACAAATTTAGTAACAAAAATCTGTTACCAGTTCTGTTTCAGAAGGCTATCCACAAGGATGACTTTGTAGTTTGCTGAACCACTCCGTGTATGAAACATTTAATAAGTGGGATAAAAAGTAAGACAGGAGTGCTAAACTGGAAAGAAAAATAAATAAAAACCAGCCTAAATATAGAAATGTTTCACTGATTGTAGCACTATTAATATGCGTGGCTAGAATAGCAATAAGTTCCCTCCTTGCCTTGGTGTTCCAATTGTCCCCTTCTTTACCAATTCATGTCACTGCAGCTCAGCTCAATTGTTACAGAGCTTTCCCCATAATGCTGTGATTTCAAAGTAATGCCTGACTACATCCATAAATTACCAACGGCTACACATGCTCCTGGATCTCTGGGGGAAACTAACCAGAGAGTTTACGTAAGAATGTTTTGCACATGGGAAAATGACTGTAATAAATAGATGCAACTTAAACTTGTTGGTCAATTCCTTTTTGTTTTATGTGTCTGAACTGTTCAGCTCAGACAGGACAGCAATTGCAGGCAGAATGTTCAAGGAGAACTCTCTGCTCAACATCTTAAAGATATCCCTGCTAACCTTGACGTTTACTTTTACATTGACATTTATATTGATAAAGGGACCTGTCTAGTGATCAGAGTTCTAAAATGGATGTTTTCTGTATAATAAGTAATACAGAATATGTTCTATATGGTATTTCAGACATCAATACTGCCATATAAATATACATTATGAAGATGCTTACTTCATGGTGGCAAGCGATGTTCTAGGAAGAGAGAAAGAAATTCACACAATGGCAAAACTGTAAACCCAAGGAATTCCTAATGAGTGTACTGTAAATAATAGAAACAGATGAGAAAAATGGGAAAATAAATGCAGATAGATTTATGGCAGTGCTAACAGATTGAATGAAATGTGGTGGAAAATGCAACAAATTGGGAAATAAATATTGAACTTCTCAGCTGCTCAGATGGATATGACTAATATTTACAAATTGAGAATGTATGTAATTCAAAGCAGCTTGCAGACGATAGAAAAGACAAGGCTTTTAGTAAGCCCTTTACCAGGTAGCAGGCCACTCTGATCCCTGAGGTGTTTTGACTTGATCTGCTAACTCATAGTCTACTCTGACTTAGGATTTTACTTCATTTTACATTTCCCAAGGGACGTTTTACATTTTCACAGTGAAGAAGCAAAGTATGCAAAGGTGATATCATAAACATTCAAGAAACAGAGTTTAGCCTGCTTCTACTATATTAATATAGACATTTTAATAAACTCATTTATAAATGATCATCTGTAATGCTACTGTACAATGCATAAAACCTAATTAACCATAGTGAGTCTAACGGCACTTCCACTTCCAGTCAACAGAGCTGCACTATATGATGAAATTATTACGTGTGCTATTTGCTCTATATACAAATTAATTGACATTTTGGATGCTTGCTACCATGATCCTGTTACAGACTGCACTAGAAATAAAGTAAAACACACACCAAATGGAATTAAATCTAATTGAATAACGTAATACTAGCCTCAGTCCATTTCTCCCCAATCAAAGATGTAATAGGTTTTGTAATACTAATTATTAATGACTTGCAATTTGTTGAACAGATCTTTAACAGTTGAGTTAGGCTACCTACCTGCCTGTAATTTTCAAATTATCTTTTAATTTACTGGGATTACAGATTTTAATGTGATGAAGTTTCTTTCGAAACACTCATGCACTTAACAAATTTGGGCAATACATGGTTCCTGTATCCCGCACATGCAGCCCTACTGAGAAATGATTATTTTGATTCTATTTGGTAGCAGGTCACTTAAATAGTATAAACATCTCTAAACCCAAATAAAAGCCCAATGGTTCTGCCAAAAATTGTGCAAATGGTTAAGATGAGTGCAGAGAAGATGCTTGAGATGATGAAGTAACAGCAAAGTCCAGAAGTAGTGTGGATAGATAACTTTTTAACAATTATTTCCTCTCCCATTCCTACCCCACGGGACTTACCTAATGACACAGAAACACAAGCAGAACGTTCTTGGTGTCACACGGTGAGAGACTGAGTGTAGCAGGGATTGGTTGTACCAAAGGTGACAGTCCTCAAGCATTTAAACCTCCAGCTCCAGTGAACGGCACCGTTAGAAGCAGTTTCCCCTCCTGGCAGACACGAGCAATTATGAGTGGTCACAAGGTCAAAACACTTTGCTGAATAATAAATCAATAAACTAATTAAATAATACTATTAGATAATACTTTTTGACTGGGACACAAATTTGTCCTTATATCTCCAATACTTACTTTAGCTTACCACTTATTACCATTTTTATTATTTTAATGAAGAGAAAAAATGTCATATTCTTGCTAATAAAGTGATTTACAATATTATACATGTTTTTGCACTTTCCCAGATTTTTTTGTTTCTTGATGCAGAGTAGAACTGAAATTCTAGCCTGTATAATGCAACTTGCTCATACTAAATTAGGCTTTTTATTTTACTCATACAAAGCACAAGGACAGAAAGCAAATTGTGGGACACCAAATAACTTGTTCGTGAAGGAGTTAAAGTATTCATCAACAGGAGCACTTTGAAAACACAGGAAATTCTGATCCATCACTTAGCTGCAGGCTTATGCGACATTTACAACAAGCGTGTATATTTTGAGATAGTTGACAATGACATCTTTATGTTTTTGTTATCAAAGCTTCCATCTTACAATCCCCTTTGGTCCTGAGTATTGTTAAAAATGTGCCAGGGTTATGGCTGTTCATACCTTTCCTCTTCTAAGTGGTACAATGATCAGAGAAGAGCAAAGTTTTATGATCCCTTCAAGGTATTTGAAAATGACACTAAATGACGTTTATAAAGATTCTAAAAGTCAGAAGAGCTTTATTTTCTTTTTGAGGGCTTGTTCTCATCCTTTTGAATTGTGTTAGATGCCAATTCCTCCACTCTCTTTCTAGAAAAATAGGAAGCATAAGTTTCACAGGTCCCATAAATCTACCGATAGCACTTGCAGATCAGCCATTGTGGACTTTTTCTGAGTAACAGCTTTTCGCAGGACTTACATAGTATTAATCTTCAGAGCTTACTGCAAGCATTAACTGCTATATTTTTGCATCCTTGTGAGGAGTATCCCCATCTTACCAAGGAAAACTGAGGAAGATTAAATCAATTTACAGCCAGGCATCAATACAAGGAATTCATCCTACAACCTGGAAGGTTTAGAGGAATGAGTGAGGAGAGGGTTATTTTCTTCTGAACTGTTGCAAATGGAAATAAAAGTTCGTTTTGCACTGTGGCTGAGGAAGCGCCACTCAGGCGGTCGCTATTCCAGTGTGCTGACTATCAACTGTAGTTGTGCTGTAGGAGACACTGCTCCTCTGGAAGCCCCCTACAAAACAACCTGAGTGCATGGTCGTTTTAAGCACATGAATAGTTCCATTTGCTCAACTACTTTTGGGTTAGGATTAGGGTTAGGGTTAGGGTTAGGTTAGGGTTAGGGTTTTCCATGTGGGCACAAACCTAAACAACATCCACACAAGGGAAGCCAGGGAACATCCTTTAGATTCAAGCGCAAAGCTCAGGAGAGAAAAACTTCAAATCAGTTCCCACCTTTCCCGCTAGGCAGTCAGGCAGGAAAGGATGTGCGCTCAGAGCTTCTGTCTTTCCTACCAAATGCCCTGGTGGCAAATTTCAGCACAATGGAAAAAGTTCCTATTACATCCTATCGGGAACTCCAGTTCCCAAAGCAAACCACTCTGAGAGCAGCATAGCCTGAAAAGTTACAGCATAGCTGCCTTGACTCACGCATACGTAATATTATTCTGATACTGCAACCACCATTACTCTATTTGGCATAAGAAATTATATTAAACAGGCACCAGATGACAACTAGCTGTCAAAATCTATAATGAGGAACCAGTCAGATCCATATCAGAATAATTTTCAAGATGTGCGTTCTTTTTTTTTTTTTAGATTGAGATGACGAAGAATCCTCAATATCAAAAAAGAAATATTGCTTTTGATCTTTTAATTAATCCAAACTTGCAAAAGAGAAGATGGAGGCAGAAAAACAGAAAGTGGGAAGTTCTCTTCACTGCTTTGCAGTTACTGCAGGTGGCTTTAGAAATAGTCAAAACCATAGGGTGACATGCTGAGGTACATGACAGCAACTTTGTCTCCCTTTTACAAGCAAAGCTGCCTTGAATGGTGCAGAAATGGTCTTGCATGGATTCCGGGACAAGATCTAATTGCAAGTAGTGTGCTAAACCAGCCTGTCTGTGGTGGTTGGGCCAAGCGTGTAGATAAACAAAAGGGGACACAGAAATGAGTATAGACCAAATCCTCATTTGCCAGAATGACCCTGCTGGATCACCAGGAGTTTGGCACAACTTATATCAGTCCACAGGGCCTCTGAATTGAGTCAAAGCCAAAAACTAGATTAAAAGAACGTCCTTTCTCATCATCCACCACTCTTGGACTACACTGCATTCAATTTTTACAAAAACAACCCCCCTCCACATCCTGTTCTTTTATCTTTTTGATTATTTTTAACAGGCAAGCTCGCTAATATACTCCTGGCTGTGGGAAATAAGAATATTACAAGGACTGTAATCACTGCACCACCTGAAGTCAATTTTATCTGCTGACTTTGATACTAGCAAAAAAAAAATCAGTTTTCCCACCCTACATGCCTACTCAGAAAAACCTAATTCTGTGGGTGCAAAGCTGCCAAGACTCTCAGAGAACCTACTGAGGCTTATTGAGGAGCTACAAGATAGCATGATGTTTTAAACACTTTTGTGACTAATTTCTCACTTCCAGAAAAGCTAAATCAGTTTACATATGTCTTTTTGAATTAGAAGAATTTTATTTCACAAATACTTGTTGTCTTAACACTGTTTGCTGGAGTTCAGACATGAAAAAGGGATTTGGACTGAAAGTAATTCTTTATGATAATGAATAGCCTGACTCACAGGAAAAACACATTGATTGACTTAATAACTAACTGCCAGTCATTTTCCTTGTTCCTTTATTGGGGGTGTTTTTAACTTCAAATAAATTGCATCATTATCTCTACCAGTAAAACGTAAATTCCACCTCCGTTTTGATAAAGACCATCAATACAAGAAAAGAATTACCTTAATGTCCATTGCTCTGATGGATTCTTAGAGGCTGTTTTTTTACAATGATACGTTAAATTTTTTATCAGTTTCCTTAGTGAGGTCAGCACTATTTATAAGCACTGAAGATATTAACAGAAAATACAAGAAAGCATGGCAGTAACAATGTATGGAACAGGAACACCAGAAATTAAATGGCACTATTATTGGTGAGTATTAATTTATAGTTACATTCTCAGCAACTCACCTGTTGCTACTGGCTTTCTGATGTGAACTTGCTTAACCTCTGAACCAAGAAGGCACTTGAGCATCTTTGGAATTTGAGCAGGGCTACCTAAAAGCTTTAAATGAGACATATGACTACGAGGACTGAGTTCAGGCACAGACAAATGGGAAACTGTGATGGACACAGGACTGCTGACAGTGAGCAAGTCCCAATAACACTCAAGTGGAGCCTTTGAGCCCCACCCTCCTTAGTTCACTTGGACCTCCAGGGCAGTACGTCCCATGCATCACGGAATCACAGAACAGTTCGGCTTGGAAGGTACCTCTGGAGATCATCTAGTCCAAGTCCTACTTTTTGCAATTTATTATTATATTTTATGCCTAATCTGAGGTTATTTGGAACTTGCATGGAAAGACATTTCAATGTACAGTCTAAACACAAAAGCCCTTTTTGTCTTCTACAAACAATTCACTTAAATGCAATGAAAAACTACCTGTGCAAGTTCCACCTGGAACATAAATGTAAATTCAGAAAAACCTGAGACAAAGAGCAACAGCGTTATATTTATGTGATTTATGACAGCAAGGTTCAATAATATCACAATGTTAATGTATCCCAAGCAACCACTTTCATTTCCACAGTGGTTAGGGTCCAGTTCTGGTAACAGATTGGTAAAGTCCCCTGAGCTGGACACTAACAAACTGCTGGTTTTGGATGATCTTCAAATCCCCATTTGGATTTGGAGACCCTTGAGCTTTCTTCCACCAGAGTGAATCACAGCATTGGCCCTTTCTTTTGATTTGGATTTCCCATTGATGTTGGTTCACGCTTACATCCTGGGCTGTTCCCAGTGGCAATCCAGCAGCTGATTCACAAGCTCTTCCATCAGCCCTGCCACGGGGCCAGCAGCACCTGGGACCGGGGAAATCAAGTAAGAGCAGGAACTGTTCCAGCTCTGCCAGCTTAATTGCTGGAAACACGCCATGAGTTTCAGACAGCTTCAATAGCAGGTCTTTGCCGGTCTGACTTATTTTGACAGAAATGAGCTAGGGAGCACACAGGCAACCTGCTGTACCAGATCAGTGGGAACCTGCAGCAGTGACGAAGGGCAGCAACCTCTTCCACCGACACAGGGTAAGCTACAGATCAACCCATTTTGCTCAGAATTTGCCCAGTTCAAAACTATTTCTACAATTGATCTTTTCCAAGCTAATTTTGAGTCAAAAGAGTCAAAATGCTGGCCGCTGTGAGAAGGTACAAACCTTAATCCTGCTTAACTGAATTGGAATGTGGTATGTTAGTATAAAAACCTTTCAGCATGTGGACTTCCTAAGTACTTTTTGAACTCTGCTCACATAGCTTAGCCAAAAAGGCTTTCTCTGTAAGTCTGGCCTGAAGAAACTAGGTGTCCATCTTGTAACTAATACATTAGGTACTTTTAAACTCTGACAGAAAACCCAGCTGCAGCTTCTACAGAGTAAAATCCTCACAATTAAAATATACAAACATCCTTGAGAGACCTGTCTAAAATCCCTTTGCAGTCATTTTTACCTCTAGGCACATGAGTAGACCAATGACTTCAGTACAGCTTAAAGGTTGGCAAGATTAAGTTTAAGAAGTTTAGCCAACTGTATAAATATGAATGGGCCTCAAATACATGCAGCAAATATCAAACTCCTTCATTTTAGTGAGTTACAGAAGGAGTTTTGAATGGAAACTCACACAACTAAAAATTGATGCTGCAACCAGCATTTTTGTCTGTTTTGAACTTAAATCTACACCAATGTACATAGGAGACTTATGTTCTGCTTCTACCCCAAATACACCCTGCTAAATTAAACCACTTCCCTTGGGATCAAATATACTGTGCAAATTCTACAGTGAAAGCCTGATCCAAAACGCATCGAAGTCTGCAGAAATATTCCAATTGATTTCAGTGGGCTTTGGAATAGGCCCATATTGACATCTATTCAGCTTTATTGAACTAAGCTTTCCCGTGGAGCTGCACAGCCAATATGGCCATAATGACTTCAAAACCAAGCCTTAAGGCCACTGCCAATCGAATAATACCACTGCAAGTAAATGACAGCAGAATGAACTCATTATTATTTATCTAGCTTTCTTTTAAATGTGTATTTTCTGAGCTCACTATTGTATTTTCCAGGTGGAGAAAACTTGGTTTGCCTTTGATGCCTCATAGACTTTTCAGTCCGAGTCACAAGCTACTTATTTATCACAGGCCACTGAATTAAATATAAAGTTTGCATGAGTACAACAAACATACCACACTAAAAAGATGCACAAAAACAAATGTATTTTGGAGTTTTGGCTGCTAGAAGCCAACACCAACTGCCTATTTTTTTCCTGCCATTAAAGTTCCACTGGCATTAATAGGAATGAAACATGGGCTTGCCCATTAGGATTTCACATTTTCTCTTGTCACTGAATCAATTATTTGCTGGCTTAATGGACAACATACCTTTTTACAATAGGTCATCTCACTTGCTTGAGACATTAATTTTCGCCACATGTAATGCCATAATTCCAAGGAGACTGGTTTAGGAACAAGGATGTCTGTGTAAATATGAGCATAAAAGATAAGGGTCTCTGCAGGTTTACTATGTCCTGGCTTGTTATGTTATCATAAGAAATTAGTTGAGAAATTCCAAAAGACAATTTACAGTCAAAACTCTGGAAAATGAATGTTTATCTGTTTGAGTAAAGGAGTTTAGTAAACATCAACGGAAACATTCACGGAACATTTCCTAAAGCGTGCTTGAATACATCTAAACTACGGAGAGAGGAAGCCACTCATGCCTGTTTTAATACCAGAGTAGGATTTATTAACCTGCATTTTAAAAAGGCATAAAGAAGATAATTGCATATACTACTTTGCATTACTCTGAAAACACAGAACACTCAACAAACAGGGTCCCAGATTCAATAATAATTGTTTCTTCTGCTGACTGGAGCCTTCCTTTGACAACATGATCTCAAAGGAATGATTCAGAAGGACTCCTTGCAGCCCTTGTTTCATTAACTTTTCAGCAACCAGATGCAAATCATATTTCAACCTCTTTAAAAATCCATACCAGTTTGGTGCTTCTGGACAACTCATTCAGTGCCCAAAGGCATATCTGTGTAATGGCACAGCTGATAAATGCCTGCTCACTCTCAGGCTGCCTTAGTTCCCTAAATCCTATGTATTTCATTTTGCCCAAAAGGGATAATTCTCAATTGCCTAAACTTATGCAAATAACACTCAGCATTCTGCAACCCGATCAAGGAAAGAAATCCCTCTTGCTGCACAGTCTCACTGTTCAATGAAAATTCATCATAAATTATGGGAATTTAAGTTATTTGTCCCTAAAGCCATGAATGACTGTGCCTCCTGTCCAGCCTCGCTGTTGTCACTGGGCAGATGATGGCAATTAGTTTGTTAAAATCCTGGCTCTCTTTATAACCGACAAGGAGAGATGGAGCAAACATCAGCAGAGACTGCTGCAGTGCAAAGAGCACTCACACTACTCTGAGAACTAACAAAATGAATACAAGAATCATATTGACTACTAAGTGCCTGCAGTCCAAGTCTTCCTTTCACGTACTGGTGATTTTATCCCATCCAGTTGCTTTGAAGCACTCAAGAAATCTGATCTACTACAACTACACGTCGTCAGGATAACTTGAAACCTATGACTCCTACACATTTCTCAGAGCCGATGAAAATAACAACCTAGGCTGTGGTTTCTTCTCTCATAGATCCTCTCCTTCCCCATTCAGAGATCCAGGAGTCCTCATTCTGGTAGAATCCAGACAAAGGTGCATTTTACAAGTATGTTATGGGCCGGAAAACTGTTTATTAACCCACCTATGTTGAATCTATTATGCATGCATCACCCACTGAAGTATTTGTAATATGACCTCTGCATACCTGCCAAGAGCTGGGCTACCAGTTTGAAACCCAAAGCATCTCTCTCTCTCTCCCTCCCTCCTCCCTGTGCCTTACAGTGATCAATGAAGGCACCCGCAGCTGAAGCAGTTGCAGCATCACCTTTTCACACCTGCCCTGAGCCGGGATTTTCGTTTGCAGCCCAAAGCCCCTGTCCCCTCCCTTCTTTCACGACAGACCGAGCCACCCGCAGGGCGCTCCGGCCCGGGACAGCCCCCTGCCCACCTACCGGCGCGGTGCATCTCCCCAGCCCGCAGCCCCTCGGCTCTGCCAGCGCTGCCTTTGAGCGCCCAGTTTCCCTTTCCGCAGGAAGGGAGCCCAACCTATCCCCGCGCTAGGTGCACCTCTTTTTTTTCTGGGGGAAAAAAAAAAAAAAGATAAAATTGCACCCACATTTTAAACAAAGTGAGCGGCACCTTCTGGAATGTGCCTGAGAAGAAAGACAGCCGAGAGGGAAGATTTTTTTAAATGTTTTTTGCTTTCCCACCCTCCTCCGGCTCCCGCCGGCCCGGTCCCAGCCGCAGACCCCCCAGGCGCGGTGCGGCCCCGCCGCCCGCCCAGGCACCGCCTCCGCGGCGGAGCGCTCGCCCGCCGGCCCGCGCCCGTGCGCGCCGCCGCGCCGCGCCGACCCAGCCCCGCCGAGCCCCCGCCGTGCCCGGCGCTGCCGCCCGCCGGCCCGCGGCTCCCCGCAGCACGGTCCGCCGCTCGGGGAAACGGCGAAATAGGCGGAGTAGAGGGAAGGAAGGGGAAAATCCAGCGAGCTATGGTACCTCCTTACAGCTAAAGGGGGTGGGAGGTGGCTGCAGCAAGCGGCTCGGAGCTTGACCTCGATTTGTTTTTGGGACTGCAGGCAGAAGTGGCAAATCCGATGAGCTGAAAAAAAAATAAAAAGCAGGAGGATTTGAGGGTAAGTAAGAGATTGCCCCAAAACTGCCACTGTTTTTTTCCTTTTTCTTTTTTTTTTTTCGGGGAGGGGGGGTGAAATCTATGCAGAAGTATTGTGGATTGGGGAACGCAATTGCAGTGCATTGCAGTGCAAGTACTTCGGTAACTCTTCGCTGCATCCTCTTATTGCCCTTCCTACCACCAAATCCGCGAGAAGTTTCGCTTTGTGTTTTCTTTTCCTTCTTGTTTAAATAAGTTTTAAAATATTGACATTCTCAGCGAAGCCCGGCCGGCGATGCACGCCAAAGCCCCGCTGCTTGCAGATTCTCGGCTTCTGCAATCCAGATTTGGAGTGGGGGGAAGACGGGGACGACCACCCATGTAATACAACCCTCCGCCCCCGCCCGGGGCGGTTTCGTGCCGCTGAGCTCCGGTGCCGGCGGGGTGGTCGCGGCGCCGGGGCCATCCCGGCCGGGGAAGGGCAGCTCCGTGTGCGGGGCAAGACCGACCCCTGCAGTCGGCTGGCGGAAAGCGCCGGGGCTCGCCGGGGACTGCAGACACCCCGGCAGGGCTGGGGAGAGGCGGCTGCTACGTGCTCCGCGCCGTGGAGGTGCGGTACCATGCGGGGAAACGGGGGGGACGGAGGATGGGGGGTGGGAGCGGATGCGTTGCAGCGGGTATTAATCTCTTTCCGCTCATTTTGTAGCAGCAGGAGAGGAAACCCCCTCCCCTCCCCCCGGCATGCTGGCACTGCCCCGCTGAGACGTGCAGAGTTTGGGGTTAACTTGCACCTGGCCACCCTGGAATAGAGACTCTCCGGACCGGATCGGTTGGGGTTTGTTGTCTTATGTCTTGTTGGGAAATCTGGTGGATTTTTTTCTCACTCGTGGAGGAAGAGCCCGGTGCTGGCAGTTGGCTTCGTGGTCTTTTTTGGAGGGCGAAGGAAGGAAAGGGATATCGCTTGAGCCACGCAGGGAGCTCGGACATGTGTTGTCAGCACATCTGGGGAATACAGTCTGCAAGTCCGAAAGGAAATTTACTGGGATCGTTCAAAGTGCGATATTGATCTTTGTTATTTTTTTTCGCCGAGGGATGCACTTGGCATGAGAATCGGAGGATGGAAATTGTTTGGGAGGTGCTTTTTCTTCTGCAAGCGAATTTCATCGTCTGCATTTCAGGTACGCAGCTAGCACAGAAAGGGCGAGGGGGGGCAGGGGGGAAAAATACCATACAGAGTTCTCAGGCTTCCCCGCAGCAAGGAACAGGAGGTACAGTTAAACACAAATCAAAACAGTAGCTGAAAAATACGTGAAGGATGTATTGTCAGTGGGTCGTGACAGAAATCAACAACTATCAGTCCCCCCCTTAATTCCAATGCCTGTGTAGTAATTATGATACATTGGTTGCAATAAATAACCACAGTGTACTGATTAAGCACATGCTTATAATTCCTAATGTACCTGATTGTGATAATTAATCTCAACATTTCAGTAATCCCAGAATTTCATAGCTCCTGAAGTTCTTAAACTCAGCTAATCCATGGATCTTAAAAGGTTCGTAGTTGATTGGTGGAGTTGTCATGTTTTGGTGCTACAATTCAGGGTCTGCAAAGGAAGGAAAGACACTGAAGAACATGCTTCTGCTTTTAAATGGAGCTTTAGTGTGGCTGTGCTCTGAAAATAAGCATTAAAAAAATATAGCCCCATCCAAAGAACTGCTAGGTTCGAGCTTTAAGCTTCTCATTTTAGGCTTGCAAAGATCTCTCTCCCCTCCAGTATGCAGAAGTCGGGTAATTTCAGTTGTCACTAGAGCTTGTCCAATTAATGAATAGGCACGGCCGGGTGTCTAGCGTAAAGGATTGGAACAATTTATTCTTGGGGAAAACACTCCCTTCTACTGCAAAAGGCCTGGCTGCCTCGTTAATTTGTCATGTCAGTCATGCTGGAATAATGATGTTGCAGGAGGCAGGAGTGGGGAGGTGGCCAGTTCTCTAGGTTGGGACACCTCAGGAAGCCCTGTGGGGATCCAGGCTGCCTGTATCTCCTGCTGTTCCACTTCTCTGCAGGCAGCTTCTGCCCTCAAGTCATTGCGTAAGTCTGGAAATGGGAACGCCAGCAGCACAGGGGAGGCACTGCAGGGGAGAGGCAGGGAGTCCTGGTAGACATCTCGGTGTCCAGCCTAGAGGTGCTTAGGGAGATGGAGCTCCAAAGCTCCCTTGAGATGCTGGAGAGGCTGGCCTGGGCCAGCTCGCAGCCCCCAGCCCCTGCAGCAGCTCACTCTGGCAGTGCCTGTCCCCACTGTGCTTTCTGCAGCACCTCCTGACTGATCACCCTTACAGCCCTTGGACTGGTGACACACTCACATTTGGGGTGGCAGCATTTATGTTCATTTGTATTGCCTGCACCTACCCCAAAACTTTTTTATTCCTGAGCAAATAGCATTGCTGTCGGCCTATGAGGTACCTCAGCCCTTCTTTTATCCCTATGCACTGACACCGTCTGCCACCAGGCACCTGGGTGACACTGGCAGCACCCCAGGCTGACCTTCCACTTGTGCCCATTGGTACTAACAGAATAATTCACTCTCTCACTCTTTAGAACAGCAAAACCTGCTGCCTCTTGTCATTTAAATCTCACACTTATCTATTTAGCTCAGCGTGATATGTCACCTGTCCAGTTCTCTTCAAATTAGGCACTTCTTCAGGTACCACTGTGAGAATGGAAAAATGAAGCTCGTCGCTTTCTTGGCCATTCTGACAGTAATATCCTGAGACAGAAAGAAGCTGTCCCGGTCTGTGCAGGTCCTTATGGCACGCATTTAGCTGCCAGTGTTTCCTAATCTTCCCCCTCTTTTCCTCATCTTCAGATGTGGGAACCCAGGCTTCTGAAATGGATAGTGGGATCAGTTCTGCAGCAGCTCTCCATCTCCCTCTAACACTAAGAACAGACTGATATCTGCCCTGATATCCGCATCTGTTTTCTTTTTTACTTTTTTGTTTTGGAGAGGGGGGGCAATGAAGTGAAAAAGTGAATGATGGGATGCTTTTGCTGCATGGTTAAAGCTGTGGTTTCAAATGATTGATTTTAACCACACAGACGATGTGTGCATGCATTTAGCTTTTTTTTTTTTTTTTTTTTTTTATTCCTAAGGATTTTATTTTTTCAGGAATCCTTAGTATTTGTCATCTTGGTAAAAAGGATCAAGATCTGTAGATATCTGACTGGCAGTAATGCTTTGTATCTTTCCCCTGCCATCCTCTTTACACTATGTTGTGTAGCATATAATGTAGCTGGGATGTTTGGCTAACAGTGGAAGTAAGAGAAGGTGTAATGAAGCCTGCTAAGGTTTGCCTCAACACTGGATTCCAGGAACTGGGTATTTTTAGCACTTCAGCACTGGTCATTCATTCAACATGTTACTTTAAAAACCCACTAGTTGAGCACACTGCTGCAATAACAGGGATGCCAATTAAGGAATGCAGTGGTAGCATATTTTTTTTCTATCTTATTAAATCGGTTCTTTCAGCAGTGAAGGTACACGACTGGTCTTCTGTGCATGGATCTTTCCTGAACATTAGCAAACGCTTGATTCAGTGTCTATTTAAACCTGGGATGGCCTTCCTACTAATTCCAGTGGTTATTTGGATTAGGGCTTATTAAGTGCTGCTGTTCAAAGGGATGATGTCAGTCACTGAACTATTACATTAGCTTATCATTATTAGTAAACTTATTTATTAAACACAAGTTCAATGTTATGTCACATTGTCTTTTGCTATGTATTTACATGATGTTTAAATATAAATTATGCTGAATGTAGCACTTATGCTGTGTTTCTTAATTAAAATAAATAATGAAGTTATACAATTGGCTTTTTGGTTTCTCTTGCACGAATTTTTGTGACACTTAATACATGGAAAGTAATTGCATCTATTAAAAAGAGGCATATACATTTTTAAAATATTTTATACCTAACATTTTTTATCAGTCAGTTACCTGTATGTATGGTAGATTGCTTGATTTGGAAGAAATGATACTGAGATTTAGGAGTATATATTTTTTCAGTTACTGGCCCTTATGTTTGGGAAATAATATATCTGTAAACTTTGTAAAACCAATGTTGGTTTTTTCTTGACATACTGAATTAAGGCTTTTGCTACTTGAAAATGCTTATTTGAAAGTAGAATCTAGTTTCTTTGTGCAGATGCAAATAAGAAATAAAAGACTGAAGGACCACAAAACCAATTTCTAACCTTTAGAAAGAAATTACAGCCCTGTCTTTCCTTCTAAGTCATGATGCATATTTATGCCTTTGAGTTGTAGTCCCTGAGGAAAAATAGTCATGATTTGTATTATGACTTTTGAGTTTTTGTTCCTTTTAATGATATTGCAGCACAGAAGGAGCACAGGGTAGGGGAAGTGAAGATGTCCTGTAGGCAGAATGCTGAAGTAAGACCTCTCTGGTTGTGGTTCCTTTGAAGATGCAGATAATCATGGCATGGGGATTATACTGTTTATATAGGAGGAGGATAAGTGGTGTTTGCATGATGTCCAGAATTTCCTTCCTGAGTAAGAATACCACCAAAGACTAATTAGCATCAGCATTCTCAGGTGGGATGTTGTTCATGCCATTATGGCTGCCACCTTTGCTTGCACAGTCATTTGTATAAACCAGGAGCAATTTTTTGTGATTCTAGTTATTAAAAATCAATTTCAAGAAACAAATGAGGATGCTGTTTTCAAATCCTTGCAGGATACTTCATTTAAATAAGGAAATGCTACTGTCGTGGGCATTGATTAAGAAGGTTTCTATGTACATTTTCTGTTAATCCATCAACAAAGTGATCTATAGAACCTGCATGTTTCACATCTTTGTGGCTTCCTATGAATTGATGTATTACCTCTTATTGTTTTGGCTTGTGGGAACTAATATGGATGAAATCCATGCAAGCCCTACAGCTCTCTTATTATTTGGAAGTATGTTAATCCTTTGGTGTCGTCCTCAAGTCACATAGGGGCAGGTCCCTTTTATGATGTAAATTCTTCAGCCTATTTGGCAGCACACAGGGGTCAGAAATCATGTATTGTGAGCAACTAAGATGGTATAAAAAACATCCTGTGTATTGAGGAATTCCACTGTCTATTGAACATATGATGTAGCATCTCGAGGCACTGAGGGCTGAGGGTGCTGTGTTCTTTTTCTTTCCCACATTCAATTTTCTGTCTTGCTGCTTCTGTGGTCTCTGAGCTCTTATTACCTGGCATAACACAGAGTTGTCCTATAGGAACTCTAAATTATGCCAGGGCTTGAATTATCTGCTGAATGATGGTCTGTAAGGTCTGATAGCTCCTTCTCTTAGCATTGTACAACCTGAGGGAATCCGAGCTAAAATAGTCTTGTTGAAGAGAAGAGTATCAAGGCTCTAATGTCCATCAGTAACTAACAGGGAATGGTTCATTGTGTTTGGACAAAAACGTTGACGCCAAGTTAAATTTTCTTGAATAGTTTCACAGAAATAGCTTTTTCTGGTAGTTTTGTTAAGTAAGAAATGTAATATCAGGAAGGAATTATTCATAGCAAAGACAGATATATATATATATATATATCTGAAAGTAATTGTTAGGCATATAGGAGGGTATAGCATGCAGCCTGGTGCATCTTGGTAACTAAGAGCTTTTGGCATCCAATCCACTACAGTATTCTTTTCTGCTTTGTCCCATATCCACAGCTTCATGTGTGTGGGCAAACCGTCATGCCTGCATGGAGTTTGTTGATGTTGCTGCAAATCCACGTGGATTCAGTCCTCCTGCTCACATTCAAATACAGGATGGAGCCCATATGTTGGCTCCAAAGACTCTCAGTTCCTTAGCACTTGAATGCTTTCTCACTTCAGAGATGGTGCTGCCTTTTCAAAAGGTGTGAAGATGTTTCTGCTTTAAAATTCTATGGAAATAGCCTTGTAGTCTCCTATAAATGTGTGCTTTACTTTTGTGTGTGTGTGTCCTGTATTTTTCAGTATTCTATTTTTATTGTTAGTTTTACAGCTAAAGTGTGACCAGATAGGCGCTAAAGTGCCAAAACAACACACATATATTTTTAGCTTATGTAAAGGTAGTAGAAGGGAACATTTATGAATACTTTAGCACATCTTATGCTGAGCTATTTTCCATCTAATAAACTGACAGAAAGAAAGTGGTAACTGCTTCTTTTCCAAATCTCAGTGATGAAGATACCCAGTTTTTGAAGGGACCTCTTCACCCTATTGTGTTGCCTCATTGTTAATGCAACTAACTAGATACCAAGCATCCCAAGACAAAATTATTATTATAAAAACAGGAATAAAATCCCTACTCAAATGAGCACTCTCAATTTAAGGGTATTCTTTAAATCTTTAAGATACAACTGATGTTACAGAGAAGTTTTACCCTTGATATTCTTGGAAAGGTTTCAGGTTTTAAGTTTTGACAGCTAGATTTTAAATTCAGAAAGAACTGAAATGGCTTTCGATTTGCATTATGAATATTCCTTGTATACTAATGAACGAGGAACTCCCGCTTAACCTAAAAGGCTGTTTTGCTTATTTGTTGCTGTTGGTCAAAGTATCGCTTTCTTACTTGGGTGAAAGCTTGTAATTTAGCTGAGAAGAGAGCTGCTGTTTTCATCCATACTGATTGTTTGTGGCAGAACTTAACATGACAAAGACTGAAGTAGATGATTGGCCCATCTGGTCTGTTAATAGAAGACTATATAAAGCTGTTTTATCATTATCTCATTACCAGCACAAGCAGCAGACAAAACTAGATGACAGTTAGTTACAGACAACACTGACATACTGCGATAAATGATATTTTGCTCCTATCTTGTTTTTATCTTAACTATACTTCATGTTGGAAGGAACTGGAAATTTTAAATGACTTGTTTAGAGGGAACACAATATAGTGTGCCTGCATTTCCATCGTAATGCCATCAGAAAGTGCAAAAGTACCTGTTCATATAGTGGAGACTATCAGCAAAAAAGCTTCCATTGTGATAGGTAAGTTGAAACATTAATGGTAAATAAATAGGAAATACATAATCTGGTATTTAGGAGAATTTACAGCCCAGCCTGTTTACACTTGAATTCAAAGTAGTAGAATATCTTATTCCTGGGTTAACCATGGATGGTTAAAAAAGCTGTTAAGGGCCTTTCCATGGAATTTCTTGAAGATAAAATTGTGAGTTATTATTGCCATAAAATTGAGGACTGAAGCATTTTAGACCTATGTTCTGTGCAGTACAGTAGCCTTTCTGGTGAGGTAGGCAAGTACTGGGTGCCTCATAGGCACGCAGGTGCCCATAAGTGTAAACTTCGTATTTGTCAATATGGGAAATGTTTTCATGCACTGCTTAGCAATGGGCAGGTGAAGTAAGAAGGCATAAGGAAACCTATGTTTACACACACCTTAAAAGATGCTGGAACTCTGAAGGCGTTATAAATGGCTTTAGTGTTAATGAGATGTAGGCCTCACAAATTGTGAAAACTTAAAGCTTTAGATGGCAGGTCTCTGTGCTCCTGTTGGGTACCAGGTACAGCCTATCCAGGATTACAGCCCTAAAATATTTAATTTTCCTTTTTCTTTTATTGTTCTTGAAAAATGGAAGGTCATCAGGTCCCACATGCACAGCATGCTGAAAGCAATGGCGGGAACTGAAGAAATGCTTTAATCATTTGATCTATTTTTCCACATGAAGATGTTTCTGTTTTAGATACATGGATCTGTAACACTTGTATTTCTGTAGTAAAACTAGTATTAAATGCCCACAATTTATATTTTGTAATATTATTGCCAGAAAAATATCACAGCAGCTGTAATTCACAAATAACTAATTAGAATATACTTTTAAAGAAGATACTAAAATAATGAGAGATAAGATAAAACCCATAATGTTATCTGTTCATTTTGGCATTCTTTCTTCCTCCCTTTATCATTAGTGCTTTACTTGATGAAGCTCAGAATACTGGATGTTTGTCACCTGGCTTTTAAGTATGGAACAGATAGAGTTGTTCACTGACTGGTCCAAAGTGGCTTCTAAGCACATGCAGGGAGGAGGAAGCTAAGCAATGTTATCCTTTTTTTCCCCTCTAAATGTGTTGACATCTCTAGCTTTTCAAAGTGGCGTTTTAGTAGAAAGATTTAGAGGGAAAACATAGTTTTGGAAAAATCATCTTGTCAGTTTTGTGGGTTGTTTCTACTTTATTTCCTACTGCTAACTATTACAGTGCTCTGTTCTGCTTCAAGAACAGTCCTTAGAATGGAGTGTTTCTGTTCTGCCATGAGCAGAAAGACTAGCACAGCAGGAATCCTACAGAATTTGCCATATTAATACTAAAATAAAAAAATAATGAATAATGGAAAAAGGTATTTTGGTACGTGTGACAGTGGAAAACTGCACAGTTTGAAGTGATGTTGCAATGACCATGTCCTCTGGCAAACCTGCCCAAGAGCTGTACTGCTGGTAAGATGGCGCTTGGGTGGCTGAAGAAACGGGTCAGGACCGGTGGCCACGGCCACAGCTGAACTTTGTTTGGCAAGGTGACATACCTGGGCTACTACAAAGAGCATCTATTGGCATTTGTCATTATGGCAGAGACAAGAAAGCTTCTCTCTTTAGGAAAAAGGTGCTGCTGAAGATCTGTGCATGTTGGCCGAAGAGGATAACGATACATTAGTAGTGTCCCCGAAAGTGAAATTTTGTGGAGAATGAGCTGTTTGCTCATACATAGGTGGAAAGCCATACCTTTTGCTGGCAAAATGTGTTATTTCCCATGTGGGAAGCTGCAGTCATGGAAAGGCTGATGCTGCTGGAAAGAAAAGGTGTTTGATTGAGGGTGTGAACAGCTACTGACAGATTTCTCTGAATGGCAGTGTGCAGTCTGAATTTTTCTAAGAATGAAAGGTATGAATGAGAAGAGCTTTGCATTATATTTCAGTCAAAACAGGGGGAAAAAAATTTTGGTGGCGGATCTCGGAGCAGTTTGCAGGGAGCATGTAGTGATTGCCACACTTTCACAGCTGGAGAAACTGAGGTAAAATGTCATGTGAAAGCTCACTCAGCAGCAATTTAAGTAGTTACAGTCCATTTTCACTCTCATTTCTGCCTTGCAGCGCTAGGATTACTCTTGCACCTTCTTTCTGGTGGGACTATGACACTGAATCTCCCCGCTGAGCAGTGAACCACCTCGCCGAACTGGGGGAGCAGGAGGGCTCCATGGCACCAGGTTTAGGCGGGAAGGCAGTGACAGCCCCTGGGACGGGACCACAGGCGCCTTGTCGCCCACCCCAGGGGTCCAGCTGCTTCATCCATGTCAGCTCTGATCCTGCACAGCAGAGTAGCCTTGGGTCGGGCTGTGGGGACAACTGTGAGCAGCCATGTCTGGCGCTTCAGCAGCTCTGAGCTGCTTTAAGCCTCGGCTCCTCACCAGCCCTCATCCTTCTGCCTGCTGCTCCTCACCTCACCTCGCTGACTGGATTAACCACCCTGACCATGGACCTGCCTCTCCGCTAAGGACATGTTTCCTCACCACAGATGTCCCCGGCGATGGCAGGAGGGTGGCTGACCTGCATGGCTCTCCCTGCACCTGCTCCTCATGGTGGGAGACTTTCCCGCTGGAAGGTGACCGCTCTAGCAAACCGCTAGAAACTTCCTCCTGAAAGGGGTTTCTACGAGCCCTGTGCTAGTGCTGCCTTCTGGTTTCTGTCTGGAGGGGGGATGGCTGCAGCTGGGCACACTCACATTCAGTGGATGATGAAACCTGGCAGTCTGGCCCCAAGAAACAGAAAACTACCATTTTTAAACCTCTAGAACTTGAAGCCCAGCTGAGCAGCGAGTTCAAGGTCATTTCCGCTCCCTTGCCTCTTGACTTCATGCAGTTTGCTTCACCGAGATTCATCCCCAGTGTTTAAACTTGTGTGGCTTCCCTGGGAGCGAAGGGTCACAGAATGGGGCTTGATGTGTCCTCTCCGAGGCCGGGTCCCTCCTTCTCTCTCTGCCTGGGTACTACAAGGTATTTTTCCTCTTCATAGTAATAGCAGTAAAGTTACCATGGGATATAGTTATGATATATTTAAGAATTACATCAGTTAGAGTTTGACTTTTTTTCCAGGTAAATTTTTTTTAAGGTAAAATTTAGACTGATGCAAGGATTCTCCATTAAAGTGTGTTGTTTAAATTCTGCTAAAATTATTAACTTTCATTCAGTTGGCTTCTTTATGGCTTTTTTGTGACTACGAGTAACAAATAGGTTCCTCAAAGTGCAGGACTTCGCTTGCCTCATGTTTCACATCCACTTGGCGTGGATGTCGGTGACAACAGAAAGTTAAGGGCACCAGAGGTTTTGGCCCTAAATTTTGTCTTTGAAATCTATTCTCTCAGCAGTATCAGAACAACAGGTTCCTTTACGTACTGATGCTGTTGTTGGATAGTCTGTGAATTGATTTTGGGGGGTGAAATCCTCACCCCAGGGCATTTTGCCCATGATGTCTCTAACTCCCACTTTTTATTTTCCAGTGCATTTACCGTTTGCTTTTTTGGTTTTGTTCACATTTATATTTATAAGCAGTTTGTTATTGTTAGAGTATGTTTGCATGCCTGCTGGAAAACAAAGTAATCTGCAAGGACTCCACAGTCTCCTCTTGTTTGCTCAGATGATCCTGAGGGTACTATGTGGCAGTTAATAATTGCAAGTGGGATTTAAAGTTATCTGCAGATGCATAATTTTTATCTTCAGTAGCCCCCATGGCACTCTCTCCAAGTTGTTAACAATTCATCTTTGCCAGTCTGTAATTGTGCCTTTGCTCTAGAGTCACAGGTATTTAGCTCACCGTGGAACAGGATGCAAAACAGAGTAATAAATAATATGATTTATTTTTGTTAGGTAACTTAAGTATGTTTTCATACTTGTGAACTAAAAACTTAGTCATTCTCTCTAGGTTTTATTGTGATACATTAATACGCAGATTCAGCAAAATGCAAAACTTGAAAGACATGCTTAAGTGTTTTGCTGTATATAAGTCTTAATAAGTCATTGTATAAAACAACTTATATTAAGGATGTGCTTAAGTGCTTTACTGAAGCAAGGAGGGGCAGTGGTATACTGCATGAATAATACAAAAGCTTTGGAAAAGCCCAGCTAAGATGAGCAGAAGTTCTCATAATTCCTGATTAAATTACACAGTTGTGTAGAAAACAGTTTTTTATCCAGGTAAAATTGTGTCAGTTCTTTGTGTGGTAAAGTGAAGATACAGACTTTTCTGGTATGACTAACGTCACAAGAGAAACTGTACAATCAGAATTAAAATAATCTGGATTATAGTTTGTTAATTCTTGCTTTATGGATGCCCTGAATGAAACAGACACCATTTCTCACAATAGTAAACAACTTTCCCCTGTGCTATGGTAAACAAAACCAAAAAGCTAGGAAGTGAAATAACAAAAGATGAGCAATAATACACGATGCTTTTGCCGTGTGGGCTTCTCATAAACCATTTTTTCCCAGCCCAAATTTGAATTTTATTTTGATCAGGCCTTGAGTCCTGATACAAAGAGGACCCCGTGTGTCCAGACCTGGGCTGTGGGGCTGCACAGGTGACTGGTCAGGGACGATTTGCACAAGCAGAGTTTAGTCAGACCGATATAGGAAACTTCTTGTGGGGGATACATACAAATACTTGAGGTTCTGTCTATTCCTTTTTCTGGGACCAAAACAAGCCAAACACATCCTCTCTGCAGCTGAGAGAAGGTGGTAGCATATTAAGTATGTATCAGTAGAAAAATTCCTGACATTTTAAATGCGATAAGGCTTCATATAATATACGGTACTATGAATAAATTTCTACTATGGTCAAGAAAGTTTACATAAGTACTGCGTTATTTATAAAAATGGCTGGACAAGCTCTACAATACATTTACAACATATTTATGTATTGGGGCTAGATCTACCAAAGGGCACAGAGCCTGCAACCTTTCTCCTTTCCCTCCTCCAGCCACTGTCCTGCTTTGGCTCAACTTGATGCCTCACAAACAGCAGCAAGTAGCTCCCACAACTCCTGCTCGTAACTCTCCCATTTTGATTCTTTATGTACTGGCACCTTCTGTGTCTATTGTGGTTTATGTTTTTAAATACTGATTTACTTTGCAATAATACAATAGAAGAGCACATCTGACAAGGTAGTCAGCATCTTCCTTTCAGTACTCCTGAGAAGGAACCTGTGACTCAGATTTCAGACCACAGCAAATAACAGTTGAATTGAAATCCTTTTTGAAATGTCTCCCTTTCAATGGCTTCTTTACTGATGTATATAGTGATAACTGTTGTGGAGGACCAAATGATGAAGCGTGTCTTAATCACATCATCATAGTACTGGGCACCTAAGAATTGATTCTAGAATTGATTCTAGTCAATGAATACTCCAGAACTTTAAATCTTTGAAATAGAGCGTTCTTATGGATAAAAACAGAGTATATGACATAATACTATTGCATTATTTTTAAAACTTCTAAGTGTTTTGGATATAACATTCACTTGTATTATATAAACTGCACAGAAATAATCTCCTGGCATTTGCTTGGAATGACAGTCATCAATTCCTACACGTTTATTTAAAATCTTATGTAGAAACAAAAAGTATTTGTTTTACACAAGTTTTCTTTGGATATTTTGCCAGGAAACAAAAAGCAAACTTTGCTACTAGAGGCTGAAATAAAGTGGAAAATAAAATCTTCAAATCAGCTCTTAGTCCACAGAGCAGTGTGCAGTGGAATTACTCTGCCAAAAATGTGGGCCTTGGGTTTAGTTAAGTATTAAGCAGAAGTCTCTTGGTAAATAGTCCCATTAGAAACATCCTGTGACCTCTGCTGCAATTCAGGTATGTGAGGGAACCATGCGTAGGAGCTTTACTAGTCATGTGGTCAGAATGATTTTCAATCACTTTGGTCATTGCTGGATTAAAATTGAGGCTGCAGAGATTAATGGTCTGTTGTTACTAATCCACTAAACCCCTGTTCCTGGATCTTTTAAATTGACTGAACCTATAGATTGTTAAGTTGCTGAGAGATATGGATTTGTAATGGTTTTAACTATCTTTCTTGATGTTCGGTGTTAGCAGTATCCTGTTATTTATTGATCTTTGAGACAGTGATCTTGGCTATTCTTGAATGGAAGTGAACTTGATACTTTTTTATTTCTACTATTCTATAGCACAGTAGAAGTGTGTATCATTTTAAATGAATGTGGGTGAAGAAAGATTTACTGTGTTTAGATGTGAGCTGGCATTAGTAGAGGCTCAAAGAAGAACAATAGAAATGAAACATATATGTATTTGTAGTTTGTATAAATTAATAACCCAGTAAAATAATTGAGAAACAATGTTTCTGATTTCAAGGATCAATTTTTCATATAAATTTATGATTATTAAATTACTACATATGTATTCTGCATGCTTATATTAATATATAGCAAGGTAACATGGCTTTGATTTTATAATTGACTTACAACTCTGTCAGTGAATTCTAGTGATTAAAATGTACCCTTGATTTCATGCAGCCGTCTCTGTTTCTGAGCCCTAGTGACTTGGCTTATTCTTTTGCCTTCTGGTTATCTCAGTAATAGTATGTTTTGATTAAGGACTGCAAAGAGCTTTTATATCTGTTCTTGTCACAAAGATGCGTAGGATAAAGTAGGCCAGAGATAACTTATCATGCAAACTATGGACCTCCAGTTATTTCTTTCCCTCCAGATTTAATATTGTTTTCAAATAAAACTGGGACTGTGGAAGTAAACCCAAAGCATTTAGATGGATTTTTGGCAATTTCTCAAAGCTCTCTTGAGGAAGAAGAAAATATTAATGTAAGACTGAAATGTATATGACTGGATGAAAAAGATGAAGTTATTCTCCTGGCAGCTATTAGGAAATACAGTCCTTGTCCTATAGGAAATTAGAGTTCATTATAAAAATGAAAACAACAGTCACAGTGGCTGAGGTGAATAGATCAACGAGAATAGTTATTGTGAAACTGAAAGGAAGAAGTGGCTTCTTTCTTATTTATGATATAAACAGCTGATAGTAGCTAAACATGAGGCATGTCCTCAGGTCATGTTCTGTAGGAGACTAATTTGTGAGAACTAGACACTAATTAAACTCACAACATAACGGAGTTAATGTTTGCAGGTTCACACACAGACTTCAAAGCTTCAACTGCATGTCGCAAGTGATTTAGACCTGAGTCTAAATTATAGGCCCACAGTAGGGTGGAAAGCAGTATCCTGATCTTTCCCTAGCACTTAGGCCAGCCACTGAGCAGTTCTTCCTGCCTCATCAGGTTCACATTGCAAACAAATGAAGGATTCGTTGAGTGGAGAGACACCAGGTAGTTTCTCTGTGTCCCTGTAACACATTTGTGACTGAGCGACTTCACAGGGTTACGTTGAACTGCCCAAGCTAGTAGCTGAAAATGTATTGTGCTGTCAGACAGAGCGTTCTCTGTTTAGACAGTTCAGGGACCAGAAGCTTGACTGTCCACTGTCTGGTGTCCAATGTAGTTATTTATAACCCCACTGAGTAAGTGAGAAATACTGCTCTATTAGAATGACAGCAGTTGTTACCCGCTTGGCTTGAGTGTAAACTAACCAGCAGCCAGATCCTGTATTTAGGTAAATCAGCGTAACTCAAAAGATCTGTTCTAGTTTGTCAGAGAAAGGAGCGGGCCCAGAGCGTGGGTACTGCAGGGTCAGGTCTTGGGATGCATCACGGTGGCAAGTTTGGCTTTTGATCAGAGGCAATGACCCCACTAGCTCTGTTAACCTGAGTGTTAAGTGCATGGTTCTAATCCGGGTTTAAGACTGACTTATATATTTCAACAGTTGTAAAATAAACATGTGGTCTGCTCATTTTGGGGTGTTGTTTTTACAGCAATCATACACAGAGAACCCTATTATTGATAGTCCATTTTTTTAAAGCTTCTGCCATCTCTTGCACTCTGGTATTGCTGTTTTTTTCTCAGTTGCTCTTAAAGGCAATATTAACAGATGGTATGCATTGCTCATTAAATCTGCATTTACACCTCTCCAAGGACTGCAAAGATGTTGGGAAACAGACCATGTTACTGCAGTAAGCGCTTAGAAGCTTGGAACTTGCTGTGCTATTCATGAGCAGTTGTCACTGTCAGTGTGTTTTGAGTGCTATAGCAGTAGAGTTACAAATATATTGGTGAAATATTTCTAATTTAGCCAAGTCCAGGTATGAGCCACTTTCTCACAGACTGGGTAAAATGTCTGTGTTTCTTTTATACTTTCTGTATTTGCATCATGGTAGTGGCAGAGACAACAGTTCTTCCCTTTTTGTACAAATGTCTTAATGCTGGACATAAAACCTACAAATCAGTTATATGTAATTTCCCACCTCTATTTACATGTGTCATCTGAGGTACTTTTGCTTTTCCTTGAGATCACTTTCTCTATAATGCTTAGCTCTTCTGTCCTGTCTGCAGTGATGACATTCTTAAATAGATTAGATATATAGATGTTACTTTTAGGCTTTCTCAACTTCAATGTATCTTTGTCTGAAGAGGCAGCGCTTTGATGTGCGAGTCAAAAGGCCACAGTGCCAGTGTGGAATTCACTTTCCACGTTTCACATTGGTGGAGAGAGATGCAGAAATCTAGCTAGCAGATAAGAGTTCTCATTTTGGCTTCTTTATTACTCTGATTTGGAACTGATGGGATCTGACTAGCAATCCCAAACACATCAATATAGCCAGAAACAGGTGCTCCCATCTCGTTTCTCTTAAGCTTTTCTTTTATTTTCTCTGGTAAAGTGTTGGATCAGAAAGGTTAAGTTGTTGTCGATTCTGTGGTTCATGAAAGGTTAGGATCTAGTTCACATTTCTTTCATAGTTGACCTGTGTTAGGGATAAGGAAGCTATAAAGTGGATAGTACATTAAGTGGAAATGAGATCTAGCTCTACTGTTGTTACAGGAAAAAAACACTTCAACCCTTCTGTGTTTGAGCTGGTCTAAATGGGCATAGAGAGGAGTGGAAATTCAGTACTCTCTCCCAGTATTTTGTATTTGTGTTTATGATTTTCTATTGGCTAGGGATATTTCATGTTCTAAAAGCAAAGTCTAGGAATAGAGAAAAGCATGAGGATATAGACCATCAGGTAGGATGCTGGCAGTGGATAATAGCACTGAGATTGGGGCTTTCATAGTGCACTTTGCCAGAAACAAATGAGGAAGAGCACTGATGACTTTCCGCTTTCCTAATTGCTTTTGGTTCTAAATACATAGGAATCATGTTGGTGGCTTCAATATGAACAAGACAAAAACCAATCTTTTGGTCTGAAGAATTACAGAGACAGAGGTATAGAGAACTTGACTGTTCAGTTATCAAGTCTTGATTTTTTTCTTAAACCCTTAACTTAGAGCGCAGAACCTGTCAGAATCCTTGAAGACAAAATTATTAATAAAATAAATGCTATAAAGTTCTTCACTATGTAGCTGTTGACCTTTGAGGACCCTGACTGCTTAGTGAGATTGTTTCATTAGTATTTGCACATTGACTTCCTGCCAAAAAGTCAATCTGCTTTTCTTTTGCCTGGTTTTGCTATTTTGAAGGTCTTCAGCTGTGGAATAGAATCCACTATGGAACAAAGAGCTGGCAGAGTTGGAAGCTTTCCAGTAAAAGCCTTCTCAGGTTAAACTCTGGTGATGCTGAAATATTACAAGTGTTTTATCTGGCCTCCTTTCCCTTGTGCCTTGCCTAACATAGCTGTTCCCTAAGAAGGGCAACAGTTAGTTTTAGTTCCCACTGCCCCCAAGAGAATGTTCTACTTGTTATTTATAGGATGAAATTTATACATCATTTAAACTTGGGACTTGGACTTTGCTTCTGTTCTTTTACCAGCTTCAAAGCAGTTCCTTTAAAGACGTTCATGATGAACTTAATGATCCCTCTTATAGAGTTAATTAGTTATGATGTAAACAACAGTATGGATCTCATATCCTATTTAGATGATCAGCATTTCTTCATTGTTGAAGACACTCAAGTTGTCTAAAATAACACATAAATATCACACTGAAAAAAGCACGAGGAAAGGCTGTAGCAGAAAGGGCTGACTCAAGAGCAGATTTACCTACCAGTGGCCACCAGAAAATGTCCATTTCTTTCTGATGTGGGATAAAACAGGAGGAAGATGGATGTACACTACCTCATCTTTTTTCTCTTCCCCAAATTTCCTCCCCAAAACGAGAGGAAGGTCAAAATGTCACCTGAAAAAGCTGGATGGAGCTAGCAACTTTCTGTAGGCAGCTAAAGATGTCTGAACTATGAATGGTCTATTTATTGAGCCTAAAGGGCTGAGATCTTTTCTTTTATGATAGACAGAAATTGATGAGCCTGTCAAATACTGAGACTCTAGAGGATGAAGGTATGTTTTATACCTTAGCATTAGACTTGGAGTTCTGTCCTTTGGCGTATTAGCAAGGCTTGCATTTCACAAGGGATAGACTAAAGTAATTCTCATGTTCCAGTCCAGTGGAGTAAATAAACAGCTACATTCTGCAGATGTTGCAGATTCAAGGAGAGCCCAATTAGCAGCATCTGAAGGCAGCCTGGCCTGTCTCCCTGGGATAGGGCACGCGTGACTGTAGGAATTCATCTGACAGGATGGAGTTCTCCTCCTAATTGGAGCTTTTGGTTGCTACTCCAACCTAAATATTGTGCACAGTAAGTCAGCACAGCTCCACTGATCTCGCTAAATATACATCTGACTTGACTAGCTGTAGGCTGGCTGTTCCCAGAAATGAGCGCCGTGGGCCTTATTTTGCTCTGCAGGTCCTAAGGGAACTTGAAGCAAGTGTGAGAAGGCTTTATTATTCTCAGTTGTTCCCAGGTTAATACAGTGGAACCTCTGGCTCAGGAGATTCCTGTAACTGCTGGAAGATTTTAGATTAAGGATCTCTTTTTACTGCCTATTTTTGTATTCTTTCTTCTAATATTTTGCTGCAGATAAACAGTTCCCAAACTTGTTTGCCTTTGCATCCAAGGTATGGGATAGTAGGAGATGAGGCAGCTCTGAAAATCCTTTGCCAGAGAAAGGAGGAGAATGTGAAAGATCTGGAACAAGAAGTGTCCATGGGTGTTGGGAGCTTAGAGCTTAGCCACCACTGCACAGTCTTTCCCCATTGGGATTACTTTCAGGACCTTTGCCAAAAATGAGGGTCTCAGCTCAGCACCTGTGGCCCCTGGTTCTGTCCTTGCTGATGCAGTGCCTTCCCCTTTCCTCAAGTTTCTTTTTACCATTGCAAGTGCTGGTCTGAGTACTCACTTCCCCAGCACATCCCATCCTAGTCCTAGAAGTTCTTCAGTCACCCACTTGTAAAGGAAGCTCTTATGTCTCATCTACTGGGCTCTTCCCAGGTTATTTGATCTGATCAGCTGTTGCTTTTTCATAGAAATTACATTCACATTTATTTTGGTTGCAAATAGTATGCACATTTGTACACAGATGTATACCGCATCACACGCATGCATATATTTGCATATGCAAGTATGATAAAAATGGAGTCAGCATCTGAGAGAAACAGATTTCCTTGATGAGCTTGAAATATGTTACAGATCCTACATTTTTATCAAGTGAAGTGCTTTGAGCTGGATTTTGCTCTAAGCGGGAATGGTTGAGGACAGCTGCGCTCAGTGCTGGGCTGGGAAGACCAGCAGAGAGTTGGTGCGGAGGAGGTTGCACCCGAATGAGGTTCTGTGGAATGGGGCAGGCAGAGAGAAAGAGGGGAGAAAATCAGGTACAGGAAAGAGAGTAGAGACCTGACCTCACAATCACATTGGTAGGTACAATAATTTTGCGATTTGGTAGAATTTTTTTTAGTTTTATTAAAAAATAAGAGTAGGGGAGATGCAAGTGATGAATTCATGCGCACTCACCATCTAAAGTTGTCTTCACACTTTGAAAATATCAAAAGTATGATTGCCCATGCAAGGATTGTGTGGGAAAAGACACTGATTTAGCACATTCTCATTTTATTGCAGAGGTTACGGGACACAGTGAATAAAGGAGGGGATGGCAGGAAGAGGAAAAGCTTATCACAAAGGAATTTAAGGCTTCTTTAGATAATAGACTTTTATCACTGTCTCTGCCAGATTTTGTGTTGCTTGGCAACACACTTTAATCAAACTTTCCAAGGGTGGCCACTAATTGTATGTTTCTTGTTTCCCCCAAGTCCTGATTTGCAGAAGTGCTGAGCAGTTACAGTTAAAACAGGTCAATGGGAGAAATATTTTGTATGTATCAAATGCTTTGCAAGTCGAAGTACTGTAAAAATTGTACACTGGGGCTACAAATTGGCTAATAAAAGGTATGGAACATGTTTTTTTGGCATTCGTTTGCACATATGTAGAAAAGGGACACCACTTCTTCAGGAATGCCAAAGAATCAAACATTTTGGGACGTTGAATCTTGTTCTAAAATTCCATGATACTTTTAGCTTGAAGTGCTGGGAAGACTGGCTGGAGTGGCCTTTCATGGCACTGCGTGGTTGGCTTCAATTACTGAGCCTTTGAGGGCTTTCTTCTGCACGGGGGGTCTAAGCTGAAACACTTTCTATCTCGGTCACAAGTGTTAGGCTGAGGAAAAAAAATACTCAAATAATCATCTCGAGGGGAACGTAAAGCAAAACCAGCCCCTTCCTTTTACTCAGCTTTCTACTTCCAAGCATTGGCCCCATCTGAATTTCTCCTATCTTATCTAACCTAAGAACCATTAGGTTCTTAGATCATTGTTAGGTGCAGGTCTGCGTTCGGGTCGTGTTCTGTTGAAGTCATCATGCAGTTTGGGCAGACTGAGGTGGAAGATGAGACCCTTGGCCAGCCAGTTTTTGCTGTGTGCACAGGAGGGAGCCATGCCCAGAGACATCGTAGCTTTGGAATGACAGCAGCCCTCTTGCCTGCTGTGGCCTAAACTAAAGTTTGGAAACCTTTTCTTTCCTAAAGTCCAGACAGGTCTCTTTGATATCTTTCTGAGGGAAAAGAGCAAACATCAAAATCAATCTTATTTTTGTCCTGTTGCTATAGGATAACGCTAATGTGACTGCAGGCCATATGTAATGTGCTGGCTCGCTTCATCCAGCCCCTAAAGTGCTTCTTAATATGTGTATTGATGATCACAGACCATCTAGCTCTGCTAATGCACGGAAGACTATTAAAGAATTTCTGTATTAGCCTTTTATAAAAGGACACAAGCATGTGTAGGAGGTAAGTAAAACATGTAATGTTTTAATCCATTAGGAGTGACTGTGGTTCTTAATTCAAAGCCTAGAGAAAGGCAATTTATTTAAAAGGTACTTTCTATCTCTACAGTACCGTTTACTGAAATATCTCAAAATGTTTTCCTCTAACTGTTATACAAAAATAAAGGGATGCTGCTGCTTAATGTGTAGAACCCTCTTTGGGTAGGTCAAAGATGGTTGACTCACAGCTCACTGCCAAATCAGAATAGTGGGACTTTGCACTGCACTTCACAGAAATAATTGCCCAGACAAACTATAAAGCAATGAAAAAAGCTGCCTTGAGGGTCTTGAGGCTTCCAGGTCCAAATTTTGTATTGCTCTTAATGTAGATTTACGTGAGGCAGGGTAGCTTACAGCTAGTTGATACTCAAAGTTGAAATATTGTAAATGATGCCAGTTTTTTATTAAGTTAGTTAAACCCAATGCAAATGCCTGTGTTAGCATTTTAAGTGGATTCTGGCCTCATTTATGTTGATTTGTGGTTGAAATTGTGTTTACAGTTGTGACACTAACCTGACTAGTACTGTACTAGTTTCTGTTGACTGACTTCATGTGAATTGATGGCGCCTCTGTGTTTGCAGACCAGACTTTGACTTCTTCGGGAAAATGTGCCAGGGAGAGGGGTACAGGGTGTTGGATGATGAAGCAGCAGCTTTGACACAAAATGCCTGTTCAGGGTGATAGTTGTCCTAAGGAAACAGGCCAGCGCTGTGTCCCTCATGTCACTTAGTACTGTCAACCCTTTTTCACCACAGCACTTGTGCACATGATGCCACACTAAATTCAAGAACATGGCTGGATGGAGATGCTATGGTTTAAGCAGGCATTTGGAGTTTAAGGTTTGATATTTTCCTTAATTAGTCTGCTTTAGCATATCTTTGGCATTTTTTTTTTAATCTGGAATGAATTAAAAGTTGTTCAGGGGAGAAGAGAAAGATTGGCTCTTGAGGTCAGAGGTGACATGGTTGCAGAACTGTTGTGCTTTTGGAGCCAGTTAAAATTTGCTCAGCTTCTGGATCACCTTGACACTTGCTCAGATTACAGCAGTGCTGTCAGTGGATTACCGCTGTGTTTAATGGCAATGGACTGGTTGATGCCTAACATTTTAATGTGCACTTAGCCTCTGATCTGTGACAAGTCTATAATTGTCTATTGAAAATTCTTTAAAGTTGTGTGGTAAAAAGCGATTAGTGATCACTTTTGGATTATTGACTTAATTTCCAAAATTGAATGCCTAGTCTTCTGGGTTTTTGTTTGTTTTTGATACTCAATAATGTAGCTTGATGGTAGAAAAAACTGTAGGTGTTTTTTTGACTCTTTGATGTACACTAGCTAGCAAAAGAATTAAAGAAAATGTTGACCTCATTATGTGGTAAACATACAGTTTGCAAGTCATGCCAAACTGTCATTTTGTTCATGCCAAATTCACCAAAAACTTTTGCAATTGTAATAATTAAATACCACTCAAAGGAGGAAATATGCTCTTTTACTCTAAGCTATTTCTGTGTTAGGGGGAAGGGGAGGGTGAGGATGAGGATCTCCTTTCAACTCAAATCCAATCCACTGTTATCCCTACAAAGACTGTTAGAATAAATACTGCCCTGTGACTGCAAGGATAAATATTGGGAATTATGAGGTTGTCTTTGAAGAAAAGCATGTTTTAAGAAAGCATGAACCCCAAATTGATTATTTTTGTTTGAGTAGTCTTCTGCTTTTTGGGGAGTAAACAGACCTCGCTTACTGCTTTAATATCAGAGGTTGTTGTTTTATTTACTGTCCTGACATCTCCCACACACTCAGGCTGCTTCGTAATGGCAGAAAATAGTGAGAAGAAATGGTGAGTGTTTGTAAAGTAAATATTATCACTATTGGGGGAATCTGCTGCTGGCACAGCCCCACATCTAACCAGCTGAGCTGTGCAGCGATAGTGCAAGTCCAGTGCCACATTCTTTCTATCTGCCTTGGCTTGCAGTTAGGGAAATCACAGTTAAAGAAAGATTGTGATACAGATGGGTCAGAAAAAAAAACCTTGTTTGTTCTGGAACCATATTCAGTGTGTATTTGAAGTTGTCAGAATAATTCCTATAGGTCTAAATGTTTTAGAATGCACCTAGTGTAAGCTGCTATGAGAGCACCATTTATCAAAATGCTGTGTTCTGTGGAGTGCTGCATCACTCTTGTTGAATCTTATTAGTTGTTACTTGTAGAATCTTATTAGTTGTTACTTGTACAAGAAAACTGAGTTACATTAACTGCTTGTATTACTAAGAGTTATAGTCTCAAGCTCCCTATATATGATGATGTACTGATAAGAAGACCATAAACGTGTGAAATCGAGAACCAGGAGATGAAGACAGGACAGGGGCAAACATTTCAAAATGGACACACATACAGAAAGGGTTTGGGCTAAGGTCTGAAGGTCACTAGAGTGGTTTGAAGCGGGTGCAGCCATGGTTGAACTGTGTGTTCTCCAGCTAAGTAATGAGGTCTCTCAAGTTCTTGGATAGAGATGATCCGTATTTTGTACTGTTTCTAGCATATGACCTCTACAAACTTTTTGATGCTGCAAAAAGTACAAAAAATAAATAAGAGCAGTCTTATCAACATATTGCTGCACAAAGTTGTGTTGGGGAAAAAACAAGCAGATGCCACATACACAGCACCATAAGGATTTAAGAAAACACATGATTCCTTTTAGGTATGTGGCTGGATCAACTCCAAGCATGCGTGGCAGGGTGGGGATCAGTCTGACTAACATGAAATAAGTTGGCATCTTCTGGTACTGAGCTTAGTTTTCTGTGTAGCTGAGTGAAAACCTGGCACTGCAGCACGGCAGTTGCAGTGAACCTGGCCTGGTGTGAAGCTCAAAGCTGGATAAAGGACCCTGGTGGAAGATCCTTTCCATGCATCCAGTTTTGTCATCCAATTTTCACCCTAAGCATCCATCTAACAGGGCTCAAAATCAAGTTTACAGAGTCAGTAGTATTGTTCATTGCATAATTGTATGGTCACCCAGCCAGATGCAGTGAACTTTGATCTGTGTGCATTATTCATCAGCCATATAGAGTTTCATGAACAGCTGGCGGGCATTTGTGCAAAGGGGAGAAGTAAAATGTGCAGAATTTGGTCAGTTTCTTCTCACTGCTACTGTGACGTTTTTAATGTCTATGAGACTAATGTCAAACTTTCATCATTGTTTTCAACACAAACAAAAGTTTGTTTGCTTTAGATTAATTTCAGTATTCCAAATATGTTTTTAATAAGCCTGCTAATCTCCTGACTAGTTTGCCTAACATTCGGGAGGCTATTTCAAGTGGGTTTTGAGTTTATAGAGTAGCTGAGACGTTATGCATAAAATTCAGTCTGTTCCAGTGGAAGATCAAAGGACTGGAAGTAACTGAACTTCCTACAGAGTCTGACTTCTCATATCAGCATTGTACTGACTTCTACATGCCTTTCCACCCATTCCTTATCTACTTGTGCTCCTCGCCACCAGGACACAAGCCAGATCTGATCCTGCAGCCCCAGAGCCAAGTTAGCCTGGTGTTGTGTATTATAGCCAGTATGACCTGCTGAGAAACACAGCAGTCTGGATCTGCTTAGATATATACGTCATGTGTGACTTCAGCACATCATGGTAAAGGGAATGACAAGTCAGTTGTCAGCAGAATGTGGTTGATGCTTTCTTTTTAGCTCTGCAGATGCTTTGAAGTGGGCAGTCTGGTCAGCCGTGCCTTTTTCATCTCTACCTGCAATGCTTTCTGCATCCATAAATCAAAGGCTTAAGTGGCAAAGGCTGAAGTACAGGGAAGGAGGCAGGTACAAGACACCAAGACATGATTTTTGTTAGATGCTGTGTTTATGGAATAGATCTATAGGTCTGCATATCCCATTGTTCTCTGTTCCCATCTACAATGCTCAGGATATGTGGAAGACTCAGCTGGCATTTGTTTGTGGATCATCGGGTCTGGGATGTCTGTGTCTCCAGGGCATGTAGTGTGTTCTTCAGGCAGCTGCACAGCAATGAATTTGCCAGAGTTATCCTGAATCATTCTTTGAAGCATTCACTGATCAGAATTGAATACAATAAGAATCTTATCTGAAAGAAACAATGCTTCTCTGAATTGACCTGAATTCAAGGACGTTTCTCCCTATTTCTGATATTTCGAAAGCTGTTGTACTGAGGTTCTTGGACTTACTGCTGTTGGAGTATATTACTTTGTACTATTGCGCTATGGTTGTGTTTTTGAAGTTTAGTATCTGTACATATCAAGAGATGGACAACTGTTTAGCATTTTTATAAACTAAATGATGTGGGCAATGAGTCTCATTGATGGGCGGGTTTTTCTGAACTGCTGCCATATTCAGCAGTAGTTCTCACAATAGTTGGTAGGCAGCTGGTGTTTATGGCTCAGCTACTGCTATGAGTCTCATCTCCAGAACTTCTGCCCCATGGAGGGTGCAGGAGGCAAAGCTGCAACAGCTCCCAGGATTTATTTCAATTCTTTCAGTCAATGTCTTGGCCAAAGATGGAACATTTAACAATAAAAAGGGTTAGAAAAAAAGATGACCTTTAGAAGTATTTAGAATAGAGGTAAATATATATATATATAAAAAATATGGAAGAAACCTGAGTAACGGGTGCAATGTGTCTGGTTTTCAAAGGGCGCTGGAAACTACCAGGTGTCTCTGCTTTAGATATGCCAGGCTGATAAGGAGAGAAACATACACATTTAAAATCTACAGCTTGCACTTCCAGTCCTGAGTTGGTTTTGTCCTCACTAAACAAAAATAAAAAGAATCTTTCTCTTGCTACAGGCAAGAATAAAAGACTGTCTGAGACTTCTGTAGATTTTGATTTGGAAGAAACAGTACCACACAGATGAGAAACAGGCAAGCTGGGAAATCCCTGATGAAATCTCTGCAGCGGCATGTTCCTCCATACAGTTCCCTTGAACTAAATACAATTTTTTAATTCCTACCTACTCTTTTTTATTTTTCTTTTATCTATATCCAAAGTCTCATCTCTCAAAGACAAGGAGAGAAAGCTATGAACAACAGATACCCTAATGAAGGTGCTTTTTTTTTCCCCCTACCTGGGATTTCTGCATCAATAATTTAGCAAGTGATTAAAATTCTAGATCAGCAAAATGAAGCAGATACAGGCATCACAACCAGGGTGAAATGCCTTCCATCTTAACTTCAAAATTAAATGAGAGAGAGGAAAGCAGCATATCACTGCTCTTGACTAATGGCTAAAGTGACTGAGACTGAATAGGGGACAGCTTTGCAAGGACCAAGAAGTCGAGAAATTTAGTAGAGTTCAGAAGGGTAAAGCTGCTCTCTGCAGTCACCCAAGGCAGACACAGCTGCATCATTTCTAGCCAAGAATATTGTTGGTTGGGATTGGAATAACAGAATAGCAGCAGAGTGCCAGAATAACACTGCTACCTCAGGAATCAATCCAGAGAGGGGGAAGGGGATGACTTCTTCCAGGATCAGTGGATAAACACAACGGTGGACAGATGGATGATTGAAGTAATCTCTGAGGGATATTCCACAGAACTGCAGGGAAGCAAAAATGGTGTGTAGGGGGAGGCACGGAGAGTGATTTGTCTCGTCACGACTGGGAGCATGACAAATTTAAAAAAAATGAAAAACATTCCTCCCCATCTTCACCTGACAAGTGGGATACACAAACAAACGATGCTTCCCAACTAGTACATTTTTTAGGAATGTCTGTTGAAAACAGTCCAAAATAAACCAGTAAAAGCTCTACATTCAGGTATTTATATGGCTGTCATCACTGTAGTATCTAAGCAGTAATTAATGAATTAGGAATGTCGATATAACACAACATGGCTGGCAGCTGAGATGAATTGGATAGGTTCTTTTCTGATCTGTCTTGTCTTACCCTGGCAGCTGATCTGACTAGAATGATTTTTCTCTTTTGCTGCTCCTCGGTTCCTCCACTGCAGTGCAAATTTTCCATAATTATTTCCCATCTCTGATTTTAGAACTCTGAAAAAAAGCTGCTTTTCTTCACTTTTTCCAGGTTTGGGTAACCTTTCACCTTAACATTGTTGGTTGCTTAAGGTAAGCAGATAGTAGTGAAATATACATATTCCATTTTATTTGTCATCATTTGGGTACAGGGACATCAGTGGATTGAGGTGTTGATAAGACTACTTTATTTTCTTCTCCACTTTCCTAAGCTGCCTCTTGTGTTGTACATTAAATTTATGCAAACTTGATGCTGGTGATACACAATGTTCACGTTTATCTTGTGACCAGTTTAATACTAATGGGATTCTGATCTGTGAGCTTTGTTTTATTAAATAATTTGTGGTTCATTAATGACATAGTGGGGAAGTATAATGGCACTTTGCAACCTTGGATAGCTTTTCATGATGCAGGGCCAGAGTGTTTGCTTGCTTTTGGGGGCCTCTAACAATCATTACTTGTTAGTTGTTGCTCTGGCTTGCCCCAGCTATCTCAGAAGCAGCCATCCTTTAGTCCTTTTTCTTGCCTCCAGTAATATACACTTATTTCCCACAATTTTTTGCAGGAATGTGAGTGAAGGAAATGCATATCGACCCCGTGTATTGCTAATATGGACCTTGGAATTTTTGATAGCACATGACATCTCGTTGTTTGGTAGCACACAGAAACAAACCCGATCATCCTAACCCTTTTTGGCAGTTTAAAGGGAATTTAATGAGCTCATTGATATTTAAGATTCTTCTATGCTTGCCATGTATAGTAATGGGAATATGCATAAATTAGGCTCTTTTGAAAATCTGCATGATGTAGAAACATTTTGAGCAAGTCAAGATCTGCTTTAGTCTGAAACAGTACTTTATGTTGAAAAATACATCACAATCATCTTAACACCACTGAAAGTACTTCTACTTATTGGAAGAAAGGCTGTCACTTATCAATTCAGAAAAAATAGCTATGTAGTTGTTTTAATTTCCCCCCATTCTGTTAAGAAATGTCTAGTAACCAAGAACCAACTATTGCTAAGAAACTGCTAAACTGCAGTGGTCATGGTGAAGAGCAATTGCAATAAAGGCACATTATGATGGGTTCATTTTCTGTCCTGATGCCACTGCCTGAAATGGATCCATATCTTGGCTTATCCTTTGACATTAGATTTCTTCTTGATGCTAGCAGAGCTGTTGTTATATGTCCAGAAAAACACTTTTTCTGACTTTGTGATCTCAGAAAGCACCAGGACATAACGTTAAGTGCTGAGGATTTAGGTAGTGCCGTGAGCTGTGAGATGATCTGGATTAGAGCCCTGCCTGCCCACCCCAGGATCACTAGAAATCTGGGTCTCTGAACACAACTCAGTATAATAAGAATAACTTTGCCTCCCCTTTGTTATTAGCTTTCGAATGACTTTGTGTTATTTGTTGTGATGGTTCTCTGTAGCTATATTAGCCAGGAGAAAATGATTCTTCCTGTCTCAGGAAAGCGCATCATGTTGTGTTGGCTGAATTTAGAGTAATATATATACAAGACCTATAGGTTGCCATTCATAGTTTTGAAGGGAGACTGAAGGCAGCTGCCTTCCCTCTTATTCGGATATGTCCCTTTGTTAAGATTGTGGAAAAAGCTCATAATATTATTGCTTAAGCATTATGAATTCTTTGCATATGCTGTAGCTCTTCAGAATGCTTCCTTATCACGTTCTGGACCACAAGTTTTCATGTGCAGTAGAATTCAGTGGGATTTGAGGCCACTGTGTATTTTGTAGGATCAAGCACCTAATATTGATGCTGTGCCATTAGTCTTGAGGTTAATTGAAAGACCTTTATTTTTTCCCCTTGAGTTTGCCTAAGCAGTGATGAATACTTAAATTCTAGGCACAGCTCCCTCATGGGAGGACTACTGAAGAAATAATTTCTCTTTCCTGGAGCCAAAGATTTGGGAAAAGAAAAGAAAGACCTGCCTGTGGCAGTGAACAGGACAGTCCCCAACTGTTTGTACTGTTCCTGATGGGGAACTTTCTGTTAGAGAATACAGAGAGCAGCCAGGGTCAGAAACCTGATGAGACATCAATATCATATGTGCTTCTAAGGAAGGAACTTAGTGGTTTCCTTTTAAAGGAAGCCCTATTAATTTAGCATTAATAATGTATTGAACTTTAAAGGTTCAAGGATATTGAGGCCATTTCTTTGAAGTTGCTGAGTGTCCCCAAACCACATTGAAATTAATGGGATTGGAGGGCATGCAGCGCCATGCAGAGCTATTCTGAAGTGAGTATCACATGGTAACTTGCTTCTTCTTTACTGCATTATTTTATAGAGCTCTTCAGACTTTATATCTAGACATGATTAAACAACTCATTGGAGAGGAACCACCCCATCTAACACAACACAGAGTGGGCTATTGTGTCTGCTGACACTCCTGTCAGAGACTTTGGAAAACACTGAGACCAAATTGTATTCATGTGGTTTTAGACACGTTTAGCTATGTTGTAATGTTATGCCAAATCGTTTGTCACAACTACCAGCATATATATGAGACTGCTTGTGTGAAATCTCACCCTTTAGTCCAGGTTTTTAATGGGAATCTTATCAGGAAACAAAATTAAAATAAATAGAAAATGCACAGAATAGCCAAGTCTGTGTGTCGTAGCAAAGTTCCCATGATAGTGCCTTACTTTTGCCCTCTGATGTGATAAAAACAGGTCACGTCCATTTTGCTTGCGTTGAATACTGTTTGGCATTCACAGCAGCAGTGAGAGCTTTTACACATGGGGATGGTAGAAGAGGGATTTATGGAATTGGAAAGTATTAACTTAATGAAAGAGCATTTGCATGTTTTCTGAGCAAAATGTTATCAAAAAAAAAAAAATCTGGCATAGCTGGTGAAAGCATTTTATTTATTGATCCCTTTATAATCCTTTGTTTTCTTTTTCCTCCTTCATCATATGGTGATGCATACAATGTAGGCTGTAATATTCATAAGCAGACTAACCTTTCTTGTCCTGTAACTATGCACTTATAAATGATGCTTTATATAGTGCCTGAAGTGTGTGTTGTTAGGTTCTTTTGATATAAAAAGGCTGCATAAACACATCTTAAATAATAGCTGCAATTATGTACAGACTTGTTTTAAACAAACGGAACATTAATTGTAGAGGGCTGAATCTTCAGCTAATTGCATCTGCTTAGTTCCCCTGCTGTCGGGTCCTCTTCATACACGTGTACTCCATTTGCTTTAAGAGGCAAAAGCAGCTCCTTCTATGACTGGAGATGTTGAAACTGCTTTTTTAGAATGAGAAAGCCTGTTTTCCCTGCACATTTTAGGCAGCCCATTCCTTGGGTTTAACAGTGTGAAAAATATCCATATAAAATGTAGTTATTAAAGCTATTTAAATTAATTACAAAGTATGTCCATTACCTAAGATTCTGGAAATGGAGTTTAGCAAAACAGATTAAACTTTTCCTTATAGCTTTTTTCCTTTTGTGACCACCCTGCACTGTTCCCTGTAGGGCTCATTTTCTATTAGAACACATGATCTTCTGAAACACTACAGGAAAATTCCTCCAATTTTAATTTCTGTCACAGGCACAGCCATCTTGGACTGCTTGTCAATGACTGCAGAAGGTACCTTGAGAGCGATGAAGCTGCTCAGAGCAAACTATGGAAATCTGGATGGAAAGTCACATAGTATTACAAGCAATAGCTCCTGGTGGCTGGGAGAGAAGCAGGATCAGGCCTGTAAAGCCCATAGTCTGTGGGACACAAAGGGTGGATCTAAGTGAGGATCATACCACCTTCTAATACCTTATCATTATATCTTTCATTTCAGTGTTCACCGTTCTGATAGCAGATTTGAGGATTTATTTTTCTTGTAGTAAGCACTAGGTAATTTTTCCATGAGTTTCATATTAGATTATTAGCAGTGAATTAATGTTTTGCACTAAGTTTATTATGAAACTATACGGCTCATAGTTGCAGCTTCTTTTAATCTCATAACTATGCAGAAGAGTTAACAGTGATAAAAACCTTATTATGCATTTAATGCCAGGGCAGTGCTAGCCAGGTTATCAGAAGCAAGACTCTTAGGATGTAAATTAAGGAGGGATAAGCAGGCAGAGTGATTAATATAGCAATCAGAAGAGATCAGATCAATAAAATTCAGATGAAAAAAAATGTTTCCTAGCTGCTGTGAGCCTGGTTCTCCTCAGTGCAGCATTTTTTATCTGTGTGAAATGGCAGTAAAGTGAATGGAGAATTCTGATCTGGCAGGATTCTACTCTTGGCTTATGCTCACATGTGAATGACATAAATGATGGCATCAGATACAAGGCTTTTTATCTTTTATTTAGTTATAGAAAGTAAATAAGTAATTGAAGAATGACTTGTTGATATCTTGCAAATAAGCATATTTACTGAGGGGTATTTTGTATTAATTACAGCATTTTATATTATGTCAGCATTAGCATTCCAATGAGATGAAGATCTCTTTGTGCTGCAAATTATATGCAGATATTTGAGCATCTGCACCATGGTACCTGCTATGTGATACAATGTTATCTGATGATTTTAAAATAGTTTTACTGACTGAGCAACAGATTCTCTTTGAAACATAAACCTACTCATTTTAACCTCTAAACTGGATAGAGTTAACTGATGACTTTATAGGGCATTGGCATCTTTTGCTGTTTGCATTTACTGTACTTTTTTTATAATCCTGTACAATGCTGTTTCCCTGTACATGGAAGTCACTAGGAAACAAAAATGCACGACGTCTTGCAGAACTTAGCCTGTGATTTTATGCTCCACAATGAGATATACCTACAATAATCTGACAGAATGAAAGCAACACGTGTCATATCAGCTCCAAATAAATATCCTGTCTCCTCCACAGCAGCTGCACTGAAAGAGATCTGACATAATGGTGTTATATCAGCAGAGCTACTAATCTCAGATACTAGTGATTTCAGAGAGGACGCTGTAGCAAATGGAGGTCATCCAATATCCTCTAGCACTTTGCACAAACGTGGCATTTTGCACTGTCCCTGTGAATGGCAAAATCCAGCGCTGATGCTGCTGTTGCGGAGCTGCTTGTGCAGGTAACCTGCCCCTAACAGCCCCGGGGCTGTTCAGATGGGCCTGGTTACTTTGGTGCCTTGCAGAAGCAACAATATTTCTTGGAAGCAAATGGCATACTCTAGGTTTTAGTGGTAAAACCAGAAGTCTCTGACATATCAGATTTTTGGGGTTTTTTTTAAAGATATTTAACCCTCTTGCGGAATACAGAATTGCTTCCTAGCCCTTTTGTCTCCTCAGTACCATGTGTAACAGGTCCTGCCAAAAAACAGTTGCTGACATAGAAGAGTTGCAGAGTTCTGGTGGGAACATAGGAGTATCAGGATCCACAAAGCAAGCACATGTTTATGGTCCTAAAGAGGGGAGAATTGCGATAAGAGGTACAGTAATTTAACTGAAAGAAGAAGAATGTGGAGAGAATTTTGCTATTTTCACTGTCATGAGGTGGTACATACGAAGAATCCTTTTCCTTGGCAACAATTCCTGAGCCAGAAGGTTGAACCTGTTTACCCAGGCTCAGTGCCATTCTGTCAGATGGGCACCGATACACCAATTGTAGAGACCTCGTGTTGCATGTGCAACAGGTGTAAGTGTCCCAGATAGGACTCCCAGCAAGGACTGTCCATATGTCTGCTCATTCTAATTTTATATTCCCTTGTCCCATTACTAATCCAGGTATGGGTCTGAGTATGATTCAAAAATAGAGAACAGCTTTTTTCTCCTTTAATAAGACCTCTTGCCCACTTGTGTAACATAGATTGAAGTAATGGTTTAGAAGAAGATTTTGGAAGACAAACTTTCCACTCTGGCCTTACCAGACCCCCTCCTTCTGCAGTCACAGAAATGAGTTTTATACATCTTTTTCCTTTCTAAGCAAAGTCCCTGTAGGATCCATCGGAGTCAGTCTCTGGCGCCAAGCTAGGTTTCATATGCAAAGCAGAGTGAAAATCTGTGTTCCCTCACTCTCCGCACTATTTTGCAGGATGTTTTGCCTGAACTGGTATAAAACATTGAGGCTTCAGGGTTCAAGAAAGAGCGTGGCACTGGGGACTGTCTCCTTCGCTGCTCTCTCACAACCACCACCTGCCTTTCCTCTTGATTTCCTCAGTGGCCTCAGTTCTCTGTAAATCTGCAGGACTCCCGGTGTTGCTCTTGCCCCATCTTACATATTTTATGTGGCTATGGTACAACATCTTATTTTGCTTATCATACTCCTTTTTATGCGTTTCATTTTCACGTGTATTGAAGAGATAAGGGTCTGGTATCTGTGGGATGTGCAGAGTAATGCCAGGTCATGCTCTTCTCTGATAGCTGAAGCAACTGCACAGGCATCCAATTATTTAGTACAAAGCTTTAATAATCTAATTTTCTTGCACATCTGATGCAGTCTGTTCCATACTAATGCAACAGATTGGGGAAAATATGACAAAAATCGTATTTTTCATGGTATTTCTTTTGGAAGTAGCTTTACTAAGTGTTGGGGCAACAAACTGAAGCAGAGCTGCAGAGACGGCCTCCTGTGATTTTGCTTTAATTTAAACTCTGAATAATGGATTATATTTTTCTTCGGAGCTGGCACATATATCATTTAGACTGGCCACAGAGTGGGCAAAAGCAACACATTTTTGATTGTGTATGTTCCGATGAACACTGACAGAAAGCAGGTGCATTTGAAAATACCCATCCTCCCTCTATTTACATACGTGCTTTTTTCACCCACTTCTAAAATGCAGCTGCCTTTGGTTGGCTGAACCAGCTTTAGCTCTGTATATTGCTGCTATAGATGCACTTCAATGCAATGGAATTTTCTGGGGCATTTTAAGTAGAAGAATGATTGCTGTGCTTTGTTGAGACTCACATATTAGTATCCTCTCCTATTGCTGAAGCATCTGGAAATCTTTAAGGACTTCTATTGCAGAGCGTAAAGGCATAAAAGCAACCTGCATAAACCAGTGCTGAGATCCAAAAAAATTGCAGTTCAGACTGGATATGAATATTTTGCTGCTCATATATTTTTGATTATGAGTTGGGATGTGCCATTTTCCAAATGTTGCTGTAGTACATTCCAGTGCAACAAATCCATACACAGTTTGAGTTCTCTAGGCAATGGTATAAAAGCTAAACTAATGAAGATAATGTCATCTGCAAACTGTAAAGAATGCACAGTGGAACGGTCCTTTCAGTTTAACATGTCACCATTCAATTACTGGAACAAGCATCAGTACTGCATGAGAAATGTGCATCCACTCATAACTCATTCCACTGGTGTGTCTGGATTTCTGTTAAAGCAGAGTGTTGGTCCTTCTGTCAGTATGTTTAATTAACTTCAGCTTCACTTTTGCTTCTGCAATTTACAGTCAGTTAAATCCTAAATATTGTTTTGTTACTGGTAGAACAGTATGTAATGGTCCTCGTCTTGTATTCTTTTTAGTCTGAATGTCACATTCTCTTTGTAATTTTTAATGACAACAATTTTTATTATATTGCTGGAACTATTCCTGGGGTGATTGTGTCTTTTGTATATAACATGTGATCTACAAATGAAACTGCCACAGAAAGGTGCTAAATCCAGCATCCTCTGTACCTGAGTATTTGTGTTAAAAAATACTGGATGTAGTGCAAGAGACTGAAAATATCTCATCAGATAAAACCAACCCCAAATTTAAGCTAATGATACACAAGGTACCTGAGCTTTCTGTAGCTCAGTGAAAGAGACTTGCTCTAAATATGAAAACATTAAGCAAAATACAAGTGGAGGCAGAACATATTTCCTTATCAGCTCTGTTCTGCTATGGAAATCAACTGCACATTTGTCTTGCTGTGTGTCTCTATGCGCTTTGAAAGTATTTCCAACTAACAGGGATCTTACATTTTGACCACAAAATTTGCTCTGGTTCTGATTTCCTTGAAGACAAAGAGAAGTAGCGACTTTACGGGAAGCAAGCTGACTGATCAAGACCTTTCTACTCTTGGCTTTTCAGGAATTTAGAGAAGTCATTAAGCAACAGTCTCATCAGTGGCAAACCTTATCCAAAGTTTACACTTTTATTGTTACAGCCTTCAGAATATTGGTCAAAGAAACCTTTAGATGTGTTACTGCGCTGTGCTATCAAATGCATCTGTAATGGAGCTGGATGTCACACATGTGGAACAGAAGCAAGTACCTTGCCTGGCTACCAGGGTGACACAGCAGAGAAGAGAGCAACAAAAATGATAGTCCTGCCTCAGCATTATAGCATAAGCCAAGATCTGTGAAGCTATGGGCTTTGAATTTCTGTTCCAGTTTTGGAACTCATGGGAACATGGGATGAGAGGAGAAGTGGTTATAGACACACCTTTGCCTGTGGTTCACTCTGTCACTTCTCCAAAGTCAGAGATTGTTGAAGTTGGGAAAGGAAGGGGAGAAACCGCTTTTCAGTCCACCAACTTTGACTCAGATATTGATTACTGTATCTGAGCCCATTCTTTTTCTCTGCATTTTTATCCCATACTGAATTTATGGGTGGCACAGAAACCATCATTAGCGCTATAGATCCTCATTTTCTACCTGAATTTTTAAGTTTAGTAATCAGTTCTTTAGAAGCTGAGTATGTTTTTCTGTATGAGAAGCAGGGAAAAGGTCCTGTAAGATACAGATGTTGAATAAACATCACTCAAGAACTTGAGGAATGGCTCTTCTTTAGAAAACTATACCCTGTTTAGAGTTTTCAAAGTTTATGTAATTAAATATTTCCCATGCCTTGCCTTAATTTTCTGCTGTCTTTCATTATGTCTTTCTAGCTCAACAAAATTCACCAAAAATCCATGAAGGCTGGTGGGCCTATAAGGAGGTGGTCCAGGGAAGCTTTGTTCCAGGTAAGTGTAATTTAAAAATCTTAGTTTTTATTAAATATTTTTTCACTGGAATTAGTATAGTTGGGTTTGGAGGAGATTTTTTGGGTTTGTTTTTTTTGTTGTTGCTTGGTTGGATTTGTGTGTGTGTGTGGGGAGACACCTCCTTTCTGAGAAAACCCTGAATTACCCGAACATTTTGAATATTGACCTAATCTAGCACACATCCTCAAGAATTGGTCCAGAAGGACAATTATCAGCAGCTCACTGAAGCAGCCATGCAGAAAGCCAGGGTAGTTTGGGGCACCTGTCTTGCAGACTGTCATGTTTCTTTCAAATTCAACTCTGAAACCTGCAAGCCTCAGCAGAAGAGAGAAATCCCATGAATTTTTACAGAACAAACAACTGTTTTCAGCACCGTCTAGATTTTGGAGTCTTTGAAAACCATAAATAAAGCATTTCAAGGATGTGTTTTATGGTTATGATCTCAGACTAGCGCATCACAAAGGATGTGGTAGTGCATACTAAGTTGATCCATAATGTCAGCAGTCACATGTGGGATCTCGCATGAGATGCTAATTAGCAGCGGAGAGGTGATGGCTGCGGGGCAGTCTGAGGAGCTCGAGCCCAAGTTGCTGACTGATGTGCACCGAAGCAAACGGCTATAGCCATCTGCTAAGATATTTCCTTCCCACAGCTGTTTTTCCTGTCCCAGGGCTGAAGTTACCACCCCCAAAGATATTAGAAAGGAATTCTTGTCCAAGGCTCTGTCACTGCAGTTCAAAAGTGGCACCTAAGTTAATATGATTGACACCAATACAGCTCTTTAGCTGCCTGGGGGAGCAACCAGAGGCACAGAGATGACTAATTGGGGGTGCTGGCATTGTGAAACACTCCAGGATGAGCTGCTGGAGTTTGTCTGTCACAGCTTTGGCTCTGCGAGTACTTTTCGCCTACTTCAAAGCAAAGGCACTGTCTGTCTTTGAACTCTCACTTCTTTCATGTCTAGTTGTGTAAGAATGCATTCAGGAGTATATCACAATACAGCGAGGTTAGAATATGCCATTCATTAGGTTTTGCTCTTAATATTCTGTTTTCATAGTATTTAAGTCAAGTCCTAACAAATGTTCTGGATCCTGCACAGATTTATCTTTGAGCAGCTCATAAAAATCGAAACATTCTTCACTACATTCCCCAAATCACAGACTCACTATATTCTGGGATAAATTTTTAGAGAAAAAAAATATTTTAAATCCCTTTCTAATATAATATGTTCATCTGGATTTTTTTTTTCCTCAGGTTCTGGGATTCAGACCTTAAATGACATGTTGTAAAACATAAAACTTAAAACCCAAACATAACATAAACTTTCTGAAAAGCACATGTATTATGCCATCCTCCAGTCACATAGGGGTCTATTTTATATCTTGAGATTGGTTAACACTTAGTTTGGCTGCCTAAATAATACAAAACATAAACCTGCTGATGGCTACTCCTGCATTGCTCCCTTTTGTACTAACCGTAACATTTCTTCTAGTCTTATTTTGGGACTTGAGGAGGCTGCAGCATCGCTCACCGTCTGCTGTGTTTTTCTTGTCAATGCAAACAGTGGTGCTGTCTGAGCTACAGCCACGTTTGGAACAGCCTGCACACACTCTGCAAAATCACTCAGCCTGGTGCCAGCTCTGAAGAATTAACCAGCCATATATAATTATTTACTGCAACAATAATAGCAGTTTTTCTTTTAGAAAGCAATATATTGGAACACTTCATTTCTTCAGGGTGATAAAGCATAGATTCTGGAAATCATTCACTTATTGATTGGAACTTAGGTTAGTATGTATAATATTTCAGCTTTGGTTGTCAGTTAAAGACAGCTTGAAGGAAATATATTCTGTACCAAAGATTTTCTTGGTTTCTTACTTCCTTTGGTGATTCTGCAAAAAATGACTGTTTACAAATTGTGTAAATAGAAAGGAAACTTTTAAAAAAAAATATAATTAAATATAATCAAAATGTAAAACCATTGTCTCCCTTTTCAGTGAATTACTGATACAATTAATTGTTTTAAAACAGTGAGGAACAGATGAGGTCGGTGCTTTTAATTTGGAAGAAGAAAGGAACACTGTTGAGGGGAGACATTTGATGGCCTCAGTTCTAATACAAATATGGCAACATTTACAGGTCTTCATATAATATGTAACCAAATTATAGCACTGAGGTTTGAGACACTCTCACATTAGTAGTAGCACTGTACTTAATGAGACTATCAGAATAAGTCTGTAATTTTGAATCTTCCATAAAAATGTAAAGAGGCTGGTTAAAGAGTGACTCACACCTCAAAGGTTTGATTCATCCCTGAACTTAAATATGAACAAAGTGGAATTTAGCATATTAGGATCCAGTTGTGGTTCTATATAATACTGTACCTTCACAAGGAAGTACAAATCCATGTGGTACAACTTGGTCTCTAGAATTAGTCAACATTTAGCCTTATTAGAAGAGTTACATAGGTACTATGTCTGAATTAAAGCTGAGTTTACCAGACTATTTATTTCACGGGTTGGATTTTCCTGACAAAGCCTCCAATGCTGCTGTTATGTGGATACTCACATTTTACTGAGGGATGAAATGTCCCTTGGTAAGTCAGTGATATAACTGAGAGAACCATGCCATATGTATTTATACCAAGGAGTGTGTTTAACAATCTCTACCTGTGTCTCTGAACTTCTGATCATGCAAAGCTTCAGGCTTTGTGAGTCATTTTATGAATTTACCTGTTTTTAATACAAATGTGAATCTGCTTGCTTTCACAAATAGATGGATAAATAATTCAAGATACTATGTAGCGGTGATCTGTAATGTTCTCTTTCAATAGCAATCGTAGCAGTGGTAGAAGAATCAAAGTTGACGTTGATTTTGAAGATGTATGTGTGAGAAATAGGATTTGCTTTTTCCTTTAAGAAAATGCTACAAGTGGCTGCTGAACAGAAGTGCCAATTTAATGATATTCTAGGATGTGCACTAGGGGCGTCTTGCCCGTGTAACGGGCACATTCTTTGCAAATTCAGGTGAGAACACACCAGGTGTTCATGCATCTGGCTGTGGTCCAGCAGTCTTTTGTCTGTCCAGTAACTCTTAGTAATTAAGCAGGATTAAGGGCTTTGTCTTAAACACTTTGGTAGCGATCCCTCTCTGGGGCTGCAAACCAAGCTGAATGCTGAACTCTCATCTACCCTGTAAGAAATGCAGAATTAACTTCAAAGGCAGAAGCCACTTGGGCTGATAGGACAGCCCTGTTTGCTGTAATTTCAGTCGGGCCATTTGTGCTGCCAGTGACTACCCTTAGAAGAAGGTGCCAACAAGAATTGCTCCATTAACGAGCAATATGCTAATTTTTTTTCAGCTACATCCAACTTCTGCAATGGCTTCCCAATATGCACAGGAACTTTTCTTCTGGTGGGTTTCCAGTTTCTAGCTAGCTTTGAATTACCTAGAAATCTCCCTAGAGGCTTTGGGTGAGACTGTTTCCTGAATTAATAACTACAGTCGGTCGCGAGCCAGGAAGAAAAGCTGCTGCTACACCCTTCTGAATGGTCTTATCCAGCGATGCAAAGGCGATGGGCAGTGAGAGGTTTTTAGAAACTCCCTTTCTAAAGGGAATAAAAGGGAGGAACAAAAGGGAGGAAAGGGAATAAAAAGAGGAGATTGGTGGGGTAAGTAGGTTAGTCAAATTATCTTGTCCAAACTGCGTTATAAAAGGCTTAAATGTATCGGTTTCCTTCTCCTGTTTTTGACCTTTAATGTTCCAGTGGTGCGTAGTCTAAGCTCACTCTTAATAGGTGGAGTCAAAGAGAACTGACTTTGTAGATGCTCTATGCCCGATAGTAACAGGTAGACTATTTCTTTTCCCTGTAGCTTCCTTCACTCCTTCAGCAAACGAATAAATAAATTTTACATGGCAAGCAATATGAAGTAACTATAGTAAAGAACGCTCAAAATCTAAAATTTTAAACCTTGCCAAACTTGTGGTGGGACCACAGTTCTTTGCTGAAGTGGTCTCAGATCCTTTTTCCCTTCACAGCCTTATTATCTTTCTTGGGTGTGTTTTTTTTCCTCCTAAGTTGTGATTAATATCCACAGAAGAAAAATTGCCTGTAACAGTTGTATCTCAGGCTTTGCTTCGTTATAATGGCAGGAAGAAATCATTGAAGTTGTCTTCCTCTCTGTTTCTGGCACTGCAGGGACCAAATCCTCCCTGTACACCGCAGACTGTGCTGAGCAGGCTGATGCATCCCACTGTGGGACCAGCTGCTGCCTCTCCTGGGGAACCTGCAGGTTCCTCCTGCTGGGACACAAGCAGTGTCCCCTTCCACTGCAGGAATGTGCTCATATGGAGTTCCTTCAAGGCAGTAATCTGCAGATCCTCGTCATTTATTGTACCTCAAGCTCTGCTGTTAACATAGATGCCAATTTTTGACGTTGAAAGATCTCGTTCCCACTCTCCTGAAGTGGTTGCTGTTTGCCTTGCAGTTACACAGCACTAATTCAGGGCTACCACAGGGCTTCTAGCTGAGAGGAAGCTGAGATGTGGTTACCATTTGGGCATTTATATCCTCAAACAGGAGAACAGGGCACAGTATCCAAAACATCTGCTGCCCTACCCACTATGGAATCTACAATCATTATGGAATCTTGAAGACCTACACTTACTGTTGGTTAAGTAACTGCTCTTTCTGCAAATGTAATGCCATTTATTTTTTTTAAATATTATCCCAGCCCACTTTGAATTTGTTAAAAGTGAAAAGCCAGCAAGCCCATCTCTGTGATCTTTCAAGGGTTCATCATGCTGTCACAAGCACATCCTCTTAAGCTTTTGCATAAAAAAGAAGGATCACTCATGTACAGTACCTTAGGTGTATCATCAAAAATTTGGGGGTTGGAATAAAAAAGTAAGGCTAATATTAGGAATCTTTATTTTCTTAGGTTCTTCACTGTGACCTAAAAGCAAAGGAAGGAATTTCAGTTATACTGGTGTATACAGGAAAGGTTTTATCATATTCTTGACAAGCTAAATATAAAAAACAATTTAAACAGTGGTCCATGACTAAGTCATTAATAACTGAAAGGTTGTCAGTCCTTACTTTGAAGGATTATTCAGGATAGTTCTAAGTGCCAGATAGCAAGGCTCCTGTGTCTTGATGCCGCTGAGTGTATGTATTGGTATATTTATATATATAAGTTTATCTTATCTTACTCCTTGACAGGCTGCTCTTCATACAATTTATTAGTACTTCTTGTCACCCTTTGTCAATAGACATTTTGATGGTATCCATGTCTTAGAGGAGTAGAATCGAAGCATTAAAAAATCTGATAGAAGAGTTAGTGTTTGCTCAGAGACCCAAGGAACTTTTCTAAGCTAATAATCCAAACTGAAAGTGAGTAATGACATCTGCCATGGCTGATTATGTAAAGAGGGGACTTGGAACTCCGGCTGTTAATTACCTCCTGGTAGTAGTCTTTTTGTGTGTGTGCATGAGTTTTTATACAAGACTGATAGTAACAGTCATGACTCCCTACATTAAAACCACCCTTTCTTTATAGTTTTTCTCTTGTATAGTGAAAATTAGTGTCTTGTGAAAAAAAGAAGTCAAAGAGAATAACAAGTAATAGTATTTTTCTGTGCTAATAATGGTCTTGTGTGGTGGCATGTAGTTGGACTTAATCAGAGAAGGTTTACAATGCTTCAGCTGATGTTTGTTTAGCTTCTTCTCCCATGAATCTGTATGGGATGAGATAGGGAGGGATTACAATACAGCGTGGAAATAGAGATAATGAGTGATACTAAGAGATTGCTACACCAATCCTCCTGTCATTATCCCACTTACAACAGATACTCTTGTAAAATGCTTTGATGAAGACAATTATATTTAAAGAGTACTACAATTACAGTTTGCAATTATCAATTAGGAATCCATCTCGTATTTCACTGAGACTATTTACATTAGGATATTTTAGTGACTTCAGGGAGATTATTCTTAACTGTTCCATTGGTGATGAACCCAGCACTACAGAGGACTTTATATTAATACAGCATGCGGTTTTCAATTCGTGCACCTCATTAGTACAATTTAGTGTCATTAGGGTAGAATTTGCCACTTCATACACAGGAAAATATAGTCACTGCAGCTACACCCTTAACTGTGGTTAAAATAAACTCCCATGAAATAAGATCACACCGCTAGTCTGTGTATGATTACACAGAGTAACTCTGCTTGTTTGTTGTTGTTAATAAAAGCTTTAGAGTTACTCATAAAGAACCTCCCTGTCAAATCCTGTCCCTTGCCTAATGGGGAAAGGGCTCAGAAAGAAAAGGAAATGTTACCTACAGATAGATACATCATGTAACATGCAAGTACTTTCCTCACAGACCGCTATGATTTACATTGTAAATATGGAATCAAAGGATTGTTAAATCATAAAATTTATTCATCAGCCTGCAAAAAACTTTATTTCTGAAAGTACCATGTATGTGTAGGATTGCTTAGAGTCTTCAATTACAGATTGCTATTGACTTGATAGTCTGAAACTACTCATTTGTACTCAGTGAAAATTTCCTCCTCTTGTAAAACCTCTCTAAAAAGGTCAGTTGTGAATTCACTGAACCATGAATCCATTGAACACACTCGGGAGCAAAATCCATGCTCATCATTTACCATGCCTGCCTGCCTACAAGTACGTGGAATTATTTGGAGAAGTTTTACTGCTGTTACTTACACACATTAAAATACAGCTATCGTATAACATCACCCCACCATGGCATTTCTGGGTACATGCTGCTTGTGGTCATCGAGAGATTTACTATCTCTTATGAAGAAACTCACCGTAAAATACAGTCACCTACTTAATGCATTTCCAGCTACCTACCGACCCTGCTCAGAGCTGTAAATCACATTATAATTAATGACTCTGGCCAGAGAAGGGAGCTTCCTGAATGTTATTGATTGTTTTTTTCTGCTACTGAAAATATTACTTTAAATTGTCACTTTTTCCTTTCTGAATAGAGTGGAGTTTTATATTACGGCGCTTTTTCATTTTGTATTTATAAAATGTACAAAAATGCATTAGTGTTTCCAGACCAAGCAGTCACCAACTTTATAGTCAGGACATAAACCCTGAAAATAACAGCATAACATCATAATGGGAAACCTGACAGGTCGTTAACTACAGCTGTGCAAATGGCACTGCTATAATTCACAAGTGCATGTAGGCAACACCGCAGCCTACAGCCCTTCAGTATCGGGTCAAAAGAGAAAAATACTGAAGTATGTAGCAGAAAATAACCAGGTCACTCTGGAAGTTGTTCACTTGACAGCAGAGCACATTGCTGAGAAATGTTCCACCCCAACACAGAGGTGGTTCTTTAGGACCTTCTTATGACCTCCCCTTACTTTACTTTTTCTGTGTCTCTAGTTAGGAACTTCAGTTCTGGGGGCTCAGGTGGAGAATGAAGGTCTTTATAGAGAGAGGTCATTTTATACATATTAAATGAGATGTAGGTAGAGAAAGATGGATAAAGGTGAGTTCAAGGCAACAGTCTGGACGCTGGGAGAGAATTAAACAATACCTAGATACCTGTGTCATCAGGCTAGTCTGCCTAGTGCTCCTATGCTGGTGATTAAATGAGAAAACAAGATGTTCCTGCTGATCTTTTGGAGGAAGCCGTGTCTTTTGGCTGACTGAAACGAGGCGGGACAGCTGCCCCAACAGAGACGCACAGGAGGATGAACCGAGCGTACCAGATTTGCCATTTCAAAAGCTCATTTTAATAGAGCTGAAGAATGCTACATGATTATTTGCAGTGAAGGTTTGACATTATCTGATACAGTATTATCACTTCAGAAGTAAGACAGGTGGATATATGCAGGGCAAGTCACAGCTAATTGCACAGCCACTGTGTTTCAGTTAAAAATCAAACCCAAAGGCTAAAAAGCACGAGCATTTAAACAATGACATTTCAATCAGATGGTGAGAAGATGAGGTTTTTCTTCCTTGCATACAAGACATACTTTGTTACTTTGTTTCTACACTAGAATAATCAGAAAGCCCATCTGGCTGATGCAGTCCCTACCAAAGCCACTGCCAGGGGTGAAAATCCTAGGTTATTACTTTTGTCTGAAAATGGGTCTCACTGAAGAAACTGGGATTCACTTGCTGGTTCAAGGGCTGCTTTCCTTGAACAAGGAACTCAAGAACTGATTCTTAAAAAAAAAGAAATATCAATATTTAAAAGATCATGTTCTTTTTACAATGGTTTTATTTAAAACCATCTCTTTCCAACTTCTTTAACTGGAGTGAAATTACTTACTTACACAGCTGTGCAGTGTGGCCTCTCTTATCTTCTAAAGTGTTTACACCACAGTTGCATTAATAATGTGATTTTTAGCAGGATTTAGCTGCTCTGGATAACTCGGAGAATATAGCATATGACATAGGAGAAAGCATCTCAGATAATGTAGTCAGCCTTTCTGTATTTTCAAACTAGGCAATGTTGGCCATGGCTACAGAATTCCCATTCACTATTGCATTTCCCAGTAGTGAGTTCTGATGATATTTTACTTTCCCCATCCAGCAGTTGGGCATCTTCAAATGGCTTTTCTTCCTAGTCTTAAATTAGGCTTTCTTAAAATAAAGAAATAAATTACTGAATTCTAATAGGAAATAGCTGAAACACTTATATTACATGGCCTTGGCAGGCTCTATTATCCACATACTGACATCTTTAGAATTACCCGGTATTTTAATGTGCATTTAAAATTGCTTAACAGGAGTATAAATTAAAGTAATAGAGCAAGTAGTCTCTCAAGATTTTATTGCTCATTGTAATTTCGTGTTTATGGGCTTATTGCTTTGTGGCAGGACTTGTGGCTTTTTAGTTTTAGAGAGTATTGTAGTAAAGCAATGGTGTCTCACTTGGAGCCCTTTCTTGGCTTGAACAGGCTCTGTCTCAGGGCCGTAGTCACGTTAATCTCACTGAATGCTTGGATCTAGTTTCCCAGTTAAGAATGCTGTCCAGTGCAAGTTCTGGAGAGGACCAAAGGAAAAACATGACGTGGCAAAGTTGCACTGATTTGAAAGACATGAAGTTCTTCTCCTGTATTAATGATGCTCAGATTTCTATCTGTCTTACCACTGTTTCTCCTTTGATGCTGATTCCATAGTTATTTTCACACCCTTCTTTGAATTAATAGTACATTTGGGCAGGCACAGATACACACTTAAGGAAGGATACAGAGCTACAAGTAATATTTGTAGAAGATAACATAGAAATTCTCCTAGCTTGTTACATCAAGTCATGAGTATTTATGTTTATTTGTATCCATTAATGATACCAAATACTTTACGTTTGCATAGAACTTGCCTCAAAATTCTACCTAAAACACTACTAGGTTCTAAAGATAAAGATGTGAAGGAGCTCTAGAATGTACAAATCATTAAATACTGCAGAAAAAAATTACTCAGTTTCATAAAGACCACTTCTTGATTTAGACAATCCAGCTTGAAATACAGAATATTTTCTTCCTAACCATTTTCACTTTCAGAACTGGTTTAGCAGTCTAAGTCCCAGTGGCTTTTAAAGATTGATGGCTAGATCTGCAAACTCTATTTAAGTGCTTTAAAATGCAAAGGACTGGCCAAGGCAAGGGAGCTAAGTGCATAAGATACAAGGTTTCTCCCCAAAGGCTCCATGAATTGGGCATCCAACTTGCTTAGGCAAGAAGATAAGAAGATCCCAGGAGGCACCTGCCGTATCATTTAGTGCCTGAAGACCATCATAATTCTGACTGTAAAGTTCCAAAGTATCTAAATCATCTTTAAATAAGAACTTTAGTCCCTGGAAAAAAGTTCTCTATTCTCTTAGGGGTTGAAAGTGGGGTAAATAACTGAAGTATTAGTTAACCCCCTGTCTCCCAAGCCCTACCACATATTAAATGCAAATCCAGAGGAAGTTCAATGACAACAAAGCACTATAGGCAGAAGAAATGGGTTCAAGTGAAAGGTGTTCTTGTTTCTTGCCTCCTTCAGGGAAGATTTCTGGTAAACTGTGCCCTTCATGAAGCTGAGATACTGTCATTTAATTTTTAATTTCCTGCTTGACCTTGTTCTGCAACATGGGTTTGCATTGTTTTTCATGCATAATGTCCATAAAGACACCTTCAGCTACTTATTACATAATACTGCTCCTAGGACATATATTTACAGTGAGAATTTTGTGGAGCGTGCTGTTCAGAATTGGAGTAGAGGGTATTCTTAGTCACAGGCTTTTAAATACAAAGCTGTTGGAATAATATCAGCTGGCTTTAATAAGAAAATATTTTCACAAGTGTTTTAAAGATGCATTTGTGCTTACCAACCACACACCTACAGGCACATTTTCCAAACTGTATTAAACTACAGAGTATCATCTGTGTTACATCAGCCTCTGGAGAGAAATAGTGCACTAAATCTGGCAACGTCACCTGTCTGCAAACACTGTGTTTGTGGGATTGGGGTGTTACTGGGATCTTCTTTGCATTCTGTATGACTCCAATGCTTATATATACAGAACAGCTGTCGAAAGCCCTGCCATTTGCTATCCCTGGGTAGAGAAAATAAATGTAGACTTTTGTCACGCTTTTCTGTACTGAAGGCAAAAGGAATAGCACAAGAACTTCTGTTTTGTTTTATGTCAGTAAAGGAAAGTTCCGCTTTCCCTCCACATGGCTCGATATATTTGTTTTTATAGCCAGAATCTGCTGTGAGACAGTCCAGCCCAGTACATATTCTTCTATGATTATGAGATAAAGTTTTTCCTGATGTGACTTTTAAAACTCTCTTGAACTGCACTAGGAGTCCTCCATATTTCAGTGTTAAACATGCAGGAATATTCATGTTTTAGTGGAGTTCTTTCCTTTTACAGCAGAAGTTTAATAAATAGAACCAGATTTGAGTGTCCTTATTCAGAGAAACTCTAAATTTGGTTTGTGTTTTCACTCCCTAACTTGCCTCTTCACTTTGTGTTACATTCAGTGGCCCCAAGATGATACTGTGCATCACCTCTGGACGCTGTGGGTAATCTCACATTACATGTTTTTTTTTTATTCTCTCCCTGCCATAATTTGCATGAAAGCAACTGTTAAATATATGCAGAATTTTGTATTATGAATGAACATAATCCCAAATATATTTACATCCCCTCCTTGGCTTTTTGAGCTAATGCCCAAATGTGTTCTTTGTCAGAGTCTGGATTCACGATAAGCTTAACAGAAATGATCGAACTTCAGTGTAGGTTTTTCAGGAGCTCAGTTCGATTTTTCATCCTGAGCGCCCCATTGCTTCAGTGGGGACATTCAGCCACCTGGTGGAGCTCACAAACCTGCCTGGCCCAAAGCATAAGCAGAAATAGCTGTAGCTTTAGGTATTGCACTAGTAAGTGATCAAATTCTGCTGCTTCTATTTCCTTCCTCTAAAATGACCAAAACCTCCAAACAGACCCAGCTACTGTGTAGTGTAAACCAAAGTACCAAAGAAGAACATCACAATATTAAATTTCACTAGCCTCTAACACCCTACATTAATTATTTTATTCATGCTTACATTAGGTTTCTGGGATTTTTTCAAGTTTTTCAGAACCACCTTCTTTACTACATGGCTCTCCAGCTGAGGTGCAAACAGACACATGCATATATGTACATACACCTATATCTGTAAAGAGTTTTAAACATCTGAGTGTTAAATGTTAAAAAGATTATCTATAGCACTCATTATGTAAGACCTACAGCAGTATTATTTATAAAGAATACTTACTCTGTTCTTTTTTGTAGTTTCATCATGCTTGGGTAGCAGGGCAAACGTTATGCACAGCTCTAGGTATCTTCATGTAATTTCAGAATACTCTTATTATTATCATTATTTTAAAATAGCCTGTACATTGCCATTTGCCAATGATCTAGAGTACAGTATCCAAACCAATGTTTTCAGTGATAGCGGAATTGAGAATTTGAGCTGATTTTAAATTTCAGACACAACTTGAATCATTCAACCCTCAAACAACAAACCAGCCTGATCCTACTTGCACCTACAAAAATACACGCCAACTTTAGAGTTGTGCACTATGGGAAATTTTGTACTTATTTCTAGTGTTGAACCTACTGCAAGTAATTCATTTGATAAATGATCAGAAGACTGTGGGTATTTGATTCTCTCTTTTATAACCTAGTGAGCATTGCAGCGTTCCTGTGCTGACACAAAATAGAGCTACTAGGGCTCAGCAGCAAAGGGAGAATGGGATGTTTGGGGTAAAAGAACAGCATATCCAGGTTGTGCAATGGACAGCAATAGAAAGGAAGAGAGTTATCATTTTCACTTGGATTTAGCAATGCGAGTGAGCATGCACTTAATCCAACATCATTTCCAGCTGCTCTGTCCAAAGTTAGGAATATACTTGTGGGAGGACCAGCAACCCACAACGAAGCAGAAGAATGTCAACACCAGACTTAGCTCTGATCACTAGGTCCATGAGCAATACTTTTATGCAAAATTAGGTTTTGCTTTGACTGAAATAAGTGGAAAATTTTATTTAGTAAAAACAGTAAGCCCAGAATTTTTTAACTTTCACAAAACTGGCAGCTAAATCCAAGAACATATGTGCAATTTACTGTGTGGGCAAGGCATTTCTACAGAACTCTAAAAATAAGTTGTTGTGTATGTTTTCTGAAGGTGGGAGTGACCTTCTGGAGATACTTGAGCTTTTAGGAATCATCTTCAACAGGAAATGAATCACCTACTGAGTTCAGCGTGTTCTGTAGGTATTTCTTGTTCTAAATTTAGAGTCTGTGGGATTAAGTCTCTTCTCAAAATTTTTACTCTGGATTTGTCCTAGTATAAAGGGCACGGGCAATTGCTTTTGGATTCTACCGCAACCAAAATAGTAGTAATACGAGTATTAGAATTAGTAATACGAGCCTGGTATGAGATGCCAGGATCTGGAAAACAATGTAAATGAGTAGATGTTCTTCAGCCATAGTCTTTAGAATGGGTCATGTGGAACTGTTCATGTAGGCAAGCCAAAAAGATTGCAGAAGAGGCACCAAGACCTAAGTAAATACTTCTAGTACTACTGTCAGCTCTCCTGAGACTCGCCCTGCCATGCCCCCAACACAACCGGTCAAGAGAAGCCCTAGAAGTCTAAGCTTCTTTGGAAAGAAAATCTGCTTCTCATCACCTTTGAGAGTGAAGAAATATTAAGTGGTACTTGTTTAGGGATATATGCTATGATTTCATGGGCAAGCTTCCCAGAGCTCATTTGATGGAACAGAGAAGCCTCATGGCAGCAGGCCAGCTGGCATCCTCAGCAGCACTTCATGATCTTTGGAACCCATGAGAAACAAGCAAAGCTTCCTCCACAGATGGCTATCAGCCTCCTACTCATCCGCTCCTCAGTCTGTGACTCTGAAATCAATATTTTCATAGGCAGTTCAAAATTCCAGCTGAGCCTTCTATGGACATGCATTCTTCCAGCATCTGTTGGTCACCATTTCTTCCATTTTTACATGGGCTTAGCCAATGGTTCTTGGTGTTGAAAGTCTTCACCCCCAAGCAGCAAGGACTGCAATTCCCAAGGTGGAATTATTGTCTCTTTTGTCCTCAGGGAACCCTGCGCTCCTCACAATATCTACCAAAGCAAAAGAAATTAACTTTGCAATGGCAAAGTGACTCAGATTCTAACTTGAAGAGCAAATAGTTTTCTAGCTCTAGGTTTTGTATGTTTGCCTTTCATGCTTGTTCTGGGTTCCTTGAATCCATCCTTCAAAATACAGAAAGAATCAAATGTTTCAGAGAGGGATCTCCTCCTATCATCTGTTGATTAAGATACTTTGTCTTTCACAGTGCTGTGAAAGCTGAATTTTCATTTTAGTCTGGCTATGGCACCATCATATTTAAGTAGAAGAAAAATCAAGAATAATCCTGTCTTGTAACCAGCTAATATTATTGACACTCCTCTGGTTTTTGAAAGATGTGAATAATAGGTCATTGAGACTGTTTCCTGGGTGTCGTTGTGAGTTAAAAGAAATTTACCCTTAGCTTAGATCTGACTGAACTGTTCTTACCTCCCTCCCCTAAATCTTTCCAGCAGGCCTAACACAAGGCTGAGTCTTGTCCCCACATGAGGAAGAACTTGCTTCAAACTAGCATAGTGGTTCTGTGCATCTGTAGTACATATTATAAAAGACTTCATATGTAAATAGAAGGAATCCAACACTTCTGTTTCTGGGAGTTCAGTGCTCCATCCACAGACCATTTCCATTATTCATAACTGTATGTGCAGATAACTGTTCTCATTATAGTTCTTTTGTAAGAGATGTCTCAGTATCAAAATGTAAACTTGTATCATGAAACAGGATTTCAAATACAGTATTTGCATTCTTGGAATTTTGTTTCAGAACATTGTAATTAAAAGAATACCAAGGGAAAAGTCATGTCAAGCAATGAATAACCTCAATTAGAGGCCTTGCAGTACCCTCTGACCCTAACTGAAGGTATTTTTGCAGTTTGAATTAAGAAATACCTGATTCACTTTCATTAAACAATGTTTTATAAGCATTTCCTTCGCCATTTCTGGTTCTAACATCAACTTAATTAATAAAAAAAAAAAAATTTCCTGGGGGGACACAGGTGTAAGCAATGGAAATAAAAAAATAATCATAATACATCTATTCTCCAGTATCACACCAACATTTGGGAAAACCAAAAATATATCAAAGGCCAGTACAAGCAGGAATAGATGGGTACATACGTAAGCAACCTGAACAGATGGTTAAAAAACCTGAAAGTAGATGGCTGAGAGAAGGTCCCTCTGACATTCACTATTAGAGACAACAGTGGCTGTTAATAAAGCAGAGTTAATTCTATAGCAAGGAGTGAAATATTATTTAATCAGCAGTACTTCATACATAATTCAATTAACTGCCTTCACTCATCAGTATTAACGAGAGCTGGAGCTTGGATTAATGTGCTTGAGCTTCATAACAGCACTCCCAGTCTACTTAAATGCTGCCAAAACTTAATAAAGCGCTGCCAATCAAATTACAGTATCTGAGCCCAGTGCATCAATGTGCTGATATTACAAATCATCCTATGCTCGCATCATTGTTTGCTAATTCCTTATTTATGCTGATCTCTGCACTAAATAGTTTAATTAGTGTACAGTGGTAGAACAAGTTAAATTTCTTATCACTTTGTTGGTGACATCTTTAGGATCATTCAAGTTGTTGAGCAATAACTATAAATGGTGTATCCATGTGCTTTCAAACACATGATTTTGAAAGTAATAACTTAAATCAGATGCATAGACTGCCATAGAGGGATTTCTATTAGTTAGAAAATAAGGATGCTAATTTAATTTCTGCTTGGGTTCTGTCTGCAGAACTTTTCTACTGTGGTCTGTGCATTCCTAGGCAGAACAAGGATGTCAGTGAACCACCCTTATGGTGCCATTACTGCTGCTCATACTCCTTGTGCTTTCTCCCACTCCAGGTTGAGAGAAGGGACAACAAAGGTTTCCAAAGTATTTTCTCTGTATATCCCTCTGCCATTGAGGGATTCAAGTCTCAGACGCTGATGAGGCTGCCTCAGCAGAAGCTGAGAAAATGATGCTTTGGCATTATGACATAATCAGTGTAACCTACAGCCAGCCTCATGGAGGAAATTTCCGAAGAGCTAAGCCAAGCCTTACAGAACTGCTGAGGGGGGAGTCTGACTGATGCTGCTTACACCACCTTTAACTCTTCTGAAATAAATCTCTGCTGCTCCTCAAAACACTTGGCCATGTTTCAGCTGGGTGAATTGAGGCCAGAGCATGGCACCCAAAAGGAGATTGAATTACTGAAAAGTTCTTTGAAGTGTAAGCTCTGGAAGCATTACAAGCTGTCAGAAGACTCAGAATAAGATAAATGACGTTAGAGAGACAACGCAGAATAGCATGCTTTTTTTTTTTTTTAATATATTTCTTTTTAATCTTAACAGAAGAAATGAAGATGTCAGAGGAATACAGTTTTTGTATACAGCAGTGAGGGGACATGGAGAAAACTGTCAAGAAAAAGCACCAAAAAAACAAAACAGCATGTCAGAAGTTTTAACAGTTTTAAAAAAAACAGATCCTTCTGCCAACCTTTTCTGCTTGTGAGTTTTGTGCCCTCCACAGGGGGAGCGACACAGACCCCACGCTGAATGGCACTGTTGGCCATAGCTCCAAAGTCAGCTGTAAATTCACAGATCTCAAGGCTAGAGGATGCTGGTAGATAATGGGTATGGATTTTCTGTACATCATGACTGCGTGTCATCCACCTACCACCTGTACTGAACCTAATAATTTGTCTGAATAAAGCAGTATTCCATAAACTTTACTGCTGAGCAAACAGCACACGGTTGGCAACATCATACTTTGCTCTCCTTTTCAGCTCATCAAAAGATGACTCAATTACCATTTAAAAGTTTATACTGCCTATGAAGTCAAGGACTGTAGAATTAGCAGTCAGCTTGAATGTGTTTTGAAAAGAGTAAATGTATCTTAATGTGAGGAACTGACAGGTTTGAATGTAAGTGTTAAAGGACAAGCTGCAAGCCAGTGTTGGTGTTAATTTTAACTAGCATTAGGCACACAGTGAATAATGGGCAGATGAAAATGACAGATTCTATCAACATTTAAGGGGGAATGATCATGCTGGTAATGAAGAAAACCTTGGTAAAAGCCTGCCTAGCTTATGCAGCTGCCCAAATTCAGAGATACCCAGGTTCAGAGATTCAAAATGGAGACATTTTTTCTCCCCTTTGAAATCACAATTTCTTTTCCTACTGGAAAAGTCAAGGCAAAAGGTAAAATTGGTAATTAGAAACATCCTTCTGAAGGCTTGAGTATTTTGCTTGCTAAAAAGCTATGATAGGTATTTGCCTCTAAGGTGCTTTAACCTTATGGCAAAGTTTCAGGGAACCTGCCTTAATTTTATGTCTTGTTTAATGTTGAGCCTAAGCCTGAAATATTGACATCATCTTGTTTTTAAGGAGTGAAAAGCAGCCTACTTATTTTCAGGTCTGTTTATTGTGCCCAGTACCACCTGTTCCTGTACAGTCAGTAGCCAGAACAATCATTGCCAAATTCGGGATCTGTGGAAGTTGTTTTCCAATGCAAAATTTAATAGGATTTCTTCACAATTTAGAAGTGCTAATGCCAAGGGGTAAGAAGAAGAACTAAGATAAAGAAGGAGGAATTTAAAGACTCTTTTGACAAACTTGGGAATTTCAGTGTATTTCATTAAACCTCAAGCTAGCTGCATTCATCTGTCATCAAGGTGATGCACCAAAACTTGCTTAATGAATGGTTTGTTACATTCAAGTTTTCACACACCTTAGGCTACAAAAAAAATAAACTAAATGAGAATATCCTGTGTATCTCAAGTGAAGTGTTTGCTGGTTGGTTTGGGGTGTTTTCTTCCTAAACCTCTGTCTCAATTAAGGTGTGATTTTATTCTGCTGCTAGAAAGATCATCAAATGCTGTATCCACAGCCTGAAATTATTCAGAAAATAAGATGTATTCAGTTCTGTGTGAAGGTCACAGGTAATAAAGCCTCCAAGGCATTATCTTCCAGGGAATCTTTGCTGCCAAAAAGGCAACATACATTATCTTTTACACATCTCCCTTGGAAGCAATTGATGCTCATTCCTTCTGAGCTGTTACAGTCTCTGGCAGAGAGAAATAAGCGGTTGGGAGCATTCTAGAGCTACAGGCCCTCTGTTCTCCCCATGACGCGCTGGGAAGTAGATTATGGTCTTTGTGCCTGTAAGAGATTTTACAATTCTGCGTTCTGTGCATTGCACCCCCGACTAGTCTCTGCACCGCTTTGCTAAAGCATCTTGTGTGCTGCTGTGATGCTCTTCAGGGTGGAGCAGTTCCCTTACAGATGCGATGACGCTCAGCACTGCTGTATTTCTCACATAAACAGCGTGCTTGCTACTGTAATCTTCCACGAGCTGAAATAAGTCATTACAAGCCACAGAAAGAAAATGTCATATGGTTGTGGCCTTACAAACTTAGGCCACCTGCCAGTGCTGGTCAGATGAGTAGCATTTTCTGTAGGGCTCTGTGACTGACACTAGTTCGAGATGTGCATACGCACGCACAGCTTAAGCAAACAGTGAGCTAAGGAGGGTTCTAGAAGGATTACTGCTGTGCTGAACAGCTTTCCAGTCATAGTTTGTGGTGTTGCGAGTTGGAAATAATAGAGGGTTCACCTTGCAGTGGCTATTTGACCTGACCTTGGGCGCACACCTGACATTCACAACTCAGCTACCCCACTGGCTTTCCCCATCAAGGCAGTGCACTTCCATTGCCATGTGCTCATGCACATTTCCAGACCTTATCGTAAATCAATAAGGAACGTCCACTCCTTGCCCGTTACCTGCATCAACTCTTACTGATGCATTCAGAGCAAATTTGATCTTACAATCCAGTTGCTAGACTGAGTTGTACAGTTGTCTGCAATCAGAAGCTTCCAAAACAATTTGGGGGTGTCGCTGTGTCTGTGCATGTGTATGTTCACAGTAAGATCAGGCACCATCAGACCAGAAACAGCAATAACAGTATCGCGGTCACACAAGAACACAAAAACGTCATCCTGTAACACTGAGGGGAGACAGTTCCTTTAGCCTTCATCTTTATATTATCCATACTCTTCTGGTCCTTTGGCTTACACTAACAGTGTCCCTCCTCCTCTCTGAGCAACGCGTTATTAGTACCTGTAATGTCACTAAATAAGATACATATGTACATTTAGCTATTTTTTGCAGAGAGTCGATTTAAAATTTAGGCAGCAAAAGGGTATAAGAGTAGGGATCAAAAATCTGCATTCTGTCCTAAGTTCAATATAAATTTCAGCCCCTAGGGGCTGAATCTGTAGCTGCTGAAGCTTGCAGGCTCTCTTTGTTTTTCGCCAGGTGTAGAATGGCAGTGGATGGTGTGCAACCCCACACTGTGCACTGCTCCTCCCCACACTGCTTTCCAGATCCGTGTCTAAATCTATCCCTCTCATATCCCGCACTTTCTCCTCTCTTTCTCCATTCCCAAGCAATGCATAGAGTATTTATGTGCTTGCCTTTCCCCCCACCCCGTTCTGTTTTTTGAGGGGTTGGAGGGGGCTTGTCTTTTTTATTGTTGTTTGCAGACAAAACCAGCTTGAGAACCTTCCCAGTTAGCCTGTCTGATGGGAGTGCTGCAAAACATTGCTCTGTATTTGACTGCAAATACAGAAACTTCAAAGTAAATGAGAAAACACTTACTGGTGTCATTAAATACACATTTAGGTGAGTATTTAAGAACCTTCACAGCCTTGTGAAAACCAATATATTTGCAAAATGTTTCCTCGCTGACAGCAGAACTCAGCAGTTTCATTTGCTGTATCTCTGTTGAAAAGCAGCCTCAGCAAGATCAACAAGGTTGTTTGGAAGCTCAGATTCACAGCAGAATTCATAACTGAATGCATTAACGGACCAAAAGGTTTGAAATATGACCTTGTCATTAGAAAATCTGCAGTACATTTGAGCAGCACATATGGCAATTAATCCAATGATAGAGGAGTTCCTAATAATGGCAAGTTAACAAAGGGTATTAAAAACAGAAAACTTGTTTCAATAATAGGTATGCAAAAACTTGAGTAAGGATGTAGTATTTGCCTTGCATTTGCTACAAAAGCCAATAGGACCACGGACAAACCCTCCTCAATAGCTCTAACGAACAGAAGCAGGTTTGGAGTTTGAGTAGGGGGGATGTGGATAACAGCTGCCATAAGGACCTCTGGCCTTTGCAAGAACAATCAAAGTTACAGAGTTTTGGTAATCGCACAGTGGAAGCAGCATCCCCAGGCAGGGCCAGACCCCCATGGAATGGGTCAGAGAAACCCGATTGCTCTAGAAAATACCAGAGTGCAGAACATCAGTGTTTCTGCCTTGAACTGTCATTGCAGGTACGAACTGCAGCACCCAGTGGTGAACTCTGTGCTCGCTCCTCACTTGTCTTTGCAAGTCAGCAGAGCGAGGACGTTTCTGCGTCACTTGCTGTCATTAGCTGTAAGAGTCTTCTGGGAAACCAAAGCAGTATGTGGCCACTAGGAATTCTCCAGAGGCCACTGTCACACACAAATGTTTTGCAGAATGGGACTGGTTAACCATTACTGGATGCTCCTTACACATGACCCTTATGCCACAGTGCCTGCCTTCTCCAAACTGAATCCCTTATTGCCCTACAGTTTCAGCATGTGATGCTCATTATATTCATCCTAACAAAGTAGGTGCTAACAGATGCAGACAGAGAAAATCTGACAACAAACAGTTAAATTCCAACTTAGTACCCAAGAGTTATGTTTGTTTTAGTAACAGCATGCTGTGAAGCACTGGGATATCCAGAAAGAGCACTTTTGATAGAATAAAGATGCTGTCTTCTGTGATTTTTTTATGCTCCTTCTTTCATTTATATTTTTCAGGAAAAGGATCGATAGTATCCCAAAGACATTAAAATAAAGCTGAATCTACAGAACAGAGCTCAAGTTATCTGCTGGATAAGCAGTCTTTCACCCTTTCCTTAAAAGAATAAGTTCCAAATTACTTTTCTTTGAAGAACTTTCTCCTGTGTTCCAATTTCATCTCTGTGAAGCTTTTCTTCTGGATCTTCTTTAAAACCTTAGATCTCACTCACTCTGCCTCAGAACAGTCATTCATTTTACTAGTAACAGCCAAAGTCCCCAGTTTTACAGCATGAACCACAGCACAAACAGAAAAACAAAAGATAAAGAAGCTCAAAACCTGGGTTGCCTGTATTTCACTGCGAGGCCCTTCTTTAAAGGGCAGAATGACCATCACAGCTTTTTTGCATTTCATCTTTTTCCGTTTCACTCTGCATTTAAATCCAGGGCAAATTCTCCCTCTTTTCCACCCCCCAAATTACAATGAGTATCAGGCAAACTCAGTTGTGGTTGCAGACTTGTTCTTCGTTTGCTGCAAAGGGAATCTGTTGAACCCTGGCAGTGATTCATGACTGAGGGACTGACCAGCCCTGATTAGGGCACCTTCTTCCCCTCCCCTTTTTCATTTCCAGCTCTTTTACCAAGGATTTCCTTTACCCAAGACTGACATTCCAATGAGCAACCTGTGCCAAATCCAAACATCCCACTTTCTTTTTAACCTTTAAACCAACCTGTCCTTAACCTGTTTCCATTTCCATTTCTTGACATAATTATGCTAAATCTTCCAGCACAGACAGTTTTCCCCAAGACTATACATTCTTTCGATTGGAATGAAAAGAGTACATTATGTTTTCAGAATCGTAGTAACAATGGCTCTACAAGATTGTTACTCAAGATGCTTAGTTTTGCCCTCTATATATCTCTGCCTATTGATACACCCCTTCCTACTCCTGCCGTATTGATAATGCAAAAAGAAGTAAGGATATGAAAACCATCTATAAGTACCTTTTAAGCAGCTGACTTATATTTTTGCAAAACATTAAAGTAGTATTTGATGGTATAGTTTTAGTATATGTGTTAACTCACCACAATGTGGCAGAGAAAAATCTTATTACATGCTGTTGTATAACCGCTCTTTACCCTAAGATTAATGGAATTTATTAAAAGTATTTATTTAAAGTGATTTATTCTGGTTTAATTGGTGTAATGAAAGAAGTGGTTCTCTTTTCTATGCTGGTATCCCAAATGTGTAGATGAAAATAAGCAAAAGCTTTGCGAGTTTAGAGGTCACTAACTGTGATTGCTAAATACTTTTTTTCCAGATAATACTCTTAATTGAAGAAAATATTTAATTAGGCAGAAGTAAGTAGCTATAATTTAAAAGGTAAATTGAAGTGGGTATTGGAGAATGTCTCTATTAAAGACATAGCAGAAAATTAACACTTTTTAAAAGAAAGTATCTTTCCAGAGTCTTAACTCCTCCTTTCGTCCTCCAAGTTTTCTGTTCTTTCTCATTCAGCCAGTGCCGTTGTTGAACCTTTCCTGTCATTGCGAATCCTTCCTACAGAGGGATGATGACATTTGAACAGACCAGTATGGAATTAGCAGTATGTAATATGATGCTGTTCGAGTTCTTCACAGTTTTCATTTTTTTCATATGTTTCAAGGTTTATTGGTGAAAAATTTTCATATTTTTAACCATCTTTTGAATAATGGTAATGCTGCCTTACTCTCCAGGATATATTTCAGCTGTCAACCTTTTGCTTCTTCAAAAGAAATCAGAACACTTTCAGTTCTCAAATTTGAAACCATCGTGATAGCGTCTAATATTACTGCAGTCTGGAGATTTCTGCGACCAATTACTTACATGAATGCCATTCTATACTCTGGCATTTCTTTGGTGTCCCCGATTTATCTCTCAAAGCCTTTATGGCTTTACATTTGGCTTTTATGTAGAAGCAGAGCAGGTCATGTGGTTATCCAGAGGCATTAGTATGGTAATTTTTTTCAAGTTGAGTAGGTGGAAATAATTAATGGACTGCTTTATTGATTTACATAGATAGCTGATTCTCTCTGTGGTTTCAATTCCCAGCTTCAATAAAGTAGTTTCAGATTTTATCTGCAGGACCAGTAATTACACAGGGCAAGAATAATTGCTGCACAAATACAATCTGATTGTGTTTTACGCTATTGCCAGGGCTGATGTTAAAGCTTAAATGTATAAACAAGGATCTGCTGCATGAATAAATTGACTCCTTTTAAACTCCTGAACTCTAGAGTGACTTCAATTCAGAAGATCTGTGCTCTTGAAAGTTGAGCAAACTTCAAAGAGAAAGTTACAGTCTTAGTGCTGCGCAACACAGAAATAACTTTACTGTCTTGCATCTCCTATTACTGACAGTGACCAGCAGCAAATCCCTTGGGGAAAAATAACCCCCAGAAAAATTGGATCACATTTGCTACTTTTAGTCTCTCGGAGACTGATGCAGACTTTAAGTGAGGATTTGGGCAATTCAAGTCACTGTGGTATTCCTACTAGTGTTCCAACTGACTAATGAATTTGTTCATTTTATCAATTTATAGTAAAAGTCATTTTTTCTGATGCTTGATTTCAAGGCACTTTCTCGGATTAGTTCCTCATAAAGAAGCTCCTGTGTGGGAAGCTCCCTAGGCACTTCTGTAAGCAATCAGGAAAATAACTGATAGAGCTTTGTTGCTCCATAATCTTTCATGTGCTCCTTTTACAACCTGATCATCAGCTACAGACTCAGTCAGGATCCTTGCCTCTCATAGACTTGAAAAAAGTTATTAGTAGCTTTTATGCCTTTAGAAAATTGTTCTTCAGTATCTTCTTTTCACTTTTATTTTAGTTTTATATTTAACTTGTTAGAGCACATAATCTTTTCCATTTTTCCTATTTAGACACCATTTTTTAAAAGGATGCTCTCTTACTTCTAGCCACCTCCTTCAAGCTTCCTGGCCTCTCGGCCCTATTTAAACAAAGGTTCAGAATAAAACATAAGGCCTTCAAATTTAGCTTATATTCTGGCAGTTCCAGTGTCCATTTCACCATTCAGGTGTTCTTTTTAAACAAGATTCTTTATTTTTATGTAGTTCTTCATTGGTTACATAAAATCAACTACATAAGGGTTTTCATTCCTATAAAGAAGCTGAGTTCAATGTAGTACAATATCTGTTATACAAAGTGTTGCTTCTGTAGTTACTCCTAAACCAATGTCCCTGCATTGCTCAGACCTAAATCAGAGGTTGTTTCCTCAGCAAAAGATTTGCACAAACGCTATTTTAATATCCTACTTATTCCAAGTTCCCGAATCATGATCATCAGATCAGTGAGACACACAATGTAGACAGGAGGTTGGTGGCACAACAGCCTCCACTTGTATCGAGTTCTGAGGGTGGCAGCTTTTTAAAACATGCTTTTCTTCCAGATATCTTACTCTCTACTTGATTTGCTGCTTTACTATCTCATCTACTTATCTGAGGCAACAGAAGGAGCACAGTACAAAGTCTGCTTACTGTGTTCTGCCCTGAACTGGGAAGCCATACTGAGAAATATGGGGATATTTACTGGATATTACAAAACCTGGCAATGATAGAAATTATTTGCCTACTGTGCATGAAACCTGCCTGCTCTTTGCTTTTGTTCCCAAAGCAGTAATAAATCGTGCGTTGCCAAGCTTGAGCACTTTTAACAAAAGTTAGCTTAGCAAAAATAAGCTGTGAGCATAAGAGAACCCGGGAAGGCACCACAAATGTATGAGCAGGAGGGTGGAGCAGGGAGAGGGGGAAACTTCGGATTCTTTGGACAACTGAAAGTGGCTCCTGCCAGTGATTCATCATGGCACAAAACAGAGATCAGAGCATCAGGAGAAAAGTAGGGAGAGAGTCAGGATTTCATCTTATATAAATTCTCATGTTTTACGGCTTAGAAACAAATATTTTTATTTTGGGGTAGAGATCTTGCAGAGGAACTCTGCAGTTGCCAGCACATTCCTGCTAAACACAAGTATCTGTAAGGAAACCTTAGATTGTGTAGTTGAGAGCTGATGGGGTAACACTTCACCAGGTTGGTCATGGCCTTCTCGTCTTTCTCAGTCATTTCAGACTGGAGAACGCGGCCAGGACCCGAGCGGAGCCACAGACACGGCCGGGGCAGCTCTGCGGCAGGATGAGCCCCAGGAGCGCTCGGTCCCCAGAGCCAGGTGTGCTGGGAGCACAGGCTCATCCCGCCCACCCCCAGTGATGATTCTGTTCTCCTCTGAGCCAATCCAGACTATTGCAGTCAGAGCATCACAAGGACCCTTCAGAAAGAGCCTCAGAGAGATTGTAGCTACAAACTCCCCATGGCTTTGCTAAGAGCAAGATGCAGAAACAGAGCATGGGGTAGAACGCTGAGAAGCTTTTTTATAAATAAGCCCTTGACAGCCAGACAAGCGAGTAGGAGACACTGCGTAACAATCCACAACCCTCTCATGACCTAAACCTTTGAGTCCAGCATCATTTTTTTTCTAAGATCAGCTATTTAAGATGTGGTACACAGCATGCACCTCTGGTCCCATCCTCTCACAGCGTGGATGCAGACGGTTACCTCTCCATCACCTCCCATGGCACACAGGGCCATTATGCTTATCTGCAAGTTTGCCTTGCCTACAGAAGGCCAACCTTATGGGACACTGTTCCCTCATTGCTTTTCTCTGGAAAGGGGAGGCTTGTATTTATTTAGGGAAATCCTCAATACTCATCACGAGCAGAATAGGATTCAATCCTTGCTTTATTGTTCTAGCCACTATTATTTCACTGTTATGCAGAGGTTTGGTAAAAGCCATCAGAATCCCTCATTCTATTGTGTCATGCTGATAGCAGAGCATCTTCGTATATCTCAATATAAATTGTTCCCAGTAAATTGAAAAAAAAGAGCAGCTGCAACAGGATACTGACTGCGTAAGGATGTCAGAGATTTTTGCAGAGGTATAAAATATAAATTATCCTCCTCACCTCTTCCCCACATAACACACACACACACACACACACACACAAGATCTGTTGCCCATAGTGCACCAACATACAGAGGAAACAATCTTTGAATTTATCCAATTTTCTTTCTGTTATGAGAAGGTGAAAGGCATGACATTGATCAGACAAAAACTTATCACCTTATGTCTATGTAACATGTTTTCAACAATTCACCTCTCAATCCGCTTAAATTTAGGAGGATTTATAGACGAAGGCAGAGATGACATGATCAGTATACAGAAACTTTTGGTAGAATAACCAGTAGCCAGAAAACCTTGTTAAATGAGATTGTGAGCTGGTATGTGGGCTGCATGCAAACTGGCTCCGAGGAGTTGCCACCGCCCAGCGCAGGAGCCAGGCTGCTGCCTGCAGGCTGCAGAGCTGCCCGCACAGAGTGCAGCAGATCCTCACTCATCACAACTAGAGTTTTATGGAAATGCAACATAATGGTGGGGAAGGAGATGCTGTTTCATTCATGACTTAACCCCAAGGAGAACCCTGTCTGTTAGCTAAGCTGGAATAATAAAATAACAAATATTGTGATATGTTTTCCTAAATTCATACACCAGTTTCGTCAGACTAAAGAGTTAATTCAGTACTTGTGTTTAATTTAAGCCTTGGTTTCCTACATGAAGCCTCCTCGGATTTTTCCATTATGGCTCTGACTACCTTTCTATTACTTTTAGCATCTAAGCAGCAGCACTAATTACTTTAATTAAATGTAATCAGACATTAATATTGCCTAATATCCCCATCCACTGGTCAACTTAGATGCGCAGTCTTAGGTCAGTCATCCTTAATCAACCTTCAGTTGAAGCATAAGCAAAGTCGTTCTGATCACTGAGGTAACTTTAGCATTGCCGCACTTTCTTTTTCTCTAACTGTAAATACTGAGCTAGTAGCAACAGCCACGTTCTGGAGATATTCTTCAGCATAACCATCCTGAGCATTTAGAAAGAAATCAAACACAGACTTACGTGTCTGGGTGACAAGTCCAAGCCCTGCAGTACAGATCTCCACCTTCTTGACTTCCAGGCGACAGGCTGGTGGGACACGCATAGCACAGAATGCAAGGGTTCCCTGTCAAAAACAGAAATAACATTATAAAACATCAGCTCATAGCAGCTGTTTTCCAGTGCAGCTTTTCTGGGACAATCCCAGTTACATCATAAATTCTTGAAGTAATACAAACTTGAAGGTAATGGACTTCCCTGGCTGGCTTGCCATTTTGTTGTACTTACCATACCTAGTTTGTTTAGTTATTTTTTTAAAAGCTTGCTAGATAATTCTTTTTTACAAATAACAAAATTATTTCTGCTCAAAATATTGTTTTAGTAATACTAGAAAACATTCAAGCAACAGATTTCCCTTCTAATGTTTTCCATCTTGAACCTACAGTTCTACACTTCCATCCTTTTTTAAATAACAACACAAAGGGATTTATCAAGGGAAACCAGGTATCTCGGTTAACCTCAACTTTTGTCTTGGGCCTCTTCATAAAGAGAGATTTTCTCTCTGACAAGAAGGGAAGTGAGGTCCTATGGTGTTCCTCTTAAGAAAAAACACAAATAATTGAGCTCTGCTTTATTTGTAATTGCACCACATTTATTCATTGTCAAAGCATTAGCACACTCTGGGAACTTCTACAGTCCTGGGAGTCTCCAGTGGAAGTGGGAATTGCCTGGAAAGTTAAACAGAGGAGCCAAATAAATTTTTAAGAACATACCACCTGTTCATTTTGCTGATCATACAAAACTTATTTTAGAGGCCTCGCATCTGACCTTCTACAGGGTGGTTGCACACAGGGTTTATTATTCAAATAAGAGATTACTGACATAATTTGATGTGGGCATCTGCTGAAGTTTTGCTGTGCAAGCAGTAGCCCCAAAAGAACCATGAAGTATATCTTGTAGAAAAGTTCAGTAAAGCTACATATTAACCCAGCCAAAGTTTTACACCTAAGTACACCCAGACCTTGAGGGCAAAAGGAACTGAGCTGTTCTATAAAACACGATAAGCAAACACTCACCAAGACCAACCATTTTCCTGAGGCTACACTACTCACAAGGTATTTTCTACCTGTCTCCCCTCCAAGGAATAGCTTCCCAATGAGTCAAGTCTACTACATATGTGAGGTTCAAATGCAGACAACACTCTACAGAACTCCCACCAGAGTAGCCAAACACTGCAAGCAGAAGCAAGCACTCAGACTGCAAAATCCCCCACGCAACTAACTACAGCTACCAAAAAGCTTTTTATAAGCAGCTGGTGGGTTTTCAGCTCCACCCTTTGGGCAAAACACCTGCGCTGCTCCCCATAGACTCGGCCCCATTGACACACACGATTTGTAGGTTAGAAAAATGCTTCGAGGCTCAAAGGTTATGAAAACTTAAAACAAAATGTAAAAAAAGAAAAAAATAAAGCCAAAAAAGGCATCAGCATTTGCACCTGTGAAATTTTCACCTGCTATACAAAACTGTAGAATAATTCTGATAAAGTCAAAGTTCCCTTAGATACTTCAGAGAGACACAAAGTCTGCAGACACAAACGCGTCCTTTATGTATCTTGTTACTTGCTCTTTACTCAGAAATTTTTTCAGCGCCAAGAAGTTCATGTTGATCTTGTCTATAAATTGCAGATTAGATGCAGTATGAACCTTCAGCCTGCAATTACCTGATGAGAAGCAATTAATGGTTACAACACATTTTGTTCTAATTAGGGGTACGGAAAGTAACTCAGCTTGTAAAAATCAGGGGTTCCTCCATGTTCCAAAGCATTGTACACGCAGGGAGGACCTGGCCCTCTTTACCACCAGAGTTTGGCTTTTCCAACAACTGTTTTTTAATATCAAAACTTTGACTAAAGAAAGGTTTGGGTGAATGGAACAGAAATTAGTAGAACCTGACTAAAGGGCAAGCCTGTCCTCTGGGGCCACAGTGTGTTTGTTTGTCTTATAATAATTCTGTGGTTGTTAATGAATTCTAAATGCAAAGACTTAAAAATATACAGCAGAGAAGCTTTTTATTATTGAATCTGAGATTATATGCAGGTACCTTCAAAAGAGGAAAGAAAAACGACCTTCTTTTCTGATACAAAAATACCTGAAACAATATGTTTTGGTCTTTGTGTATGAAGTTTTAAATTTGAAGTCCTAGATGAATTTGCCTGTTCTCGGTTTCAGTGTCTGTGTGCAAGACAATGTGACAAGTTTAATGATCTGCCTGTCTGCCTTGCGTGTGTTCCTGTAGTCTTTCCAGACTTTTCTTAAACTTGCACTTTTTTATATTTTGCAGTTCCCTCCTTTTGGGGTTTGGTGAACTCAGCTTGGAATCTTTGCTCTGTTGGGAAAAGGCAGTCACCTGTCAATATTGAAACCAGCCATATGATTTTTGATCCCTTCTTAACTCCACTTCGCATAAACACAGGGGGAAGAAAGGTAGGTGTTCTATCATGTTCTGGCATCAAAATAAGAAGTTAGTAGACTTAAAAAAAATTTGTTATATTGTGTATTTCTAAAGCATTTACACTTTTATCTCAGTCAGCTCGGAGGCAGAGTAACAACACAGTGCTTTGCAAATCACACAATTTCATCACTGCTGGAGAGATAGAAACCATAATTTTTTAGGTGTCTCTAGCACATATTTATATTTTCCTATTAACCGTTACTTGAAACTCTGCTGTCTGGAAGAATAACATCTCACTTAGAAACTCTACATTTATAGTTCAATTTGCTGCTCTTCCTGAGTGGCATTTTAAAGGTGCTATTCTAAGAGTGTTGTTTGAGATGGTCAGGACCTTCTTTTATTCATCTAAATGAGGATATCATTCCAGTGCCACCATGTTAAGGGGCAGGAAGGGCTGAATGAGCCTCTTTATGTTATCAAATAAAAGGAACTATGAGATACATATCTCAGCGTGGGACAGGCAGATGGATGTGTTCAAAAGTAATCTAGTTTCTATGTTATCTAGAGCATTTTGGCACTCGTGAGATTTTTTTTAATGGACTTCTCACATATTTTAACTAGAAAACAAAATGGCAACATTTATTTTAATAGATCATAAGCAAATCTCTGAGGATATTGGATCAGTTGGAAATGATAGGTTAGGGAAGACTCATCTAAAACCAGCTTATGATTTCTTGTTACAAAGTGACTGCCACAGCTTATTAACCTTTATTTCTGACCAAACAGAATCTTTTTGACCCAGATTTGGAGAGTATGTCTTGATACACTGAGGTATGAAACCAGAGCCATTCTGGGATAAATAATGTGCATACCTGTGGCTCAGGCACCGTGACTCCCAGGCCAGTCCACGTAGATTAAAGGCGGAGGCAGGAAACAATCTTAACAAAATGATGCTCTGCAAATGGGTGAAGATTGTTGTCTGAGAGATGTGTACATATATTTTACAGATTTTGTTGCTTATTCCATGCAGGCAGTTCTCTTTTATGCAATCTGTAATACAGAACAATGCAGATGAAAAGGCATTGTGACTCACAATATCCGAACGAGCAGAGACTCTAACAAAAGGTTATTTCAAAATGATTTATCTTGTCCTGTTTTGACAAATGAGATTTCTGCTGGAAACAGCTCGAGATGTCAGGAATGTGCTCTGTACTTCCTATGGAGGTTCTGATGGTACATGGGCACACACATCAGAGTCCATGTAAGCTTCAGCACAGAAGTTATTAAAATTGGGGTATCATTATTGCTTGTGAAACAGAAATGCATTGAGGTTTTTCATTTTGATACAGAAAAGACTTTTGTTGATTCTGCTATTTATGTAAAGGCTGACATATTTCAGATTATTTATAAATTACAGTATGACATAGTCCAACAATGCAGCGCAATATCAGGTCATGCCATTTACAATTTGAGCATCATCAGATGTTATTCTGAATTGTGCTGTGTTGTTTTCTATGTTTGTGCTCCTCTGTTTCCTCCGAAAGTGGCTTTTCAGGTCCTGAAGGCTGAATATCATTGATACAGATAATTGGATTTTAAGATCCAGAATCTCAGCACAAGATATTTAATGAGTTTACATGCAGATAAATTCCCCAGAAGAAAAGCTGATTTTGAGGAAACTCCCTAAGTTTCAGTTCTCTCTCAGGCCCAGCTTTGTCTCTTGATTATCCATTTTAGTCAGTTTAACATTCAGCTCATTTCAGATAAATGGCACTTTTTAATAAACAATACAAACCTTTATTAATATGCAAATCACACTCTTCCACTCTGTCACAAAGAAAAACACCATTTTATTTCCTCCGCTTTTTTTTCCTTTGGGTCACATAAGCATCAAGGCAATCAGCAACAGGATAACAGAATTAATGTACTGATGAGCCGCTGCAGTCTAGTGACATTTAGGCAGCAAGCACCATGGGTTTGAACCTCCGGAGCCCGGATGTCTGGACTGTCGGGCAAGTGCTACTACTAGTAGTGGACAAACCAACCACCTCACCCCGCACTGCAGTTCTCCTCTGCTGGGCTTTCCTCCTCCATTCCCAGTGCCGACAGTCTCTCTTCACCAAGAGTTCTGCCTTTGGTCCCCCAAAATTTGTCTATCGACCTGTAGCCCATCTGCCTTTGATCTCCTGATTATCTGTGGAGTTCAATTCCAAAGCCTTATTTCCAAGATTCTTTAAGACTGAACTACAGTTCTTGGCCATGGTCATCCTTATTTTTTTCCCCCCTAAAAGTGTGTTAAGTAACAGTATTTGCTTTAGACTCTTAAGTGCATCCCTCCAGTTAATTAAACCTTGTCACATGATACTGTGTCTTACTAATCATTTTAGGCCATGCTCAAGGACTTAAATTGTGACTTAAAGTAGGTGAAGTTCTGTTTAAAATCCCCTTATTTTTAAGACAAGGAAGGCCATTGTACCTGATGTTGACCTCTGGGGAAATAAATAAATCACTATCTGCTGGCCAAAGACTGTTATATACATTCTCTAGCTCAGTGTGCATAAATGAAAGTTACTCGGTAAGATCCATAAGTCTGCTTTCTCATATGTGACATTAGTGAATGCAATCGCATATTATTTAAATTAATATCTTTATAAATAATTGATTCATTCTATGCATCATGAGATAATGGCAATATTTAGCAGTTTCTAAACTAAAATAGGGTAGAAGAAAAGAGATTTATGAATTGGAATCAGTTAAATGGTTTCTTTGCCAGCTAGTTCTGATTCCATGCTGTTCAATCAATTCAGAGTATTACTAGCATTTTTCTCAAGAGTGCTGTATATGACAACTCCCAAGCTTTGCCTTGGTGATTACTAAAAGGACAGATACTGGTATGAACCATATTTCAGCACTGCAGGAATATAAAAAATGAATTGTTAGAAATGGTCCAGGAGGAATGGATAGCAATAAGACATCAATGTCATCCGTAAACTGATTTGTGATGAATTTTTAGAGGGGTTAATAATATGATGTTTTGATTTAGAGTAGCTTTAGAAAGTCAAAAGTCTCATGCAAACTTCAAAAACTTTAATGAATAAAAAATGAAATATAATATTGCTGCTTAAATAATTGTTTAACATTTCTAATACTTCTATGGTATTGCATGTTCTCCATTGTGTTAGTAAGTGACATGAGGTGAAACCAACAGGTTAAAGTAACTTGGCAGCTCTGAAGTGTGAGCTGGGAAAGCCCCAGATCCTGATGAGCTGGAGCTGGACGCAGCCATCAAGCAACCTGGGAAAAGGTTCTCTTCCTTTTGTTAACTAACTCGGACTTTCATCTAAAATGTCTAAAGTGATGAACTGGACATTTGTTGGGTTGCAGCAACCCCAAATAAGTGAAAGCAATCAGGAAATAAACCAAGATCCACATTGACTTATCATCAGTTCATTCATGTAAAAGTTAAAGTTAAGTAAACCTGCTTTATGGCTGGAGCACAAAATAATTGCAGGTCTGATGCTTATGAAAACTTTTTCTTTGGTTTTGTGTCTCCAGCACGACAGATAACCCTTCTCTTAGTCACATGTCCCTTTTACACTGAATGTAATCAAGAAATCACCATATATTTGACAGAGATTTCTGCCTGTCTTGCAGCTGGAGTAGCTACTTTCTAATAGACACATGTCGATTCTGCTGTAAGCGAGAAAAGGCAGGAATAAATAACACTGCTGCCGGGGTGAGATACAAATTGCTGTGGCAGTCGATAGTGCCATGCAGAATTTTGAGTAGCAGTTTGGTGTTGGGGAGAAGTGTAAGTTCATTTGATTTGCTCCTGTTACTGTTAGTTGTTGATTGTTGAAGGGTGAAGCAGGCACGGTTTGCTTATAGATAGGAGAATTAATCTATGTATTTTAGGATTAGATGCTAGAAAGGAGCTTAAGGGAAAAAACTGAAGCAGTGGTCAATGAACTGTATCTAATAATCAAAAACAAATCTGTGGATCAGCAGCTCCTTATCAAACTGAGATCTGGTTGGTAAAGCTCCACGTCACTCAACAGGCTAAGGAGAACTATTTGTACTTTATTTTGGAGCAGAGGAGGAAAATGCACAAAAACTGGGTGTAAGAAACTGTTCTTAATGTAAGGGACAGTGTATATTACAGGGGGTTGCAGGCCTAGCAAAAAAAATGGAAAGAGAAAATAATCCTTTTGCATGTACCCCTTTTTTATTTGGGTTATGTTGTTCCTGCACAGAAAGAGACAGTAAATCAGAGCTCATAGTAGGATTGCTCAGCTGTGTGGTTGCCCTCTGTGGCACCTGGGTGAGTATTTGAACCCGTAACTATGGTTTGTTTGAGGTAACTTTAAAATGAAAACCATTATAATGGAATAGTTTTGTCTCCGCTTCTTTATCAGGTTATTGCTTGTGTCCCTGAACAAGAAAGAGTCCCAAACTATTGATGTAGGCCTGACAATGGTAATTGTAGCTTTTAAACCAAAAGAAGGAGAAGGAACTTGAATACCAAAAATTACTGGGGAGTCTGTTCCAACTGGCAAATGTGAAGAGGATGATTAAAATAAACAAAAACATTTCCTTTTGTAAACTCGCACAGAAGAACAAGAAAAAAAAGGTAGAAACTTTTTACATCAGTAGAAAATACCAAATACATAACGGTCCCATTTTCATGAGCCTTCTCTAGGATCCAGTTCATCTTTTCTGTCTCAATTTAGAACCTTTGTCTTATAGGAAAAATAAGTGTGTTTGTGTGTACACCTTTGTGTGTATGTAATGAGACTCTTAGCTTATCTCCTTTTTCTAAAGCTGTATCCTATTACTCATCATTTCAGTGGTCAGATAAAAGCGAAGGAACACATAAGCTTTCTTCTGCCATCTATTTTCTGGAATTTTTCAGAATCCAAAAACTCACTTTAAGACATTTGATTAAACCATCAGTCTGAAAAAAGAGCATAATTTATAAAGAAAGTCAATAAACTGTTGACTTTTTGAATTTATGTTTTGTCTCCATTGCATCACCTCCAGCCCTGAATAATGCTCTAAATAGGTAAAGAGATGACTTCAGTAAAGTAGTCTTGAACTTAAATCTGTATAACTTCCATCACAGCTTAAAACCATCTGAAAGGAACTCATATAGGTGCTCATATAGCCTGAGGGGGTTGTTTCACAAAAGCAGTTGAAGCATCTGAAGTGACTATTAAAAGATAATTCTGTGTTTTAAAAAAAAAAAAGATGACTCTCTATTTCCATGTTATGAATTTACAAGGTCTGACTTTCTTGAAGCCGCTTTTGGGATCAAGGTGAAAACATACATCATATAAATATAAGTAGTGCTAATCTCTAACCTGTGGCATACTGCTCAGAGAAAAAAACGTACTGCATACTGCACTTTTATTTATTTTAACAACTCAGTGCCGCCTGTCTCTATTCAGCAGAAGAGGATGTTGCATAGAATACACTGACTTATATGGCATGTTGCCACACAGATACATTTGAGGTATGTTTATATATATATATATAGAGAGAGAGGATGAGGAGGAAGGAGAAGGAGAAGAAAGAAGGAGAAGGAGAAGGAGAAGAAGGAGAAGGAGAAGGAGAAGGAGAAGGAGAAGGAGAAGGAGAAGGAGAAGGAGAAGGAGAAGGAGAAGGAGAAGGAGAAGGAGAAGGAGAAGGAGAAGGAGAAGGAGAAGGAGAAGGAGAAGGAGAAGGAGAAGGAGAAGAGCAGGCAAGGGTTAATAAGGACAAATTGTGCTTCTTTACTTTCTTTGGATGTGCAGTAAAAAGGAATGGGTGTACCCTTAACTCCCGTATCTTTCTGTGCCCCAGCCAGCAGCTGGAGGCAGCGTATCAACATCATAATTTGCTCCTGATAGTATTAAATCCCTCTACTCACACTCTTTGCTCCTCTGTTCCCTGCCACACAAACAGTGCAAAGAAATATATCACAGATGTGACTTTAAATCACAGCATCTTCCAGGGCTATGCCAAGGGCAGCTCAGCTGTGCTGAGCTGGCACTTAAAAGTTCCTTTGAAGATACTTTGCCTTAACTAAGTATTTAGCCTTAACTAAGTATTTCGTCTAGTCCTATTTCATCTAGGACTGTTTAAGACCTCTACTCAAAATAGTGTTCAAATGTACTGTGCAAAGATTAAAATGTGAATGATTTTTAGTGACACAAATGTACTTTTGCTGTCATCACAGCCCTTCTGTGTTTAGTTTTGTAAAGCATATTATTTATGTGACGGACATTAATAGCTACTTTTGAGTGACTTAAGATTTTGTTGCAAATATACATTCATGATCTTCTTTCAGTGTGTTACTAAAAATGACAGGCTGCCGGGGTTTCAATAGCCTGAAGATGGATTGGGATGTAACTCCCTGTTTGACACATATGAGGCTATTTACTAGGTATTGCTCAATTAAAGCACAGAAACACTGTTAAACAGGTCTCCACATTTGATGTTGCCCAGGGGCAGATTTGAACACTAGTGAGAGAAACTCTGCACCCAGAACCTCACTACCAAGCTGGATTTGGCATGGATAGAAGGCAGTGGTACTGGACAGATTCTCGGATTCATTAGCCACCCAACAGCCTCTAAATCTCAACTTCAGGCTTAAAACTTTGGCACTTTATCTTGTCTGTTTGAAATCTTCTCAATGAAAGTAAGCCACTGTCTACCCATGACCAGATGGATGTTGTATCCAGACTTTTTATAGTACTTACACCACACTCCTTTTATGTATATATAGTTACAGAAGGATATTGTTTGGAAGCACAGGGATGAATGCCAGCATCTGCGGTCAAATTTCATATGGAATAGGCCTCTATTATCATGCAAAGTTTTGTGCCATCTACTTACCCATTTGTCATCACTCAAATGTCCTCAGTCCTTGAGGCAGCTACATGTTGGCCATAAATGATTTGTGTATCTTTGACCTTTTGGGAGGCCTCTTTTTGACAAATCTTCTGTTAACACAAAGTGTTCCACAAACAGGAAAAATAACACAGCCTGGTTTCCTACAGAATCTCATTTTAGCTTCTTTATAGCCTCTGTCCCCCATTATCGCTTCTCCACTACTCCAGATCTCCTCCATTAGAAGGAAAAGGCAGAAAATGCTGTGGTTATTTCCAAGTTCCTTTGTGCCAGCCAGGCTGCAAATGCACCTGCTGATTGCCCAGCTGCCTGCTGCTAACAGCAGTCTGTAATACCTGAGTTTTACCTGCCTGTCCCTCACTACAAAATTGTTTGGTGCTTTCTTCTACGCCATTTTTGCAAAACACTGAGATTTCTTCTTCTTTGTCAGAGTAAAGTTAGATGAAAGTGGCCAGCAGATACTGGGGTTAGTGCAGGGAAAGTGGGAAACAAGTCAACAACCAGTTTGTTACTATTATGCTGAATTATTTCCAATAGCTTTTTGTCATAGGCATCTTATTGCAAGCAGTGCGTGTCTGTGAAGGCAGGAGCTATCAAAGCTAAGGACTAATGTAACAGGGAATTTCACAGGTAGATGTATATTAAAGAAAGCAATTGCATGCCCTGTAGATTGCTGCTGTTAACATCACCATTTTGCACGTCAGTGTTTGTCTGCTATTTTCTCCAGTGAAAATGCATCATTTTCAATACCTTTCAAGGAGTACAGCACTAAGAACTCGACATCGTAAGCAAAACAATAAACTAATAAGGATGTGACATCACATGGATAAAAAACTTAATGTACCCAAGAAGTGTCTCACTCAAGGAGTTTTCATTCCTCTTGAAAAACATGCTTTAGAAGATGCAGCAGCATTTGAATATAAATGGTCTGCTGTTTTCTTACTATTGTGATAAATTCTAGTTAGGGAGCTAAACATTGCTAAGCCTTCTGAGAACCATTGCAAAGTGCAATGCAAGGACACGTGTAAGGGCCACTGTACGTACACTGAGCAAGGTCACAGCTAAAATCCTCTGCCAGCTGTGTCGTCAGTCCCACAGGCCAACGGTGCACTACAAGAGATCTGCTCAGAAGTACCAGAGCTGCCTCACAGAAGAAGAGGCAGAGGTATCAGCTCAAATTGTGGAAACAGGGAATCTGAGTTGGCACTCACGGCTGGTCTGGAGCTCAAACAGCCGAGGTCTCCATGATTTGGGGAAAACTTCTGCCTAAACAGCTCAGGATGTTTGAATGGACTGATATTTTTCCAAATGTCATGTTCTTTAAATGCTGTTTGAAGTTGAAGCTTTACTCAGTTCCCCTTAGAATATCACTGCAAATATCACCAAGATGTTTATAAGTGTCCAGCTGCTTTATCACCTCCTGTTCCTACTCTCCCAAAACAGTGCAAGGGAAGAGGAGAAATTATTGATAAGAAGCCTTAGACCAGTTTCATGATGAATGCTCATCTCTGCAAGTGAAGGCTTAATATCCTCATGGAAGGACCAATCCTTTATTCTCCATGACTGTCATGTTGTATGTGTTGCTGCCTGGACTGCAAACAATCACCCCTCACCCCCTTCAAACCAAGTGAAAAATATAAACTCAGAAACACTGTTGTGAATAGATTCTGGACCGTGAACTCCAAAATATGTTCGGTCACTGAAGGCTTTGCTAATGAAAACCTCTACAAGGCACTAGATGAGAACCCAGAAATCATCGCAAGTCAGGGAGTATTTCAGTTGCATCTCCACCATTCTTTGGATAAAAGCCTGTTTTGTTTCCAGATCTCTGATAATGCTGTTAATAATGAGGTATTCTCAATTCAGTCTCTTTCCTCAGCTCGTTCTGGGCTCTCTGATTATCTCACTGAAAGGATTACGTGTTATTTGGCCAATAGATTTTGCCCATATCCTCTCTTCCACTTAGACTTGTCTTTTCCTGAAAGCCCTTTAGCTGTAAAACCACATATCCGTTTCAACATCTAAAATCCTTTGTCTAGTAACGTCTGTCCTTTTCCAGTGCGCCCTTGTGCCCTGCATCACTAATCGTATGAGGAAAGGGATGTACAGTGAACTATTTATTAAAGAGATTCCTAAAAAGAGGAACTATTGGGAGGAGCAAAATGTGTGTCAGCACTTGGACTTTTCTTCCTGCCTCTGCCAGATACCATCTGTCATCTTTAGAAGGTTTGGGATGACCTGTGAGCACCCTAGAAGTGATTACTGAGGAGAGAGCCGTGCTGTTGAGCTGCATGGGGTGGAACTTTGCAGCAGCCTGTCACCGAACACTCCACACATCCATTAGGAACAATATTACAGCATCTGGTATATGGAATGGGAGAACAAAACAGCAGTGCTGGATGAAATATTGAGTATGTCACATTATTACAACAAACTTTGTAAATATTACTGTTAGCCTGACTGCAACCTTTTTTAATACCGTGAGAAGACAGAGAGTTCTGCACATCAAATATTATGAAAATGAATAATACTGCTGTAGAGAGCATGAGGAGTAGCACCCAATTAGAACAGACAGAAGCTGGCTGCGAACAAGAAAGAAACTGGCACAGTAATTCCTGAATGAAAGGATAGTTCTCATCTCAAGATCTGCCATGTTAGCAAGAGTCCACAAAGCATTAAAGAGATATATTTTGCAATTTTTTGTGAAATGAAAGCTACATGTCATTAGCTTTTTATGGTATTTTGAGGCCAATCAATAAACTTTACTACCTGCATCCTCTGTTGGCTCATTGATGCTAACTGGGCTATCAGCTCTCTGTCTTGATGCACTATGGATGGGCAATCACACCTCATTTAATGACTAAAATGGACACCTTCGGTGATACTGGATTCTTCAATGAGATACGTAATTGTTCCCAGCTTATGCAGCTTTTATTGAATTATTATTGAAAACATAATTTCATGCTCGGTTAAGTGGCAAATTTAATTCATTTGCTAGCAAGATACGGTAACAAATATGACATTCCCAGTATTACTTCTAAGAACGGAGAGGAAGTTGGGTATAGCTGGCCAGCACGTACATATGAGCTAAGCACTCAGTGGGTGGCTTTTCTGATGGATTTAAAAGTGCAGGAAAAAGATTTTCCGTCTAAAGTAAGTCAGTTGTGACTGAAAGTTTTCACTTAGCTGTAATATACAATTTGAGTCTTGTGGGTACACATTGCAATCCCAGTTAGTTGGTAAAAGGGAATTGCCACTGGTCCCACTTTTCGGTGGCTTCAGGACACAGATGAGTCATGGATTAGGCAAAGGACTTGTGGCTGCTTACAGGATTTCATTAATCACAACTGAAAATTTAGCAAAAATTAAAGATAAATACACAAAATGTATCAAAAGCCTGGTAAAAAAAATAAGACTGAAGTTAGAATTTTCCTGGCATGGAAATATCGCTGAACAGCCAAATTTCTAAATAAAAGGAATATAAATTTTTTAAAAACCACACAGGGGAGTAGTAAAATTATAATTTCTACTGGGCAAGAATTGGCAGCCTTATTGTCAATAGCTATAAAATGCCTTCTGTCTGGAAATATTTCAGGACATTAAGGACAAAAAAAAAGGTATTTGGCCCAATGCTTTTACCTCCGATATACAATTTATGTCAGTTTTATCATTCCATTGTTTGACACGCTGGCTTTTTTCCATCTCCTCCATAAAAAATGGCCACACAGAAATTGGAAATTCTAGTGGCACTGGACTTTTTTTGAAATAGGTGCATCACCATCATTGCTTTGATGTTATGCTGACCACTATTCGTATCTTTGTTATCAAACTCAGTAGCAACACAGTTGCTGCATGTCTTGATATTATTATGTTCTTAACCAAAGTAAAAAATACCTGCAAAAAAGCTTTAAAGATATCTGAATTGAATTCAGCCATCTTTCTATCTCTGCTGCTGCAGGAGGAAAAGCTACTCTTTTATATTAAAAAGCCTTTGATTAATTGTTCCTGGTCTTGATACCCTTTTAGAAAAGGCCCTTTACAAGTGCGTGTAGTCCTTCTCTACTGATAAATGAAGTACTCTAAGTAATATCACATTTTCTCATTTGAATACTTTCTCAGTGTTCTGCTTTTTTTATTATGTTTGCAGCTGTTTTAATGCACCTTAGCTGAAGCCTTCAGAAGCAAAGTAGACAAAAAAACCCTTTATTAGTCTTTCTGGTTTTGTCTATCAGGATCCCTCATAATTTTCCCGAAATTCATACATCTTTCTCTGATAGTTGCACGGTGTGGCTCTCAACAAACAAGGGTGCGTTTTAAAGGATAAGCAGAGTGCCTGTGAAATCATTGCGCTGCGTTGCTATAGCTTATCTTTCCGCTTTCATGGTCTGTGGTCCTGTTATGGATTTATTTCATCTGTGCCCGCACGCAGCTTTGATCGTTCCTGGTGCCCTTGCATCATTTGGCCTGCTTAGACTCACCGTAAAGCCTTATACTTAAAGGATAATGCTCATGATGGGGGACGTATACAAGGCAATAAACAGCTTTTGCAGGTGATTAAACACACTGAAGCAAAGCTGAGGCATTTGAAAACCCCAAAAGCTGTTTATTGTAAGCACGGCAACACGTCACAAAGAGAAGCCGTGCTCAACAAGCCACAACATTCAATAAAAGCTTTTCTTTGCCTTGCCTTGCAATGACTGGGAAGTTTTGTAGTGCCGCCTTCATTTCGCCAAACGGATCTTTCCTTCTCATGTTTAATAGTGTGGGTGGCTTTCATTGTGTCACATGTGGTGTAACAGGAGATAGTTCCAGTGTAATTGCTTGGGATAAAAGGAGCAAATTGTCTGTCTTTGAATCACTATGGAAGTTCTTCAGGATAGTCCTTTCCTCCTCTCCCCCGCACAAGCGGCCACTTTAATCCCAACTCCTTTTTTTGTTCTTGCTACTACTTCCTTTGTCTAAGTTTCATGATTTGGCTTTTTGTTTGTTGTTTTCTGTGGTGTGGGGGTTATTTTGCTGGTTGGTTGGTTGGTTGGTTGGTTGGTTGGTTGGTTGGTTGGTTGGGATTTTTTGTCGTTGTTTCTTTTTCAGTGGTATCCTCACCTCTACCTACCCCAGCATTTCAAAGTTTTCCTAATATGAATGCTGGAGGCTGAAACATTTTGCCACTTGAAGGAAGAGGTTAGAGGCAGGAGCATTGTGAGTCACAACATTTTTAATGCTAGGGAATCTCTGTTGCACAGGTAGTATTGCTTCGGTAATGATGAGTTACCTAAAACTGGACAGCCTATTTTAGCAATGACGATCTACTAAACCACCTTATCACCAAGAGTATTTTCTTTAAAATGTGATGAGTCTCTTCTGGTTTTTTAATTCCAAGAGAGAGCCATTTGATAAAATCCTGTGGATTTCTGTGGAGGCTTCCTATCAGTGAATAAAACCGCACTTGCAGTTTTACAGCCTCAAGTTACTGGCACATGTACTAGTAGTTGGACATCACCATGGCTGTTTGTGCAAGTCAGGCACTTAAGTGATACCTTAATAAACTACTGACACAAACTGTATGACAGAAAAATAAATCATAGGCCAATAACCCTTACGAAATACTTTAATTTTGTATTAATATTAGTGGAAGAAAACTTACACTTTAAGGAAATATTTAATGTTTTGCAGTGGGTCACAAAGACAACATTTTTGCTGTTTATTGCTGAGAATGACAGCATAGTCTTTCTCACTTATAGATTAGTCCTTAAGGCAGTATCTTCTACAAAAGGAAAATATGAAAGGACTAATAGGAGCTGGGTAACTACCTTGGGTTGAAGCCATATGCTGTAAACCAGAATTGATCAGATAAAGCAATAGGCAGGAAAAAAATCTGGTTAGCAATTCCAAGTAGTAGTTAGTTAACTGAGGTTTTTTTTCTTTCATCTTGTTCTTTAATCATTTCTACAAGAGCAACGTGTTTTAGGGGAACTGATATTCACTCATGTATGCATATAAAAACATTCCACTAGTGTTGTAAAAAAAAAACCCTGTGTATATAAATCCAGTATAATTCTGGATTTGCACCAGTATGACTGAAACACAAACCTGTCCTTGAATATCTTTATCCGTTGTGCCCTGTTGAGTTTATCTAGGCCAAATCCCAAATCGCTAAAATTATGGCTAGACAGGGAGAGGTGACGTTCCTGAGCCTCAACGAGAGGCAGCGAGAGCAGGAATTTGAAAGGACTGCATGTTTGGTGTATTCTGACTTATTGAGAAGGCAAATTCTGAGCAGACACTGGTATCCCGAGGAAGGATGCACATAGGAAAGATGTGTCTCGTCTCTAGGCACTGGAATACGTTCCAAGGGAACTGCTTATCTGTGCCAAACCATTTGGGGCAGACAGGCACGAGCCTGCGCCCAGCAGAGGGTGAAGGGCGGAAAGAGATGTCGGTCCCTGGCTGGGAAGCAATATAACAGGTAGTATTTGTGTGGATGTTCTGGGAAGACATGTGTCATTTGAAGATGTGCTGAGGACTTCAACTGTCGCGTTTGGAACAGGAATTAAGACTAATGGTAGTAAACATATTGCCTGACTCTGTTTGAAAAATCTCATTTCCCTCCAAAAGGAACATGGCTTGTTTGTTCCCATTTCAGGTTAGGAAAGGAGCTCTCACAGGCTGGTTTGGATTGTTTCTCACAAAGGTTAATCCACAAATACTGTTCTCCATTTACTGTTTTCTCATCAGTCTGTATAATGAACATAAAGTAAACATGTTCAGGTAGCTTTTAATATTAATTGTATTAATATACTTTCGAATATTCACAGAATAACATGGAGAACTGATTTGAAGGAAATAGAATAGGATGCTTGTCTCTTGTAATTTTGAAATAATTTAGAGTTAACCAAGACTGGTTTTGTAAATGGATGTACCTTTATTTTCTTTTGCCAAAGATGTAACACGTTTCATGCATGAATTTGACTAGTGGATTATATAGAACTAAAAGAATTCATTCTCAAAGAGCAGTCAGAAAAGCCAGATCCTTTCAGTGGGAGTTTTTTGGTTGAAATAGATTCGGAGCGCTTTTTTTCCCTATTGCACTTTCCATCAAAATGCTTGTTGCTCATTTTAATTAAAAACATTAATTCTATTATTTTCTGCATAATAGGGATGAATATCGCAGTAAATAATGTTTCAAGACAAATAAAGCCATTCCATTAAAATGTTTTTTTCTGAAACATAAAGCCATTTTCATTACACAATTTTCAGAGGAAACTTTGTAAGAATTCTGGGACCGTATTTTTAACATCGTTACGTACCTAATGAAGATTTACAAATGTTCTGAACCCCGTTTTCATCAATGGAACTTAGTACCAGAATGAGTCTGTGTCTTTCAAAATCACTTCAAGTGTCTGTTTGCATCTTAAGGACTGAATTATTTTCAACACTCTGACCCCTAGACCTCTGTGAAGTAAACGATCACTTACGACAGTGTTTTCCTCCACTAGATTAAATAGACTTCCAATATTGTATCTTCATCTGAATATATTTTCACTTCAGCCACAGTTATTATGAAATATACTGCATTTTGTATTTGCTGCATGAAAGGAAGATTGATTTACTTCAGGTAGCTTATAGACTATTTTATTATTCACATCAAGATCTCATCTATTCCCTCTGCATTCATATTTTATAGCACTTTAACTGATTTATTTGATTTGACCCAACACTTTGATGGCACCTTTGCCATGCAGGCTGCACACATAGAACACAAATCATTTACCTGATTCATTTCAAAACTATTAACCTTGGGTTATTTTGTGAATTTCTGGCCTTTTGGTTCTGATCAAATTAACCAGGCAAATGCAGGTAAAACACAAGTCCCTAGTCCAGGGGTAAATGCCTTATTCACTAACTTACATCATCACATTTACAGTACTATCCAGTAGGATTGTATTCATACCAATGCAGCAAAGACTTCCGAGTTTACGCCTGAATTTGCCTAATTTCCAAAGCACCTCTTGGTGTGTGTCTGGGCTGCTGGAAACAAATCAGGTCTGGCATAAATGGTTAAATCACCACCAAAGTCAAATGGGTAATATCGGCTCTCACCCGTGTCTGAATTTGCCCATATTGTGGCACAGAAAGCTGTTGGTTTATAATTTCTAATTCTCTTTAAAAAAACCCAAGCAAACAAACAAAACCCACCTAAATGCTGGAGCCCATTCTTCAGCCAAAGTCTTTAAATCACAAGGATGAAAAACTGATGGTGACTGTGTGTTCTCTAGGCATCTTTTTTTACAAATCTGGCTTCACTTTCATTTACAAACATACTAGAACTATTTTAAATCTCACAAAAAAGGTAAAATGAAGTTTCCAAATAACAGGTTATGAGTTCTCAGCCTTTTTGTAGTAGATGCGCTGAGGGTGGATGACTTATTTCTTTCTCTTTAACTGAGATGCTTTCAGCATCTGGCTTTTGCAAACAACAAAGGCCGTTCAAAATGATTGTGTCTGGGCTGTGACCGAAGCTGTGCGGCTGTTATATTTACAGTACAGTAGATGTCAAATAACAGTCAAAGTAATTTGGGCATCACGGGAAATAATAGGAGCGATTCTAGTGCTTTCTGTGAAAACCTTCAAATTCCCATTTCATTAAAAATTCCACTCTGCAGCTGGCAGCAGAGATTACTGGGTTTCACCATCTGTGCAGATTAATGTTTCCTAAAGGAGAATGAATGCAACAGATGAGATGGCTGGCTTTTCAGATCAAACAAAAACCCAAAGTAGAATCTCTTCCCTGACTCTTGCATCTTACACCTGTTTCCTTTTAATCACATGACTGAATTGTTTAGGACAAACAATTCCAGCTTTCCTTAAAGCTGATTAATTTTAAGATTGCAAATCACCAAGATGTTTGCAGGCTTGTGACTATATAGAATTAGTGATGGGAAGAGGTAGATTTTATTACAAATTGGCTGAACACCTTCTTTAGATGTTATTCTGCTCATATCCAAGTAAAACATCTCTACCCAAACGTGCACAGTGATTTAAAGGAATCACACTGTGTGCTACAGGCTGGATTTGCAGTGACAAACCAAGAAGGGGAAGCGCAGTTGCTTCAAGCCCACGCCCCTGTTGTTTCCAGTCTCATTTCTTTCTTTTCAACTGGCCATAACTAATCTTTCCATAGGAGCAAGCATGTGATTCATTGAAATGGCGTTTTTAATCAATCCTATGTCACTACTTGTCTTCCAATGTTATAATTTTCAAATTACATTAGCTTCACTGCACACCAAACACCAAAATAAAATCTTGGCAGTGATCACTGTATTAGGATGAATCAGTAAAATTAATAGAGTTTCTAGGTTTGCCAGGAAATGGGATCATTAACTTGATTATTTCTCGAGGGCAAGAAAGAAAAGCACAATAGGCAATTAGGGTGACCTTGGAACATGCACCATGTTTACCAAGCCTGGTGTCAGTGCCTGGTTGGTTATCCTGGTGTACAGACTTGTCTACCCTGAAATATTAGATGTTTTGCTTCGCTCTGTCCATAGACAGACACTGGTGTGTGAGACAGCAGTGTGGCGGGCTCGACAGCCCCCACAGAGGTGACACAGCGGGACAGGGAGGGGACAGCTGCCTGGTACAGAGCCCGGCATTGCCAAAGCCTCTCATGGTGCCTGCGGAGCTCCAGGTTTGGTCTTAAAAAAGACACTCAGCCATGCGTGAGGAACGGCAGTAGCACAGGGTATTGCCATCTACATGGATTAAACATTACAAAAAGCCAACACCCCAGAAACCAATTACTAATACAAACATGAAAGTGGATAATTAAACTCACTGGCAACATTGGTCCTTGCTCTCCCTTGCATTTTCCTTTTATTGAAACCCAGCTGGTCTTTGGCTGTTGCCAGGGGTAACCAGCAGTGACATCCACGGTCATCAATGAAAAGCAAGCCTTTTTCCCATGGATATTTTCTACTTTCTCTGAAACTTGTATCTTAGAATAAATTCCTTTAAAACAACATATTTTGGTCAGTGTAGCACTCGGAGTTTTTTTTTTATTTATTTCCATTCACTCTGCTTCTTGGGGCTCTTGTGCTCTTCTGTGTTGATTGCAATGAGCGATATCCCCAATAGCTCGTTGTTCAAGTAATTCTTTTCAGAAGTGTATTACTGTGTCACCAAAGCTGTGTCCTTCTCTAAGACAGATTTGTGACGCCATAGGAATGTATTTGTAAAGCTTCCCAGAACCACCGCACTGTCAGGGCTCGAGTGGTACCAGCAGCCCTCATCCCCATTGTGTATATTCTTCCTGAGCAGCAGCAAGTCTGCTCATTTGGGTGTTTTGCACATTACAATTTTCTGTTCCGCTTTCTGTATCTTTGGTGATTCATTTTTATATAGTTTTCTGGCAAGCAAATAGCTTAGAGAGTTCATTAAAGCACTGTCAGAGGAATGAAGTCAAGAGTTTCATGGGAAGATAGGGAAAAATCCATTCTTTTAAATGGGAATTCTGTGGTGATCCATCATGCAGTTCTGCTTTATATGATTTTGAAGCGGTTAGGAATATGCTGGATGGTTTAAACTGGGTTTTATTCTGCTTTTATTTAACCTGTATTTGTCTGTTGCTCATTTTACACTTTTTATGTAAATAAGATTCCTGATCATGGACTACAGGAAAATTAATATTTTCAAATATGTTTGATATTGACTGCAAGTTCCGCACACATTTTTATTATTTTGTCAGCTTGCCAAATGGGTGTTTTTCTCTAAAAAGAAGCTGCTTAAGAGATGAATATTTGGGAATGAAGGAACCAAATTACAGCTTTGCTTAGGTAAGAGTGGCTTCTTCTGATGCAAGTGAGAGTTTCGCTTTTTTATGTGGTATATAATTTGGAAAAGTGTATTTTACATCTAGTTTGACCCAGATTTTCTTACACCATACTTGGAAAATAGAGGGAACAAGCACAGCAGACATCAAAGTCTGCATTGGGTACCTCCCCTGACCTGGGAGCGTAAGTTTTGAAGTGTTTTGCAGCCAGCAACTTGAAGGTGAAAAGACACCTTCCTGCTTACCTGGGAGGGAATTCTCTCCCAGACTCAGCACAGCTTTATCAGAGCTGCTTAGTTGGCGTCTAAAAGCACTGGAAGTGGTTTAGGCTGGATTACAGGAGGTGCGAATGACAGTATTTACCTATTTTACATGCAGATTATGATGATTAAGAATTAATTGCTTGCAGTGTAGGTGAATAGATTTTAAAACTCACCAGAGGGCTTTACAGCTTTCCCGTGAAGCCTCCTCGAGGGATAAATGTCAGACCCCGTCTTAGCAGAACGATTGTCACCGTCAGAATGTTGCCAAATGCCGGTGTGACAGCTGACAGCGCAGGCAGCTTCCCTGCAACCGAGCTGGGCACTTAACTAAAAGAGATGTAGCTGTAGGGTTATCCGTGCCGAAACGTCACCGCGCCGGGGTGTGTCAGCAGAGGGATCAAACCTGCAACACAAATGGAGCCGTAGGTAAGAAGGGGCTTATACACACAACCCAGCATCCCACAGTAAGAGTTTCAGATGGATGGGGTTGTCATACTTTATAGAAAATACTGTCATTATTTTATTTTTTGAACATACATATGCATAGCCTTCTCTAAGTGCTAGGGACTGAAAGGTGCCTATGAAGCATGCAGCCTGGGTTTTGAGAGAATGAAGAGGAGTTTTTCTGAAGCCTAGAGCAGCTCATGGATTCTCACAGAAACTCAGAGTGTGTAGCTTAATTGGAGGAGTGTTTGTGCTTCACTGCGGGACTCAAGGCTGCTCTTCTCTTTTGTTTCATCTTCCCTCCTTTCTTCATTTCACAGTCTAAATACCTGCAGTGGATTTTGAATTAATTTGCATCCTGCACAAGGTAAATGGCAGAAACTATTTCTGATGTTACTGCATTCGAACTGACTGTTGGCAGTTTTGCAAGGAAATCTTGTCACTCCTTATTCTATCAGGAGAGAGATGCATTAGTTTCAAGTATGGTTATTATATGTTACCTGTAAGGTAGATTTTCTCTAGTGGGCCTCATCTTCCACTCCCACCTGGCTGAGGTGGACATTTGCATCTATCAAAATGTGCTTGTTTCATGCTATGAAAATTAATTAGATGGACAATGGAGCAGCTTTTGATAATCAGAGCAACGATTCCTCTGTGCTCTTGAAATTTCTCGAAAATACATGCAGGTTCTATTTTGGTTTGCTTACAGTTCTCACACACACACTTGGGATCACCGGTAATATGTGTTAGAATTACTCCCCTGGGTAAATTGTGAAAGGGTGGGTCCAACATCAATATAAACTCAATTAACTCTAGCATATTTTGATTTGCAGAAGATTAATAGAAGGATATAAGGCCCAAACCACCTTTTCCTTCCTTATACAGATTATTGCATTTATTTTAATTAATTTTTCAAATGAACAATGAAATATCAGGACATGATCCATAAACATCTTATAGTTGGCTATGAACAGAAATCAATCAAATGCTTTGCTCAGTATTCATTTTCCTGCAATATATCCACAGATAATTTGACACAAACTAAGCATCTTTTCTGACTTGTGAAACAAGATGTTTCCACATATCGTGCCTTTTGTGCCACTACACTCTTTCTAACAGGATTAAGAAATCAATAGTTGTACTGTCAAGGGAGTGTAAACATTTCAAAAGATACTATAGGATATTTCTGTTCAGAAATTAAAAGTATGCTGACTATACTTCAGGTTAATAATGAGCTGGAATCTTTTCACATCTCTAAAATTTGGGGAAAAAAATTCAGGTTAAAATACAGACCATACATGACTAATTAGAAAAACGAACACCTGTAACACAAGTTAGGCTTATTGGAAATCCCTAAAGTGCAGACATTTACTGATGTACATCCAGGAACATATAGCTACAGTTTTACTCTGACACTGTTAGTTTACATTGTTCATTGAATTAATACAATGCTAAAAAATCCCCAGTGCAGATACATTTAGAAACGCTTGGGCTGAGCACGTCACATTACTGAGCCAAAGGACTTCAGCTCTGTTGAACATTCACAAACCAAACCTGTTTTCTCACAGCTGAATGCCAGAAATCTGTGTTTTTAGAGTATTCCCATAAGAAGCTGTTTCAATTCTCTGATCTTCCCACCACTGACTAGATTGTTTTATGCTCAGCTTCTTTTTGGGAGACAACTGACTGATTAGCTAATCAGGGAGATAGTCACAGTCTTGCCTTCTTGCAACTACAGGCAGTTCTAGAAAAGCACATTCTGTCCTTTATATGCTTTTGCCTAATATTCCAGTCTGAAATTGGTGAACCTGATGCACATTCCTGCAAATCCACTTTATCCCATTTAAAAATAGCCATGCTCTTACTGTGGTCTCATCACAAGACAGAGTTGATGCTCTCTGTATTAAAACCAGTAAAAGCTACATCAGTAGTAAAGATTGTATTCAAGAAGAGACATTGGCCAGCCTAGAGAAAGTGGAACCATAAAAGAAAGAGAAGAATGTCAAGGGAGTGGTTGTATTTCACATGAGTAGTTTATAAATAAATAGTGCAGGGAAATACAGATGAACAGAAAATACACAACAGGTTTTCAGAAAACTACAGAGAAAGCTCTTTTAAGTGACCACGCATGCTGACAAAAGAACAAGCGCCTCTTGGAAGTGTTTTGCTGGTTGTGTGGAGATCTCTACTCTGAGCATTTGCAACAGTCTCTCAAAGCAGAAGCTTTACTAGCAGAGTTTTCTCTTCTACAGCTTTCATATGTGCATCCTGTTCCACCTGCGCTTGTGTGCAGCCTCTGCAGAAAGTTGTCGTTATATAATCCAAACCACTTCAGCACTTAGAAGTGCAGCCTCTCTGCCAGGTGCCGTGAAATACACTTGAAACGTGCGCTGCGGGGGCTGTTTCTGCTGTCTTCATCTTGGATCAAGGTTAAAGACACAATACAAATCTGCAAAAGGCAAACTATTCCCTAATCAGCAATTCAGTTTTCAGAATTCTGGCCTTGAAAGCAGGAAAATATAAAGGAGGTCATATGAGGGGGAATTATGGAAAAGCAGCAGCAGACAGATATCGGATAGATTTGGAAAAAGGGGAATGTTATCTACCCTTTACCCATCATTCAGGCTTCATTGGGGCTGCATCTTTATCTGCTCTGTGAAGAAACATCAGGAGAAGCTCAAGGGAAAACCCATCTGCAGATCAGTTGTCCTTTTTTGCCTGCATTTCATCCATTTTCAGCGAAGCTCACAGACCCTCCACCAACAGTTTACAAGTAAGAGGCTTACTCTTATCTCTCCCTTCAAGAACTGGAATCACATTCAACCACCTATGGGGAATATAACTTCTTACTGCCAGAACAGACCACCACAGGTACTGGTAGATAAGTAGTGAGTGTAACCCACTTGTTACATCCAGTTCTCAGTCGCTGTGTCCACATGGGAAATAACCAGGAATGAGAATGTAACACACTACAAAAGAGTCTAGCGCTAATAGCATGTTTCCCACCTGAAGAGATGGACATTCAAGATGCATTTTTCACCTACCACTATCTCCTCAAGTACTTCTTCAGACATCTTGACATAGCAGCTGAACCCATCGTAATCAACTATAAGAACCATCCTGTTGAAAGTATCCCTTTTTACCTGTGTGATCAGCCTCTTATAATCCAACTGAGCCAATACAGTTTCTACACATTTATACGGGCAAAGGGAGACACCACTGTAATAGCTCAAAAGCCAAGGGCATGGCACTGAGACATGAGTGGAAAATCACTGCCTTCTTGAGCAGATTTATCCTGACAGCCCTGTACAAAAATTAAGAGAAGTAAACCCATGACTTTACACACTACACAGCTGCCATGTAACAAGTGATGATGGCAGGAAAGAAAAAAAATATCTATCATATATATTGTATATAAACCATCCTTGCTTTTGCCATGCTCATGACAGATAGCCATCAGCTGAATATTCTTATTTTTATCCATGTTAAAAACAAGTATTTCCTCCAGGAAAAGCAGAATTAATTGGAATTCTGCACATGAAAATGTCAACAGTCTGATTCATCCATTGGCCTGCTATACAGATAATTTTTTCTCAGAGGAGCTGGATTCATGTTGCCTTTGTGAACTCTCATTCCCTCGTAGCCCTTCCAGTTTCATCTAAACTCATATCAGACTCTATGATATGTTATTCAAATATCCAATCAGGTGTTTACAAAGGAAGCCCACTTTTCTAATAAGTGGTTTGAAAAGCCACATGTTCTTAGCCATGTGTTTGCCTATAGCATCATTTATATGTATTTTCTTTATCAATACTTCCTCAGAAATCTAGTCTGTTCTTATCAAGGTTATTATTCAGTATATACTTACACTGGGATGCTCTCCCGTGCATTTGTATAGTTTTAACTTCTGGTTTTATTCACACAGTATCCAAAACAAAAACACATTTTTAAAAAGTTGAACTTAATCATGGTCTCAGTTTTTGCAGGGCTGTAAAGTCACTATAGTCTCCTTGGCAGGATTACTGATACCAGAGTCTGGGATAATGTATTCAAGAAGGAAAGGGGAGTAATGCTCAGCACCAAAAGCACTAGAGGGTCAAATCATATATATATATATATCAGTGCATCTAGTAAAGACATTAAGATTACTCCAGGTTTATACTACTAAAAGTAACATGAAAATTTTCAGTTCTGTGGCCTTTGTGCACTGTTCTTTGTGTTCATCTGTACACCACTAGCATTCCTCAAAGCAGCCTCAAGCATCAGTCTGAGAAACACATTTCCAGAGTGAGCTGCGATGGCAGACAGCTACAGGGAGGATTTTAACAGTTGTTTTAAAAAAAACACCACCTAATGGAAGCAGTCTCTTTGGGAAATAGCTTTACATATTTCATAGCACCTGGCTCAACAGCGGTGATGCCCAATCTATGTTAGCAGTCCCTAGACACAACAGAAAGACAAACAGTGAGCAGCTGCTTTGTGGAGACCACAAACACATCATCAAAAATTTAAAAAATGGTTTGAAGATTGTATAAAGGAGATTTACAGACGTACAGCAATATTTGGGCAGTTTTCACAAACACTTGTGCAGTCAGGCTCCTTAGACATGGTTCTTCTTGTCCTAACTTGATTCCCATAACTTCTCTTAAGACAAAACAAAAGAACACCTAGAAGTTTCGGCTTGATATTCTGGGATGATTCTCACCTGAAAACAACCCAAACATGTCCTGGGAAGACTGAATAAAATCTAAGTGTCACATTGTCTCATTGGAGTTATGGCTAAAAGAGGGAAATACATGAGAAAAAGACATCCAAAACTATTTTCACATAATTTTTCCCAATTCCCTCTTACAAGTAATAAACACAGGGCCTGTCTTTAAGTCTCTTTTGGATCTGAAATTTATGAATTATTGGGGATTTTTATAAGAGGACCTTTTGAGATACTCATCTTACATCCGTCTCAGAAATTCCTAAACTGGGATAATCTGCCTTCTCACAGGAGTTAAAATAGAGTCCAATATTTCTCAGCTCTGCCTGCTCCTTCTGTTCCATCCTGCATCTTTGAAGCAAATTAGTCGAGATAACAAAACTGAAAAACGGCAAGCGCCATAACTTCCTGAAATAAAGCAGCGTTGTTTCCAGGTTGCACCTGCTCCACTGAGTTGTAAAATATAAGCATCAGAGCAGTAATACCCTTTATTGCCCTGGAGAGCGTTGGTGCCGGTGCTTCTCTGGGTGGGGAATGGGAGAGGGAGGACGATGCGGCAGGCGGCGGGAGGAGCGCTGCCCGGGGCGTCAGCGGGGCTGGCAGCCTCAGACCCGGCAGTAAAGCTCTACACTGGAGAATAACTGTGGTGTTGAGAAGATTCAGTAGAAAATAAACTGCTGATGAAGCACATGGGTTAGGAGTTTGGAAAGCAGATCAACGATATTTTGTCTGGATGAATCTGTAGATTTTTTTTTTCTCTTTCAGGCTTCTACCGTGAGTTGGAAATTGGCCCCAAACCAAATCATCCAGACAGGCCAAAGTCTAAATGGGTTAAAATCAAACTCTTTCTAGCTTTAACAAACCAAAAGCGTAGCCCATCTTCACTAGCATTTTCCTTTGCTTTTAGTTTAACAAGAACCGGATTTTTATGGGACTCTTTTTAACTTAGTTGTCTTATTTGCTTTTTAGTATGGCTGAGTAAAGAATGCTTGAAACATGCACTAGAACTATATTAAACTTTAATGAATAAAGTGCTGGAGTACCACAGGCTTAGTGTTAGGCTAAAATGTTAGGTCTGAAAAGAGGAGACCGGATTTCCATTTTTATTTACTAGTATAAACACTGGCATTAATAATTAATCTAGGATTCTCTTAAGGAATATTTGTTGTTCAAGGAAAGGATAAAAATGGGAGCAGTGTATACAAGTCAGACAGGTGCGACATGGCATAGACTTGTTTGGTCACCAGAGAAACCAGCCTAGTGTAACTTTATTCCTGATAATTCAGAACTTCAGAAAAACTTATTAGTTTTGCAAAAGAATCTTTACAGTTCATTTTTAATGCCTGACTTGCATACCTTGCCAGCAGAATGAATAGGTACTACCATTCTGCTTTTGTTTGTATTTCCTTATAGTCCAACTTATTCTGCAGCATCAAGATGAGACCAGTAATAAATTAAACGAGCTGCCATGGCACCTTCATTGTTTCTCTGAACTGCATCTGTTGACACTAGATGAATGGTACAAGATAAAGAAAAATGCCCATGTTAAAAGCCACAAGGGGAGATTCAAAATTTTCTGAGCACCTGAGTTTGATTCAAATGCTGATTCAGGTTTAAGTCAAATTAAATGTTACTTGTCTGCTCTGAACCATCCCAATAGCTCCAAGTACTACTGCTCAGTGGCTTTGTTTCTATGATGTTAACCCACAGCTCTGAAAAGAGGAACCAGAGTCCAATTTAGCCCTGGATGTGTATTATAACAAAAAATTCATGCTCCCCATGGGCAGAGTTATAGAGCTAGGATAGCAGATCCTGTGCCTATCAGTATATCCTTACTCAGAGGAGTAATATATAACAGGTTATCTTGCCTCAGGTGACAATCCCAAGGCATCAAAACGTCTTGTCTTTTCCTGTAGTCAACTTGAGTATCCCTTAGAGAATTTTGCAGATTGTTAATTATAAAAAGGCAGTAAAATTGTAAAAGAAAAGACCAAAACTGTGATCCTGGATTACACTGCTGAGCCATAAGTACCATATAACTAGACTTATGGGAAGAAATTAATAGAAAATTGAAGCTGAATATCAGGAAAAACTTTGAACAGTGAGCAATACTAGACCATGAAAGAGCCTCCCACATGTAACAGTAGATGCTCTTCTTGCTTTAGAGTCTCAAAACTGAGCTGGACAAAGTGTTCTATGAGGATCCATCCTGAAGAAGCCTTGCAAATTGGTTTGTTTTACTAATGTACTCAAAGCACTTGGAGAGAATATGAACGTCACTATGGCCTTGACGGGAAGCCCCTGTTCCTTTGCTGCCCTTGTCAGTCATGCTCATTGACTTTGTTATTACATGAGGTCAAAAATATTCAGTTAAAATATTTAGTTGCTCTCACTATACCAATCAATGGTTGCTGCAAGAGGAGAAGGCTTCTAAACGTGCTGGTACATGTTGGTGTCCATTATACACAACAGAATGCATTGATTTTTCAATCAGAAATTGCTCTCAAGCTTACTTTACTCGTTCTTCCTAGTCACATAGGTCTTGTAACATTCATCTTGAATGTTTTAACCTAAAACATATAAGTGGGCTCTATAGAGTTTTTCAAAGCAATTTTTGTTTTTATTAATGACATTCCAAAACCAGTTTATAACCATCTATATGCATTTCTTTCAAGTCTGTTTTTTGCAGGCCTAGGTTACATAGCACAGGATGTGACAGTTCCTATCTGGTTTTATTTTTATTGCTGAATACAAATGTAGAGTTTGTCTGTGAATATTACGCTGCCCTGCAGCTCTGGTAGTTTTTTATGCTCTGTCTTTTTAATGATTATATGTAGTTTTTCTTCTCAATGCCTTTTCTACTGTTTACTGGAGTTGTGAAGTATTCACTGCCTTCATGAGATGTGGCCAATGCATAAGGAGGAAAGGGGATTTGATTATTTAAATTGCATGGAAAAATATGCATACTGTCAAAACGAAGAACAGCGTAGGATTGTATTCTCACTTAAACTCGTACAAATCAGGACTAACTGCATTGAAACTAGTGGCCTGATATCACTGCAAACCCCATTTAAATATCAGTAAAATCAGGTCTACCAATTCAATGTACAAGAATAGTGTAGTTTTAAAGATCGCATTTTATTGTAAAAACTGTTTACCTTTTACTTACCTTGCTGTCAGCAAAGTTAAAAGTAATTAGAACTTGCATAAAATATTTTCCAAATCCTGGTTACTTTTTTTCATTTAACATCACTTCTTACAATCAGTTTCATTTGATGTAGATTTTTTTTTGCAGTAGTGCTAGCATTTTACTATTATTGCTTTTACTATTCATTATTGTGAATATGAAACTGCACAAATTGGCAAGGATCTCAGGAAATGTTTTCATATCAAAGCTGGTTTAAAACTTTTCTTATTAAGCTGTATATTTCAACTTGATTGAGGCGTCCTAAGGTTTGGATTGGCTTGGGTCACACAGCATAAATTGAGCAAGGCAGTTAAAGTAGATTTATACTAGTGCAACTGAGTTGGTGATGTGATTCCTACAGCGGGATTCATCTTCTGTAACTATAACCATTGAGTTCACGTAGGCTACATCAATGCAGAGATGCACATTTCAGAAATAATTCATCCTACTCTAACGTAGTCATAAAAGACAGGTGAGCAAATTGGAGGCACCCCTCACTCTCCCCTAAGTATAGTGGTAGACAAGACTATTAGTTTCAAACAGGGTTTAAGTATTAAATAGCAAATATAAGGCAGGAGCACTCTAGGCCCTAACATCTGAATAAACTGTTAAAAAAAAAGCACCTTCATTTGGCTGATATTTATGTAACTGCAGAAGCATTTAGACTGTTTATGAGCTGGTTCTCTTTCCCAAACCACGTCCCAGCCTTCGGGCCCCAGCCCAGGACGGGGCTATTCCAGCTGCAGGGACCCCCTGAGCTGCGCTCGGGTGCTGTGGGTGCTGGTCACTATACAGCTTGGCTATAAATCCTGACATAGAAACAACTCTGAAATACTATGTAATGGAGAGAAAGGACTTACGTTGATTTAGTTTCTTTTTTAAAATTATCCAGGTTTTGCTTATTAATGATTTTATATCATTGCTGAGGTACAGTGCAGCTTATAAGACAACAAACAATTTATGTTTTCTTACAGTTATCTCGAGTAAAGAAAAGATAGCATTGAGGCTCATCTGATTATATTATACTTCTGTAGTTTAAAAGATTTTCCAATTTTATCTATTTATAAAATTACTTGAAGCTGAGGATTAAAGAGAAAGGTTTAAAGCAGAAAAGCTGATTTAAGACTGAAGATCTTTCTTAGCAGCATCCATTTAAAGTTAATCTTTGATCATCTGTGAAGCTGATTACCTAACATATCAAACCTATAAAAATTATCCTCTCTTTTATTATGCAATACAAATATTGTATTCTTTCAAATTCAGTTGATCATGAATAATATTCAGAAAATCTGTTAACAAAACAGTAGTCTGAAATGTTAGAAAGGGATGCAAACAGACGTGATGGAAGGAGGCAGAAGGATAGTGGAAAGCTTTGTCATTGTCACTCACAGCAGTGAAATAGAGTTAAAGAATCACAGAGAGGGCTTGTAAGGCAGAGATAGATTTCTCACAAGATAGTGAAGGGTTTAAAATTTAAACATACTTGACTGAGAACATACAAGACGTCCATGGTACACTCTTACGATCTATCTATTGATTTCACATGCTCTTCTGCCTGGACATTAAATCCTGCAGAGGCTCCTCCATGCATCATTGCCAAAGTAAAAATAAAAATGTTCAGGTTGCCACATTTTCTTGTTGGACCCCCTGAATATTTGCTTTCTGCATTCACCTCAGTAACTGTGTGACTCCAGCTTGGTTTCTCTAGTGTAGCTCTCAATAGTACCAACACTACCAACATCCACCAAAGGCAAAGACTGTCCATACAACCTCCTAATAGCAGAGCTCCTAAACCTTCTGGACTTCGGCATCTCTGCTGACCATTTTTGCATCTTGGAAATCCACTTAATGTGAGGAGGTGTACGCAGCAAGTAGGAAAAGTTTTCCCAAGTTTTCACATCCTCAGACTTACTGGACATGGAAGGGTTTTCAGATGGTCTTTTACTTTATTTCCACCAGCCAAGAGGGGAGGTGGGGAGAAGGTGGGAATCAAGGACAATGCTACTGAGATCAGAATCCAGGCAAAAATTAAGCAACTTAAGAGTCATTTCTGCACTCCTATTTTACACACATTTGGTTTTTATATTATTCTCCTGTGCTATTTGTATCCCTAAGGTTCGGTTAACAATGCACCATGCCAAATAAATGTCAGTCTGGAACAGTTCCGAACAGTTAGGAAAGTGGCTGAGGTTTCCTTTTTTCTGTATCTTCAGAGTGCTCATCTCTTGTTTTCATATACAAAATTAGACAGAGCACATGAAACCTAAGCTTATCGTTACTTTAGCTAGAAAACAAAATCTTGCTTGCCACAGATCAAGATTTCACATTATCTAGATATGAAACCTTTCCATATGATTTCTCTGTTAAACTGTGATAGGGTGTTTGTTGTGCCATCTGTCACACAAACCCATCACACATGGGATTTGTTTTTGTGTCTATTATGTGCCCCCTAGCTTGAAATTAAGGGCAGGCTTAGTTAGTTTTCTGTTTAGGCAAGGTCTGGATACCCATTTTGAGAAAGAAAAATAATCAATTTTCAACATCTAATTTGGACAAAAAAGTCATAAGTGTAGGATATTTCAGGGAAAAATGTGTCTCCGGCAGATCAGTAATGCCATTTGCAAAGTGTTTTCATGATGTCTGAAACTGCAGCTGTTAAGATGATTCTAGATACAACCACTTTTCTCATTCAATGTGGCTTCACTAGCACAAAAATCGGTCCCATGGAGCGCATTTTCTGAACCCAAATAAAATTAAAGAGGTTGAACTGGTGCAAAGATCCAGCCAAGGGAATCGAGCTGTGGGGCTTGTGCTGCTCACAGTACTGAATCCATGGAAAACACACAAGACGGATGTGAGTTGGTCACTTTTGCCATTTTAGGAGGCCTGGTATCAATAAGCATTAAATTCAGTTTCATGGGGTGTGTAAACTTACTTTCTCACAAGAATGCTACTCAACGCACAAAGTTACTGGCACATCCAGAACAACAATGTACTTCTGTTGAAAATATGTGTCTATTTCTAAATGGCTTGGACTGTTTAAAGAGCTTGTGTTTTAAATAGCCCAAATAATGTCATTTGCTTACTTAGGGAAATAAAATCTATTTTATAGTAATTAAAGCACATTAACCTGATTAAAATTTATCTCCATCATCCTGTGTTTCATATGAGCAGTTTTGTTGCCAGGACAGCGTTGGTTTATGCTAAGAAGGGATTGCTCTGTCAAATGGGCACATTCAGCAGCAAATAAAATAGGAGGAATTGGAGAAGTTGAAAGTGAAAAAGGAGTCGGTAATTTTAGAAGCAGTTATTTAACTTCCCATGTGTTTATCTGGCCAGCAAGAACAGGTTTGTAGAAGGAAAGCAAGAATATCCTTTAGAAATTACTTGAAGTACAGGAGGGTTTTTCCACCGAGATGACAACTCATGGAAGATTCTTGAGCATGACGCGTAACTGGAACAAACTGCTGGAGGCTCCAAAAGCTCCATCCTGTCCTGGTGCAGCTGTTCTACAATGATGTATAAGAGCCATGCATTTGGCTCCACCTTCCATATCTACACTGACTCTCAATTAAAAAAAAATAAGTAAACTGGAGTAATGACAAGATTTTCAAAGTGGGTTAACCTCTGAACTCCAAGAGAAATGTAAACATGTTAACATCAATTTCTGCTGGTTTAGCACATCTGATTTTTGTAAGTGGAACAAATACTACTTCTTTAGGTATGAGTAGTACGATGGGATCCTTCTGGGAGAAAGCATATTTAAACCTGTGAGTTGAACTCAATCCACTGTCAACTTAAGTATCTTCTTGGAGGAGAGACAACAAATAGATATTTTAACCCTCTACAGTTATCTACTATCTGTAACTCATGGTTCACGTTTCAAAGGAATGCAAATTATGCATTTTGAGTGAATTGAGAATTCATTAGTTAAACAATATGGAATTTCCCAGAGTCACAGATCCCATGTAATACAGAATGTATAAGGAAATATGTAACCTGATAGGTGTCTATTTTTTCCAGATTTCAGTTTGTAACGAGTAAAAAAGAAAGTGCAGTGTAGCATTATACCTTATAAACCTGAAGTATATCAGATATAAATCATTCTCATGCATCATATTCTACTTTTTAAAGGAAAAATATGCATTAAAAAGATTTGTTCAATCTTAGGTCTGCCTTCTAGCATCAAAGATCAATGTGCAGTCTGATTAAGTTGTGCTCTATAGATTTCTGCAGTCAAGTTCATCAAAGAACCCATTTCTCTTCCTCTAATGATGCTTGAACCTCAAGTTCTTCTCTGAAGTACTTTAATTTTCAGTTGGTCATTACAAGAAGACAGTGACTTAATGAACTGCAAATAGGAGAAGAAAGTAACATAAATCATTTTTGCATCCTTTTTTGTGGTATTAGCATAACTCTTCTTTCATCATTTTAGTGCCTCCAGTGATTTCTCCACATATGATGGTAAAAATTAAATTATACTGCATTTTTTGCAACCCAGTGCACCAATAAAAATATAAAATCATTAGAATAATCAAGATAAATTAATGTCAGCAAGCTGTAATATTATTTTACATTATGCCACAGTAACTGTTAAAGTGAGCTTCCTGCTGAGATAATAGTCGCTAAACATTTATCATAAATAATCAGTAAAAAAATCTGTAAACTATTAGTCTGTGAAGACCTACTCCAGGATGCTTATTTAAAAAATATAAGCCAGTAGTTTCTTGCCTTAGTGCTTCTGACTGAAGTTAATATTCAAGTAAGACAGTAATTCAAGATATTTTCTTTGTGGCCTCAAGTTTCTGGCTTCTCGCTGTGCGTAGTTTTGTATAACCTTACAAACCACGTTTCCATTAAGTTCTTCTAAAATGGAAGACTAAATCAGTCATGAAAAAGAATATACCTCAAGATGTAAAACCAAAATAAAAGCACGAATGACATCAAAAGGTAGTAAAAAAGCAGACTGAAAGGACAAAAATAATCATTGGGGTAATTTTTCTCAGTTTAGTGCACTTATGCTGATCTTGAATATGTTCCACTCATTTTGCATCCATGTTTTCATTTCTGCAATCTGCCTTTCTATGAGCGGAAAAAGAAATTCAAAGTTTAAATAATTAGGACATTCTCAGTACCAGTGGAGTGCTTGTTTTTATTCTTCAGTGTTGATTATAGGTGATAAGGTCCTCGCACTTGCCTGGAAAGGCTCTGACATATATGTATAAATAAAACTAATATTTATGATCACTGGAGCCTATTAACCTTTTAAAAAACGAAATTAAAAGCTCGAATTAATTGCAAGTGAATCATTCAAAATTGCTATTTACACTTCTGCAACATAATGGTTTGAAAACGGTAAATATTTTCAGCATAATTGCTCAGTGAAAACTGAAATAACGGACTAAAAAAGGATTATATGTACCTTTTGGAAAATAAGAGTTTTCTGAACTTGGCATCGCTCTACTAAGTCTATCTGAACAGCAGGTGCTTCCAACACTGAAGTTCCTTGTAAAACCAGGATGGGGTAAAAATCACTGCAGGAGCTGTGCAAATAGGTCCCCCAGTGGCTTTAGGCATCCATTATTAAACACAAACTAACACTTAAGGCACTGAGCAGCTTCAAAATGAAGGCATAAATCTTTCACTGCTTGGGCAAGCACCTACACAGGTAATAATCCAACAATAGGACCTGTTTAGCTTCATATGCTTTGATTTTTTAATGCATATTTTCTTCATGTATTTTAGAAAATGGTCTTATTTCAATAGTAGTTCCAATGGAAGCTATTGTATAGTATTAGGCAACAAGAGTGGCTTAGTCCTAGTATTATACAACACACCTTTAAAAATCATGTGGTATTTTTGAACAAACATAAAGCTAGTAGAGATTTCAGTTCAGCCCTAAGAAACTCTGTTGTAAATACAGAATAAAGCAGTTCTTTATTAGTCTTCTCAGTTACAAAGAGCCAAATGCTGTTACTCTTGCTACCTCTTGGGATTTGCTCTAATAACCGTCAGTGAAGGTGAAGATATTTTTCCTTATACACAGTCCCAAGCCACTGGCATCTACCTGTATTTAAGAGTGGAATTTAATCCTAAAATATTATTTCCATCTTAAAAAACTTATCAATTATTCTTTTGTGTATTACGTGTGAGGGAAGCTTTCAGATTTCATTTTCAGAAATATGTGCATGTCTGGAGAGCTGGCCAGGCCAGGCCAGGCAAACCAGAGCCCCAACTTCTTCTGCATTATGATGATGCATAAACTTGGTTCCTCCGCCACCTTACACTGAGGAGGACTAAGATTTTCTGGCACTAATCCAAAATACAATCTAAGGAAAACACTCTTGCTTATGTGTACTTGAAGACATAGCTTATCTGCCCATATCTGTAACATCTGTAGTCACACGAAAGAAGAAAAATTCAGTTAGTGTCCTGGATCCCGCTCAGTTTTCTTGACTCATTAAAATATTGTTTTGCTGACAAACTGAGATGACAGCAGTGAAATGTGAGATGGCAGAATCCCAAGATGTCTAATGCACTTACTGAGCTATGTTGTGTTGTAAGAAACTAAAATAAGTTAAATCATGCCACTTTTATTGCCATACTTCAACACTGCAGTATACAGCCTTACTTTCAAACCCGCTCAGGTCATCCTGAGTAGTACCAAAAGACCTGTTGAGAAGATTCCTAGCTAGGACCTACAAGGAAGGGAATAGGTTTCTCCTCATTCTCTTATGTCTCTCTTGCACCCTCATCAGGCAAGCTAACAGAATTTTTGAGCAAAGCTCTCCCTTATTTTCAGTTCATCTTCCCCAAGAAAAAAATCCCAACCTCTTCTTTCTGGGGAATAGAGTTTGCATTAATTGCTGCTTCAAACAGCATGTACTTAAACATGGAAATTCAGTCTGAAATGAGACAGTAATGGAAATCTTGCCCCCAAAAAGGCGATGGCTTTTCTCATAAGGATTCCAGTGCAAAAGAAAAGAGATGGAGAAAATATGCTACAGGGCACATAAAGAATCGATTCCAAATAAAATGTGTTTCAGAGATTTCCCACAAGGCATCAGCAGCTTCTTAATGCAGTTCATTCACAAGTTCCTTCAGGGTGCTCAGTAAATAAAGTCAAATGATTCCTCGTCCATGTTAAAGACTACATTAAAATGTACCCGAGGATTCAGAGATGCGGGATTTTGAGCATCCCGAGCAGCTGATACGCAGTTAACACTTACTGGCTTTGGTCCTAACAATTTAGGCTGAGTTAGGTCGAAAGTCCCTAGGTGAGCTGGGTACCATTTTCTAATTGAAGTTCCATGGCAGCTGGGTAGTTTGCTCCCCTGAATGTCCAAATCGTGAGTCAATGATGCCGAAATGAAGAGAAACTACTCTCACAGAGCAGTACTCTATTTGTAGCTCTGCAGCCACCTATCACTCTAGTGTCTAAACTCATCTAAACCGTCTAAACTCAGTAACAGTTGCTGATATCCCAATGAATTTCAAGAACTCTCAGCAGCACCTCACGTTTTTGGCAGCCCAAGCTAGGCTGTAAGCAGTAACTTCAGATTTGGACAAGATGCTTACCTGTTTTCTTTATGCACATTAATTCAGGTCAAAACAGGTGTAAAGAGAAATTGTAAGCAAAAGAGTGAATGAGAAAGGAAAGTACCAGAGGAGCACTGAATCCAACTACAATAAACATGAAATTATTTCCTCTTTAAATCTCGGTTTTAATATCTGTGTACTAGTTATTAGTTCTAATACCATAAAATGCTGAAAGCAACAGAAGACTTACTGACTTTATTGGTTTAACACTCACCACTTCTCCTCCTGAAAAACTAATGAAAACTTGCTTACTTATTATAGAAATATTCAACATAAAGCCTGCCATAATCTCCTACCATGTTCACAGAGGACATTCTTTCTTTTATGCCTAGGGTAAGCAAATAATAAGAGTTGCGAGCAGTTGTGTTTACTATTATTTAAATAAGGGAAACCGGTGGTTCCTTAGAGAAGCCGAGCATCCCACCGGTGCTGTGTTCATTGGCAGAATGAGCTGCCGCTGCACTCCAGACACAACCAGCCCTGACTCCAGATTGGTAACGCACATAAACCCGAAAAAGTCCTTTTTGGGAACTGGTGCCTTGGCAGCCTGCAGCCTGGTCCTGCGTCATACCAGCTCTGACTTGATGGAATTCGCTGCCCAAAGTATTAGGCAGACGCTGAGTATTCCAGTAGCATCCGACTGCCAAAAACCATTCTGTGGTGCTTCTAGACCTGGGCAACCAGCTGTGAGACATGGATTCAAATGACCTGGAAAGAAAATTTGGCTTCACTGAAATCGATGGCAGAAGTCTCTTTTTCTTCAGTGGAGCCAGGATTTCACTCCTGGCAGTTGCAAAGCTTCTGTTTGTACTGAATTGTTTTCCTGCTGTCAAGTGTTGTTAGATTTGGGGCGAGGGGGCTGTTTCTCTTGGAATTATTTCTGTAGCTGAGCCAAGATCTAGAGAATTTATCTCAAGCAAACCCTAGTTTTAATTTTGAAAGGAAACTTGGAAACTTTTCTTGCCTAGTGCCAAGGAAATGAGATTTCTTGTTTAGCAGAAAAACTAAACTTGGATACAATATTATAAGTCAAAATACATTAGCAATGAGGGCTTCAGAAGTGGGAGACTTTATAAAGCTGTATGCTGAGCTATAGGCAGGCCCTATGGAAAGGGTCTGCATCCAAAGCTCGGAGAAGTCAGTGATCAGTTACCCCATATTCTTAGCAGCCCATTCTTGATGAACATTAGAATTTGAGGGCTCATAGTGTGCAGCTTTATGTGCCGATCATTGAAGAGCCTGGCTGTGGGATCAGACCTCTTGGTGCCTGCTCAGCTCAGCTTCTGCAGTGTGTTTACACACACTGAGATGAGTGTCTGGGCTGCACAAGTAAAATTCTGGTTGTCTCTATCCCTCCTCCAGCCAATCTGCGTGGCAAAGATAAGCAGATCTCAAACACAAAGAGGCAGGTAGCTATATTTTGCAGCTACATATTAAACAGAGTCACAATACAGCTGGAAGTCTTGCACCCGGCTCCCTCGGCACTGGGAGCAGCTGCAGCCCCAACCAGATGCAGCAGAGAAGGTCCAAAGCCACAGGGAGGAATCACATTCCTAAGGACCCTTTGAAATAATTTGGCACTAAATATCTTTTTTCCCTGCTGGAAAAGCCCCTTTTATATGTCTTAGTGGAACAGGCAGGAATTTTCTTTCTTTAGGTTTTCCTAGTTTGTCATTCATATGCCATTTCGTGTCTGTACGTAACAACTCACAACAAGGACACTAATACAAAAACTCATTATTCCAGCAAACAGAGTATTTTTTTCTGGATAGAGTCACACAGACCTAGTAGAAAATGTATCAGACCAAATCACTGGGGTTGACTCTATTTTTATTAGTGTATTAACCTCTGATCTTTCCATATACCGTGCTATTCTTGCTGACAATAAAAAGGGAGAGTTTCAGCCTTTACCTTTATTTAGTTGCATCTACAGTGTGTTTTACAAGAATGTATTTGCTACTGAATGCAGTAACAAATCTTTAAATTTATTGAACCACTTAGAGCAGCCACCACTTTCTGAGGAAAATAACCCTCTGTGGAAAAATAAAGCCCAAGTTTAGAACATGTCAGCAACTTTAGTTGTTATTTGAATAGTAATTATAACTTTGACAGAACTGACAGACCACTTTAGGGGTATTTGAAAATTGTTTTAAAAGCCTTTGAAAAGTATTAAACTGGTGGAGCACGCGCTATTGGTGACTTACGTGATCATATTGCTTTGACACAGCAATGTTCGCTTTGCCTGGCCATTAGTTCCCTTGCTCATGTAGGTATTTGCGTAAGGGTTGGAGACTGTCTGAAATTTATTGTTCACTTAGCTCCTAAAAAATAATCTAATTTCTCAACTCAATAGAAGATGGTGTGAATTACTCACTTTGGTTCATTATTAGAAGATATTTTATGGTGACACCACAGAAATAGTTATTTATAATGTATGGGATCATCTTTTACCAAATGTTTTCTCCTTTATTTTCTTGTAAATGTCTTGAAACCATGAAGTAAATCTTGAATCATCCAGTCAAAAGTGCCCAACAATGATAAATAGTTGCATTATGTGCACAGGCTTGCAACTGTAATGTTTCTCCCAAAACTGTGTATTGGCTTTTACTTCTGAGAAACAAGACTTTTGATAGGAAATTTTCCTTAAGTGCTTCACTTTGTCATAACACTGAATATCTAGCCTATAGTTTAGATGCAGATGGAACAAAAATTAGTGTTAGGGAGACTGTAGGCTTCTGGTTTTGAAAGAGAGTGAACTAAAATTAAAACACAGATTTAAGTGTGAAAGAAAAGCCAGAAATAAGCCAGCTGGAGTTGTGTGAGACTCTGTGTGTGTTTGTGTGTGTGTGATAAATTGTGGGAGTGAGTTGAACTGCAGCGGTTGGACTTTGGCAGATTGATGTAACGTAAAGAAGGTGACTTTTAAAATACTGACCCAGAATTTTTCTTCTGGAATTATGGCTACAGCACAACCAAGGATACTGTGACACTGAGTTGGAAAACTCATTTTGTTTAAAGAGAAAATGCTCACCTACTATGTTACTAGATGTGGTCAAGCCAAAAGAACAATGGTTAAAATTTGGTGAAGTCTTTTCATTTAATTGTGTTTGTGATACTCATTCGGATGAGATCAGCAGTAACTTTCCCAGTTTCTGCAAAATCTGTTTTCAATGAAATATCTGCTTAGAAGGATCATTACACGGTGTTTCAGAAATGCCACATTCCTCACAACATTAGAGGCTTTGTCTGAGCACTGACCTGCCAACCCAGTCGAGCCATCTCTGACGTTTAAGTAGATCAGCACCTGGTCCTGTTCTTTCATTGTCTTCACAAAGAAGCCTAAACTACAACAGATTTCTGGTTCAAGTCTTGAAAAAGATACACTGGCCAAAATTAAGCCCTTTTTTGTTTTACGCTTTATCATCACATCTTCTTTCTGGCTTTAAAATCCCAGAACCAAATAGATAGGGACTTTTTATTTATTTTGAGACTAGAATTTCATTTTTTTTTAATTTTCTGCCTTTACAAATGTCCTTAGACATGGAGAAAGCCAGAAGACCACTGTTTGAATCAATGTTACCCAGAGCAGAATCATAGAAACATTTTGGTTGGAAGAGACCCTCAGGATCATCGAGTCCAACCATAGCCTAACCTAATTCTAGCACTAAACCATGTCCCTAAGAACCTCATCTAAATGCCTTTGAAACCCCTCCAGGGCTGGTGACTCCACCACTGCCCTGGGCAGCCTGTTCCAATGCCTGACAGCCCTCTCCGTGAAGAATGTTTTTCTAATATCCAATCTAAACAGCAACGTCATTCCTGTTGTATGTGTGTGAAACATTCTGAAAACAAAACCAACAGGGCATAAATAAGAGCAGAATTTAGTTAATATTAGACAAAATATCCTTGTTGCAGAGAATGATGAGGTGATGTTTTGCTGATTTAAGTCTCTTGAGGAGCGCCCAAATTGTAATGTTACGTACTGTATTGACAGGTTCATGTAAAATTCAGTGCAGGCTGCTACCCCTTGGCAGCCATTCTCTGCAAGAACGGACGTGTCAGCCCCAGCAGCAGCCGTGCTGGCCGGTGCCAGATGTGCCTCAGTGCCCCCCAAATTTCCTCCCCCCAGGCTGCTGGGTGGGTGCTGGGACACCCTTGTCAAACAGACAGGCGGCTGCTCAGGGGGGAAGGACCTTCCCAGCGGTACCGACGCTGGCAGATGTTTTCAGTGTTCCTTGCAAAACAGTGACAGTTTAACTGAAAAGAAAAGACAGCGACATGAGCAGCAAAACGCGCTCTTGAACACCTTGGTAGGTGACCCCATGGGCCTGCAGAGCTACTTTCCGTCCATATAGCATTGGGAAGGCGGCAGGGGGGGCGTGTAAAGTCAATATTTCCAATAGATCAGAAAACTCCAAAGCACAGACCAGCCCATTTTTACAGCTATTAACGATCTATTCCTACTTACTGACAAAACTCCAAAGTGTGAGTAGAGCTTGCAGCAAAACAAGACATTTAAATGTTGTTTAGATTTTCTCCCTGAGCGCTGAAAAATCTTTACTTATACACTATTTTGACTAAAAATACCTGCCTCTTCCAGTTACCTTCCAGAAATCAATAGCCAGTAAAGCAAATTACTGCTCCTTCTCTTATGTCTCTGCTATTATGGTCTCAGTGGACTGAAATTACTTTACAGTTAATTAGATTTTTAAAAAATATAGGATGGTCTCTGTATAATTCCCTTGGGTGTTTCTGCACCTCCCCAGCTTTTAAAAGCCATTTCTGGGAGATGAGGCATTGATTTGGAGAAGATTTAATAACCCATCGGTAACTGTATAACCACCTGTAGGTGCCATGCTAGCATTGGGTAGACTTTCTAATAGGTGTAAGCAGGAGGTCAATACTTTCAGCAAAAACATGTATCTGTTTTAGCAGCCCAGTTCTATAAAAGTCATCTGCAGTATTTAAAATGTGCATCTCCTTCAGAGTTTTAGTTTAGCTCAGAAATGTGCTTTCAAAGCAAATCTCCTCATCTCTGCTTACTGAGATTTAGTTCACATCTGGGGAAGCACGTAACATGATAGCAGAAATAAAAAGATCTGACATCACTGTGTGTGGGCAGCAGCTTGGATGAGGATGTGCGGGGGATGCAGGGGATTTCAAAGACATCTGCAAACAGAATTCCCACAACAAGCTCCTCCCTCCAGCAATCCAGACCTTCTGATGTTTGGGACAGCGCATCTTCTCACCCAGGTTCTCACAGCTAGGGAATGGTAGATAAATAGATAAGTTTACAAGGCATACTGAGAAAGAGACTGGAAGAGTTTTTTTAAGTATTTGGATTTCTCACTTGTAGCCATCATAAATCTATTGCTGTAATTTTATTTGGGTTGCTTATGCTGGTGCCTTGCCCTGGATTTTAACTTTATCTCATGGATAAATTATAAACTGAAACTAAATTTTAAAATAACCCTCACATGGCAATCGTTGCTACATGGCTGGCCAGTTTTCACCAGCCACGCTCAGCGATGTCTGAGCACGGAGCTGGAGTTTGCAGTGCAGATGCACCCTCAGTTTCGATCTCCTGTTATTTCAACCACTTTTCTTTGGAGGCCGAAGCGAGCTCTGCCGCAGGCAGCACAGAGAGCCGGGGTGCAGTCAGCACGGCTGTTATCACAGAATCATAGAATGCTAGGGACTGGAAGGGACCTCAAAAGCTCATCCAGTGCAATCCCCCCATGGAGCAGGAACACCCAGATGAGGTTACACAGGAAGGTGTCCAGGCGGGTTGGAATGTCTGCACAGAAGGAGACTCCACAACCCCCTGGGCAGCCTGGGCCAGGCTGTCAGCCTTACTGAGAAGAAGTTTCTTCTCAAGTTTAAGTGGAACCTCTTATGTTCCAGCTTAAACCTATTACCCCTTGTCCTACCATTGGTTGTCACCAAGAAGAGCCTGGCTCCATCCTCCTGACACTCACCCTTTGTATATTTATAAACATTAATAAGGTCACCCCTCAGTCTCCTCTTCTCCAAACTAAAGAGCCCCAGCTCCCTCAGCCTTTCCTCACACGGGAGATGCTCCACTCCCTTCAGCATCTTTGTCACCCTGCGCTGGACTCTCTCCAGCAGTTCCCTGTCCTGCTGGAACTGAGGGGCCACAACTGGACACAATATTCCAGGTGTGGTCTCACCAGGGCAGAGTAGAGGGGCAGGAGAACCTCTCTGACCTACTGACCACCCCCCTTCTAATACACCCCAGGATGCCCAGGACTGTTGGAAACAGCCCTCCAAATACTATTACTATACTTGGGCAGTGAGCGATTTGAAACAAATAGGTGGAAAACTGTAATTTTCTAGGCTGAGAGACCACCCTGGGAAGTGCCTTCGAAATAGTTGTCATCTTGTGCAATTTAGTGAATTTTGTAGCAAAATATTTGTTCGTTAGAAATCCCTTTATAAGTAGCAGAGGAAAGTCTTTAGCTGCTTAGCAGAGTAGCACCTGGAGCATCAGGAACTGCATCAGCTTCGGGGAAATCATCCTCATCTTTCCTTTTGTTTGCACTGACATTTTTATAGGGACTTTCCTTTTAGTGCATCATTGATTGAACTTGAAATAGCATAATCAACTCAGTGGGAATTACCAATAATAGATTACAGCCAAATTCTACTTTAAGTTAGAGCCGTCTGAGTCCACATAATTTTGCTGCAGTTACTGTGTATTTACCTGGGGGTAAAGCGGAATCCGTGAATCTGCATTCCCAAGAGCACGTGAGATTTTTAAACCTTGGATAGTAACTACTAATTGAACCTCATTGTTTAACTGCAGGCTGTTTTCCTCCTGAAGAGAGCTACATATTGTCATTAATTAACACCATTTAATCAAGATTTTACTTCTGATTTTTGTAAAAGATACTTGCATTTCCACTGAATACTTTCAGTAATAAATTCTGTTTCCTTATGTTTGCCTATAAATATCTGTCACAGTTTATTACTACATTTTCCTTCAATCTTTGTATTACTTTCTTTTCTCATGTGTAGTTAATTTAGTTTTGTTGAACTTGGTTCCTTACAGGAAAAAGAGAGCATTAAGCTTGGGTTTAAATGCTTTTGCCTCACTTTACTGTTATTGAAGTTGTGCTTTGAATACTAGGAGTTATTATTTTCAAGGTAGCTCAGTTCCCAGTTAACAAATACAGGAACCATCACTCTTTTTGAACCCCCAGCAACTTCTGTTGTTCCCAGTTTGAGTTCTGGAGTGTAAAACTCTTCTGAAAATACAGCTCTTGTTGGATGTTTCTCAGAACCAGCCAGACTACAGGTAACATTCACAGGAAAAGCAATGAGCATTGACTGGAACCTGCTCTGCTGTCAGCAGACGATGAGGCAAAGTTCCAGTTCCAGCATCTGAACTCAATCACATGAAGAAGTTTGAGCGATACATCTCAAATCTGCTCACTTTTCCCGGCTTATTAAAGAGTTACGGGCTGCCACTGGTTGCAATAAAGACCAGAGCACGTGCGAAAGCCGAGCGTGCCTGTCAGGCTCGTGAGCAGAAGGAGTCTGGGTCTGAGCATGTGCAGGGGGATAAATGCAAACCCCACCTGCAGGGAGCACCTGGCAGAGATCAGGAGTGAGACTGAGAGAAGCCACAAATAACACAGAGCGTGTGCTTAATAACACCAGGGAGGACAAAACTCTTTTATCCACAGATACACTGCTTCCATATAATAGTTTAGTTATCGATGTCTATTCAGTTTTTAAACTGCTTTAATACTGCCTGACATTTTATTTAAATTGTAACTCAGGCAATTTAATGATAACCTCTAATTTTCTTCTACCTTTATAATGCAATGGGAAGCAACTCACCCCCCACAATTAACAAAGTTATAAAATTTCTTTCCTTAGTTTTGTTAAAATCAAATAGACTACAAGCCAGCTCAGACTGAAATTTTAACAATTCCAATGCAAAACTCTGAAGACCTTTTTCCCAGCTGACGTCAGCTGCAGAGTTCTCGTTGTGGTGAGTGCGGTGATGCTGACATGCAGATTTAGGTCATCTGATGTCGACCTGATTCTGCTGATGTGCTGCTCAAGCTCTCACAGCGCACCGAGCTCACATGCACCGTCCCATCCTTTTAGCTAAAGTGCTGAATTCAGTCTGTATACATAAATAGCATTATGATTCAACTTGGCTCACAGAACCAATCAGTTATTACGAGTCCATCCTTCATTTCCTAGACTGTCTATGAACATGTATGCATGTGGACATGAGTGCCTGTGGGGCTGACTTAGAGGTTAGAAAATCAACCAGGGATACAAAGGTGCTTCATATGAGTTCATTTATATTTCTTCAGACCCAAATATTTTTCCGTTAACAAGAATTTTAATGCCATCTGGACACCTACATGACCTTTTATTACAGTCTGCAGGATGCAACATATTTAAGAGTGCAACATATTTAGCAGACTCTACCCCCGCATGATCCAGCCCTCCTCCCAAGCCATCAGCTCCTATGGAACCAAGATCCTTGACTCTGGTGACAACCATGAGCATGAGGTCTGTGCTTCATAAAGATCATGAATCTGTGCATCCTCACAGACACACCTAAGTGAAAAATGGGTAAATCAGAGACCCAGAGTGAACTGATAGCAGAATTGGAGCCTTCATTCATCTATATTAAACAATAAAACAACTTTGACCTGAAAGTCTCCGTGTGTGTGCACCCATGTGCACCTTCCTCCCTCACCCACATATCACGTGTGTAACAGTATTGTGCAAACACACGTATTTATAGCCTGCTGTAATGCTATTGCTTGTTTTACTTTCCTGTGCACATGAGCTTAATTAACAGCTATCACTCAATTTATTCTTGATTTAAACATAATTAACAATATGCTTAAGTAATGATTTTGCTTATGTCTACTAACTGAAGCCAAACTTGTCAAACTATTGCTCCATTAATTTAATTCCTCCTCTTGATTTAGGGAAATTCAATTACTTTAATGCAGTTAGTCATATAGTAAAAGTTGTCAGATCTCTTCTGTTGCTTAGACACTTCCAGAGTATTTTCTAGATTATTATAATTTGTTGCCTAGGGAGCGCGTAAGCAAAAAATGATATCTTTATAAATTGTCAGATGTACCTGACTATTCTGTACAAGTTCTGTATGCTAAAAGGCATTAGCTTCATTTTGATTAATAATCTACCCAATATCTTTTCTTCTACAATATTATTTTACACTTGGAGAAGAAATTAATCCAAGTAATGGTTGTGACTGATGGTCTTATCTGTCAGTGTCAGCCCAGCACACGTCAGCAGGATGCTCTACAGAGAGGTTTTCCTCCAGAAATGCCCCTTTTCCCTGCAGGTTGCTGGACTTCAACAGCTGAGGCTCCAGTGACGTGTTGGTGCACAGGGTGATTTTACAGGCGCCACCTCTGCACTGTGTGAAAAAGCAGTGTGTTTGCCTAAAATCCTTTCATTCTGCCACACACTATTGCTATTACATGCATTCCTTCTTGGCTGTTTTAAGCATATGTTTATTGAAGTTTTGAGCCATATGAACCTTGTTAAAATCATGGAATGGCAACTGTTCAGGTTGTTAGCAATTCCTTTTCCCGCATTAGCTGGAGGGGACTCTTTCAAATACAAAGTGTGTCACCTCAAACTTATTAATATGCTTGAAGATACAGTTGCTTGTTGCATATTCTAGTTACTGACGTCATCTGGGTGTTTAGGAGCAGACGTAGTGTCCGTAAGGTCTCTGAGAATTCATTCTGTGCTATGCTGGTTGACTAATGCCATTCACTTCCTAGTAAAATTCTGGTTCTTTGACTTTTTTTTAGCTGTATTCCTCTGTTCAGCTGCCTGGAACAAGGCGAGACAGAGATGCTGTTATGATGTCTCCCAGGACTTGAAAAGATAGCCCAGTAGCACTCTCTCTATTGATGTACAGATAGCTGTCTTGTGAATATTGCTGGCAGTTAAGTCGCTAGCAGTTCAAAATCTATGCTGAATAAGAGAACGGGTAGGAAAGGACCTTGTGGGAATCCAAACACAAACGTTGCGCCTTAGAGAGCAGCGTGTTGTTAGCTGCCAGCTTTTGAAAGCTTCGTGGTCGTTTGGGGGGAATCTGCAGCCATCTACCCTACGATGCTCCGGGAGTGCAGCGGAGGCTCATTTTATTCAGCGCAGCTGAGAACAAGGGCCTGCGCTTTCTGAGGGATCGGGCCTCTTAAAATCTCCCTTGATAAATAAAATAAATGATATGTCCCTCTGCTGTCATTATTTGACTGAAAAAGACCTTGCTTGAAGCTTCCCCAGCTCCCACTGGTGCCAGCAGAACTCCAAGTGTCCTGCCTGTACTGCAGTTCCTGCCCATTTAACAGTAAATCTGTTTCATTACATAGATACAGCCCCTCTTAAACCGTGATCTATCTGCCTTGTACTTAGTATCACTTAAAAATAAATTCATGTAAATTATTGCATAGTTTCCAGATAAAGGCTTGAAGCAATTTAATTAAACTGATCTAAAAGTAACCAAGTCTTTCACATATATATACACACACATACCCACACACGTATATTTGTATACTATATATTAGGAAGGCAAAAATAGTGGGAGCCCACAAGAAACAAAATGGAAAGAGGAAAGGGTTTTGAAGAGCTCTAAATTTGGCAGGGCACAGAAGGCAGAGGAGTATCAGGCAAAGAGAAGTCAAACTGTGAATACAATTTCTGTGCCAAGAGTTTTGATTAAAAGACACCTGACCGAGTTGCTGCCCATGAATCCCTTACCCCACCTGGCAAGAATCTTCCTTGAGTCCATTCTGGTTGGCAAACATGATTTGATAAATATATTTTAATGAGAGCCTTTTAAGGTGTGTTCTATTTCACCTACTGTTTATATGGTAATTCTTAGAAACCGGTTTACCGCATGAAATATAAGATGCTTTGGTGCAGTCATCTATGTGTATATGCGAGAACAGGTTGGGTGTGCCACATATGGAGAAGAAGTACAATTTAGAGGCACCGAATCATATTGTTACATAATTACTATAAGACTTAGAGAAACTGAATAGCTGAAGTGGTTAAAGAAAAAGAGAGAGAATCATAAAGCTAATGATAAATGTTTGCACACACATGCTACACATTAATTACTAATTTAATGTTAGAAGACAAAGTGGAACAGCTGCTAACTGTATTTTCTATAATAAAAAAGTTCATAGGAACTTACATGTGATACTGATAATAGATTTGAATCCCTTCCTGTATTTTGCAGGTATTGTTAATTATTCCCTGAAGTTATCTTTCCATATACATTTTTAGTAGTAAGGAAAAGTTTTTCTTTTTAATAGTATGTGGATTCTGTGAAATGGCAGGTTTTGCTGTAATTAACATTTTGCTTTAAAACAAATAAGATGAAACTAGCTAGTTGTCAATCCAGCGTATTGCACAGATTGCAAATACCTTATATCACAGAATCACTGGGATTCTGTGTGATTCTGTGAAATACCTTATATATTAGGTCTCTCAGCAAAAAAATAACACAATTTGACAGTAGCTTGAGAAGAGACCTCTTGCATGTCAGAGAGAGCGTGAATCCACGGCTACACAGGTTTCAGCCAAGACAGTTTCTAAACAACGTCCTAGTATGAGCTCCCTGAGGCCAATTAGCTGCCAGTGGGATCGTTTTGTTTGTGGCTCTGGGGCTGCCGCCGTCAGCAGCAGCTCCGTGTTCTCTGTTTGAGAACGTCAGGAGCCTGGACACGCTCAGCGCTGATCTCATTTTGTTTCACTGAAATGCTGCTGTTTACACGGGAGCAGAGTAAGCCCGGTGCTGATACCTCGTGCAGACCCAGCCTGGAGGTTTCAGTGCTGAGGTTCGGAGCCAGAGATGCTGCTCTGCAGGTGCTGCTGACAGGGGGTTATGCAGAGGGAAGAGAGAATGAAGCCTTGTGGGGTGTGATGAACGTGTCAGTGTGGATGCAAAGTGTCCTGCTTTATTCCCCAAACACTGCGGCAGAGAAGGCAGAAGAGAAGAAATTTTCATCTCTGCTAGAGCAGCCCATAGAAATATGGAAATGTGGTAACCTGCAGCTAAAAGTGGAAATTTCAGCAACTCTCAAGATGTATGCAAGAGAGAGCAGGCTCCTCTTGTGGATTTGTGCTGGAAAAGGGAACGTACTAAATAGCACAGAGCTGAGCATAACAGCTGTATGGAATTACTCATGGAATTTTTTGTAAGAAGAGATGAATGCTTTGATTTTGTCTCAATTCATCTTGAATCATGTTGCATCCCATAATAATAATCAATAGCAATTTTCAGGCACCAATAACATTTTTTAAAGCAGCTATTTAATTATTCAGGGCTTCTTTTTTGTCTAATTAATCAATGTCATGGTTTTATGGGGTTTCAGGGTGGTGTTGAATACACACAATCAGTAAAAATCTTTCTGCTTGACAAGTCAGCTTTTCCCTGCTCATTTCCAGAGTTTTCATTTGAAACCAACTGGCTAATCTTTCCCCCAAAAAATTTACTGCTCTTTTATCACCACTTGCTTTCATAAATGTCAGTGCATATGATACCCTTTCTAATTCAGAACCTACTCATCGCTGTACGGTCACAAAGGTGATTTTCACTGAAACAAGCTTGAGGGCCCTGTTGATAGTATATCTCATACAGCCATGCAGTACTAATTCCATTTGTGTGCAAGTTGAGCTGTGAATTCCAAACAAAATAATAATTGTTCTCCCTCACTGGGGTGAAGGTTGAATTTTAGAGTATAATCAAGTTCCGGTAAATTGAAACACCCCATGTCATAAATGAGAAACTCTCTGCATAGTAAATACCATAATTAATTTTAAAATGATTACTACTAAATAGAATTAATTAATATCAAGCAGAATTGATTCTTCTCTGCTGCATACTCTTAACCTGTAAGCCGAGCACATATGGTTTAGAACTTTTCACTGCAAAGCTTCAATGAAACCTCCTAAGATGTCGTGTTTTCCATGTTAGTGTCTAAGTCCTTGGTGGGTGGTGTATCTGCTAAACCATCCCACAGGCGTCATGCTCACAAAACGGAGCCCAGGATTAATTTTGCTTGACTTTGGAAGCGTTTGCTCCGAGAGGAGCTCGTGTCTGCCCCTTGTTTCGTGAGTCAGTTGATGGTTCTGACCTGCGGGGCTGTTTCAGAGCTCTGCAGCCCCATCCCTGCCCACTGCCCAGGAACTTGCTGGGAGCGACGTGAACCCTCAAAGTTGAGCTGCTGTAGCCTGCAGATCTCCTGCTGATCCCCGCAACAGATCTGAACCTGTGGAACTGGGAAGTAAACCCCAAGCTACAGCATTTCCTAAAGCACAACGATAATCTTTTGTAGCCTTTGTGGTTTGAGCAATCGCTAACGACTGCATCAGTAGCAGAGACCCTGAAGATAGGCTGGTCACAGATCAGAGGGATATCAGGAAACATGAAGAAGCTCCTTAATTAATTTCTAATCCTTTTTCAGCCTTAATCTTCTCTTTCACGGTAAGATCTGGCATTACACATTTTCTGCACACATGCTTTCTAGATGATGTAGATTAACTTTTAGGTCTGTGATTTGCTAGAAACAGCATGTCGATAGGTTAGCTCTTACTGCAGCCTCCTAACAGAATGCCGCAGGATTACGCTGTCTGGGCTGATATATTCAGCTAAATATTAATTAAAAGTATGTGAAGTTGGTCCTGTCATCCAGGATTTTAATCTGTGGCTTTGTTCTGTGCTTTGCGAGGGTTTGTTCAATCTCTTTGCCATAGCTGGTGCTGTTTTATTTGTACATTTATTCCAGAATTAGACTTTGCATGTAGCAGTGCTGGGGTGGGGGGCAGGAGGCCTTCGAGTACCTCGTGGCCAGGCTAGGCAGCACATTTCAGAAATGAGAACAAAAATACTGCAGATAGGTATTTGGAGTACATATTGGTCATGCAATTATAACCAAAAGGTGTTGGGTTTTTTGCCTTACTAGTTAATGGTGTAATATCTTCTAATTTATGATGTGAATACAGAAAATAAATGGATAGGCCTCTTCTACTAACATAATAAATATAGGTGTAAGAGCAGCGCATGCTGAATGGTGAAGCTCCATAACCTTAACAATACTGAACTTTTTCAAAGCCTCTTCCACATACCCTGCAGCAGAATCTGGAGTCTCCCAGTTTGGGATGTTTGACTGCCCCTATAAAATTGTGTAGCAAAGTAGTTTCAGGATCCTATAGAATGATAATATTTGCCTTTTTTTTTTCCAGTGCTTTCTAGAGAAGCCTCTAGATTTCCCTACAGTTAAATAGGAATTTTCCATAAAGATAAGGAGGTTTTTTAATAAGGAGTTAGTCAAACTTACAACTATCTGGACAACTATCACCTGATCTCGCTGCTGCTGATCCCAATAGGAGAATATCAGGCTGTAACTACAGTAGATAGAGAACAATGTGTTCATCCTTTCAACCTCAGAAATGAAGGTGGGTCAGTGCTGACGATGTGTCTTGAATTGTTGCTGTGTCATATGTTCTTATGGCACCCTCAGATCCACATTCAGATAATTTATAATTACAATAATATATAATTATGATTTATAATCTGTCCCACAGACTTAGGACAAAACATGGGCTGAGCAGCCTGGATGAAGCAGTGCACTACAGAAATGAAAGGTTGAACATTTTCTGAGTATTTTGAGTTGGGTAGAACACACACGTTCCTGTGCTACATGCTTTTGTCAGGATTCAGGTATTTTTCCAACAGCAAATTACAGAAAGCACTCAGAAATTCTCCTCCAAACATCACAAAGAATAGAGACACAGAGCAGATGGTGCTTTTGCCCAGAGGAGCAAAGACCCCAGAGACCTTCCCACACGTGTTTAACTTGCTGCAGAGGTACAGGTACTATAGAAAAAGCGGACTTACAATTATAACCGTGCTGACTACACATATATATACAACAGTATAAAAGAGCCCAAACTAATCAAATCACTGAAGGATTAAGGGAAAAAAAATCACTTTACACAATTACAGATGAAAACATTAGGATTAACATTTTCCTAATATCCTAAGGGACGTATTTAGGAGTTTCCTAGATTATTAAAAGCAGCCCTCTCTATTGAAATGTTATCACTTAGAGAATTCTGTTTACTCAGCACTTCTGAGAACCAGGTCATGTCTCCAAAGGTGCCTGGATGTGGAAAAAGTTGACCTACATCAGTATTGCTCAGACTTTCAGCATATGTGAACCACTCCTGATGCACAGGGCTTCATGCATCTGCAGGTCCCTGCAATGTCCCCACTGCCAGCAGCCCCACATCTGGGGGAATTAAATTACATTTGTCACTTTGTGCCTCCTTGTTTCGTTGTGGGGGCATCAGGGGCCAGAGTTCGAGGAACAGTTTGGCCCAGAGTGTAGAATTTTTATCTGAGAAGCTGTTGGTTTGATTTTGCTTTTGTGTGACGGGATATACAAGGAATGAAAGGCAAGGATTTAGGAGTATTAATTCTTCCTTTTTGTAATATATGAATGAAAAAGACAACAAGCAACAGTATTTAAACCATAAACCTGAAATCCCTTAAAGGTCATCTGGCCATAACATTTTTACTCAGGTTTTTGCTCAATAACTATTACTACGTTGTCAATTGTCAGCTTGTATATATCACATTTTGTTCAGTAATCCCTTAGTGGTTTTGTTATGCTTTATCCTTTGTAAATTTACGTTGCAAGTCTTTCGTGTGTGTGTGTGTGTTAGGAAAGCATAAGCTGGTAGGAAAAAAAAAAGAAGAAAAAAAAAAAGAATGCTTTTGTAAAAGAGCTGACATTACACCCTGAATCCATATCCCTGACAAGACATGCAAATAGGCACCTATGCATTTGCATAATTACGTGTATGCTTTTAGTCCCATAATGGATTTGTGTATATACAAACCCACAGTTTTAATACACGTTACACTCACTCTTGAGATGGAAGTCAGAATATCAAAAACATTTACCTATTTGAAACTGAAACATTTTAGGATGTTTGCTTCTACATGCATTTCATTATTATGTAATGTGCAAGAATTTTGTATTGTTTCCATTTTATTTGCTTGCTTTGGTAACAGATACATTATCATTGTATAAACCTTTGGCCCCTTGCTCGGTGACATTCCTGGGTGGAAATTACCATTAAGACTCTATGCATAGTTCAATGTGGTGACTGAAATCACCTCTGAAATGAGGAAATCTACCACAGAAGCTTGTAGGCAGCCATGCCTGCTTGGTTTTTATATGCAGCAGGTTTGGCCCAGTGCAAATGAATGTCAACAATAGAAGGATAATGGATTAGAGTTCTAGCAAAAACTTCCCTTATAAATTCAGCTGTTTGCCAAGTCAGTTGATGGCCCACTTTCCAGACTGTCAGAACAAGCAGTTCTGAACAGTCCCTGCTTATTAAAAACAGAATACAAAAATCAATATAGCAATATCTTGTTGGAGAAAATTCAATTTATCAACAGGTTTATCATTTTAAAGATGATTAAAGGGCTTGTTTATTAGGGATCATCTAGACTTTAGAAATAGTTGATATAAAAATAATAATATAGAAGCCACAATAGACTTACAAATCTTTCAGTTACACCAGGGAATGGGTATTTTGCTGTAGGAGAAGGCCTGGAAGCATTTCCTATCTTTACTTCAGACTATATCAGTCACCAATTACATGTTAAAAACTGATACTGCTCACAGATTTCAGTAGCTCAGACCCATTATTCAAAACCTGTGCATTTAAAATTGTTAAAAATCAAAAGTGTGCTGAAATTTCCATTAACATCTTGTAATAAATGGTCTGCAAGAATTAATTTTTGAAAGCTCCAGTTCAACTTCTGCCTAAGTCCTACCTGGTTAGTAAGAACATAAGCACGTTTGAACTATTTTCCTCTACTGCAGGTGAGAATGAACTCTCAACTCATTTTCATCTGGGATAATGAGAGCGAGACTGGCTTTGTGCTGTAAATAAGGTGTTCAGAACCTTGCCACTTCCCAGCTATAATTCACATCCCAAACAGGAATGTGAACACACAAGTGTCTGTGCAGACACCCGGAGTTGGGAACGATCCCACCTCACGGGCATTTGGGAGCGTTCAGCCTCCGGTTTGCATGTGACACAGAAGGAAAAACATATAAAAATAGGAGGAAAAGCAATTAGTAATAAAGGAATGCTGATCCATAACTAAATAGGAACTACTGTTTCCAAAGGTTCTTCTTGGGAAGATAATAAAGATGAACTTGTCAACATTATTGTTTCAACGGATTACATATTCTTGAAACTCTTTGTATTGTTTATGATAAAACACTCCTTAAAAAGCAACTTGTTTTTCTGTTGGGAAAGCTAAGATCCCGTCTGGTCTAAATGGTCTCCCTCTTGGAAAAGCATTCAGTCACGTGCTGATTCCCAGCCAACTTTATCCCATAACCTCTTTCTCTTTTCCTTATGAACTATTCTGTAAAGCCAGAGAAATCTGTATTTTGGTAAGCACAGTGCCCGAGAGAAACAGAGGGAAACTGATGGTGAATTGGCATGATACGAAAATTGTTCTTCTAATAGCCTTTTTCAGAATAGTTTCTCACCATTTCTCTCCGATTTGAGCTGGCGGAAAAGCGTCTTTCACTCTGCGTGGAATAAAACATGCTTGGGAATGATGCGAGAGGGAAAAATTGCTTTTTGGTATTCTGAGCTTTGTGTCATTTTGATTACTTGTAAAAACAGTAATTTACACAACTCCGGTATACATGGAGCTGTACAGATGTTTAGAATACCAAACAAAGAAACAGCTCTTCCCCCATAACCATGCAATCTATGAACACAGCAGGTAATGCCCAATGGGGAAGAAAAAAATAAAATGAGTAGAGTAGAGTAGAGTAGAGTAGAATAGAATAGAATAGAATAGAATAGAATAGAATAGAATAGAATAGAATAGAATAGAATAGAATAGAATAGAATAGAATAGAATAGAATAGAATAGAAAAGAAAAGAAATCTCCTGACCAGGCTTTAGCAGAAGAGTTCTCATAGGCAAAGTCTCAGGAAGATTCCTGATAGGGAGGGTTTTGCATGTACATCTGCTGGAATGACAGTGGCCGCACGTGACACCAAGTCTGGGCACATGGGAGGAGCTGAGCTCAGCCTCTGGCTGTCGCTTAGTCTGGAGCTCAGGCTTTAGCCCAGATTTCCCAATCTTCCAGCCAGCTCACACAATGACTCAGACATGTCTGAATTAGAGGCATATCGGAACACAGAAGATTCTTCTGTTTAAGCTAGAATTGATAATTCTTTAGGGAGCTCTTGGGGTTTTTTTAAGTGAATTGTCAGGAAAAAAAAGAAAATGAAGTGTTTTGGAATAGAGTGAAATGTCAGGAAAAGCAAAGATCAGTTCAGGATAGGATGTTTGTTTGTTTTTCTTTTATTTCTGCCCCTACACAGTTCCACTGTTTTCTCAACATGAAAAGGTACACAAATGCTTTTGAAGCAGATAAAATAGGAAAAGTGAAACAGTCCTCTGCTCAATGGGAACAGGAATATTTGTAACTGGAAAGGCTAATTTATTCACCTTCTCTACAGAACTAGAAAAAGCAGGCCAGAACTGCTGCTCGAAAAACCCACAGTGAAATATGCTACTAGGCAGAATAACTTGTGATTTCTGCGTGCCACAAAGGATTTGCCTTGACGTATAATGAATTTTATTGAGGTCGAATTTCAAGTTACCTAAATACTAGTTTACCTCCAGAGATATGGGGCTCAGGAAATTATTTTGTGATATCTATGCATTTTTTTCCTTGGCAGTAATTTGGGAAGCAGCTTGATATTGTGAAATATACTGCTTTCAAAAACTTGTTCCAGCTCTGCTGAAAAGCTGATAAAACTTTTGTCCCTTTCATGGCTAAAAAGCTGAGTTTCATAGATTCTTCTATTCATTTCCACTGACTTATAATTTCAATAAAGCATTCCCATGCTTCCCTGGCTCCACCACCACTTGGACACTGATTTCCCTTAAACAGGGCTCAGTACATGGCATGTTCTTGGAACTTCAAGGCTTGAGTGGTCAGAAGATTTCAACAAAGTCATTTAATTCTTGTAGAAGGCTTATGAAAACTTAATAGGCGTAGAAATTTAGAGCTTCCTGGCAGCAGAAGAATTACAGAAATAACTACAACAAATGGGGTTTTCTGGCTCTCGTAAAATTGTATCATTAACCTTAATAATGATGTGTTTTGATTGCGGTGTAAAAGAGATGAACTGACTGCGCATCCTTTACCCTGCTCCTTTACATCCTTTACCGCAGCTGGATGCTGCTCAGTCATTCCAACAGCAATCGACCGCTCGGGCTGCACCACAGCAAAAAGCCTGTGCCAACTGATTAACCCAGGCCCGCCTGTGAGGACACATTGTCTTCCTTTTTCTATTCACAGAAGGCAGTAAAAAGGAAGATCTTTTATTTCTGTCGGTATGAAATTCACCTCCTACATATGGTTTAAATATAGTTGGAATGTTTTAGATTAAGGGAAGGCCAATTTCACTGTAGAGCATCCACACGCACACAGTTACTAATGCTACACACCATCAGTTTGGCTGTATCTGCTTTAGGCTTCATAGTTACTAACAAGGAAAGATCATTGCATTAATGGAGGAGTGGAAATACAATAAAGTACTTTATTATCCCTAAAAAGCAGCGTGTGGCATATAGACTCTGGGGGGTATTACCTATGAGCAGCTTCATTCATTCACATCCTGTGGCATATAATTATCGCAGACTAACCATGACCCTGCAGGTCCTCTATTAAAATTATATTTTTGTTACAGAATGGTGCATACATTATTGAAGCACATTATTTTGATCACTGAAAATTGACATATTGTGCTCATTAGCCAGTAAGCCTGAATATTTAATTTATGAGGTTTGCTCCAAGTTTTTTACAGATCAGTCACTTAAGAGAAGTAAACAGGCAAAACTGCAGAGCAGTGAATGGGAAGGATTCCTACTGAAAATGGTGCTTTAAAAGGCAAAACAAAGTGTGTCACGCCATATGCTGATACCTGACACATTACATTAGGCAGGTAAATGGGTTAATTGGACTCATTAACATCATTTCCTTTTCAAAACTTTTCCACTAAGAAGATGAAAAGCTTATTTTAATCTTTACACTTCTCTCTTGCATTTTACATTTTTCACATGGGCCTTTTTTAATCAAATATTGATGATGATGCCTGTTGTTCTTCAAAGCTCAGCAATTACATTGCAGCTCCCTCCCAGTAACTGGCACTGTATCAGACTCTGGTATTTCCTTATCTTTAATTCCCCCACATACTTCTTTTTTTTAAACACAACTTAAGATCTATTGGATTCTTGCCAGAAAAAGCACCCTGGATATTGGGCTCCTCTGCTGCTCTTCGAGCCGCCTGCTGAGCCAACATCCTTCCAGGCACCTGCTTCACTGATGCAACAGACCCCACAATTCTGTCCCCCGGCTGAAACCATCACTTCTGAAACTAAAGCCACAGATTCCAGTCGTGCCACACACACAAAAAGATGAGTTTTAATGTTCTTCCTGGCTGTGGAAGTCCCCTGTTCTATAGGTGAGAGCTGTATGGGATGGGTCAACAATGCTCTCTGCTGGCAGCAAGGACGGCTTGCAGGAAACGTGGCTGGAATTTACCTTAAAAATACTTTGAATATGTATCTATGTATAAGGCCCCGAGGCATTTATAGGCAAATCTATAGAAGATCATGATTTACAACGTCAAGAAGCCTGCTGTATATTGCAAACATGATTTTGGAAATTATGTTATACTAGCACTTCCCACCATTTCTTTACATGAGGTTGCATACAATGATTAAGCATAAGGATGAATACTGGGAAAAAGTATTATGAAAAATAACTATTCAAATGTACAAATATTAGTCAAATACACAAATAAAACTGAATGCTCTGTAGAAAACAATTGTTTAAAGCAATTAAAAAATTCACATGCGTGCACATGTCTCTGTATGTATGAGCACAGAGGGGATGGCAGGACAAGGATAGGGCTCTCAGAAGTCTAGAAAAATCTATATTGTCTCCTATTTATTATATCAATCTCCTCTTTAAGAGAAGACTTTGAAAAACAAGAATACTCTTTTTAAACAACTGGTAAATAACTCAGATAACTCTGTAAAATAATTTTATTTTCCAGCTTGGGTCACTTCTAGCAACAGCCAGAAAATCAAGATAGCAGGATAAACTACATCTAAAACTATCCGGATACCATAAGCACAATATTAATAAATGTTCTAGTATAGCCATTGCTTTGAAGTAGGGGAATGTAGTTCTGCTGCAGAGAGCTAAGCAGTCTGCCTTAGTAGGTTACATTTTAAATTCTAGTTTGGTTCGATGCTTCGTCGCTATCCCTAAAGTCACATTTCAAATCACAGACTTGCCATAAGTCTATGTAAACTCTGTTTTCAAACCCTGGAGCAGTGTCTGCTTTGCACAGCAGAGGCAGAAGGTACTTACTACAGTGCAATCAGTTTAAATCAATGAGGACAGCACTTTGTATCACAGAGTATAGCCTGGTCAAGATACTATGAACAGCAATCAAAAAATGTTAAAACAAAGGAGGGACTCAGATAAACATGATTCAGTTCATTGTTGCACTTAGAAACTCAAGTGTGGGTGACCTGAGCTCTAGAGTGAGATTTTGCATAGGATGATGCTGGAAGATCCAGGAAGAAAACAACTTGGCATTAATGTTGCCTTACCCAGTGAGGTGAAAGACAATTACAGATTTATCTTTGCATTTTTAAGCACTTTGAGCCCCATAGATAGCAGATGTGAGGAACAGATTAACGTTATTGTTAATGTTTTCATGTTTCCATGGAAAGTTTGTGCCTCACCACCTGGATACTCAGAAACCAAAGGTAATGACAAAGTATTGGCATTAGTAGTTCAGGTGCTGGTGAAGGGGGAGGAAAGGCCACCCCTCTCTGAGCTTGCGGAGCTGCTCTCCTGTTCCACCAGAATATAATGTAGGACTCCAAGAGGAAAGTGTGGAGACCAGGTGGCAGATGATAGAAACTTGGTTATTGCAGGATATAAAACTGGGACACTATGACACCTTCAAAACACTCTTCAATCCTTGGTGATTTGCTTCCCTACACCGTACTAGGCTTTCTTTGGACTGTATCTATTTTCATCCTAACGAAAGGAACATCTAATATTGCAGATAAGATCCAAGGACACCACAGCAGGCAGCCATACACAATTGATTTTCTTGCTTCCTTGCATTCAGTGCTGCTCCACTGGCAGGTACTGATACAAGTTTAAAAATGGTCTTGCAACTAATCTTCAGACCAGTCCTACCTGAATAAATCCAAACTGCACCCTTTCACTGTTGGCTAAAGGGTCCTGGGAAGCAGAGAGCTGCCCCTTGGAGAGGTGACACCAAACTGCTAACGTGACATGGGATTGGAAGGCAGAGAATCCACCTCAGCTCCTTCTCCTTTCCTCTTGCATGCCCTGCTTACTTTTCCAGCACGGCTTTGCCCTGAAACAGGCTGCTTTTTCTATCACTTCTTTTTTGAAGGCTATTTTAACACCGACTGTAATGTAAAGATGTAGGCCACCAGGAAGCTGTGAAAAATACTTAGTTCAGAGCTAGTTGTGGAAGAAAGTGAACAAGATATACAGTTAACTAGGCCACAACACAAATGCTTCCACAAATGCAGGGCTAAGGAACATCATTAGGAAAAAAAGTTTCAGGATTTTTTTTTTCCTAATGGTCATAAAAGTGTATAGAGTTTCAAGATAAACATGTGTCAGAGTTTGTGATTATTAGGGCTGCATTTTGCTTGTGTTCTACCTTTCAAAGAGCAGAATTTGGACTTTTTTCCTGTGATCACAGGTCCAGCAAGTTATACACAGATACCACAAGAGTATTCAGATCTTACTTACAAACGTAATATAGAATATATTAGCAGTGTGTGCCTGTCTTGCATCAAGATAAAGAGAGAGAATAATGCTGCTGGGGAATTGTGTGCACAAAGCTCTGTGAAGCAAGAATTAAAATGAATGAGATTAAATAGAAAATAACTACATCAGGAATATGTTAATAATTTAATTAAAGTCTACCAAAGTTGAACTATTCCGTAATTAAGGTTGAAGCCCATCAACGTGCTGTGTTCTACTTGGGGATTTTGCCACATGAAAATTACCTATTTTGGAAACATTTCTTAAAGTATGAGGAAGTGCCCATTAAAAGCTGCTGGTAATGGTGGTGAGTGTTGACACTCTCAAGAAAATAAATGGGAGAAATGGGAATGTCCTGAAGGTGCAGACTCGTCCTGAATCTGGACTGGTCTATGTGGCTGCTCTGTCCTTGGGCACAACAAGAAGAAAACCAGTGCTTCCCTTAAGCCTGAGGAGGCAGATAAAAGGGCAGGATGCTGCATTGTTTCTATCCAAGACCTTGGGGTTTGTCCTTGCTGCTGAGCACTCTGTGTGCCCGTGGGGAGAGTTCTAGAGTCTCACTTCAAGTGTTCCAGCCTCCCCGCCGGTCAGAAATGAGGCACGTCAGACACTTCATTGCCTTACTAGTGTTCTTTATCTGCAGTTACGTAGGGAAATTCTGTTCTAAAACAGTCAATACAATCTCATTACGAGCACTGCATTTTTATGAGGGGGAAATGAGAAAGACAAATGTTACTCCTGCTTGTGGATTTGCCTCTTGTTTCCCCTCTATGCTCTACAGAGAGCTATTTGATTTGTATTAAGGGTAATTTGGGTCTCTTTTACCTTGAGAGAGAAAATAATAGTAGCCTAATTTAAGAAAGAACATGGATTCTGGATGTTTTGCATAGCTGCTAAATTTACCTGAGTGTTTGGTGAAGCATGAGTTTCCAAGGGTGAACAAGACGCTTTAAACCATTTCCCCTATTTGTTTTTTAACTACATTTGTTACTTATGATTAGCAATTTTGTGCCATTCATATGAAGCGTACAGAAACTGAAGTCAGTTAACTGACCTTCTTCCACCTATTAAACTTGGTATTTCTTTATTATGCATGCAAAGTCAAGCAGAAAAACTAAGGAGCATTTATAAATAAGATCATTGTGGTTTATTCGCAATGAATAGGAATATTTGTGTTTACTACTTTTCATAAGAAATTTGTTACTGTTTATTTTGAATTGGAATAAACATAAAAAATACAACATCTGTATCAAAGTTTAAAACCCACAAACCCCAAAAACTGTTTAATCTCATCCATTTAGTTCTATTGCACAGTCTGTTCAGTGTAACTTTTTACAACATCGTGTGCAAGAAAACAGGTTATTTAAACTCAGTAATTAGTATTACAGATAAAATGACACTGCGGCAATGTTAATTACTATAGTACTGATGTAGTATAGGATATAATACATAATAAGTCATGTCTTTAATTTCAAATTGAAGTGCAACAAAGCATATTATTGCTACACTTCCTCTTCTTAAAGTAAATGGATGTTATTCAAGTGTACTATTTGAATCCATGCAGGATGTTTTTAAACAAATCACAGTTGTACTTTAACTCAGACTGGCATATTTCGCTTTCTAATGGCATAAATTAAGGAACCTCTTGCTATAGGAACTTTTCCTATGGCAGTAGAAATTATGACAGAGTTATATTATACGTGAAAAATTTCCACAATCATTTTCTTTTTCAGTGCAGCAGCTGTAAATCACTTTACAAATGAGGCACAACGTTCAGACTTTTTAAAAATAAAGATGAATCTTGAAGAGCAATACAGCTATTTTAGGGGTACTAGGAACTAGAGATACTTGATCAAATTGTAATTAATACTGTACTGCTATGGGTGAAATATCTGGCAACTGTAAACATAAAATACTCATAACAAAACAGGAGGACAATGAAAGTTTCTCCCTGCAGCCCCAGTAGGAGTAGGGCTCTTTATTTCTGAATAATTATAACCCTGCATTTTGTAGCACCTTTACTTTTGGATAACTTTGTTATAAATATTCAAAGAAGAAAAAAGTGAGTTAAATTTCAGATTTGTTCAAGCATACTTAAATAATTTATGTCAGCTGAAATGTTCCCATTTTCAGTGCAGAAATTTTGTAATGAAGCCATTACTCAGACCTTGAATAAAAATATTCTAAGAGCCTACTTATTTAGAAGTATAATAATCCTATTCACTGTGTTAACCGTGTGCCACTGGCTAAAATATTTACATATGGATTTAGCAAAATATTTGAATATACAGTATAAGATTCAAAGCAGAAGTGGAAATATAACCTCAGGTTGTGTATTTCATCTCACAACAAAAGATGTATTGCTACATTTAAATGAAGGTGCGTAAAGAGCAAAATCTTGAAGTATGTAGAATGAGTTTCTAAGACTTACTAATTGCTTTGAAAAAAACTCTTTTTCCACCTCCCCCCCCGCCCTGTTTTGTTTAGGTCAGCGGGACGATGTATAACACAGGGAGACACGTATCTCTACGGTTAGACAAAGAGCATTTGGTCAACATCTCCGGAGGGCCGATGACTTATAGTCACCGCTTAGAAGAAATCCGGTTACACTTTGGAAGTGAAGACAGCCAGGGCTCAGAGCACCTGCTCAACGGCCAGGCCTTCTCTGGGGAGGTACGTCAACACCCGCCACTCACCGGCCCACCACTAGTCATTACTCACTTTCCACTTCTGCCCCAAGGTATTGGCAAACCAATTTGTACTCATAAAAACCGTTTCCTTTCAGCCGTTCTGAAAATCGGGGGATTACTTTTCACGCGCTGCAAATGATGTGACTCGTATAAAAATGAATCCGTTGTATTTATTGTATGCATAGACAGCCTATATTCTCATATGCACTACTTACAAAGTAATCAAGTATCTTTTGATGGGTCCTTTACATTCCCAGCAAGCGCAAGTACAAGATTAATCACAAAGTAACGCTGAAATGCCTCAAGTTCTTATGAAAGTGCTACTTTTGCTACTTGCTGGTGTGTAACACTTTACACTGAGTATCATTCTGCCTTTGATTCATACAATAATAAGGTGATACTTAATCTTAGAGATGGTTCCACAGAAATCTTCTGGTCAGCTCAAAAATTCAAGTTAACCACACAAGTCAAACCTGGCAGAATCAGTACTTGCTTTGTATTTTAAATACACACCTGTAATTGTCCCAGAAAATGTAATGATCCTGATAACTATTGCAGAATAGCCCATTACTCTTGCTGGATAAATATGCTAGTCTTGTACATGGAGTACTTTTTCAAGATGTATTGTAAAGTTTGCAGACTTACTAGTAGACAAAGCAGAATCTTTCCATTCGTCCTATGTAAGAGCATTTTTACCCAAAAGAGATGCCTGGGTTTGTAGCACCCCATCCTTCATCAGCTTGTATTCATCAGCACACAACTCTGCTCCACAACTATCAACACAATAATGCTTCAGAATAACTGTATATTACCGCAGGGATTAATTTTTAAAAGATACTGTAGGTTTCCCTGTTACCATTCTTTCCGAAGACCAAAACGAATAGTTTTTCAGAATAAAGCACTTATTTTCTTGGAGATGAATAAGCAGGTTACCATCTGCACTATCTATCACAGACTCTGGTGATGAGTCAGTTAGTGCATGGCTTTTTCTTTGGCACTGTGCATCAGCAGTCATTTAAGAGTGGGAAATTAATTACAGAGTTGTCAAATGATGGTATTATAATTGATGGTAATCATTTGCTTTGTTTTATGAGCTACATAGATGTATAATATAGCCAGTGGCAGCTTTTTCATGAAATTATTCATGTCTTACACAACTGACTTCTGGTTGCCTTTTTAAAATTCTATGATAAGTGAACAAATAATGTATTACACCTTTAAGAGCTGGAAGTTAGGTATGCTGTGGCAAATAAGGTCTTTGCTTTGCTAATCAGATTTACAGAAGAGCAGTATTCAAAAGAAAGCCAGTTGTCTGAACAAGAAAGCAAAAATCTGGTTGAAACATACTATTGCACTTGATTGGATGTATCATCATAATTTCAGATTTTTTTAAAGAGTTTTTAAGTTATAAATTCATCAGTAAGGCTATAACAAAAGGTAAAAATGTAGAGGATTGTTTGCAAGACTTAATAGTTAACTAGGCTCTCCTTGGTTTTGAAAGTAAGAATTCTGAAGTGCTATTAACATTTGGTATTATTTGCTAACAGAGACCTCAAGTTTTTCTTAATAAAAGCAGAAAACCTCGCTAAGTGGAAACCACTGTCAGGCTGTCATGCACAACTGGATCTGCAGTATGTGCAGGATTCATCTTGTTCTCTGGATTCTGCTGCAGTGAACAGACAGGGATTTGCATCTCCAGAGGGTGATCATTCCTGATGGCCAGAGACACATCGCTTGAGACAGGACAGGTCACCCTGTGAAGATGCATCTCCCTTGGCAACAGAGCAGAGACAAACAACAGGCCAAGGAGCTCAGACTAGACACCTCCATTCCAGGTGGTGAGATGAATTCTGGCCTTTGAGGACGCATTTTTCAGAGTTTCAGGTAGCCAGTTTAGACAGCTGGACAGGAAAGTTCCAATAAAATCAAATATTATCTACTAATTTGAACCTGCATCTCCACAGTTCGGTCTTATTTATAGAACGCATGCAGTTTCCAAAATACAAGCACAGATTCAAATCAATCATGCTGAATAGCACAGGCAAAATTTGCAGCAAAGGATGGCAGCTGATGGTGTTCTTAGAATATACATCCACCCATACAAGTGCTGTCTGGATTACTGATTTTCAATAACCTCTCAGCACTGCACGATGTGATGTCTACAGTTCCCAACAACTCAATAAGAAAACTATAGACAAGCGAGTTGACTTTATGATCGAGTACCTATCTTAATAATGTAATATATGCTTTCAAGACTGCTGATTCTAACCGCTGTCACTTCTGCATTGGACAACACTGTCAGAGGAGAGGAGATAAAGAAAAATAACTGCATGGGTGAATTAGTTTAATTTATCTAGTGCAGGTAAGAATAGCAATGAATATTTGCTGGCTTAGGCTTTAGCCAGCGTAGGTAACCAGACAAAAACCATTGCAGAATTATACTGTTTGACGGCTAATTGCACGAGGCTCCCATGACGTTGCCTTATTACTGCTGTTCTGATTTGTCTATGGGGTTTGCTGCGGAAACAATTCCCAAGGATGAAGTTACCCAAGAAGTGAGATCTGTCCCAGTGGATCCCAACCAACTCATTCCTGCTCCTCCTTCCCTCCGCTGCCCCCTCATTCTCACCGAGGTCTCCAAAGCACCTGAAAGTCAGGACATTGCAGAGATGGGGAACACAGGGACAGAGCAGCACTTCTCCCTCACAGCATGGGCAAACCATTACATTGGCTCAAACAGACCTAAATTATTAATAAATGCAAGTTCAGACAAGGCAGAAGGTTTTAAACAGCCCGGATATATGTTGAAGCCACTGTAATGTTCTTTACACATCTGGAAATCCCACCTAACATCCATACTAAGCAAAAGGTTTTTTTCTTAGGGACCTTTTCTTTTTGCGTGGTGAAGATGTTGTACGGGTGGTCAGGCACTCAGAGCAGGATGGAGAGCACTGCACTGGTACCCTGGCATGAAAAACAATCGTGAAACAGCAAATTGCTTCAAAACATACTGTGGTCAGAATGATACTAAGAGGCTTGTAATTTCCAGGCTTTACCATTTAACTAGGTGTTAAAGGCTGTCAAGAGACATCTCTACAATAATCTGGTTACCTTTTAGCTCCTAATTATCACTTTAGTAGGCAGAATAACTGAACTAATGCTTAAATAGTTTGAGTGCAAGGGTTTTAAAACTGTGTATCAGATTATCATCAATATGTTTGGCACTGGTAACATGGAAATAAAGGCAGGATTTGCAGCGCTCAAATAAATAAGCATTCGCTTGCCCCTCTGATACATACTTGAGTGTGTTTAATTCCCTACTCTTTGCATAAGCATCTTACCATATTATAATGATTAAAAGAAAAATCTTGGCTCAAGCGAAGTCCCCAACTAAGACACTGATCATTGGTGTCTGCTGCCTAATGTCTCTCTGCAGAACAGTTTTTAATGCTTTGAAGTCTGTATCATTTAATGAGAAAGACCGTCTACCTTGTTAAAATACAAAGGCAACAATCTCCAAAAGGTTCATGGTGAAAATGAGAAAATGAGACCCTTTAGCTTTACCATGTGGTAAAGTCATAAAAACCCATACCAATTCTTTTTCTTAAGGAGAAAAATGAAAACTGTGCTGCAGGAGACAGTTTATGGCTGTGCATTGTAGCAGCCATATCAATGTAAAGCCAGAAAGTCAAGGAGCTTGATTATTTAGGGTTATGCACTTTTCACAAACTCTATAGCCAGAGACTTTCAAACGAGACCATAGTCCACAATCTGTAAAAAAAAAACAGATTTCTTCTCTGCCCACCAAGTCACTATTCGAAAACCTATTGACAGAGACTGTAAACACACAAGGATTTCATCTGCTACATAAGAAGTAAAATGACAGCCAGAATAGTATCTAGATAAGTGAATACATATTGAAAGCTACACACACGGTTTCGAACAGAGATTTACTGCTGCTAAAAGCCACTAAGAAAACCCAACAAAATACAAGGAAATGGGAATCAAAAGGGGATGGTTGGAAATTCTGAAATAACAGCCTTCTCCTACTACTGCAATTTCTTTAACTGCAGGCATATTCTAGCTGAGTGGGCAACTGCTAGCGATAGTAAGGGATTACTTATCAGAGAGATCAGTGTTGCAAATCCAGCTCCTGATATTTTTAGAAGCAGGGCTGTGAGACAGCCAGCCTGGGAGAGCAACCGGCCAGCTGTTGGCTCTGCCTCCTCCTCTAAATCATGCGGCACTTCTGCACAAAAGCCCCTGTTTCCTCCATGCAGGTGTTCCCTACGCTTACCCAACATTTCGATTCCTCTCGCAGGTCTGTTTTGCTGTTTTGTTCTCTACAGGAAGCCTCACGGGTGTGAGGATTTGTGGCTCTATCACACAGTCCTTCCTCAGGAAAGGAGCATTAAATCAGCTCGGGATGTCCCTGAGCAGAGAGGACAGGAATCTCCTGCCTCTCCATCACCACGTTCCTACAGGTGGTCACAACACCAAAGCAGAGATGTGAGCCAGCCCCTACTACACCTGCCAACAGTTTGCAGAATGAAGGTTGAAATCCAGACCTGTCTGTTGCCACAGGCCATCTGTATTACATTTTGGAGACTTTATTGGAAATGATGCAGGTCATTTTTAAGCATTTCAGCCAGAAGATAAGTTTACTGTACTCCAGTGCTTATTAATGTTGAAAAATAAGCCTCTGAGGAAAGTACCAGATGAGGGAACACATGTGTAATGGAAGGGTGGTTTAGTAAAATCTCTATAACCTTCAGATTAATGTTCAGCTTCAGAGGAGAAAGTCAATAGGATAATGAATTAAATTGCTATAGGAACAGAATATAAATCAGGAAGAGGTGGTGGTATTGTCATCACTACACTATAAGGAGACTATTCATATGAGTAATTCAAAACCAGTGGGAGATGAACATGTGCGTTAGTTGCGGGAATGCAACTCTGTCCACCCTAAAGATTACAAGTGGCTTCATCTGAAATCTTATAAAATATTCATATCCATAAAAAGCAGAGTTAAAGTCCAACACATGCTTATTGTGTTTTTCTAAACCAAAATCAATTTTATATTTTAAGTTAAATTGGTTGTTATTGGCACTTAAATGTAACAGAAAGCAGGACTGAACAATATATTAGCACAAATAGAGGGATATTCACACCTGAGTGTGGTCTGTTAATTTAAGAGCTCTGAATCTGGAAATTCCTTTCCTCCCCCTATTGACTATAAGGAAATTGGGCTTTTTAGCAGAGTTGTGTTTTAGTAGTAGGTTGCCTGAGCTGTCTCAGCTCTAACACTACGTGGAGATGAACTGGCTGCCTCTCCCTCTGCACAGCAGGGCCCTTCAGATTTAAAAGCATGGTCCACAGGAAAAACAAACCAACAAGCAAACAAACTATGGTCCTAGGAAGGATGCTGCTGAGATAACGTAGACAGCAAAGCTTGCAGGGAGGCACACTAGAAACCTGTTCTTTTACGAAGTGGAACTTACCAAAACATTTTAAAATGGTCCCAAAAATGAAGTGATAACTCAATATGCTAAACAAAACTTTAGTTGACTAAAGAGTCATTAAGGTGCTAATGCACTCACAGGACCTGAAACCAGCCATAAAATAGTAGGTGACAGTAGGACAATATAAATGGAATAGGAAGATAAAAGTAATGCTTTAACTTATGGTGTATTTTTCTCTCAGATATTGTTCATATTGTTCCAGAACTACTGCATGAAGTAACACACAATAACTAGCCATAGTTTGTTTGTACAAACACATAATTTAGATTGCTCAGCCTGTTAAACTGTCTGACTGTGGCCAGCCCAGCACCAGCAATCAAAGTGAGGATAGAAAAGCTGGGGACATGAAGCAATTGAACAAGTAAACTTATCCCCCAGTGGCTACATAGGAATATATAAAGGGACAATCTACAAAATATCTGCAAGTTTCATGAGATACTGTGAATAATTTCCTAAAATCTAATACTGAACATCGGAATACTAGATTTAATTTCCCAGATTTTTCATATTGTTTTGTTCTGACCCTTATGCACTTACATTTCATAAACAATTCAGAGCATCTGAGTTACACACATTTAACTGCTATTTTGTTGATAGATAAGGAACACATCTGCAGATAAACATGAAAACTAATTGCTGTGCCCAATTCCATTGACTTGATTTCATGCTCCATTAGAAGGGTGGGGTTTTTTTCCATGGGAGATTTTCAGCATTATATACATTTACATGAATTATGGACAGCACTGTGGGGAGAAGAGATGACAGAGAGTGATTCCTTGAAACCAAAAGCTGAAAGGGTTTGAAAGCCAGGCAGTAACTGAAGCGTCAAAATATCTGTGGCTACATGGTAGTGATATCAATTTTAAAGTACCAGTCAGAGTAATGTGTTGGCATCCAGATATTTTGTAAGCAGCAAATTGGTGATATTTAAAATGCAGTCGGCGTTTCTTATTGAGGAAGCATCTCTGTTCGAACTACTCTGTTGGAAACCAGGAGAAAGATGACTTTCCAGGAATATGGAACAGAAATTTTTGTGCTATATTTTACATCAAAATGCAGTAAAGTTCCTACACTGGCTACGTGCTAAAAATGCATCTTAATCCTTAGTGACCTTCAAAAGCAGTTTCATCTTTAACACTTTTGAAGTGGAATAGTTGACTTTTAACTTATGGTCCTTCCTGTTTGGGTGGGTGTTTTTTGGCTAGACAGTCATCTCGAAGTCATGAGTAATATATGATTATTAAATAACAATTCCCAAAACTCAATAGCCAGGAGAAGTTGTAGAATCAAGTGAAGGTGTAGCAACTATAAATGATTGATCATAAATATATAAATAGAAAAAATACACAGCAAGAAAGACTCATTTTTCTATGAATGGCTGCATTGCCAGGCAGTGCCAGTGTACCCTTGTAGGCAGTCTTGCATTTAGAGCTGTTGTAATTATACTACCATTTTTTAAGGAAAATGAGATTCTAGAAATAGCCTGTTTTATCCTTCCCTTAGGAAAAAAACATTAATTACACAAATAAAGTCATATAATGTTCAAACTTTATATCAGCTATAAAGAATTTTACTTCATGTATAATCAGCTGCTCATACCATAAATACCATCCATGTGATTTTTTTCCGCCTTTCTTAAACTTGATTAGCAATGGAAATACAAATGAGATTTTTGAGTTTTGTTTGGGTTTTTTTTCAAGAGGATGAAATTAGAGCTCACACCGTAGAGGTCTAAACACACATTTTATGATAGCACAGATAAAACTGGAAAATTCAATAGTTTTATTTGAAACAAACTGTAACAGGATGTTTCTCTTGGTGTATAAACCACAGAAGTTCAGTTATTGCACCATCAGGGAATCAGGACTGGACCTAGAAACAACTATAGCTCTTCAGAGAATACAAACTAAGAAAAAGATACAGGGGGAGAATTATGTATTTGCTTCTTTTAGCAGAAAGATTAACAATAGCGCATAATTGAAAGGAACAGTCATTTAATTGCATAATCCCAACGAATCATTAGATGCCGTCTGGAGATTGAACGATGCTTTAGAACAAGTGCTAAACCACTTACAAAATTTGAGACTAAATTTCAGGTACCCAGGCAGGATTTGGATCTTGCTTATAGGCACACACTTTCTCATTTTATCAGATTACTGACGTGTGTGTAGGTTTTCTTGTGGTGTGGTTTATTTTGGGGGTGGTTTTCGGTTGGTTGGTTTTGTTGTGGGTGTTTTTGTTCGGGTTTCTTTTCCTTTTCCCCTCTCTCTCCATTTTCATTCTCTACACAAATGCGGGTGTTCCTTGCCAGAAAACTTTCCTTCTTTGGAAACTGCTTTTCTGAATCTTACTGACTGTCCATCCACCAGCAGAATTGTAGGAGCTGTCCAAACAAATTGGGAGCTCCATGACAGTATCAGCTTATATCAGTATAGCACGGGACACAGCAAAATATCTGCTGCATGGAATAATAAATACTGAATTTCTTAGATACTGAGTGAAACAGATCCCTTTTGTAATAAATATATTTTTGCACATGTTTACTTCTCAGTCACCAACTGTTCTCTTTTTTTGGGGAGGGAGAAGCAGAAGAGAGTATCCATGTACTGAGAGCACAGTCTGTCACAGACCATAATCTAAATCCCTTCGGTGCCTCAGTTTTAAAATCCAGCATCATAAAGCAATAAGGTGGAGTTTTTTCTGCTTAGCGTAGCAGCTGTAGGATTTGCTCTTTTAAACTACTGGGACATTAAAACATTCAGCACTCTAAACCTCCCGTGTCACTTACGAAGTATTCATTTTGCCTTATTCCAAATGATTATCATTTGCTTGGGGTGACTTTACTTGCTACAGGATGATTTTTTTTTAATTAAAGAGTAATTTACCTCTGTAGTAAAAAAAAATACACTCATTTTGAAATGGGTTTTACGTTACTCAGTAATGGTTTTTCCATTATGCTTCTTGTAAATTTAAACTTATCCCCCAAATATATTAAGTTTAACATTGTAGAGAAAGGAAGGATCAGACTAACTTCTTATACTAAAGCTCTTGTAGCTATTATGGACAACCAAAAAAAGAAATTAAAAAGCAAGCATATATGAATTTTCATTGTCTTTGCAATTTACCAAAACAACAGAAACAGTGAGCAATTACTGTAAACATCACCCTGGACAAAACTCTCATGAAAGCAATGGACTTTTGTCTGAGGCAAAACTATTATTTATGTACTAACCATGGACATGAGACTGCAAAAAAACCCATAATACTCTTTTAGGCCAGTGTCTCTTAACTGAAGCTGCCTGTGCACTGGAGGATGAACACTGGCAATCGGATCATAGCAGGAGAACCCAAAGCTGATAACAGATGAGACACAACGCTTTGAAGATGCTGATCCATCACCAGCAAACAGTGAAGCTCCTCAGGCACCTGGTTGGTGCTGAGCACTCACATATCCACATGTCTTGATGTTTAATGCCTGAGTTGAGTCAAACCCAACTGGTTGACAGCAAGCATGGCCCTTACAGCCCAGAGAGTGGGGGTTCACTATGTATGCTGTCTCCTTCAGTCATTTTTTTGTTACTCTGTACAAATGGAAGAGCTTCAGACAGTGAATGTGACTGATTTTCAAGAGCCTAAACCTTTCAGTTGGGCAGGAGTTCCTAGCTCATACCATTTGCAAATGGGACAAAGGAGGCAGCTGAGACATCAAAGGTCTTCCACGTCCTACGTGGATGCTCTGTTCGCTGTGACTTGGGGCTGAAGTGGGTGCACCACATCATTGTGGCACCAAATGAGCCCAGGAGTTCCAGCCCAGGAGTTTCCATCCTCCCTGATAACAATCACTGGCTTCTAACACACAGCGGCAGCTGCAAACCCTTCCCCTTCACCTCTCTGACCTTCAGTTTATTTCTGCAGCTTCAGCTACTCCTTTGTTAGGTCTTTGTCCCTTGCCTTATGGTTAATAGTTTCTTATGAGGCATTTTAGTATCTTAGTAAAAAGCCAGCTAAATCATGTCAATTCTAGCTGCCTTTTTATTGCATTTTCAGGGAAGGCTGTGAGGTTGCAGAGTTACAGTTTTCATTTAGCATACTGACTTGACCTTCCACCATCATTGCAGACCTTTCCTTAATTAAAAGCACACAGGCATACACTGCCTCCCAGCCAGTCCAAATACTTTACATTTAGAGGTATTTTATTTTAGCCATCTAGGGTAATTGACCCTTTCAACAAAGACTGAGAAGGGAAGACTTCTAAATCTTGTTTCCTTTAGACAAAATTGTGATAGATAATGGGCTGGGATATTTTACAAACAATAAAGGGAAGCAAAGTTTTCATTATCATTTCATGAGCATGTCTTTCAAAATTATTACAATTAGATCAGTTTCTCAGGCACACCTGCTTTTAAAATAGCATGTGAGTGGTAGCAACAACAGCACCGGTGTTAACACTATGGAAAATCAGAATTGACAAGGCTAAACCGCATTTCTTTAAAGTCCATTTTCTTTCCATTTATCTTTTAATATCTCCCCTTCATCCATCTGCTCTTTTATCTCTGTATAAACTAACTGGACATTACCACACACACCTGCCAAGATTTGCTGGATTAAAACTCAGTAGAAATTAATTCATTCTATTCAGTTACTTTTCAATAGTTTGGTGGGGTTTTTTTTTTTAATCCAACTGCCATTAAAGCATTTTCTAAGTGACAATTTGCCATAGGCACATTAGAAAAACACCATATACAGGTTATAACTCTGAAAGTTCTATCAAAGGAAAGAGAGTTCTGGATTTTAGCCAGAAAGGGCAAGTCCATTACTGTCTATCTCTTCCCATCATCTTGAATTTTATTTACTCTTTCTTATCAAAATATGAACATGCTACTGCCATCTAGTCCCTGGAAATTCTGCTAATAACACAATCAGTTGGTAACAGTCTTAATCTGCTTTAACCTTCAGTATAGGACTGGTCAGAAACAGCTGTCACATTCCCTCAAATGCATAGTTCCTATGAATAAAAAATAAATTTTTATAAAAAAACTTTTCAAGACATAGTCAATGTGGAAAGTATACATTTGTCATATTTCAATATGCAAATTTTTGCTCTTCTCACCTTTAGCAATTATTTTCTGATTCCCTCTGACAATCTAAGCACAAAGTGATGAAGGACTGGGCTTTCAATGCTATACAGCTATCTCCAAGCATCATTAGAAATACAGAAAGGGTTTGCAGAACAGCCCATCATGGGTGAAACAAAAAACCCTCTATACCACACATTCCTCTAGCAGGACATGCTGATACTGCACAGAAACTAATGATCAAAGACACAAATATAAATATATATAAATTCTGCGTATTGTGAAATTATGTTGTGGCTTTGTGGACTGTGGATTGTTTCTAAAGAGCAACGTGGCATTGACCTGTGGAGGCGGTTTTACCTGAAATACAGGTTTCTACACCAGGAGTGCTGCAGTTAAGCTGGGTTTTAGCGCATTTTGCTCCGTCTTTACCTTCAGAGCAGTGGTTGCAGTGAGGTATTTCCAGTGAGGTGGCTAATGGACAAGCTCAGGAGAATGGTGCTGCAGTGATTTGAAACAGTAGAACCCATCCATGACCATTCCTGGTTTAGGAATGATCAGTGCCATAAAAGAGGCATTGGACAGGAATATTTCCATGGACATCCAAGGCTGGGAATTACAGCCTAACCCTGGGAGTTTTGGTTTAAGACAAACCCGCAGGAAATCAGGGAGATTTCTGATGGCCTCTGCTTGTGTTTCAGCAAAATGTCTTTGAAATCAAGTTCCCTCCACGAGGTACGTTCGGTTTTGACACGTAAGCATTTTCCAGCAAAACCCTGTTTCAGCAGAAAAAAAAAGTCCCAACTAGTTCTGCTTCTGATGAGCGTAAGGCCTGATTCGGTGTGGAGCCCAAGGGTGTGCTCAGTTAAGAGGATTTTCACTGTTTGATTTGTAGCTTAGAGCCTCCCCGGCTACTGTTCCTAAGTCACAAAAGGCACAATAAAGGAGCTGTTCTTCCTCCTGACTGGTAGAGCTATTCCCTGGGGCAGTTAATTAGGGGGGGAAAAAAATACCCTTATTATTCCAGATTCTAATGAATGTCTGTCTGTTTCGTTCTCATAGGATTTTCTTTTAGAAATCCAGGAAAATGATGAAAGGAAATATAGCAGGGTAAAAATCAGTATCTGAAGTTCCACAAGCCTTTTTCCTGTGGCCTATTTGAAAATACATACCAACTTTTTAAATATACTCAGGGCTGGAGATGAATACTTCAAAGAAAGTTGGAAATCTTTTGTTAGAACTCTGAGCTTTCAGGCAGCACGTTTGGGGTCTATCCCCACAAATCTTTGTATATATTACAACAAATGTAAAGTAAGGTGAGGTGTGTGTTTACAATGCAGTGGTTACTGTCAGGAGCACAGTACAGTGGGTCATGATACAAGGAAAGCAGGATGCAGTTCCTAGGATTTGAAATATTTAAACACATCTAAATTTTTGATTTGGCTCCACTCTGATCTTACATATGTACTTCACATTCGTTTTTTCTTATTTGATGTGCATAAGGTATTACCAAATAATAAAGCATCTGGAAATTGCTAATGCTGTAGAAGTTGCCAAGTGATGAGAGTGAAAATAGAATTTTTAAAAGGACAGACTTCTTCACTAACACAGAAGAACACATCAGTTTTGTGATGCCATCCCTCTTTCAAGTGATCTTGTAAACTCGTCAATATTTTGGTTGTGATCATCAAACAGTCTTTGGGCAGCTTGAAGTCGATTGATTTTACCTGGGTACTGTTGGATGGTATTCTTCATTTTGTGCTCTGAAAGTGGCAGCTAATAACTCAAAGTGAATGACCATCATTAAATCTAAAGGCATACCTTGTTTAAAATTAAAAGAAGAAAAAAATCCAGAAAACCAATGGAATTACTGAGCTGTGTCATCTTATATCAGCTGAAAATCTGTCCTTTAATGTTTATGAAGAGGAAAATAAAAGTGCAATGAAGATCTGGAAGAGACCATCTGTCTCCTTTTGGTTGGTGGTTTTGTTTAGAGTTGGACCTGAACCAGAAGCGTCTTTCAGACATGTCCAGTGTTTGGAAGCAGTCACACCATGGTCCCCTTGGATATTCAGAACTGCTGATAGCTGCTCACAACAGACACTAATGATAGCCCTCGTAATGCTCTTTGTCAATTGCTTTATGGTCATTAACACGTTCCTCATTAACTATCAATTACCTTGCAGTACAATTACTTTGCCGATTTTACAAATGGGTGGACTGAGACAGAGGCCGAGTCAACTGCAGTCATGACAACAGACCATAGTGGCGTGATGACCAGAGCATGAGATTTCATGGTGTTTTCAAAGTCCACAAAATTTTGGGCACCTGATTTCTCAAAATTCATTCGCAGTTGTGGATGGATATCTTAAATAGGCAAGTCCTGTCATTGTTATTTCTATAGCAAAAGTTAATTACCTCAACGCACATTACACTGTGCAGGCTACAACATCCAACTATATTAAAGGGCAATCATGAATTTCCCATCATATATGCACAATATTCTACCACTGAGAAAATATTTTATCACCTGTACGTGAACCTGTCTCTTACCAGCTACTTTTTAAAGTTCCAAACTTGCAATGTAAATATAGTAAAAGACACAGATAGAAAAAGTGCCAAATAGAGAAGGCTGTAGTATAATAAATACACCAAGCTAAGTAAATGTCAAAATACTTTCTTCTGAATTGCAGTAGGGCTGTAAGCATTGACAATATTAAAAGTCAATGAAGCAGTGAAAATAATTTACAAGATGTATCCTCAAAGTTCATGGAATGCTGATATGGTAAATATCTTTACAATGTCTCTAAATATATAGTAATTTTTCTTTGGATGTATAGTCTCAGATTTATTGAACCATTTAATTATTTTCACAGTCTTCAAACTTTGAAATGCTGATTGATTCTAATCAGTAGATCTGTAACTGGGTAACTGTTTATCAAATTGCTGTTAATGTAGCAAATAAAACAATTTATCCTTAACATGCACACATTTCCTTTGTATACATTATCAGTTTCTACAAAACAAACTGCACTATGGTAACAACAGCAACATAACAATAGTTTTCCCCTGTAATTTTGATTCGTACTGGCAGTCTAATTTACAGCAGTGGCACTATGTGTAAAAATAGAAAAGTCATGCATGGTTGTGTGAACACCTCCAACTAAACCAGTAAAGCTATTGCCAATTACGTGAGAAAGAGCAGCATAGCCTGTGTATCTGAAGTCTGTGACCTGCTGGGATGCATCAGCTTTCAATTATTTGGGCCAACTCTTCTAGAGTGCTTATTCCAGCAAGAGCTACGATAGATAGATAGATAGATAGATAGATAGATAGATAGATAGATAGATAGATAGATAGATAGATAGATGAGATTTTAAAAGCAGCAATTGAATGCTGAGCTATTTTGAATTAATTATCCACTATCAATAGTTAGCTAGGTGAAAATATTTTCATTTGTTGCTTAAGAAGCTGTGTTGGGCATTTTGATTCATAGAAAATTTTCCTCCTCCACCTATTCTGAAGCAACATGAGCAGCTCCTGCTTTAGGTAGATTGTCCTGTGGAATTGCTAAAGTCTCTTTTGCTTTTATTGCTGCTGGCAGTTTTACCCCTGTCCCCGTTTGTTATTAACAGTGGAGGAACCAGAAGGAAACGAGTGTCTGAGGAGCTGACAGAAGCCCAGCTGCTGGTTGCCCCCATCTTATTGACTGCAGATGAGTTTGTCATGGCAGCAGCGTCCTCATTTTTACTTTTGCTTGACCTAAAGTTTTGTCTGTGCTGAGATTGGAGCTTGGTTTTGTAATATAGATGGACCTGTATGGTCAAAAGTACTTTGTTAAAACAGTTCCTGGAAAATGCAAGCAGCTACTGCAGAAGTCATTGGCAACTGAGCAATTCAACAGCATCACTCACATAATATTGTCTCATCTACTCTGCAACAGTGACCTGTAACTGAACCTCAGCCAAAGGGACCACAGTGTTTTTTTCTGGGTCTTTTTAAGGAATGAGAATTACATTGTCAAAGTAGATCTATTTTTCTCTGTTATGAAATTGTTTATTAACCAGACTTTCTGCTGGCTGAGAACCATGTAAGTGTGATGAGTGAATAAAACTGCACAGAACTGTGAGCAAACTGTTGCTGATCTTCTAGGTCTGCATAATCCCTTGTCCCCGTTCCGCCCGTTAAACTCCCCTTGATATCAGGAGCATTTGTGATGCCAGCCCCAACTCCAAGGTGTTCCTCTACTACTGGGTGTTGAATACATCACTTGTAAAGTACAGCAGAAGCATGAAAGACACTAAAAAAATAAGTTCTGTTTAGTTGTTTCTTGCTAAAAACTTACAAGTTCTAGCAAAGGTACTAAGGACATCAACTCATTAACCAGAAGTACAAATACGGTACTTCCACATCACTACTCAGAGCAGGAGCAGATTTAGCCTACGTCTTTTCTCCCAGCTATGTTCTATGTGAAAGACAGTTCTTGTGTCATCTTTCTTATACAAACAGCATATGCACTTTGTAGTGCTTCAGATAACACAGAGTAAGCTTTGCTAAAAAATTATGGAATGTAAAAGTTTAGTGCGCCAAAGTTGGGAAATGGGAAGAGAAAAGCCGGTTGTGCATCCACTAGTTAGTTTGTCCACACAGTCTTTTTTGTCCCTCACCACTTTCTCACCTGATCTGCCACAAAGAGACGTCAAATGGGGTGAATCAAAGAAAAATTCAGGAGGTTGGAGGTTTTTTTCAGACACGACATCAATTCTGTTGAATTGCAGCATCACTTTGTACATCTAAGTTGTACATTAACATTGCCCCTCCTTATATGATAAAAAGCTATAGAATAATATTTTAAAAACACGAGTTAATGCGACATATAGGACCTTCTGCATTTCTGAAATTTAGTGATTCTAATTATGCAGCAGAGCTAAGAAACAGAATGCAAAGATGCAGTTTGGCAGTACAAAGAAGAGTCACGATAGTGTAACCCACCAGAGCACCTAAACTAATTTTTGTGTGCTTTCAGAGCCACTTACAAGATCAACCTGTGACATCCTCAGAGTGACGTGGCCAGCGGAGCAGCAGCGCTGCCCTTTCCCACTGTGATGGCCCCTTGAAAAATCAGCACTCTGGTTTCAGACGTATATTCACTCGCCTCCGAACACCACTGCGAAAGGCACCTAGGGTATATTTAAGGACCATTTTGCTTCTCTGGGAAATGCACAGTGAGAAATGGCACAGCTGGGTAGCAGCGCTGACATTAGAAGAGTGACAGATTTTAAGGGATAGGAAGATTTAAGTGGCAGGAAGAAGCAGGACAGAAAAGGGCAGGGGAGAGCTTCATTGTTGATGAAAGCAGGGGAATATATGGGTCTGAACGTGGGCAAGGAACACGTCATGGACTGAGGTGGCACAGCCGTCGTTATAGTGAAGTCTGAAACAGCGCGCGGCTCAGAAGGGCTCCAGTCCATGCTGGGACATTCATCCACCAGCACGGTTTTGATTTTGTCCTTTCATCTGTAACCAAAGTTGACAGGACTTGTTGAAGCAAAATTTAAGTCTATTAAACCAAGGTGAGCATCCTCAGTTCTGCAGAGAAATAGAGACTGATTTGATAAAACAAAAGATTTTAGTTGAAATTACAGGGAAGGAAAAAAAGGTAGACAAATTGAAATTTGGACTGGAGCACAAGAGCCAACAGCAACTTTAGGTAATGTTTTTGAAAGATATAATGCCCTGAAGTACTAATAAATGCATTCTTACATCTCATCCTGAGAGCCTTACAGATTTTTTTTTTTCTGGAAATGTCCTAAAAATCTCAACATTGATGTTCAAACTTACAATTATTTTGAGCAAACCTTTTTCCCTGGTGAGTTGCCCCCTTTTCTTCTGCAGCAAATTTCTTCTACTTGACTCCCAGTTCTGCACAAAGTGATTTGTTACAGACATTGCATTTTTTTTACCTTCTGGAAAGTGTCAGTTTCTGAACAAGATCAAATAATCTCCTGCGCTTTAGTATTGACTAATTTTAATTATTAAAACCTTTCTCCCAGGAAAAACTCTTCATGCTGCTTGCCGAGAAACCAGCAACTTTTAATAGAATTCAAGAACTTATTTTCTTGAGGAGGTCAGGGAACACTGGAGAGACAATTCTGACTGTAACTGGGCTCACAGTTCAGTGACATTTTTATATGGAAGAACCAGCTTTTTCCTTTACCTTTTTTTCCTCTCAATGTGTCTTCCTTTAAACTTGTAATAATGTGCGTTGCAGAGGCTGGAGTAATAGCAACACCTAATTTCTTATGCAGTAAAACTTAATCATATATATTTAAAGGAATTATAAAGCTAAATGCATACTTTGCATATATACTGCAGTTATTAAAATCAGAAACCAATCTTTTATTAGATATCATTCTAGTGATATGCAGTCCCCATTGCCATAATTTTATATGGGATCCTTTCCTCACAACAGCCTAGCAAACTGATATTTTTAAAGTGCCAATGAGAAAAATAAACAGCTATATTCATATTATAATTTCTCATCTTTAAGTTCTCAGGTTTTCACATCATTGACAAATAATTAGATGTTTTAGCAAGGTAATAGGACAATTACACTGTTGCTCCATAACTCAAAATCTAAAGGCAGCACTATAAGGCAGCTTTGCCTACAAACATTACAAACCAGCATATTTAACAACAAAACCAACAACAAATTGTTTACTGCAGGGTAATGAAATAAAATACATGCTTAATGATGTCAGCTTGACAAAGAAATGAAGTAATATGTAGAGCCAACCTTATCTTCAATTAGGTGTCTATTTTGGTCAAAGAGTTCTTAACAATACAGTTCAAAGAGCTGGATTTTTATCTGCTGTAATTTTCAGCTCCATTTCATCTGTTCACTAAGAGAAAGGTAAGAGAAAGGTTCTCTTTTGCTGTGCAAGAGCCATACCACAGGATAACGTACATAACAAAGACATTAAAGAGAGGAAGAGGCACAACAGTCAGACTGACAACACTACAGCTGGTCAAACTTGTGCATCTCATAGGGAAAAAAGACAAAACCCGCAGGAGCCGTGGCATGTATTAAACAATCGTTTCTTGCACATCTAACAAAGACCTGCACCATTCCACTCACTGTGCACCAACATTTGTAAATATTTGCATGATTCCATGAGCCTGGCTTGAATTCAAAGCCAACCACAGCATTACAGTCACGCTGCCAGCACAGGGAAAGCAGGACCCACGGGTCACCCTCAAACCACCGTCCTCCCACGGGCGCTCGGGCAGGCGGAGGTGGCTGCTGTGGGGATGGGAGAGGAGCAGCCACCATCTCCTGCTCTGCACCTCCCCTCCCATCAGCCACAAAAGGCAGCAGCACTGTGCCGGTTGTTGCAGAGCAGCGGCTGTACCTCTCACAATCCCTCATTGCAGTCAGACCCTGTGGAGGTGACGCTGCAGGTCCCCATTCAGTCAGTGCTGCAGGGGCTGGAGCTCCTCCAGAGAAATATGATGCTGTGATTCTATGATTCTGAAGGCGAGGCCCTTTGCCAGCAAGAATAAGGAGCTGCTTTCACAGCCTGACTGAGGCCAGGCTTTCTGCCAGCAGAAAATGGAATCATAGAGTCATTTCAGTTAGAAGAGACCCTCAGGATCATCGAGTCCAACCATAACCTAAGCTAACTCTGGCACTAAACTGTGTCCCTAAGAACCTTGTCTAAACACCTTTAAACCCCTCCAGGGATGGTGACTCCACCACTGCCCTGGGCAGCCTGTTCCGATGCCCAACAACCCTTTCTGGGAAGACTTCTTTCCTAATATCCAATCTAAACCTCCCCTGATGCAACTTAAGGCCATTTCCTCTTGTCTGATCACTTGCTACTTGGGAGAAGAGGCCAACACCCTCCATGCTACAACCTCCTTTCAGGCAGTTGCAGACAGTGATAAGGTCTCCCCTCAGCCTCTGGTTCTCCGGGCTAAACAGCCTGATTTCCCTCAACTGCTCCTTATCAGACTTATGCTCCAGGTCTCTCACCAGCTTCATCACCTCCTCCGCACTCTCTCTAGTACTTTACTACACGGACAAAATGAATTTCAAGGATTTTTGTAACTGGATTTTCCTTTTCTAATTCCAGAAAGTCCAACAGACAAAAGATTTCTTCAGGAGTTCAGCATTTTGGTGCATTCTGTTGTTTTCTTTCATTAAGTGAAAATATCTGTTTGGCATTGCAGGTATTTCCATGCTCGGATTTTCAGCATTTCATCTATGTAAATTAACCTGCAAATAAATACAGACTGTGTTTTCTAATGAAAAAAAGAAATCTTTGCAGTTGTGTGACGTAGAAAGCCTGCTGATACATTTTCATGCCTTTTTAATTTATGCTGCACTGCATTTGTCAAGCAGTGTTTGCCAATATCCTATTTTCTTTCAACAAATCTTCAGATAGAGCTAAAGGGCTTACTTTATAAAAGATAAGTGGCTTAGTTATGACTTCTAAGTGTCAGTTATCTTTCCTACTGAGTATAATGCCACTCAATTCATTTAGAAACAAGATAATTTTATAGTTGTTCGCCTTAAGCTGTAGTATCTCATGCTTAGATAATGCATGTCCTCTCGTTCTGTCTGTGCCCGTTATTTCTCAACTTCAAACTTACCTTTTAAACTACAAATGTGAAACTGTCTCTTATGCAATTTACATAAGCAACAAAAAGGAGTTGTACTTCCCTTAGCTTTAAGAGAAACTTCCAGCATATTCTTGGGAAATAAATATAAATAAATAAATAAAATTGCCTGCAGGGCAGATCTGTACCTTCTTTCAGTCTCTGACAATGCACCTGAAACAGGAAATCCTGGTGTGAAATTTCTTCAAATGGTTTCTAACAATTTGGCTCTGTAATATATCATGTCATCTACCACAGCATTAATATCCTAAAGGACCTTCAATAATTCAATAAAACTTTCATTCCAGAAATGCTTTTGGCTATTTTGAGTCAAGCTGGGCTTCTTCAAACTTCTCTGTGTTTGAGCCCTCAACTTACATTCAAAGATTAAATGCTATCATCACTAGCAAATATATCCATTTCTAATTATTTTCCTCTTTTATCAGGCTTTAAATGTTTCCTTGTTATCACTCTTTAAGGTGCTGGAAATGCAAGTGTCCCACAGTCCCCTGCCAAAACTATTTGTATTCTGAGCTTCCTTTTGCACCTTTTATGGGTGATGTGTCACAAATTGTCATGGATCAATAGCACAAATTGAACTTCATAACATGACATTCATTATCTAGATGCTTTTCCCAACACCATTAATGTTTCATTTGAGCATTTCACAACATTGTTACCGGAGAAGTGCAGCTATTCCCATGTCATAGACGGCAAGCTGGGCAGAAACGGTAGGAAGATTTGCTTAAGGGCAGAGATGGAGTCAAACGTAATTTTCTTAAGTCATAGGTGAGCAACCCAATCACTAAAGGGGAATGAGACTCTTGAGAGAAAATGAAGTGTCAATAAATCATTCAGAAAGATCCCATGAGACCCCGTGTGTGTTTTCACATTTAACTTTCAGTGGGTATACTACCAATATTTTGCAATTCTATTAGTAAAAAAAACAGAAAGTCTCATCTTCCAAGTGCATATGTTCATCCTCCATGCTTATGTGCTGCTTTCCCTTCCCGAATGTTATCCTCAATGTTACTCTGTGCTTTCCTCATATAAACACATTATTGTCATTTTAAGAATATAAAATCCCGTGCTTCAAGTTCACTATGGAAAAATGATATTCTTAATTTAACAATATACTCAATAGATCAGATAAAACTGATAATTGCCTTGTTTCTACTTCTGGTTTGTAATCCTAACAAATAACTTTTCTTTTCTTGCTAGTTAACATTGGGTATATTAAGCTTGACCATTTTTTTCTTACTAGTATATAGAATGAGGACAAATGGAATAAGGCCTAGATCAACAACCAGATTTTCACTAGTCCAAATTCTATTCATTCTTTTTTACTCATCCTTTTATTCATCGGTCTGTGATGTTTCTTAGTCTGCTCTAGCCCATCATGCCCATCCTTTGAACAGGACTGTAGCTACAGATGGTACTTTGGCAAGGTAGACCAAGAGCAGTAGTGGCATCACGCGTTGTTATGCAGGGCTTGAACTATTAATGCATCCCTGTTGCACCGTTCGGTGACCTTACACATGTGTCCTTTTGACTCAATATCTCAGGGTAACACAGTGACCAAGAAAAATATTGTCAGTCACTACTTCAGCATGTTTTTGACTTACAGGAACCATTTTTTGCTGTTTTCTGGACTGATTGCTAAAGAAATATAGAATTCCCCCAGAAATTCAGAGCACCATTATGTAACTGAATCTCCCAAATGGAGCATTTATCTGAATTCATCATCACAGCGTCTGAGCATCTGTTGTATTTAAAACAAGAAAACAATTTAAATGTAGTGTTCAGTCAGAAAATCCTGCACGAATCCAGGAATGATGATAGGCTCCTCTAATAGCCGTTTTTTTCTACATTACCCCTATTCTCTTTTAAGATGTAACTTTTGTAGATGATGGATTGGGTCAGTGCCAAATTGCAGCTTGCAATGAAATTTAGCATCAGCCAAGACATAATCAACATTAAACATTTGAGTCTAAGACTTCATTTTGATCCTCACACAAAGTGAATTGCAGAACAGTGTCATTTATTTATGTTTAGCCAGCTCTTGCTCATCTGCTAACAGTGAATGACAAGAGTGGTTGACTGGCAGGTCAGCCAAAAATACCCCATGTTTAGAGGAACGGGCAGTGGAAGCTTCAGCAACGACTGTCCTGTCAAAAATTCTCCTGAAGCCACAGAGCAAACACCATCACAGACACATCTCTGTACCTCTGGGGCTTAATCTGGATATTTCCTTCATTGTGTTTCCTACTGTCTGGGAGAGTACAAATGATTGTGACACTTGCAACAGCTTCAGCAGCATTTGGATGGCAGGAAGCCATCACCTTTCACGTTTATTTCTTTAGCCCATCATTTACTTAAATTTTTTGGTGTTAGCACAAAAGTGAAAAGTCCTAATAGCAAATTCTGAGACGCGCACAGCCAACCTGACCTCTTAAGCTACCAACTTGTACTTTTTACTGTAGTCCTGTGGATGCTTAAGAGCAACATCAAATTTTAAGTATTGCCTAAAACAGCCTTTTTTCCTACTTGCAAATGTATTAAAGTAAGACTTACTAAAGAAATAAGAGCATATAAGAATATTAAAGAGAAATACTTTTAAATCTTCTGCACTTCATTCAGGTCATATTTTTCATAGCAATGGTTGCATATGAGCAAGGAGTAAGTACTGCAAGTTGGATCTTCTTGCCAACCAACCTAATGAAGTGTTAGACACCATTTGCAGTTTAAGTGCTAACTTCTGGCATATTTCTAGTATTTCTAGCATTATTTCTAGTCAAGTAGATTTTGCAGCCCACTATAGTTAACCCTTGACTGCATTTCCACTTTCCTGCATGATGCATTATTGTATTTCTCTGCACGTGTTTTTGTAGAGCTGTCTGCTCCAAAGCAGGAGAAAACTTGTTCCTTCATTGCATTTTTAGTCATATTCTTTCAAGGAAAAAATAATTGTAATCATTTTTATTTATCTAGGACACCATTGCTGGCCTATTGCTATAAATGTGGATGACAAGACTGTCTATTAAACCAGTATTCTATAAACATTTATTTTAGATCACTAAATAACTGTCAAAAGCAGTAAAAAACTACAAGCCACATTTGTCTGCAGCAGCTTCAAGAACACGTTTTAATAGAAAGAACAAAGAGAGTCAGAGAGATAAAATTATTTCAAACAAATGGTTTTTGCATTTGTCATTTGGTATATTGAACTAAGCTAATCTTTGTAACTGATTTTAGTCTTAAAACCACAGCAGTTTGTTAAAATGCTAAGTAAACAGCTGGAAGTATAGGTGGACATGTAAAATTTATGTTACCAATTTATCAACAACATAGGAGTACCTCACTGCTCTAAGCTTCTACATAGAAAATAACAGACAGGTAAATCTATGGCTTAATTAATAAGTATGTTGTTAATACCACCTTGGCAGATCCTGACATTTCATTGTAGAGTACCCTGTGGCTGAGCAAAACAGTTTTGTTTTTCAAAGACAATTACTATGAATCATAATTTCCGTCTTCTCAAACAGCGTTCACCTGAGCCCACCAACAGGCCAGTTCTCCAGCTGGTACTATAAAGAGACTCGCTGAACGCAAAAAAGGGACTGAGAACAGGACCAGAGAGTTAAAGGTCTTGTCCTGCCTGAATTGCAGTGACTTGTACCTTGAGCAGGCCAGGAGTATCCACCAGGATGCAATAACTAATTATGTGCAAACTTACTGCATTCTCCTTGCATGTAAGTGTGTGAGGATAAATGAGTTTCAATCATTATAAGAATTCAGGAAAAGACAACATTAACATCCAGCTCCAAATTCTAATCAATAATGAAACAATGCAATTTTTTTTTCTTTCTCAAATAGTCCATATGACATTTAGGCCTACTATTAAACAACATATCATAAAAATACTTCATCTCTTGCCAAAGATAGGAAAATTTACCACATATTGGTCCAATGAAACACAATAAATCAGGACCACAGGTTCTGAGAAGCCTGGTGCATGTCCTCACAGATGGTGCTAAACCTTTCCAGGAAGCAGGAGATATGTTTAATTTCATTAAGACAAATCTTAAAATGTTTATGTCAACCACAAAGATTTTACATTCTAGAACAAGGGGACATTTTAAAAAAGCACATTTATTTCACACTTGTTCTGATCCACAAAATTAATACCATGAACAGTTCTTGGGTGGTACAACAAGACTGTGCTTTCCAAAGGGTTTTGCAAGATCTGTAAGAGCAAATTTGTTTTAATATGATAATATCAACTGTTGTTATTAATAAGTTTTAACTAGTCAAAATTATTTTCCTCACTGGACACCTGCCATGCAAAAATTATATTTCTTTTGCTGTTTTTATTAAACTTTGGATAAACAGAAATGTAGAAATTTTTTTCCTTAATGAGATCTTAGCCGTTTTTTACAAGAACTCTAAATCAAAACAAACATAAAACTTGTCTTCTCGAGCAATTTCATTTGCTTTTGTTCCCTGCTGTGCGGGAAACCTGCTTTGCTCTTGCTCTCAATCAGGTATCCCAACAGTTTCTCAGGTAGCACAGCATAATACAAATATTATAGTTACGGATTAGCTGTTCCCTGCTGCCGTTCACTTCATAGTTTAGATCCCTTGTCATATACAAATCAAAATGTTTATGCATTCAATTATAACACTTCCAAGAGAAAAATAAAGGCTATTCCATTACTCCCAAGAGGACTGTGTAAAGTACTGTGATACTCTAAATTCGCTGTTTCATATTTCTCCACGTCTCAGTGCAGCAGAACATCTCACAGTGATCTAACATTTAGAACAGGGTTATGCACGCACACTAGTTCAGAGCTCTGTAACTCACAGAGAGCCTTGGTCCGAGCCAATAAATTGCTAAAGGTTGCTGAAGAGAGTCCCTGCAAGGGGCCATACACAACCATACACAGCAAACTGCCTCCTTTTGCTCAGCCAAAGACCCCACGTCAAACGGCACCCAAAAGAGCTCCTGCTGCTCGCTCGGCCCCACCATGCACCTTGCACCAAGAAAACAGCAAAACATTGCGGAGAAAAACTGTCCAAGCAACCTGAGTGCTATGAGTACAGGGCTGAACTTCAGAGCACGGGCAAACAACAGGTTATTATTGTTATAAACACACATGCACCTGTGCTGGGAAAGGGAATTTTCCCCACAGTGGCCAGAACATGACCCACGATTTCACCCTATCTATACTATTTTGCCCCAAAGACACAGCCTGTCCAGCTGAGAACATGCTCAGTGGGTTACCCCCAACATTTGGCATCAGCTTCTACTGACATTCCCGACACAGCCAACCTCAGGTGTTGTATCTGCTCCTGGTCCATTGCACACTCTTGGGTGATGGAACAAGGGCACATTCTGGATTTTCATTGGCTAGAATGAGAGTAATTAATCTTAATTCTCCTCTTCTCCCTGAAAAATAGAACTTCTATTGCTTGAGGAAAACAAAGAGCTATCAGTTGTTCTGTGGCAAATTAATCTTAAAGGGGGAATCTTCCAAAGAAAATCAATAGCTTATAACAAGATTCTGTATCGTGTTGGAGCCCTGAAACTCCAACCAGAACCAAAGGGGACGTTCAGCATTGCAAGTTTGCTCTTGTTGTGCTTTGTTTTTAATACAATGGCATCATTTGGAAAAGTGAGATTTTCACATATGAGCAATTTTAGTTATTTGTGACTTCACCTTCATGGAAGACTCTAGTAATATTTAAATACAGACTGTTCTTATTATTCTCAAAAGAAGGAATTGAATAAGGAATTACAATTTTTTATCCTGCATGTAATATTCTACATCTAAGACATCTTTAGTCATTTGTACCTTTCTAAATTAATCTATTCCATATGAAAAACTTTAAAAATTATGTCTCCTTATGTGGTCGATCTTTTTAAAACAAATGGACAAAAATGAAAGTTTGACATTGACTCAGGGCTGCCATGGGTAGGAAGGAGAAATTGGTCCTTACTTTCATCCATTCCTGTGCCAGACATTTTGGGTTGTTAGATGAACTAAATTAATCTAATTCATTGTTATTCGGGGACGTTGTACAGAAGGAATTCTAGTCTAAAGCAGATTTTGTCACTTATTTCCTTGATCATTCACAAGTTATTTTGGCTGCCAGAGTGAATAGTTGCACATAAAAAGAAAAATATGTTACTAAGTCCCCAGAAACATGATGTTATCAAAGTTCAGTAGTACCACAAAGTGATGACTAATGAGCCTATAACCTCTATGTGCTGTAGAGTAAATGCTCTCATTAATTCTTTACAAGACTTTTAGAAAACATACTGCATTCATCCTGCTTCTGGCTGTCAGAATTCAGTAGATGACTTCATTGGCTACTTTGACATTTTTACTTTTTAGTTCCAGTTTGGTTTGTTAGCTTGCCTTTAAAAATGCCAACTGTGTGAACTGCAAAAAGCTCAACCAATAGTTCCCAACCCAGACAGGACAAAAGTAACTGAAATTAGCACATTAGAGGAGTAATTTTGACCCTTACCTTATTTTTTTGGTCTGTGAACAACCAGCTGTAAATAGTAAAGCTATGTGCCAAAAATCTTCTAATCTTACTAATGCAAATATTCTCTTTCAGAATTTCCAGTAACCCTTTTTGCATCAATGTGCAAGCATTAAAACAGCATCACTGAGAGATTTGGGTGGTAGTGGGAGGACAATGTGTGATGGTTTTTTTTATTAGTAAAACTCACAAAATCTGATTCTGAGTAATTGACTTACATGAAGCACACATTTTTCAGGCAGAGCAGAGTGTAGGAAATAGAACTGTCTGAACACTCCCCGAATTAGAACACATAATTTCTCAGCTTACCATAGATTGAAATCCTACTGGTGTAGGTTACACAGAAACTGGGATGCTGTTGTAATTCAAATCACTACTAGTACACGTGTTGCTGAACATACATCTTTGCATGGCAAAGCACTTGATTGTGGACTGCAAATTGTATAGGGAGGTCATTCTTGCAGAGAAATCCTTGCAATTGTATTTCACTGCTGAAGACATTGCATTCATCCAAAACACAAAGTCACCAATGCAGGCGGCACTAAACCCTATTTCAGTGGGTTTTGACGGAGGGGGGCTGGTTTTTTTCCTCTTTATTATAAACATGGAAAGCACACTATGATGAAATTTCTTTACTGGCAGTGTTAGTCTTTCATAATTTGTATGGCTTAAAAGACTACCAGACACGGGCCAAGTCAATACTGGTCTTGTTCACGGCATTTAAGTTGAGACATTTCAGTGGACAGCCTTTAGATTTGTGCCGGCACATGGAAGACACATCTGATTTTTAAACACAAACATCAGGCTTCTGCAATTCTGAAAATGCCAGAACAATGACTTTGCTTTTCTAATTGACATCTAAAAAGTAAGAAAGATATCGTTAGGCTAAATAAAGCCAACTAGCCTTTCAAATACTTAGAAACACTCAACTGTCTCAGGAGTTCATTGAAGTTGTTCATCGTCTACAAAAAAGTGAAGCTACAGATTGCAATATAAATGGTAACAGTGTCCAGTGATCCCAGACAAATTAAATACCATTGTCCTGGGTAGAATATTTACATGTGCAGCAAGAGAGATGAACTGTGCCTTCTTAATTTAAAAATTAGAGCAAATCACAGAACTGAAAAGCAGAAGGAAAGCTGTAGGACTTAAGGAGAACCTGGTTAACAATAATACACTAAGTGCCTAACTGCAGGAGCTTTTGCAACCGAGTTTGTAAAATCTGAGGCCAACGAATATCCGTATTTTGAATTCTGCAAGTGCTGGTTTAAACAGTTCCAAACCCGTATCCCATATGTTTCTTCAAATATTTCAACCCCTGACTCCTCTGTGTTTGGCTTGAGGCGGAAAAGTACAGATGACTTGCTGCCCGTGGCAAGTGCTGCTGCAACAGGGAAATGATGTCAACCCCTGCAGTGCAATTCATAACCTGATGTGAGTAAATTCACTTACTGGCAATTTAGAAGAAAACATGCTGGTGCTGTGCCAGTTGGAGCCAGATGGTGACTGAAATTATTAAAATCATGCGTGCTGCAAACGTCTGAAAAATTGCACTGTTACAAAATATCCTAAGCGTAGATGGGATCCTAATACAAACTAATTGGTGTATAGAGAGCGTTTGCAAACACTGCATGGTATGATTTGCCACTGTTCAATTGAAATCTTTTCCTTTCCCGTTTTCTAGGTTCAACTAATCCACTATAACCATGAGCTGTACACAAATGTCACAGAAGCTGCAAAGAGTCCTAATGGGTTGGTGGTAGTTTCGATATTTATGAAAGTAAGTACTGAATATTATCAATACCTCATCTATAGACAATGGACTTCTTTTCCTGTGAACTGTAAATCTAGGAATTAGACTGTACTAACTCTAATCTGTACTAAGATTTGTAAACCGAGCGTTCCTTTCTATTCATCTTGTTCTCCCTTTTCCTGTTTTGTTAGATTTATTTTAAAATACTAACTTTCTAACAAGTTTTGTTAGAAAAAAGGCAGAAACAATTTGGAGTGGCAGGAGGGTGAGAATGAATGCACATGTGCATACACACACCAAACAGCTCCATTCCAGAAAGGAAACGTTTCTGAAAGGTTCTGACATTGTACTTTTTCTCTTCTCTTCTCTAGGTATCTGAATCATCAAATCCATTTCTAAATCGTATGCTTAACAGAGACACCATAACGAGAATAACGTATAAAAGTAAGTTTCTTTTACTATGGCTAACAGATGGGTGCTTTTAGTATCAAATAATGTATTTAAGCAATCCACTGAAGCAAGAGGCACTTCATTATGGGCAAAGTTTGCATGGCCAGGAACTCTGCACAATAGACTTGGGAACCTGAAAAATCTAGTGAGGTCATCAGTTCATCAAATGAATTTTGAACTTCAAAGTCTATTTTATGTTTGAACAAGCAATAAATTAATGAAATTATACTTAGCAAATACATATACTATATTCATAGAGAATACTCAGGAGAAGCTGCTTACTGTTAGTAATAACAGTAACGTGCAGAGCAGCCTGGATTATATCAAATCAAGTTATGTCAAGATGCTGGATTCAGTATTCATTAATGCTTTATTTTTGTACAGAAAAGTTATGATATTTCTATTGAACTATTGCTGCATTTAATGGATATATAAAGAGGACATTAACATAGCGTGTATAGTAGTTGTATTCACATTTGGAAAGCCTTTAACTCATAATGCAATAATTCCTTGTTAATATATTGAATTTGTGGAAAACTGGAGATTGAATGTCAAGTGAAAATTAGTCTAGTTTAGACATATATCTCAATGGAACAAATTAAGCCTCTTCTCCTAAAAACCTTATTCCTTTTGTCAAATATTCACTTGAAAACACAGTGAAACAGTGAAAACACAGAATTTTACCCACTCATTCCTGAACAAGAGAGTATTAGAAACATTGAGTCTTGCAAATGTACCTTCCCAATAGAAAATATTTCATTTGTACACTGCACTTATAAGTGGACACTTTTCCTCTCTGAAGGTAATAGCATCCTACAACCTTTCTTTGGTTGTTTTACCTCTTTACAAGGAAAATGCAATTCTAATCACACTTAATTTGGGTTTACTAAATGAAACTTCGCATGAGGAGGAACACATGATACGGGCTGCAAAATCAATTATTAACAGAACAGTTTTAATTTTTAACCACCGCTATCACTAATGAGTTTACACGTTAAAATGAAATCCTTGGTAGATACAATGCACATAATACTCTGCAGGGCATTGGGTTGCTTACTGTAGTAACAAGTATTGACTGGGAATTTTTTAGTGTAAATTGGGAACGTGAAAGTGTTATTGAAAGTAATTTTGCAGTTGTCCTGTGTGATGGATTATAGCATCATTGCTGAAAACTAATTTTACCTCTTGCATTGCGAGGATTTCTATTCTGCCTTTAGCAGCTGGAGTTTTTTAGCTTGTGCTTTCGGGGTCCACTCCTGAAGTCGATACTCAGCAGGCTGCTGACAAAATGACTGGTCCCACCATGCTCAATAACAGCGTGGAGCGAATGATAAATGGAGCATAGGTTCAGAGTCAGGACAGTTAGTAACATAACTGAAGTATAAAGTACGTCTTCTAAAGAACAGCGACAAAATTAAGAGTTATCTACACTGCTGCGTGAAATTTCCATGGGCAAAATGCGTTAAGAGGGGAATTTCTGCTCTTAGATATTAATGGCTACAGTGAAGTAAAGTGGACCCCAAGGAATTTTTAAGCAGATTTTAAATGCGTGTTTTATTCTGTTATCACAGCCCAGATGATCTACTGTGAACTAGTTGAAGCAAGTATTCTTTCAAACTGCCTTTGGTCAGAAGCTATGTGTGAATATCTCTGAAGAAAAACTACTTTAATATTCCTCTTTAAGTATGGCCTTTAAGGGGATAAGTTAGCTTTCTTTTAGAACAGTTACGCTACATTACCTATTTCCTTAACACTGGAGAGACATCATGTTTTAGATTCCCAAAACTCCATATCAAAATTTTGGCTTATGGTTCTCTACCAAAATACTGCCACACGTTCAGCTAGGCAGAAGAGCTGTACAATTCTGAATTTCCTCAAGTTTGATCTTTAGCTATTTTATAAATAATGTGCAACAAAGTATTCCAATTCCAAGAGATTATCCTGAAAAAGCTCAAGATTCAGATATCTGGAAACAGTTCTCCGAAGGACTGAGCTCTCGCAGCTCTGTCACAAGCAGTAAAAGCTCAGGAATCTACAACCAGGTCCTGAGGGACTAATCTCAGGTATTTCAAATGAGTCTCTACCAGCCTGGCTCTGGGTGCCTTGTGAAGGCTGGTAAATGGAAAAACTCTGGTTCAGGGTTAAAAACCGGACCATTTCTACATTCCTTACCCTGTAAATCTAATTTAGATCTGTACTTTCCCTTTGTGAGTTATCACCATGTGAACTCCAAAAATCAAATGGACTTCCCTCATTCAGTAAATAATTTATTCCCTATAAATACTACTGTTTTAAAGAGAACATACATAGAAATTGCTGTGAAAGCAGACCACACACACCTACTACAAATCCAGGGATTTACATCATTTGCTAAGAAAACTGTCAGAGTCAAGGCCTTTGTGTAAATGAATATGAAATCTAATTTGTATAGAGAAGAGTTCACGAGTTCAGAAATCTCCCTAAGGCACAAGCAGATAAACAGAATGTGGGCTGTAGATAGGAATGATGCTGAGAATCTTGTAAAGGCTGAGTGGGTTTATTAAAGGAAGTTTATTACTGGCAAGAGATCACACATGGCGATTTCAACCATTTTGAACTACATACTTGCAATAAATATAAGAGAAAACATTAAAGTGTTGAAGTCCAGTATGAATGCAAACCCACCAGTTCTGTTTCAGTTCCAGAATGGAGAACTTTATCAAGATGTGGGGAAGAGGAAACAGCAGAGCCATTCATGGGAAAAATGCAGATAACCAAATGCTTACTCTGCACTCTTTTCTCAGGCCATTCTCATGGAACCATCTGACTTCCCACGGGAATATAACCCACATACCAGCATGAATAAATACTGCTTTTACTTGGCTGCCAAATAGTGAGCTGTAGGGGGCTATGGGGCTGCCAAATAGTGAGCCTTTGGGGGCTATGGGGCTGCCAAATAGTGAGCCTTGGGGGGCTATGGGGCTGCCAAATAGTGAGCCTTGGGGGGCTATGGGGCTGCCAAATAGTGAGCCTTGGGGGGCTATGGGGCTGCCAAATAGTGAGCCTTGGGGGGGCTATGGGGCTGCCAAATAGTGAGCCTTGGGGGGCTATGGGGCTGCCAAATAGTGAGCTATGGGGGGCTATGGGGCTGCCAAATAGTGAGCTATAGGGGGCTATGGGGCTGCCAAATAGTGAGCCTTGGGGGGGCTATGGGGCTGCCAAATAGTGAGCTATAGGGGGCAATGGGGCTGCCAAATAGTGAGCTATAGGGGGCAATGGGGCTGCCAAATAGTGAGCTATAGGGGGCAATGGGGCTGCCAAATAGTGAGCCTTGGGGGGCTATGGGGCTGCCAAATAGTGAGCTATGGGGGCTATGGGGCTGCCAAATAGTGAGCCTTAGGGGGCTATGGGGCTGCCAAATAGTGAGCCTTGCGGGGCTATGGGGCTGCCAAATAGTGAGCTATAGGGGGCAATGGGGCTGCCAAATAGTGAGCCTTAGGGTCTATGGGGCTGCCAAATAGTGCCCCTCAGTTCAGAAAAGACATTGAAGTGCTGGAGCAAGTCCAGAGAAGAGCAACAAGACTGGTGAAGGGACTTGAGCATAAGACCTATGGGGAGAGGCTGAGGGAGCTGAGGTTGTTCAGTCTGGACAAGAGGAGGCTTAGAGGTGACCTCATCACTCTCTATAACTACCTGAAGGGAAGTTATAGCCAGGTGGGGATTGGTCTCTTCTCCCAGGCAGTCAGCAATAGGACAAGGGGGCATGGGCTTAAACTCTGCCAGGGGTAATTTAGGCTGGATATTAGAAAGAAATTCTTTACAGAGAGAGTGGTCAGGCATTGGAATGGCTGCCCAGGGAGGTGGTGGACTCGCCGTCCCTGGAGGTTTTTAAACTGAGATTGGAGATGGCACTTAGTGCCATGATCTAATAAACGGACTGGAGTTGGACCAAGGGTTGGACTCGATGATCTCTGAGGTCTTTTCCAACCCAGTCGATTCTGTGATTCTGTGATTCTATTGTATGTGTACTTTTTTCCTTGCCTTCCATTAAAGTCAGTGCTAGTTCCTCTTGTGTATTGAGGGGGAAACACACCTAAATATGCAGCTTTTCTTGCCCACATTTTAGCACTCAGTCTGCAAATGAACCATATAGAACACACTATACGCAAGTGAAAGCACGCAAAGAGATTTCACAACGCTGTGGCTCGTAACCAGCCCAGCTTTCTCTGAGATACATGAATGCAGGAGTGAATCACAAATAAAACGTGTATATCCCTGAGTATTTCCTATTAAGGAACTCCTACAGCCTAAGATTTGGCAGGAAAATCTGAGCTCTCGTTCTGACAGCACTGCAAAAAATATTGTAGGGCCATCATTACACAAGGGAAAAAAACACACGTGGTACAGAAAAGGCTGAGGAACTTTGCTGAATTTTAAAAGATATAACCATATCTCATTATATGTTGGTACATGTCCACAGAGTGAGTTCTGTTGCAGAGGAATGCCTCATTAATTTCCAGGGAGATTTATGATAAAAGCAGGGACCCCCGTAAGCTGCTTCTCCAGCAGCCTTTTCCACCCTGATTTTAGCATCCTGAGCTTGCACTGCATCCCCCCTGCTGCGCACATGAAAGGTCACCAGGCTCCATCGAGCAGCTTTATTATCATGCATTAACCTCAACTTCTTCCTGTGGTAGAAGGACGATTATGTTTTAACACTTTAGGTCTCCTCAAGGCTTTGTTGAGCAAAAATTGTTAATCATTCCAAAATATGGGAAGTCAACATTCTCCAAAGACTGCTACATCTAGTCCAATCACTGCAACTTCAAGAAGCTTTAAGCTCCAATTCTTACATGAGGTTCAGAGATTTGCTGTGAATGCTTGTGCTAAACCCGCGGAAGGTGTGCACGGGTATCGAAGAGCAGAACTCAGCCCAAGCAGGATTAGTGAATTCATGTTGCAGCATTCAGAAATGTACATTCATTACACTTCATATTTCGGTAAAACTGATGATGATCAGATATAAAGATTGTACATAAAAATTATAGGATTATTTTTTGCGAAACTATTGTTTTACCTCAACTTTTTTTCCTTCTTTATTCTGCAGATGATGCATACTTACTACAGGGGCTTAATATTGAGGAACTTTATCCAGAGACCTCTAGTTTCATTACGTATGATGGGTCAATGACAATTCCACCCTGCTATGAAACAGCAAGCTGGATAATAATGAACAAACCTGTCTACATAACAAGGATGCAGGTAAAAGCGAAACAAAAATTACTCAATCTAGTATAGGTACAAAGGAATATTTTAAATCTATAACTTTGTAGCTTTATATACAAAATCAGATTCAGCCTTTTGCTGTAGGGATCTCTGCCTGCAGTTTATATAGTTTGCAAAAGCATCGAATAACTTTATTTTCCAAAATAAAAACATTACCTATTTAGAGCTCCCTAAGTATCTATCACAGACATATGTACTTTGAGGAGAGTCCTACTTCCAGTGAGGGTTTGAACCAAATGGTTTCTAGCAGTCTCTTCCAAACTCAATTATTCTATTATGCTGTGAATAGATTTACAGGGATTCTAAAACAAATATAGCACTTAATAACTTCAGTTACTTCCTCATGTCAGAAGCAAACAGTCAAATTGTGAGTGAAACTTGTGGCTATTTAAATATGTGTTGATAGCACATTAGTGTGACAGAGATCCAATATCTGAGGCCTTCTTGAAAAAAAAAATCAGCTAGTGCTTTCTGGTAGAGAATAAGATTATAGAAGAGATATTGCAAATACCTCCAGAAAAAAATCAGATTCACCAATTGAAGACCATATATAGAAATATGTAGGATGCAAAAGAAAACACAATACATTTCATAGTCAAAATTATGCCGTTGTGGAAACACACCCAGTGGCAAAGCCATAAAAACTGCATTTCTCTACGACTCTTTTACGATCCAAGGCCTGACATCAGAAAACAACAAATGTAATACCAATTGCAGTCTTCTCCAGAGCTTCCATCAGCAAGTTGCCTACTGAGCTGTGAGCTGAGCTACAGCCCATTCTCTTGTATATCAGAATCCCAAAGGAACACTGAACCACCATCTGCCTGTCCCAAGCACGCAGCAAAAGCAACCTGGCCCGAGAAATGAAATGAGGAATGATAAAACAACACTAAATATTACCTTAGGATTTAAAAATCATGTTAACATTGTAAATAAGATGACTTTTTAAAGCCCGAGAGATGTTTTATCTTTGTGATATTCCTTCTGTCCAGTTTTGTCTAGCTGCAGACAAAGCACTTTGTTTCTTATCTAAATGGGTAATTTGGCAGCTGAGCACAGGCAGACATGCTGAACCTTTCAAGCAGGAGACCTGAACATTTTCCTACAAGCAACATTTTTAGTTATAACATTAAGTACAAAACAAGGATTAGAATTTTTCTGGAGTCTATGCTAGTACCTATGGGTTATAATCTCATGATAGTTACTCCTTGTCATGCTTTACTGGTTAGTTCCATCCTCCATCATTAGAGCTGCAAATTGATTTCATGGAATGCTTACTAATTACGTTGTGTACTCAGACTGAAAAAGTAACGCACAGCTCGAGTTTCCCTGGCAGCTGTTAAAGATTTTCAGTATGTAAAGTGCAGCTATTGGATTTCCCCACTGAAGCATTAAATGCCACAACGAAACTTCTTAAACTGTACACTGACACAGAAAATATTTTCTTTTCCTATTTTTAAACCAAAATATTTTGAGGATTTCTGATTTTTTTAATTGCAGGGTGTTTTGTTTTGTTTTCTCTCCATTTTCCTCTACAAACTTTGAGAGGTTTTGGTTGACTTGGAACGATTAATGTGCTTTTAGCACGGTTGCACAGTCATCGTTAAAGACACTGCTCTCTGCTTGTAGTTTGCATCCAACCACTGCAGGGTGTGCTGAAAATCCTAGATTCCCTCTCTGCTGAGCCATAAAACCATCTCAAAAGAAGGTCAGACTCTACCATAAGAACACTATAGACACAGCACAGACAGTATCAAGACAGACCTGTCAACAGAGAGAGGATTTCAGTTTTTAACATCATTAATTTCATGACTTTAGCATGACTCTGTCAGTTGTCCTCTCCATCCTGACTGGCCATACCAGGTTCTTGGGCACCAGCATCCAAAACTGTGTCTTCTCAACTAGAAGCTACACTGATAGCTACAAAACTTTGGAAATCAGCTCTCATCATTCATCAAGTTCATTTTGTCTGTGCCAGCTGCTGCCATCCAGTACTCTGGATTCCATTTGTTTCCTGAGCAGCCAAGGACACCTCATACCATTTTCATTTGCTCCACACAGAACTAGTTACTGTTGTTTAAAATGGGGCTGAGAAACAGAGGACCACAGAAGAAACAGTTTTACATCAAGTTAACTCTTTCGACCCACCTCTGACTACAAATCACTGAGTTTAACTTTCATTTATTAAACGGTCTATTTAATAGTGTTGTATGTTGTTTACTTACAGGAAAGACCAGTACTAAAAATCCTTGTTTTGTATTTTGTATAGATGCATTCGTTACGACTGCTAAGCCAGAATCAGCCATCACAGATATTTCTGAGCATGAGCGACAATTTCAGACCAGTCCAGCCTCTCAACAATCGATGTATCCGAACTAATATCAACTTTAGTTTACAGGGAAAAGATTGTCCAAACAATAGAGCACAGAAACTACAGTATAGAGGTACGTCCTACCTCCAGAATAATCCTTTCTATGCTTACACTGAGCTCTTTTCTTTGAGAAACCCAAGTGCATAACAAGACATACAAATAAAAACAGATGAAACTCCAGATCTCGGAACCAACGGTATGAGTCGAACATCACATATTCGAAATGGATAAGGAAATTTGCCCAGGAACATGCAGGAGAAACATGACAAAAAACAGTCTGGGACATGTAATATTGTCTTTTAAGAGCAGATAGGACAGGCCTTCAGTTTTCTAGCCTCATTTTAAAGTCTTCTCACCTTACAAAGTGCATTTTGCTCTGTTTTACCCACCTTGGAAAGCAAAGGGATGAGCTAGTCTTGATGACAGCTGATCTCAAACAAAAGAATGAGTTTCACGTTGGAGGGGCACCACCATAACAAAAACCCAATTTGGAAAGCGCTGTATTCCACAATGGATATCAAAAACCCAAACTGGAAAGTGCTGTATTACACAATGGATATTAAACAATTGAACCAACCCCGTCACCCACTGGTAGCGTCTTACGCTGCCAGAGCCAGGTGCTCACAGCTGAGCTGTGCCGCATCTTATGCGTCTTTTAGCCCATGCACACATGGTTATATTACCTACAATAATGGTGTAAAAATGCCTTCTTACCAATAATATTGTGGTAATGAAAGAGTACTGCTGAAGGGTGGAAAAGCACGCTCATTTTCAGCAACCAGCCTGATAACTGAGTCGCAATGCTTCAAAAGAATCAGTCATTGAGCCTTAATTCTTTTCCAGAAAGAGGAGGAAACTGAGCTTTTTCAAGACGTTTTGTTTAAGTGGCTAATACAACATTAAACCCAGCCAGTTTCATATTTGGAGTTTATTAAAGCATAATTGGTTTTGTTTTGTTTCTTTTTCCTTTCAGTAAATGAATGGCTCCTCAAGTAAGTACGGCAGAGCAGGCAGAACCCCCAGCCTCAGTGGAATGCTACTACTGTGAATTGACATAGTCTCGAATGCACTCAACCTCCCTCGCTCTGGGTTCATGGCAGCACGTGCCAACGTGCTGTAGGAAAAGAGCTGCCATGTTGGAAACTCAACTCTAAATTCATTCATATGATCAGTGGTAATAAAAAAATAATTAAAAAAAAAAGTTAAAAGACAGTATTACAGTAAACGTGATTACAATTTTGATACGGTTTTCCTGAACTAATTTAGCTTCACACAAAAAAATAAAGACTTTTCAGCCTTTGTACATATGAAATTCTTCCTCTCTTCCCCCTCCCTCAAATTAAAAAAAAAAAAAATAAAAAAAAAAGAAAAAAAAGAAAAAAAAAAGAAAAAAGGTGGCTCGGTACAGCATCAAAGTGGAGTTGTGTTCTGTGTGCCAAGTAATCCTTGGAAAGCTCTCATTATTTCACTATCATTAATGGATACAGAACAAGAAGACTGTAGAGGAAACTTATTTCCAGGTTATGAGCCTTCTGTTCATTTAATTAAAAAAGGGACAGACTTTGAGAGATAAGTATTGTAAATATATCACTGCGGAATATAAAGGAAATTGAAATATTTCCCTCTTTGTCACATATCTGTAGTAGGATTTGCCAAAATCAGAATTGATCCATTTTCTGTTTCTTGTTTTACAACAGGTCATATATTGTGTTGGTTACTATTAACAACTCAATAAATGTGCTTAACAAATTAATTTAGTAAACTTGCTTTGATTTATTTTTTCCTTTCTGAAATAATAAGCCTCTACTATTTGTGGCTGCATTATTTGTGGTTTTCTTTTTTTTTCTACCCCATTCTTTTTTTGTTTCATTTATTTGTTTGCAGCCAATTTAAGTGAGTTAATGGCAAGTGGGAACGCACTTAAAGCTGGTATAACTTTAACTCCACTTTATGGTCCATCATTAATAGGAGTTGGGCTCAGAAACAGAAAGCATTTGAAACATATTGCAATTTAAAATTGCCATTTTCCCTGTTGAATCCATTATTGGGACAAGCAAATTCAATCCTGTGAACTGGTGGTGGAAAGGGATATCTTTTCTTTACAGATAAAGCAGAAGCTGACCAAGTAAAAGCAAAGCGAATGCCTTTTTTCTTGTTTATAATGGTCATTCACTGTGTTTGGTTACTGTCAAGAACTCAATAAATGTGTTTAAAAAGTTCACATAGCGCATGTTTCCCCTTCTTGCACATTAAGGGATGTTTTTATTTTTATTATTAACCTGGAGAGGGGGCAGAGCTCATGTTATTCTGTTTCTAACACTCACTGTATAACCCATAACATGTTCAAGTTCACAGAAGATGAAGCTAGAAATTACCACACCTGACCAATGAATTGTGAACAGTGCAGATCACATCAGACAGAAGCCTCCTGAGCCCTTGTATTTTTGAGTTGCCATAGCGATCTGTAACTTCTACATTTGTGGTGTTGGGATAACTTCCACTAGTTATTTGGGTGGTTTGGGGTTTTTTAAGCTTTTCCCAGGGTTGTTAGGGCTGTAAAGTTACTGAGACGACAAAGTCCACAATGCTTCAATCTATATTTTTGGACAAATATCTGGCAGTTGTTCATCCGAGTTTGTCAGTGACAGAAGGTAGGAAAGATAAGCCAGGCCTCCATTATAAAACTTTTAATAAATAATAAAACCCATTTTTTATTTTACTGAAAGCTGATTGAGGGAATTTAAGAGGAGGGAGAGATACGATAAAAGGGCTTTGAATTAGGTGAAGCTGTGATATAGAAGCCCTGCAAATAGAGAAATGGGGTGATCATACTGGGAAACCACAAATATATTTGTCAACATTTCCAGCACCATTTTGTGAACTGCTGAGCTCCATTTTGCCATGATTTGTTTAGGTTTTTGTTTTAATAATAGATTGCAGTAGAAGAAAAGACCAAACGAAAGCTTGGAATTAAAGATCTTACATATTTCTCACATTTCAGTAGTGCTCCAATCTAGACATCTAGCTCCAGTTTTTTAGATTGGATATGTTTCTGTGTGTCCAGAGACGCTCAGCATCCAAAGAAAGCAATACTTTATCACAAAGCCTTTAAGCAAAGAGATAAAGTCTCAGTATGAAACTGCTGGCACAGACACAACCTTCTCGTGTTCAGTTTCTACTCAGCACAGCAACACGTGCACATACTAATCCCTCCAACTCGAGTGCTTTCTGCCCGCGATGCTCACCTGAAATCTGGCTGCACACAGAGCCCGGGTACTTTGTAGTGAGATGCGAATTTGTTGTCTTGATACCATCCCTTCCCAAACTGTTCAGATTATGAGTGAGATTGTTTGCTTGTGATAAAGCGCAGTACAGGCACGAGCCAGCCGGCAGGGAATGGAAACCTGGCAGCAGCCCCTGATGAGCCATCAGCACCCCGGGCAGGACCAGGTTGCCATGCCATGATAACAGACATTAAGAAAGTAATCCTGGTAAGAAATGCTCAGATTCGATCTTCTGCTGTCATGGTTAAGAATGTGATATCAAACTAGGCACCAAACTTATCAAGCTCATCCGATGATAAAAAGCATAAGAAAATTTGAATTTACGGCACCGTAAAAGCCTCACTTTCAAGCAGCATTCAAAAAATGTAACAGCTAAATATTATAAACTTTGTTTTCCCTATAATTTAATCAAAAGGTCAAACAGAAAATAAGAACTAATTAGGATCTGTGGGATGAAGACAGAAAGCAAAGACTTCCAGCATAATTGTGCCTCTAGATACCACACACTTCTGCCCTTCTACCATTCTGTTCCAGCTTTGAAAGCTGAACCAACAAGCTTCCAACAATGCCTGGAAGCTTGGATCTTTTATTATAAAACAAACTCCTATGCATCAAAAAAATATCCTTTCTCACCAATTAAAACCTCTCATTTCTCTATAAAGTGTATACTCTAAAATAAGAGAGCAAAATGGAAATGGTGCTGAGTTGGAGGCACTAGTGGCCTCGAGCAAGGCTGGGAACAATTGCACTGCAGGTGTGCAGGGCTGTACTGAGCCAAAAATCAAACAAACAACTCAATTAAAAAGGTAAGCTGGCCAGCAAAGATCAGAAGAACTTAAGCATCACCAACATTAATGTTTTTATGAATATCACTGCTTGCTCTGAGCATCTGTACATTGGTCCAAATCTTGGCCTTATGAAATGTCAACACTAACTGCTGCTTATGCGCCATTAATTTGTCAGGTACCTGAGACACCAGGCTGCCAGCATCATTTTAAGTACTTTGCATCCAACGGTGTTTCACCCATAGGAATTTTCGAAACATTTGTTACAAAACCAAGAAAAAAACCCCTTGGGCTAATAGTTCAGAATCCTTCCTGCTTCTGCCAGACTCTGCCTTTACTCTCCCCATTTTGATTTTCTGGGGGTTTCACGCCTTGTTACTTCCAACCCCAACCTTCCCTTTCAAACTTATCTGAGCAGTGCCATGAAGACTTACCCCACAGAATCACATTACAGCCAGAAAAATACAAGTGTTCACTAGTCTCCTGCTATTAACTGTTGCTGGTATCAACATATTATAGCTGAAATTAAAAAAATTAATAATATAAAAAGAGCTGCTACATCTATTAATTGGTGAAGACAAGCTGGAAAGCAGGATGGTTGCACCCCAAAGACTACGAACAGAAAGCAAATAAAATCCCTCCATTATTTTAAGTATTCTTCATAATCTTTAATATTAAGTGTTTCATTTTTTCTTTTATTTTTTAAAGCTCTCATGGTAAACAAGACTAAAATTCCACCGAAATCTGAAAATAAATCTGAAACTTTCCTTAGCTGCTGCTTTCGGAAGCTGAACCTTCTCCAAAAGCCAAGAACTGAAGGGAAAACTGCAACTGATCAGTATATTTTACTGCAAATACCAGAAATACAGCAAAAATGCAAATGTTTTACATGTTCTGCTGTACATCTCAAAGCTTCAGTAATGGACACTGCCCAACAAATCCCAGATGTTTGGTTCCTATACTTAAAACAGTATTTTTTCAGAGATCAGCCACAACTGCTCCATGTTTTGATTTTTTTATTAGATTTTATTCCCTAGATGTAATGGTTGACAAAGCATAGAGAGTTTGCTGTGAGAAATGCTGATTTACTAGCAAATGGCTTACTGCAGTTCTCAACAGCGTGCTGTAAAATTATTCAAGGAGCCAGTTTGCACGGTAAAGAATAAGAACCATTTATAATGTGAAACATAATGCAGGCAAACATTTTCTGTTTCCTACAGTGTCAGGCTTCTATTCTAATAACTAAAGATGTGTCAAACACATACTCAGAGTAGAAAATGAAAAACAGGATAGTAAATCTTCCAAGGATGGGAAAATAACCCTCAGTATTTAAATAGAGCAGAAAATCCTTAGAAGTTTGGTGTGGGGGGGGAATAAACAGTTTATTAATTTAGGTAGGTGCACCCACCCTGTAAGGGAACTGCCAGATCTACCGCTGAACTCTGTTTTTCCACCACCCTGTGCCAGGGGGTCCATGCCTGAAGGTTTCCATGGCATTTGGGATACAGGCTCACTGTGGATGTACAGCCCTGGTGTTGGTTTTCAGCTTGGAGCGCCTGTCTCCCTCCTCCCTGTATCGTTCTGGCTCAGGCAGCTCTTCAGTTTATTCATCTGTCTTTCAGACTCTTCTATTCCCATGTACTTTCCATACACAGCGAGATAATTATTCCCAGGGCAGGGATGTGTTTTCCTACCAGTCATTTAAAGCCCTGTTTTCTCATCCTCTGTTTGAAGAGTAATTAGCCCTATCTTTAAAAATTTAAAAAAAAATCTAAACTAGATAGAGGAGATTGGCTCATGAAGTTGTTACAGCACTGTCTGGATTTCCACTGCACATGCAAACTGTGGCTGCCTCCGAGCTAAGGGCAAACTGGAATATTGTGTCCAGTTGTGGCCCCTCAGTTCCAGCAGGACAGGGAACTGCTGCAGAGAGTCCAGCGCAGGGCAACAAAGATGCTGAAGGGAGCAGAGCATCTCCCGTGTGAGGAAAGGCTGAGGGAGCTGGGGCTCTGGAGCTGGACAAGAGGAGACTGAGGAGTGACCTCATTCATGTTTACAGATATATAAAGGGTGAGCGTCAGGAGGATGGAGCCAGGCTCTTCTTGGTGACAACCAATGGTAGGACAAGGGGTAATGGGTTCAAACTGGAACACAAGAGGTTCCACTTAAATTTGAGAAGAAACTTCTCAGTGAGGGTGACAGAGCCTGGCCCAGGCTGCCCAGGGGGGTTGTGGAGTCTCCTTCTCTGCAGACACTCCAACCCGCCTGGACACCTTCCTGTGTAACCTCATCTGGGTGTTCCTGCTCCATGGGGGGATTGCACTGGATGAGCTTTCCAGGTCCCTTCCAATCCCTGACATTCTGGGATTCTGTGAAACTGCACGCTCAGTTCTGTGAGCGAGGACTCTCATTGTCGCATGGCAAGCTGCCAGCCGACCCTTGCGACTGGCACTCAGGATTGTTTTGCTTTCGTACCAGCTCCATTTCACAGGGGCTCCTCTGCACAGCCCTGAGGCCGCACAGGCCCGGAAGGCTCAGGGCCGCAGCAGCCCGGCTGCAGGGCCCGCAGGAACGCGGCAGAAAGCCGACGTACGGGTGTGCTGTTGTGATTCACCGTGTTGCTGCGCTACACATCAAGCAAAGCAACAGAGATCACACCAACCGCTATTACCAGGGCACAACAGTAGGAACACACAGCATGCCTTTTGGTTCCCTGCCTCGATATGGCCGTGCTAGTTTTCATCACAAAAGTTTCAATACCAGCTAGAGCAGAGAGCAAATACAGAAGCTGGTTACTATGATACCAGCCCATCCTGCTTGCCCACACCTGAAACAGTTATTAGTGACAAGCAAAGCAGGTAGTGGGAGCAAGCAAATTAGTCTGGCCTTCCTTACCGCTATTGTTCACCTATCAGTTTTGTTTTCCAACACAGAAGTGTTTCTGCAGAAGTACAAACCACATATTCTATTTTGACACAGGTTTTTCATTTGCAAGCAGCGCACACAACCATGTGAACAAAAGACATGGGAAAACCAGGCCCAGTTCAAGCTTAGAGCAACTGCACTCAGTACTAACAAAAATGTTGGTGCTGTATTTAGCTCTATTTGATGCTGCACTGTGATTTGGAAAGGACTGTGATCTTGCTGCCCACAGAAAATGGATGAGAAAAGAAACCACCATCTTAAAGGCAGGAATGAGTTTAGCTTGTTTAGATTATAGCAGTTTGCTTTTTTAGGATATTTGCGCGGTTACTGTCAATTTTTGGCTGTTTCTACCTCTTCAGTGTTAATATCTCAGAGTAATAGTACCAAGTTCTTTTTCCTCATATTTGTTGTTTGCAGCTTTATAATATATTTTCACACCTTAATGAGAAAGTTCCTTGTCTGAGCCATTTAAGGGGAGAATATATTCTATGAAAATTATATTGAGGCTCCTTACATGAAGGATTATTCAAAGACAGACTGTAGAGGAAGAAGGTGACATATTTGATATCATCTTCATGCCTCCCAAAGCCAAAAACACTGAAAAAGACAAACACAAGACAAAGGAACTTCTCCAAACTTTACAAACTGAAAATATATTTTCTTTTAATAGAATTTACCCTTATTTGATTTACAAAACAGAGCACAGAAATAATGTTCTCTGCAAGCAGCTCCATAAATATTGTGAAATGACTAACAAGAGACATGCAGCAATGGAATCTAGTTGCTTTTATAGTCTAGGATTTGTCACTGAATCAGAAGGTATTGTGAAAGGGTAGTAAAGTCTGGTGAGTGATTGTGACAGGCTGGAGCTTAGCAAGGAAAGCAAAGCCTTTGCATTTCAGGAGTGGGCATCTTATGATGGGGAGAAGAAGGAACAAATAAAAAAATCAGACAAGATTGACTTTGAGATGTTTCTCTTAATGAAAGTTTTCATGTCACAGTCATTTCGATGCTAATGTCAACATTTTTTTGGAAGAAGTAGCACCCTGTAACATTCATTAGGGATGTCACAAGCATCCCACAACATATGGTGTCTCAAATCCAATTACTTTTCTATTCAAACCATGACCTTGAACAGGTTTTTAAAATAAGAAAGAACATCGAAACAGAGCTCCCTTGCTTATTTTATGGCTCAGTGGCATACTACTGAAATTCAGAATTATGTCAAATTGACTTATTGTTTGTTTTGCTTTCTTTTTCTTCTCCAAATTTAAAAAAGTTATGGAAGCTTATTTTAAAAAGAGGTAGTGGTGGCAACATCTGCTTCTTAAGTCTATTTGCACATTAAATGCCTCATGGACATAAAAAAGGGCATTTTGAAATACTTTAACCAGCCATTGGCTAGATTTGATTTAAAGTCTCTCTACTCAGAAGTTCCCTATGTCCTACATAGCCTGAAGCTCAAAAGTCCTCTCCACGTCGTGATAACCTCATAACCCAGATGTACGAAAGGCTCACAATCACCAGGTTTTCCTCATTTCAGCTGCCTGCTTGGTATCATTTCTGAACATCAGCCCTTCCAGTTCAACCCATGCAAAAGAGGAGAGAAAAATTTAGAAGGGTGTCTTTCTAGGGCTATTATTTCAGCCCTACACCTAATTCAGGAAACAAAAGAAGCCCTTTCCTCTATATTTTACCTTTTGAAAGTACTAACCTCACGCAAGGATTATTTGTCAATACTTGTTCACCGGATAGAGCTTTTCATCTGTGAACAGCTTCCTCTACATGATTTTAACAAAAGCTGTAAGGGTATTTTGCTTATGTGAAGACCTAAAAATCTGACCCATTCTATGTCAAACACGTCATGCCTCCAGAAAATTTATAAATAGAAATGATATCATATTGGAACTTCACCACTTTGCCATCTTTTTGCAAGCTCTTCCTAAAACAGATTATATTGTTACAATATAAACACCCATGCCTTTAACAGTACAATTAAATCCAGAGCAATTAGTGTAGATGGTTACTGTAGTTCTTTGTTGAGTTTTGCTTAAATATCCTCAATCATTCTTGCACTTTAATGCATTCAAATATGTAATTATGTTTAGCATACATCCATTTATTATGCACAGCCACTGGAAATCAAGTTCACTTTGAATATATTTTCTAATTGATATTTAGAAACACCAGCAGACAAAGTAAGTGCTGGAGCTGTTTTAACACAGATAAATACACTAACATAAAGCTCTGTTACCCTTTTTAATGGTGAGGAGAACATTAATTCAAGACATTCACTCATGGAAATATTCATAATTTCCCTCTTAACTTTAAAGTAACCTACAAACTATGGAAAGATCAAATACGATTAATATTTTAGAAAAAGAAATCTTGATGAAAGAAAAAAACAGGGAAAAAAGAGAACCCAGGGTATATACCATGCATAAAAATGAACTGAAAGGGCTGGCTTGTCTCAGTAGCAATCAATATAATTCATGGGAATAGAGCTCAACAAGAGAGGCCATCTTTTAAAATATTCCACATTTGTAGAGTTATTTATAATGTGAACAGAGCAGAATGAGAAGCTGACAGCACTGCAATAGAAAATACGGTCATTCAAGAGCAGAAGTAATCAGCTTTCTGGGACTTCCCCACAGCCCGGGGCTCGGGAGATGTTTGTTCCACCAGAGACTGTACTTGCAATCTGTGACAAATCACCGTCCCCTCTTATATCTCTGCTTACACCCAAAAAAATGTAATAAAACCTTGGCACAATAGGGAAGGGTTGATATAGGAACAACCACATAAACAATTCAGATACTGCAGTAATGGAAGCCCTTATAAAGTTTTAGATAGATCCACAGCCAGAACAGGGCAATATTTCCCATCACTGTTTTTTTTAATGCCTCCAGGGATACGGAAAGAGAAACCTAATCCCCATCCAATGCCATGAGAAATTGTTAGATCTGCCTGACCAGCAAGAATTGAGCTGTAAAACTACCACCAGCACTGTTCAGGTAACAGTTTCTAGCATTTAGATAATGATATTGATATTCTAGATGCCTTGAAAATTACATACCACCCTTTCTAGGTGAGGTAACCGAGGCAGACTTCAGTACAGGGCTACTCAAAAAAGTAACTCTACCCAAACACCAAGTTGTGTGCCCATACCGCACCGTCAAATAGTTCTTTTCCATCTGCAGCCCATTTAACTGCTTGTGTGTTTTTCCCTGCATCTACTCGCTGCCCATAGCGAGCACAAAGATGAGCACACCACAAAGTTACTGAGCAACATCAGATACTGGGGAAAAAAATAATGATAAATCAAAGCATACCAAAGTCTGTTTCATCAAAGCTCAGAAAGAGGTTTTCATAAAATCCACAAACAGCAAGATAAACAAAACATTGTGAGAAGAGGAAAATGCCACTTTAAAAGCAAAAATGTAAGGCTAAGAATGAAAGAGAGATGATAGTAAAATGAAATAATTGTAAAACAAAACCAGTAGTAAATATTGTTGTGTCATGTTCAGAATAACTCAAGATGAATACTGTCCCTTCAAAATGAAAAGCATGAAGTACCATACTCATTAAAATGCCACGCTGTGAATAATTGCTTCGTTTATCCTCTAGAGTGCATACATTATTTAATTCTTAAACTGAGTTATCCTACTGTAGATAGTAAACACCCCTAACCCCAAATCCCTAAGTGTTATTTTATTTTGTTATTTATTGCCTCCTTTACCTAGACGAGACTGAGGAGCCTTCTCTCATGAACTATCATAATTGCTTTTGCTTTATTTCCTGTCAGCACTGCACAATGACTGTTGCTGTTCAAGGCTGAAATTCTCATCCTAGAATTTTGTTCCCCCTTCTTATACCAGTAGGTGAAGCGCTCCTTTCTCTGGTGACATTCTAGGGTGCATTCTGATGCATTTCAGTACCCAAGAAATATCTGCATTTGATTCCACTGTGAAAAACCCTCCCCTAACTGGTAAACCTTTTGTGCTTCTTAAAAACGGACAGTGATACAGAAATGCAAGATGTGGAGGCTGTGAGAGAACACTCACAGCCCACTTGGTTACAGTAGCAGGAAAAACTGGCACTAAGACCCCGACACTGCACACAAACATACCGTGTACGTACAAATGCATGAGAAACAGCAAGCTAAAAAATTAACGTATCTCGTCACATACACCACTATAATGCTTGTTGACAACTGAAAAATAACCCAGGACCTTATCCCTGGCAGTGACATAGTGACACATCCTCTGTCGCTGAAACCTCACCAGGTGCTACCTGGGGCCATCGTCCCACCCCTTTCCTCACACGCTGATAGATCCATAGGCTGGCAAAGGACACAAGCACTGCACTCATCTTCTCTACCAACATCAAACACAAGGGAGACTACACAGGCAAAACCTTCATTCAAGTTCATTCATTTGACACTCAAAACTAGAGCCAAAGCCAGCACATTGCTTGTATTCATTTATAAGGCATCACGGATGGACAGATTCATGAAGGAGCTTGCTGAGTCTAAGAGGAAAACACAAAGAGCACATCGAGCTAGGACTGGCCAGTGTTCACAGTGAAGGGGTTACAGACAAGAATGCCTCAAACCTGATGGCACTTTCTTCTCTCAGATTTTTCATAAGATATCTGTGATCTCATCTCTCTAAGACAGTCAGTCCTTTACCAAAGAGCAAAGATGTAACCTAATCATGACCCGTCATAGAGCACTCTCCAGTTCCCACCAAATCCCAATGATCCTGATTTGACCACAGAGTCTCATGAATCCCAACTCCAAAACTGCTGAAAGAAGGGATGTTACCTGCAGGGTGAAACGTGATGAATCAGCATTGTATCCTCCACTCTGAATTTCTTGGACACAAAGCAGAATCTCTTCAGTTTTCCAAAACTTTGTCATTCAAAGCAGATGAGCAGAAGTTCAAGTCCTAAAGGCAGAAAAGAAAAACGAATAGAGATCAGATAGAGGCACTGTTTGAGTTCAGGTTGCATCACCCAGACTTGAGAAGAACCCTTTTTCTCCACCTTTGCTGAGTCAGTCAGAACTTATTCCAAGAACCTCTCCCAGATAGCAAACCCCAGGCAAACATTGCAGAATCTGTATGAAGACTTAGAGACCAAGTGAAACACGCTGTTCCCATATGAACCCATACAGTAAGCCTATACTGTAGTACATAAACCCGAGAGCAGTCCAATTTTAAAAACAAACAGCAGAGTCAGCCCAGGGTTGTGTCCTCTCTTACATCCCTGTAGCCAGCACATTTGAAGTTCATTCGAGCACTGTAAGCAGACTTATATTTATTCATTTCATAGCAAAATTTTCCTTGTGTATTCCAATTTGTTTCTTGATTTTATCAAATCAAAGCGAGTTCCTTTCCACAATCTGCATACTATTCTAAAGGACAAGATGAACATGTTTGTAAAAAGCTCATTAAGTTACCACCTTGTGCTTTGTAGTATTATGCGAGTTAAAATTTACTACAGATTTCTCTTAAACCTGTGAGATTTCTTTGATATTCACCTATGTGCTCGTTTGTTTAACCAGTGTTAATAAAGAGATACCAGTTCTTCTCTCCCCTACAGCTCGAAATACTGTAACTTTCATTTCTATTTTTATACACACACAGTGCCATACACATGGCACTCCCTGATTATTCTATAATGGTTAGGGGGATTCATATATCACAACTCTGGCATACAGATGCTATCATCTTCATCTCATGTTTTCAGAGCCCTGAGGATTTTCATTTTTTAGGTTGATACCATAATTTTTCATGTTGTCAGTACCAAACATGTATATTGACAAGACTGTCAAGAAGTCGCCTACTGTGCATTTATTTTCTCTCCCTCGGTTAATTCAAAGCTTTTTGACTTATGAGAAAGATGATTTATCCTTTAAGGTGTAAATAAATGCAGTTGAGAAAATGCATTTACATTTATTTTTGTTATAGTACAATTAGCTGTTCCTTTCCAATGAAACGTTATTTTTAAATGGCCCATTGGCATTCAACTAACGTGCAGCTTTTTGGTCCGGGGCTTTGAAAGATGATAACTCAATGGATTATTTTATTGGATAACTTTCTATGCAGTTCCATGCTGTAGCAAAATTATAATTATGTAGCAAAATAACTATGTATTATTAACATTGTACCTTTACACTCTTAGTTTACTATTCCTCATCAAAGATATCACCATAATGAAAAATACTTCAGGTGAATGTCTAGAGAAAAAAATATGCATTTTTCCTTCCTTTTCAACAGCCAACAAACAGAAACATGATATTTCCCTAAACCAACCCTTTCCATTAAAAATCACTGCTACTCATAAGCAGAGTCCAAATACCAGATTTACCAGAACTGAAAACCATGTGGCAGTAGGACACTCAGGTAGCAGGATGGATGGTGTAGGATGATCAGTTGAGAAGGAGGCAGGTTAGTCCTCAAGAATAACAGCAATAATTTTATAACAAAGTTGCTTTTTAGCTGAAACCAAACTGGTCATGAAAACCACAAAACACTAATAATTTGTTAATAATCTTAATTTATAATCAAGATATTATTTAACAATATTAAAACTCGCTCAAGGTGACCCTTGACATGTAATCAAATCTTCCCATTTTACATTCATATATTTACAAAGGGAAGGGGTGGAGTTTGTTCAATTTCCACAGAACAGCTTTTCTCAATGTGAGAATAAAACTACTAAGAGCTTCTCTTGAAATTTTACTTGTATTTTCAGTGACCACATGAAAAAACACCAGCTCTAGAGAACACTTACTGCTGCCTGGTAACCTCAGTAGTCACCATGGTTCTCTATTAAAAGGGAAATCTGTAGTGTTAGTGTGGATCATTTTGGACCATTTAACCACCTGTACAAGCCATAGGCTCACGCACATTCGCCAGGCAGACTGCACCACAGATGGCTCTGTTTGTAATAAACAGCTGCTGCTATTTATGGAGAAACATCCAATCCCTGGTACCCTCACACTGACAATAGTTAGTTGGTTTTTTTTGTCTTTTTAGAAGAGCCCTGTTTATTTAGAGTACATGCAATAAATTAAGTGGGAATTATTCTGTTCACACACTGTTCCAACCCAACATGGACACGTCATCTCTGGAACACCCTCTCCATAAAGGCATTTCTCAAGCTGAAAAATAAGGTTTTTCATGCCAGCATCACCTGAAAAAGGACGGCAGGTTGACTATATTGCTATTAATAACCTAGACAGCTTAAGTGAACTGGACACAATGTACCAGGTGTGGTCTCACCAGGGCAGAGAGGCAGGAGAACCTCTCTGACCTACTGACCACCCCGCTTCTAATCCACCCCAGGTACCATTGGCTTCCTGGCCACAAGGGCCCAGTGCTGGCTCATGGTCATCCTGCTGTCCCCAGGACCCCCAGGTCCCTTTCCCCTACGCTGCTCTCTGACAGGTCATTCCCCAACTTAGACTAGAACCTGGGCTTGTTCCTACCCAGATGCAAGACTCTACACTTGCCCTTGTTCTATTTCATTAAATTTTTCCCTGCCCAACTGTCCAGCCTGTCCAGGCCTCGCTGGATGGTGGCACAGCCATGGCAGCTGTGACACACATGGGAGGATGCTGAGGGCTGCATTAAAGTAGCAGCAGTTGATCCCATTATGGAAGAGAAGAGAGTCCAGGCGGGGAAGTTTGGTAGGATCAACATCTGCCTGAATCTCTTCGATTAAAAATCCCTGTACTTTAAACTAACCCCAATGCATCTTTAAAAAGCTAAAATGTTCCTTTAAAGTTACAGCTGTTGCTGTTTGAATCTTTCCTTTCTTGATGATATTATGTGTATCTGTGAGGGGGATTTCCATGCTCTCAGTGTAGAAGAAAGAACTGATGTTTCAATTAAGGCTTTTAAATCTTATGTCTCCAGAAAAAAAGTTCAAATCTCTGCCACTAATACTCTTTTTCTTTACATAGTCTGAAAGCATGATCAGCCTGACCTTCAATCTTCTTTGCTTTCTGCACTTAACTGCTTTTTCTCCTTGTGTTTCTGTATATACTCCCTTTCCGAATAGTTCACATCCTCAATTTCCCCCACAGATTTGATGCTCATAACCTTGATTAATCAGCAAAAAAGAAGAATCAAAAATAGGTTTCCTCAATTTGTTTCAACGTAAACATTTACTCAGTTTTGTGGTTTGGTTTGGGGTTTGTGTTTGTTTTTTTAAAGAGCAGGTCATATAATTTTTTGAGACGCAGAGTCTATCAAGTAATTTCATATTACTGAACTGCACTCATTATAAGAACAAATACAACCACCAGAAAAGCATAAAAGGCACCTGGAGAGTAAATTGGGGCGGGGGGAGGGTGCGATTTATATTACCCCCTTTAAACACACATAAACATAGGTTATAAAGTATAAGAATTGGATATTAAATTTCACATTCTGAATGCAATGTCTCTTTTGACTAAAGGGTCTGAGGCATGCCATAACTTTGATGGATTTTTAATTAGTACGATAGGTCTATCCAACTGAATGATGCACTGAAGTTATGCTTGAGATGCCAGTAAGTTCACAGGGTAATACTCAATACACAATCTGAAGCCAACATTTCTTGGTCGCCGAAGGATTTAGTAAATTCAGCTGCAAAGTTAATCAAAAGGTGTTGTATAAAACTGACACCTTAAAAGTGTCTTTTAGAAAGCACTAAGTACTGCTAAAAATGATTACTGGAAAACATAAAACGCAGTTTGCAAGGATCTAGTTCTTCTCTTCAAAAGGAAGATGATGAAAGAGAAAAGTTTAGAGTGTCTATACACCCTTTTAGAATCACTCTTTAAGAAGCAAAGTAATGACGTGTCCTAAGAGGCAAGCCAGCAGACAAACTATAAATATCACGACCAATGTACTACTAAGCTAGAACACCTTCCTTATCCCACACATCCTCTTTCCAAAAAGAACAATGTGGCCAGTTTAAACCCCCTACTTATATGGCATTAAAACACTTAACACATAGAATCTATACATCTACATTTCAACCACTAAATGACAAGAAAAAATTCATAGCATAGCAAAGACTTTGGAATAAGTTTATTCAAGTGTTTGTGAGTAAAGGAGTGGGCTTGCAGGTATACTTTACTTTCAAGTCACTGTTCAGCTTGTCGTCTAATTCAGTATTCAAAAAGGCAGCATCCCTTCTGATTTGCATTCAGCAAGGGTAGCTTCTTAAGTTTAGTATCCAAATTCACTGCTTAGGTTAAAAAAGCCCTGACAAATAATCCCAAAGCAAATAACAGACATTAAGTTACAACTTCACCACAGCTGTTTTCGAGTTGGTGGTGTTTACATTAGTTGTTTACTGTTTTATGAAAAAAAATCATACAGGTTTGAATGAATCTACTTTGTATTTGAGGTAGAGAAAGTCTTTTATTATTCCCTTTCAATTAAAAACAACAGGGTTGCAAGGTAAGAGAAAAGCTGGGGAATTCCTATAGAGCAAGAAGTAAGTTCACAAATGTAGCCTGGTTCATTGTTCCCTCCCTGTAGGTAGGTGATGCTGGTGGTGTTTGTAATTATACATCCATTGACAGCAGCACAAAACATTTCATTATATTTCTGACACATTTATTTCCATACCCTCTGCTTCCCTCAAGTGCTGGATATAATCACCCAGCTGGACTCCAGCCTGCTATAAATCGCTTGCTCAACATGTTTTATCACTTCCTTTGGATTAGCCAGAAAACCCCCAGTAAAGCTGGAAGCACCAAACCACCCCCAGCAGCTGCTTTACGTCCTTGTACACAGACATGAAAACGTCAAACATCCTGCTGCAAAGCTAGAGCTGAGCACCTTTACTTGGCTCAGCGTAACACATCAGATCTCTTTCATTAGCATAGACATATCCTTTATTATAAGTATTATTATTTTTAAGGGCTCGGAGCTTATGCAATACCGAAAACTTGCAGTCTTCATTTCTTTGAATCAAAATAGGGGAGCTCACCCCCACAAAGTTGCCATTGAAGCTAAAAATCTTCATTTTGCTGTAACTAAACTGTAAATGTTTCTCGGTTACTTAAAGAAGAATGCAAGGGAAATAATACACAGCAGTTCTTTCAATACTTCAAACACTATGAAAAAATCCACTACTTTCACATAGTGTTTAGGTGAGTAGTGACCTAAAAGAGCCAGAAGGTGGCTGTTGTTTGGGGATCTGCATAAACAAGACCTATTGTGTAAACAATATATACAAATATTTTTCCTACTGCAGTAAAAACTAAATATTACTTGGTGAGGGCTTCAACAATTCTGAATTTTGTAAGAGTCAATAGTAGCTATAATTGTGTCCAGTATGTTAGGGACTTAAATTTCAGACACATCCAGACACTGCCACAATAAATTTTACTTTTGAACCCGGCTTCATGTCAGCATTGTAATTCTGTTTCTCTTCGCACTCACAGAATGTGTCATGCAGGGTTCTCAAACACCAAGATATTGGTGAGTTAAGTCTCAATATTCTCCAGCATCCTTAAGATATATTCTTTAACTAAGATGGGGTTTGATATGGCTTCAGCATATACAAAATGTACATGAATATATCAACACATTTTATTAACCAAACAGAAAACCCCATGCGGTAACTATAGCAATTGACTGTTGTTTTCTCTGGTTTGCTACAAGGCAGTAATGGCTTAGTACACATTCATTTGACATTCAGCTGTTCCAAAAGCAAATAAAGTACCTTTTGTACTATCTTTTGTACCATCGCTGTTATCCATGGTAATTTATACAAATGTGATTGTACCTAGAATCTCAGGTGAACAGAAGAATGAAAAGCCAAGACCTTGTTTTCCAGCACAAATCCATCCTTCATGCAGCGGGTGATTCTAGAGCCTTTGGTGTGCCCAAAATTACCGGAGAACACCAAGCAGGGCAACACAGCGCTATGTGTAAACTAACACGCCAAGGTAAATGTGTAACTGTACTACATCTATCTCAATAGTGCCACGTTAGAGTCTCCATATGGAAACATATGACGTGTCTCAAACTAAATAAACATACATATTTTCTACAACATTTTTCTGCTTTTAAATAGGCAGTATGATCGTTTTCTGGAAAATAAATCTTGTGAAGCAATAAGTGTTATGGTGTGCTAGGATTTTTGATAGCCATCTGGCTTCGAAACACGCACATTGATACAGAAAACTAATTGCCAAACTATTGTCTGTAATCATCATTTCAAGAGCATATGCTTATACATTTCCAGGCTTGTTTTCAGTGCATCCTCAACAGCCAGCAGTTACATTTAGCACATACAGAGGGGAGAAAAAGAAAGAGACATGAGCTGCAAGAAAACCCACAAACACTGCATGAATTCAATAGCACTGCAGCAATGTATTCAAATGAGCTACTGCACTGCCACGATCCAAAGAGGGTCCAGAAAAACACACAGCTGCATTCCGACTTGATAAGTTATCTGCAGCGTTTCTAAATCACTGCACTTAGAGTTGTTTATGAGCAAAACCAGGTACAACAGGACAATAAACTTACATAAATCTGCATACTTTAATAAGGCAATTAATTTATAAAGTAGTCTATGCAACAAGGCAAGTAAAAATATATTGACGCAAAGGGGAATTTAAATGTTTAGTAATAATTCAAGGTCTAGTATTCTACTGTATGCAAGGAGAATTTTCAGACGTGTTGATTTACAAAGAACATGTAGATTAGATTTCAAGTCAATATATGTAGGCGCTGATTTGATTTGCTAGTTCGAGAAATTGAAGTTTTCTTACCACAGCAAAAAACGCTCTAAGGAGGAACTGATCAGTCAGTCACAAGATATCGTTTTAGAGCCCTTTAGAGCTCTATGCATGGAGCACCTTTGACTTCTTTTTTTCCTCTCCCATTTTATCACTAAAGTCTTTTTCACTCTTCTCCTGTATGCAAGTATCGCTGTGGCTACAGGACAGTCCTGGGCCATTTCAGCTCCTCTGGTTTCAAGGCAACGGTTTTGGAAACACCTTAAGCTGCATAAGCCGACACTGAAGTTAGAAGCAGCTTTTAACTTGGATCACAGCCTTTTTCCAGTTACCCCTCCCCAAACCATTCAGTCTTGCCTCAGAACTTTGTACCTGAAGAGCCATTTGTGAGACACGTGAGTTAGATCACAAAACCAAATTTAAATATGTGTAAATATATATATACACATATATATATTAATTTTTAACCTGGCTCCCTAAGCAAATGCCTCTGCTAGCACAAAGGATGGGGCAAAATGAGCACAGAAGCAAATAGCAGAAGTGCCACCTTTAGTACGTCAAAGCATCAATGAAATGACAGCTTTAGTAATTTGATGGAAGTGGCACATACACTCATTTGTTCAATTATGATGGCTGTGTGATGGGATTAAATGGAGTACTCATTTTGGACTGCTGCTGAGCATTTAGTTCTTCCTCAGGTGTTCAGACTGAAATAACGCAGAGTTTGCATTAGAAGACAAAATAAGGAAGGCTGAGCAATGTGACCTAAATAAAATATAAGGTGCTTAATACCTGTAAGGAACCCCCAGTGATAGTATCTTTTATGCTAAGAAAAGGCAAAAAAAATATTTTAAGTCCTAATGTACTATTACCTCCTTCAAAGTGTCATTACATTTCCTTCAGCAAATGCTAAAGTTGCTTCAAGGGCCATTTCAGGGACAGTTTGGTTCTTCTTGGCACCCTGGTATCAGTGCTGGGACAAATTGAAGTGACAGCTTATTTTAAATATTACACGGTTTCTCCCTGCCCCCTTCCCATGCTAACCAAAGATCACTGGCAAACCGGACTACATCTAGAACATACTGGGTGAGGGTGGAGGGGGCGTAAAATGAAAATAGGTACAAACAAAAACCAAGATGCTTCTTGGAAAAATGTCAAAACTTCTGAAGAATTTCCCATTTTGCAAGTTTCTCAATATTGCTGTGCTCAGAAAGCCAACTGCATCAAGCACCTGTGTTTGTTCCACTGGGGAACATCCATCTTTTCAATGGGGAGAATGCCAAACAGCTGGATCACAGCAGGGTCATGAGATTGTATTCACATCTGTCAGGTGCCCTGAGCTTCTCAAATCAAAGACTTCATGTAAGTGCCAAATCACTTATAGGCAGAAAGTTGTCTTAATACAAGAAATCACAACCTTTTGTAGCAGCTCAAAGCAGCACAAAGCCAGAGCCACATCTTTTCCAGCAAAAGTTTAGTCCCTGCTGTGCAAGTTAAAGGTCTTTCCACCCAATTACAAATTTCTTTTTGCAATTCAAATAGCTTTGTGTTTAAGCTCTCTTTCCATTGTTTCATTCACCTACAGCATACGCTTAGTGATAGAGTGATCACAGAGTACTCTGTGCTGATGTTTAGCTTACCTGGCCACTATATTCAGCCTGTTTTAACAGGCAGACAGCTGTGTGTATACTGGATGCACAGCTGAAGAGCAGAAAGGCACAGCAATCCAGGAAAAATGTTACAGTTATAGGTTCAGAAAGATCTACAACATTATTGGACTCCAGCTGCCTTCCTACCCCACCACTCTTCCAGAACAAGCTTCTAAATGCTTGAAAACATGATATTGTGTAAAATATTACATGCTATAATCATGTTCATCCCGTCTTACTCCTCCTTATTGCCCCTTTCTCTGCCCAAGCCCAGGTTCCCCCACCCTTGGATAATCCACAAGGCCAGGTCATGTCTCCATTTCCCCAGCCCCCCAGTTTCACAATCCTCCTTGGGAAATCAGCCCCCAGGGCTGTTTCTGGGCCCTGCAGACCATTCACTCAGTTAATCCCCTTGCTCACAACTTCCCTGTGCGCAGTGCAGACCATCTGAAATACAGTGATAAATTACAATATCAAGATCATTAGTGCCATGTTTATTATAGTATGGTGTTGCAGAAAATTTGTTTACAACTTGCTTTAAAATAACCCATATGGTTATTGCCAGTGTTCAAGCATTATTTTATATGCTTCCTAGTTCTTTCAGATTTTACATTTGATTAGAATCAGATTTAAGCACCCTATAAAAGAACCTGTCCTCCACAGGGAATTACCAAATCACGGACAAGAATAGTAATACAGAGAATAAAGAAATTACCCTCTTACCATATAAATTGGATTAGATAATCACAAATTTATCATGTGGTCAGAGATGCAACTTAGAATTTTAAAAGACTGAGATTCTTCAGATTCCACAGAAGAACAAGAGAGAATGGAAACAGAAATCATTAATTGCTTTGTATAATTTTCACCTCACATCTCCATGTTAATTTTCCTTTGGGCACTGGTCTCGGTTACCAATAGAGACTCTAATTTCAAGCCCAGGTTCATCTAAATCCACCTGCATTACTTTTGCCTCAATGACTACACATAGTTTATGATTATCTAATAGATGGCTTAATCCTCAATGATAAATCAGAAAGAGACGATCATTGATAAAATTCTGTGTAAATGCAAAAATGCATACAATGTACAAAAAGCTGTTTGTTTTCTAAATTCCATTTCTCCCTTGACTATACACAACAGCACTTTTTTCCCTCAGAAGTTCTTTACTCTCTTCACTAATTTAAAAAAAAATGCATAAATTATTTCACCAGACATTGACAGTAAATTTACACTTGCCCAACTGGCTTCAGATCTGATTCTTTCAGGTGGCAGAATAGGAAAAACTTTGATGTTTAACTAAATCTTAAAATTTTGCCATCTGTTCACAAGCCATTTATCAACAGAAGGAAGCCAAAATCCGTTTAATAATTGCCAGGAGTTGCTTCCTTTGTTATTGATTGTGCATGACCATAAGACAAAGCAGCTCATGACCTGCCTGGATTACAACTGACAAATAACCAGACTCACACGTATAATTTACAGGGGAATTCAAGTGGATAAAAGAAATAGCAGCAATAATGCCAGTCCTCCCACATATTCAAATAAATAAGCAAAGGTTTTATTCTTGCAGTGGAATGAACTGAAAATTCACCTCTTCACAAAATAAGGAAATGCTCACACTAGTAACGTTACTGACTTCAGAGGAATTGCTTCTGTGAATAAGGAGCCAGGGACGCGAATAAAACCTGAACAATCTGAACCACCAAGCAAACTCTACTTGCCAAGTGCCTCCACTGAGCCGAATAAGACTACCCAGCTTGGCTTCATTTTTGTCATTTAAGATTTCCTTTCATTCACAAATTCAAGTGAGTCTCATTCATGCTGGCTCTGCCAGGTCTGCCCAACAGAAAAACCTGTCTAGATAAAAGCACTGAACAACTCAGTGTAGTATATGCAAAGGTATCTTAGTAAAAAATATCTATGTACAAGGGGAATGCAGTCAATTTGTTGAAAGTATTCTTATCTCAAATATTCAAAATGTCAAGACGGAAAATAACGTTTCCCAATATAAAAATATTTTGATTAAAAAGGCTTATGCACTTTATTGTGAAGGAATTGGAATCCTAATAAACCACCCAAGTACAGGAGAGGAACTCTGCTGCTCCCAAGAGCATCACAACAGATATTCCACTTCCAGTTTTGCCAGCTGGCTTATACGCTACATAATCTCCTAAGCTGTTAGAGCATTTCTGATGGCTTAACATTCTTAAAATCAAGTGACACTAATTATAATAGGGACTTAAATTATAATAGAGTTGCAGAAAAAAACATCTTTCTGTATCCAGATTTTGCTAAAATTTTAGATTTTTAAGCTCAAGAATAAATTCTCACTCACTCTAACTGAAGTTTTGGTCAGCAAGCAACATGAAAAATACGCACAGAGTTTAAAATATTAACTTTTCCCTATTCATAAGTCTTCCAAAATTCATGTTTATTCAATCGAAGAAGCCTGAGCCATTTTCTTCAGAAATTGATGAAGAAAGCTTGAAAAATAATGAATACTGGTGCAATTACCTCCAAAGTTGTAGCCAGATGACTTAATTCAAAGTTGTTTGGACCATCCTTAATTGCAACTAATACTTTCCAAAAAAAGCAGTGAATTAAAACAGGCATTTATTCATTCAGATGAGGAGTCACCTTTTTAAATGTGATCAAAAAACCCTGACATTTAAGGCCTGACTCTAAGATGAGCTGAGCATATTTATTGAAGTAAAGAGAAACCCCAAAAGCTTCAGAGCTTCAATTCTGCCCCACTCATCACATGGCCACACTTTCTGTGCCAGATCAGCAGAAATTAAGCACATAACAAAGCCGAATTTTCTTCTGCAAATCCAGGTTTGAATTTCCCCAAAGTCTGACCTATTTTTTATTTTTGTCATCCCTCACAATGAAAATCCAGGAATTGAATCAGAAGCGTATAGAATCCCTAAATAGTTACACTTTTTTCAAGAACAAAGCAGGTAGAGCAGCACTCCAGAGGGATTCTTTTCACTTATAAATTGCTTTACGTACAGCAACGATCGGCTTAACTCTTCTCTGTAACTTCACACAAAACCGAGCCCTCCACAGTTTGGTAAATCGGACTGAATAGGTGTCAAAAATTGCAGAATAAAAACGTTTCTGGTCATGGACACGCACAAGAGAGACACACAAGTAGATGCAGTGTAAGAACACACAGTCACAAGGAAGTTTTTGATTGAACAGTGAGGATATCTGATGGAGAAAGACTTGAAGTGCGTAAATGTGCCTTTGTAGAGCAAGCTGTGACTACATCAGGGTCTCAGTTCTTCAAATCTGAAAGAAGAGGTCACCAGTCTAGAAGGCGCAATCACACATCATAGCTTTGCACCTGGGCCAATTTAGTTGCAAACTGTAAAACAATACGACCCGAAGTAAGGTCCCACAACATACTGGCCACTGGAAAAATAATCAAATTGCAATTAATTAGATAGTATCTAAAACAATAGGCACGTTGTAGCCCTTTAGAGATCACACCACAGAAGAGGATATATTAAAGACATGTAACCACACTTTCTCCATCTAACTTGGAACTTAAAAATACATATTCTTCTATGCTTAAAATCTTGATAATCCTGCCTTTAGCTCCAAGTATCTCTAAAGTGTAATAAGTCCCACTGGTCTAATTTCAGGTTACCAGCTCATTGGTTCCTGTTAACAAGACAATTTTCCCAAGCATTTTTCAAGTGTACTTATTTAATAGCATTACCATTGTCTTCCAACTGTGTTAATGGACTCCACAAAAATAGACCTTTATAATGAGTATGCCTGCTCTCACCTCACTTTTTAAACTCTTCGAAGAATTAGTTCCTCAAAGCTGAAAAAGCAGTTCATGTGTCAAGTTCTGCTCCCACTGAAATCAAGAGGACCATTGGCCACAATATTCATCCAGTGTAATCAAAAGTAAGAACCACATTATAGCCAAAATTTGTGCTTTGTACTGCAGTACATTTCTCATACAATGAACACACAGCCTTCCTTATGCTCAATGCACGATCCTCTGTGTGTTTGAATCCCACCAGTGTAACATACTCTGAGAGACCTCCCCAACTTATTTATTTACCACCAATTCTCCTTAAACTTTAAGAGGCAAATATATGTTCTTTCTTGTCTGCTTGCTACTTCTAAATCAGTCCCTCAGAGAGTAATATATTTGAGTATTTCATCAAAGAACAAAAGGAAATAACTTACTGGCTACTCATGACTTATGATGCATCTTCAGGTAAAGCAATCTTACTGCATATTTTATTCAATTATAATTCACATACTTCAATGACTCCTGTCAAACAGCAGACGAGGATAGACATTGTCTTTTGATGAAAAGCCTGGATATTTGATACAACCATATGCTGCAACATCAAAACACATAATCAAATAGATACTGTACTGAACAGGCAGACTTATGGTTTCATGAAATCAATGCAATAGACCAAGAGAGGATTTAATGTGAAAGATCCGATCATGTGGTGTTTATAGTCTGATACTGAAGACGTGTCTGCAGCTTGTTCTACACAGCACTAGGACTGGAAACCAGATCTGTCGTCCTACAGATTTCCTTATGCAGGAAGCTTAGAAACATCGCAAGTATTGTGGGATGCAAAAAACCCTTTCCCTCCAAATCACAGGCAATATTTGGTAAATGTGAGATGCTACAATAATTCTGTACTCAAAATCTGGGTGCTTGCAACCTCTTCCAATATGATGTATCACCATCTACCAAGACATACTTCCCTTACGTTATTTTACGAATGTAAGCTGTTATTTTCTTGCAATAGGAGACCATGAATGACAAAAAAGCCCCATCCTGGACACAAAAGAAATCTGTAAATTGATACCACTGTTGTTAAAGAAATTCACATCTCTTCCACCTTGTTCAGACATGTCTGTACCACTTTAGCCTCAAACAAACCAGAGGCAGGAATACTGAAATGTTTTCATGGTGTTTCCAGCTCATTCAATCGTAAGGATTACTAGAAATTTCTGAAAGATGGGTTACAAATCTTTCAGCTTATTTATCATAGCTGTTTCAGAAGCAAAATTCTGACTGAAGCTGCTTCTCTGTCACTCCACCCCCTCATAAGATTTAGAGGAGGACAGATTTCAATAAACCAGCTGCAGAAAATGGAAACCTCACATATAAAGGGTTTCTAAACTTGTCAAGTTTCTTTAAAACAATACATTATTCCAACTTGAGCTGTCGTTTCCAGCCTTTACATAATAATGCTGATTAGAATACCATCAATTACCTTTCCAGTGCAACAACAGATAGTTTAGTCTGCATAGTAGCATGCTGTTAATTTCAGTTACTTCATTCAAACTTAGTCTAGAATTTTAAGCAAAAACCTTCATTTTAAGTGGAGCTTTATGGCTTTGACAAGTCATCCCAAAAGAAAGTAAAGATGCAAAGCAATCACAAGATATTTTTTACCTTCAGTCATATGTAAAGTTTGAATGAGAAACACTCTAAACCCCCACAACATCTGTATTTCTGTAACTTTATCTTTTTGGATACGTTTTGACAGGCACAGTCCTGGACTATTACCATTTTTAATGATAACAGAGGTGGAGAAGGAGAAGCAGAGGCTGATCTATGAAAACAATTAATTGCAGGCAGATGCTAAATATTTTTTCCCTTTGGAGATTTATCATATTACTTTGTGAAACCTTCCCACAAAGGAGCAGGTACAGTGAAGGTCTGAACATCTGTGGGAAGTTCCAGTGAACCTGCCTCAATATTGCTTTTAATGAGAAAGATAGCAGAACGACTCCGGCTCGGAATATTACATCCTCTGTTGCTCATAAATTCTCTGTATTTATTAGAGCTAGGAAATACCAAGATAATAGGGTTAGAAACACATGCATTTTACCATTATGTGCTGAGGAAAGGACAGTCACTGATGCACGCAATTTGTTTCTAATGGGCCTTGTTGTGGAAAATTAAAACTACAGCTCTGCAAGTCCTGCCACTCAGAGGTTTCTCCATTCTATTTTTGGCCTAATTTACTAATGAAATGAGGCTCAAGCAATTACTGTACCTGTGTGTCTATCAGGCCTTGTAATAATGACTTAGCCTGTTGGCTGGCCTTAATAAAGTCAGCAAAAGGGTAGCAGTCCCAAAGATATTAAGTTCCCATAGGTTTAATGAAATAATGGATGACTCCATTTCATTTACGACCCTGTTCTTCCCTTGCAAATCCCTTCAAGGTCTTTCAACAGAGGATAGGACTTAGTTTTACTTAGTTACCAACATTTATTTTCCTGTCTGAACACAGTTACCACTAGTGAACCATCTGCAGAGGTTCTTGTCACCACTTCAACGTTAACAGCTGACTATACACATTCAACCCTTTTACCAGTGGCCTTCCCAGGTGAATATCTGGAGTGTTAGCCTTAATAACCATTGCGAGGTGTGGAGGTTTTTTGTGCGTAAGTGTTTTTCGGGTTTTTTTTTTTACATTTTCTAGACCAGTCTTTAATTTTCAGCAATTGTTTGAACTGATATTTAAGTGTTTAAAAAATGTGTTTTGTTTGTTTGTTTTTTCCCCTCTTAAGAAGAAAACCTTATGCTCTTGGATGGCACCACAGCAAGAAATTAAAGGTGAAACTGCTTTTGACTTCGTACCTATCTAATAATTTTGGAAGAGTAAATGTTCAAGGGGTGCCTAGATCCTGTGCCACATTCTTTTTGAGCTAAAGGCTGGTCCTGCATGCAGAATATTCAGGTCTTTAGAAAATAAAACATTCCTACAAACATTTTAGCTGTCTTTTTTGCATGTTAGGTCCCCAGAATGACCTGTAAGTGATATTAAAATGTCACAAAGCAGCTGGACCCAGACCAGAGACCAACCTCGCCCTGGTATTTTCTCTTAAACCTGCCTCCCTCTCAGATGTGCTGTGCACAGTTAACCCAAGCTCGGGCAGGGATCCTCTGGTGGATTTCTTCTGCAGTGGGAGGCAAAACAAATGAACTTCATTTCCACAAGAACAAAGGTATGTATGTTGAAGGGAGACGTGGGCACCTTGCTAGCAGAAAGCTGCAATAAAACGTGAATTATTATCACAGCGCATTTTGCTCTAGAACATTACATGGTAGTTTGGGATATGGCAAGTTGAAACTTATGAATAGTAAACTGTGATTGATTTGTTTTCCCCACATAGCTTCAAATCACCATCATGATAAGAGCTCAAAGGCTGCTTTTAATGGAATGAAGAGGTACACAGTAATTTCTCATCAAACTAACATGGAATAGAAAGTCTGATACACTGCAGATATGCTATTAATTATGCAATTAACAAAAACATCCTCCTTAAATGATTGTGCCTTTAATAGAAGTGTCTGTACTAGTTTTTACAGTAAACCTCACTTTTACTTCAGTCCTCAAGTAGGGCATTGTACCCACTTTGCTTTTTTGCCCACTATGTCTGTAGTTACAGATTTTATCTGCCATCATAGAATCCCAGAATGTCAGGGGTTGGAAGGGACCTGGAAAGCTCACCCAGTGCAATCCCCCCATGGAGCAGGAACACCCAGATGAGGTTACACAGGAAGGTGTCCAGGCGGGTTGGAATGTCTGCACAGAAGGAGACTCCACAACCCCTCTGGGCAGCCTGTTCCAGGCTCTGTCACCCTCACTGAGAAGAAGTTTCTTCTCAAATTTAAGTAGAACCTCTGGTGTTCCAGTTTGAACCCATTACCCCTTGTCCTACCATTGGTTGTCACCGAGAAGAGCCTGGCTCCATCCTCGTGACACTCACCCTTTAGATATCTGTAAACATTAATGAGGTCCCCCCTCAGTCTCCTCTTCTCCAAGCTCAAGAGCCCCAGCTCCCTCAGCCTTTCAATGAAATGTAAAGCAGCCATCATGAAACGTAAAGCAGCAGAGGATGGTGTCTCATCCTAAAGCAGTTAACACTCTGTGCATTGCACGAGAGATCCAGGGAGGCAGAGCCCAGGCAGAGGGAGAAGGATTCCTAAACATTGGGTATTCCTGCAGAACATCTCTCTTCTCTGGGCCCTAATCCTGGTGATTTGCTTAAGGAAATTCAAGAGATCTGTGGCCCAGCAAAAGTCAAATCTGGGTAATTCAAATCCCACGTTAGTGTGTCTCACACAGCAGGCTCTCTTTCCTTTAACACTATGACAGTTATGAAAAGAAAGGGATATGCATGTTTATAGTTATAGTCATGAAAGAAAGGAATAAAAATCACAACAAAAATCGCTCACTGGAAATTGCAATTTCTTTATAGATCTCTTTATAAAGAAAACTTCATTCCTGAACAGGTCTGGTTGTAAGAAAACACACTAGTCTATGTGAGGTGACAACTCTCATCCCATCTGCAGATTAAATGGTGATTATATATAATTTCTTCCTCATTGACATGTAGCGAATGCTTTGATGTTTCTGAGTTACATATCTCCTGCAGAAGTCCTAGATAAGATTTCTGAACTCTTAAGGAAGCTGAATCATCATTAAACAGTATATTTTCTTTTTTGTGCTGGGGAACAATTGGTGACACTATTTAAGCCCCTCCCATGGGAAGCTTTATTAACCTCTTGTCTCTGGTAAAGTTTGACTTCACCAAAACTGCACAAATTACAAAAACACAGCATAAGAAATACAAACCAACATATTCAGTTTTTCCAGACATGAGGTTGGTCATTCAAATGCAAAGCAAACACATAAGGGCAGTTCAGCATAGTCCCTAGTGGAAAATTATAATGGTTTCAGGGCCAGGAGGGTGAACACAGGAATGCTAAAATCCTCAGTTCTCATCCTTGTCTACAAAATCTTCCCGTGACCTTAGTAAATACGGATAAGTCACACAAAGATTTGCTCGGCATCTGCTGATGGCTTTAAGCACTCAGCACTTCAAAGAAAAAACCATTCTGTCTACAAAGATAGATCTGTTTAAGTGTCATTAATCTGGTGGTTGTTCTAATCTACTCTCCCAGGACTTGATAATAATAAACAAAGAAATGCCATGAGAAAAGGAAATATACATGTTTATCTAAACTCCCTCCCCCATTTACTATGTGAAATTACATTGGAAAATGCTCAATTATCACCCTCTGCCCCCAGGATGTAATGGGGAGGTTTAAGGGTTTCACGTAAGAAATTCATGGAAATCTATCTGCAGTAAACAGCTCTTCTTCCTATTCTGTCAGCGGCTATTTCAACATCAAGCAGCACAAACACCTCCCCTGGTGAATCCAATTTTGTATCTGCAATCACTGCTCCCAGATGGTGGATATTATCAGTCAGGAATCTGGTTTTAATAACAACTTGTTTGATCCATACAGCCTATTGCAAAGAGCAGATCCCTCTGGCACAGAGTACTTTGCACTCCTGTTTTGCCATTATCATAAAAGCAGGCTGCATAACCCCACCTCAGAAAGATTCTTCACAAGGTTAATTTGAAAGGAGTGGAAAACAAAACCAGATGCTAGATTAGGGCCAGAAGAACTGAATGCCTTCCAAATATTTTTAGCAACAGCGATGTTTAATGGGAGTAAATAATATACCCAGAAATACATGCACACAAGCCAGGACACCTAAATTTTTACCCTCCTATTATCTGACTACAGATACTTTGTATCTAGAGTTGGAAAACTGTATTCCATTTCACAGTTTCTTGTTCAGATCCAGGACTTCAGAGTCGGCTAAAATTTTAACAACAGGTGAAAATAAAATATCTATAGCATGAAATGCCATTAGCCTGAGCATGGAGAAGTTCTTGGTTTGCTCCGAGTTTTACACACCCCTGCCACAAGAGACATAGTATAAACTCTTCCCATGCGCTGAAATGTTTAAATATCACAGATCCTCCAGTTCTGGCCAATCCACTCAGGAAGATATATGTGATAAATAAGAGTGAACACAACTTTGCTAGTTAAGCCCTCACGAAAACTACTTGTCTTCCTCACTTTTTATTAACAGCACCTCTTTAAATGTGGAATTCCATTAAAGCTTTTTTTTTCCTACAATATCCCTGTCTTTGAACGCAGTATGTTTCAAACGGAAAACAAAAAGAGAAATGCATTAAGGCTCAAATATAAATGAATGAAATTAACTGTCAGTTCTCTTCAACTACATTTCCAGTGAGATGGGAACCACAATTTTTAGAACGTTCAGTACGTGATCAGGTTTTATTAAACAAGCACGATAACTTTTGCAGCAGCGAAAAAATAGAATAGTATCATCAATGGTATTTCATATTCTCCAATTTGGTCACTACATGGGGTCTTTTAGACACTTTTTTTTTGTATTGAAAGGTAATAGAAGCCTATGTTCATGGTTTGAAGCTAGTCTGGCTCTTGGATTTACAGATGGGTTGCAGCATTATTTTATCAGCATTACTTTATCAGCACCGCTGACAAATGCTGAATTCTGGAAGTCTGGATTTCTAGCCAATGTATCTCCTGAGCCTGTTTTTACCTGAAATGGGATAACTTTTTATGCTCCATCAATTCATGACACATTTGCAGCTACCAGGAGGAAGAGGGCTCAACTACTCGTAATCAACTCTACCTACTGAAAATAAACTGTGTATTTTTCATAAACATCAAAACTATAAAGACAATCAAAATTAAAATATTGGTTGATCTTCTTTTATTCTCCAGATTTATGATCCTGTATCAATGCAAGTCTGCTATTCTACTGGGTGCAGTGTAAATGAATGCATCTTCATAGACCAATGTGCATTTTGATGCTTAGGTTTTGTATTTATATGTATACATGCACATATATATGTATATATTTCATATATTTTTTTATATACAAATAAAATCAAAGTCAGTTCCCAATTTAATGTTTGAAATCAAACAGCCTGGGATCAGCATGCTTAGAATTTTAACAAATCCCTTCAGGGCAATGGCAGGTTATGAATACACAAGTTCTGCGCACACATTTCTAGAGCTATATTCTCATTTAAGCATCATTTATTTCCTGCCCTACGATTTAAGTATAAAAGCCCTTTCCAGTTTCATTTGAGATCAAGCTCTTGATCAAAACCCAATGACCAGCGAAACAGAAACCTTTACCCTCCTATGAATCAACTCTCTACATTAAAGCGTATCACATGTCAATACACAGTAATGTCTAGTCCACAACAGACAGTATGACAAGCAGCAAAAGAATTAAAGTTTCAAAAAGCCGCGTAAGAAGCAGCATTCTCAGAAGATCAGGTGTGTCTTGGCTGTTGATGTGAACCATAAAAGGAGGGGTGCAGAGGGGGACAGATACTTTGGATTTATCTTCTCCATAGCAAGAATTGTTAGCTAAAAGCTTGTAAGTAGGATTTAAAACAAACCAAAAAGTAAAAGGATTGTGATTTCAAAACAGAGACAACAAAAAGCATGACAAACACTGTTCCTATGGTACACACACCTGCACAGAGCAGGATGGGGTAGGTGGAAGTGGCTGATCATGCAGAAGAAAAAAGTCTATTCAAGATGTTATATACCCACTCCATGGAGAGATACTTCAATGTGTTTATTTGTGAGCCCTTCACAACTCTGTCAGGAAGAGTTAGGACACCAAGATGTGTGTGTTACAACATCCATATTTCTGCCTTGTTAATAGAGGGGATTGCCCAGAGCTCAGCTAAGCCTGTGTGGATTCCTCGTGTTCTTGTGTGTCTGTGTTACAGTAAAAATGAAGTACTTGCAAACATGAAAAGGATGGATTTTGCATCAGTGCCTATAAATTTGGAACAGAAAAAATAACTGGGTTTTGGGATACACATAGCTCCATTATCAGTTACCTTCCCTAATTCAAAGGGACACAATTTCCTCCACTTTGCCAAGGCATGCAAAGACCTGTTTAATTAAGGACTTCCCAAAGACCATAGCGTTAGATAACCATAATGTTCAAGTGGTAACATCACTCATCTTTCCAGAAGCTTACCAAGGTATATGAATCCTTGAAATAATTCTGTGTTTCTATTCCAGACTTCTAATGAAAGACCATTAGGTAAAATCCAGCCAACTCATTTTCCCTGTATTATAAAAGCTTATGAAATGTTCAATTTTTATTATGTGATGACACCTTTTATAAGAGCTTAGCAAAACAACTGTAACCACTGAAACAGCCCCTTAAGAGAGGCTCAAATCTATGCCTAATAAGATGGTTTATAATTATTGCCATATCCATCAGAACCAATCAATTAAGTAAATGAATTACAAACACAGAAGGTTCAGGCTCTTATGGAGTTTTTCTTTACTATTAGCCCAGAACTGGCAAAATCAGACCCATTAAAACTCTTCCAAACTGTGAATGATAAATCCCTCTCATGAGTGAAGTCAGGCAGACGATTCTCAGCTGGGTAGTTTTCGTCTGTCATGTTGATATTTGTTGTGCTCAGGGGACGTTAGCAGCACAGCATGCAATGATGGAAAAAGAGCTGAGAACCCTACTACTAATAGTCTTTAACTGCTTTAAAAAACTGGTTACAGCTCACATGTATATATACACACATATATAAATAAAATATAACACATATAGAATACATATAAAAATAAAAATGTGGCTTTGGACAATCCTTATTGGTTAAAGAACAGGGGATGAGGGTGGAAGAAGAGCAAGGAGACTTGAGGATGCCACAGGATACAAAAAGGAAGGTGGGGAACCATGCTCCTGAAGCTCATCAGGAACCTTCACTGCAGAAGAACTTGCTCACAGAGAAATTATCTGGCCAGCCTCATACACAATTCATTAAGTAGAACAAACACACCCATGAGGAGAAAGATTCTGAGATGTGGTGTGAGAGAGAGGAAAGTTTCACTGCTTCCCCAGCACATGAATTAATACAGGGAAAGTTACCCCCACTCCCAATTAAAAGCTTAACAGGCTCAGATTTCACATACCATTCTCCCTTTACACCTTTTGAACAGACAGTCACAATAAACAGCTGCATTAATTCCATTAATAAAATGCACCTTTAATGCAGTTAAGAAAAATATTTTCCAGCTGCTTATCTATGGAACTGAGCAGAAACACTGAAACAAATGTAAAAGAAGCTGCAGATCTCTACGCTTACATGTTTCTGAAGTTATTTTTGCAACCCGAACTCAAATGTGGTCTTTGGATTAGAGGACAGAAATGGGATCAAGAACGGAAGAGTCATTTTCATGGCTCGGTGGATTTGCCGTGCACCACTGGTCAAATCTCTTAACCACTTTGGGCCTCGCTTACTTGTATAATGGGGTTGACAACATTCCATAACCTTTACTAAAATGGGAGTAAAGCATAATTAAGGGACTTTAAGATGCCCACAGTAAGGCACTCATAGGAAATGCAACCTCTATATTACTTGTCTAATGGCATTGCAGTCCGCAGCATTTACTGTCGTTACCCGTGTCTGTTAGACATTAGGAATGTGACCCCACGGGTTTAGGTTTTTAGAGCTCTAATGCCACCCGGACACTGTAACAGGCTTCGTAGCCTGACCACAGCAATAAAGTAGTAAACTTTTGGTGCAGAGCAACAGAAATGAGTCACAGGCCACTGTCACAGGCCCCACTGTGTGGGATTTGTGTCTAATTCCCCAGCTGAGAACATCCCACAGGTGTCACAAATGGGCAGAGTTCTGCTGCTTTCCTGGGGACAACGTAACTTAATGCGACTTTGACAAAGCCTTGCACAACGCACTCACCTATCAAATTCCATTTCTAAGTTTTAAATCAAACTGCACTTCAAAATTTTATAAGCCTTATAAAATTAAATCACAGATTATGAAAAAAAAAAAAGTTGTTTGCAATTCCACTGTGATAGGTACCTAAAAAAATAAAAGCCTAAAAGACCTTCCATTTAGCTTTGAAAATACTATTTAACTGGCAAAAGAAAGCCAAGTATGAAAACAATAGTTTCTCCCAGTACATAATGATACAGTTTTGATCTTGATTGAGAAGCTGGTAGAATAGAAATACCGTGACCCTTTTGGAGTGATATCACCCGGTTAAACCACAAGATAAGATCTAATTTGGTTTTGTCAGTCACTGTCACAAAGAAAACATTCAGTAAGTTTGATGTACCTCCTGTAGAAACAGTCTCAAAAAAATATATGGTGTCAGCCGGAAAATGCCAGACAGATAAACTCAGCCACCATTAAATCTGAAAAGGTAGCTGACCATTGTGTTTCTTACAATGTCGCTTTGTATTTGGTATTGTCTCAGAAAACAATACCTATATGAAGACACAAACACCTAAATGTTATATTTTTAGTTGGGGAAAAAACCTCTTCTGTCTAATGCTTTTTGGGCTTGTTGTAGGTGGTTGGTTTTTATTGTTGTTTGTTTGTTTGGGGTTTTATTACCTCTAAGAGAAGCCAGTTAATACCATCATGACAAGAAGTGGCTGTTTTCCATGAAAATATCAAAACTATTAAAAACCCACAGCTCTTCTCAGCTGGCAGTACAGAAAGAAAGGCTGCCCACATTTTTCTGATGGTTTTTAAGACAGAATTCACAGTTTAGGGTCCCAAAATAACTTTAATCCCATGCACATTAAAAAAAATAATCCCAATGCTCTGACACACCGGAGAGTTAGCAAGAGATAAGCAAATTTTTAATACATTTTCACGAGAGCAGAACACATTGCTACACCCAATTCAATATAGCCAACTCCACGCATTCATAAACCACGAGTGAAGCCATAAAGATTATGTTACTTTTTTTTTTTTCCCTTTTTATTTAAAACTGAGATTCCCATGGTTCCAGGAGCTTGGATTTTGGTAAAAACAGCACGTGCTGTCAGATTCCCACCTCTGCAATTGGCTTCACCACCAAGGAACGTAAAGCAACCCAGTCCCAGGCTCCTTCCCCTCTGCTTGGGTACGTTTGTTTCTGTCACTGCCTGCTGCCTTTTATTAAAGTTGAGTTATTGCACCAAGTCCTGAGCCGGCTACCTGCTATCGGTGTACAAATAGCAATAGTGCTTCCTACGCACTGACAGACACAACCTAACACTCATTTCTTCAAGAAAAGAAAGTGTTACCGCCATCCTGCAGAAGTCCACGTAATGCACCACTAGTTTAAATGACGTGTTCAAGGTCACAGAAAAGAAAATAAATAAAATAAATTATAAATCAGAGTTTGGGTCTGCCCAGCCCAGCGCTTCTGTGAGATGAAATCTCTGATCTGCTGACACTCATGTCTTAATTAGAATGTTGATCACTTCAGTTGTTTAGTCTTTATTATTTCAACTAGTTATCTGTATTTCAAAATAATAGTTATAAAAAATCTAAACCAAGAAAAGGTGCAGCATTAAAATTTATTGCTTTTGAGCAGAAGCATCAATTTCCATTTTACTACAGTGGGGATCCCACCAGATCCCACGTAATATTCATCATCGCTGGTTGTCATTTAAAATCCTTTTCACTAGCAGAGTCCATCAGTTTCAGAGTTGATGTATAGCTGTTGGAGATGGAGATTTGCTGCTTCAACCATGACCCTTTAAATAAAACAATAATCCTTTTAATACCACGGAGATGGTTCTTTCAGGTAGTACAGGAACAGACAAAGCTATCTAAGAACATTCTTCAGCCTTGGCATGATCCAATTTAACCACATTTGTTAAAAGGGAGAGGGGGGGGCGGGGGGAAGAAATAAAATAAAAACAATTACAACAAGGCTGGTTCCTTAGACAGGAAAAACCCCCACAGATTTATTTTATTACTCTAGGCTAAAGTGATATTAATTTTGTTTGAATTGTGGTATATGCTGCTACTAGAAGGAATTACTGCAAAAGGTTCAAATCCTAAATCAAGCAATGCTTCAAATAAGGTCACTGGTGACAGGAGGAAATATTATGAAGATGTGTAACCCTGACTGTTACGCACATGTAATAGAAAAGGGTTGGACAGGCACCGGTGTAGCAGGGGTGACCAGTACTAAATTGCCTACAACAAGGTAATTGTCAAATAACATTACTGAAATTTTAAAACAGAATCTGCTGAAACTTCACAATTTTTCACATTTTGTGAGAGCTGCACTGGAGGCTGTATTCCCTGTAAACTAATTCCATTCATTATATTAAGTATGACCTTTCATTCCTTTCCCATATCTTTCTGTACACGTTATGCCACTAATCTCTAAAGCATCACCTACACTCCACATACGTTATTTAACATTGCTACAACAATGCAGAGCACTTAGTTTTATTATCACAGCATAACTGCAGAGGAAGAAGGGGTGATAACTTTCAGTCACAGTTGTTGAGATATTATATAGAAGAGTTAGATTTTCCTCTGAGAAACCAACAGAAAGACTCTGAATTTAAAATATCATAGTAAATTCTAAATGAAAAAAAACCTCAATGCTCATTTACTTCCATTCACGGTCACTGGGCAAGTTTGACAGTTTTGTGTATCCAGCATTCAAGACAAAGATAATCACATCATCTCCATTTACTATATGGTAGAAAACACCCAAGGAGACTGGGCTTCCCAAACTGAACCCAGTCTTTACTGGAAGGAGTCACAAATATGCCGCAATCACAACAGCTCACTTTCCCAGCCATGCCTACGCATGTTGACATCCCAGGGACGATACAGCCTGATGCATTAACTCAGTTTGGATTGCTGAGTCCACTGGAAAAGATTTTACTCTGAGAACAAACACACCATCCAATCAGCCCACAAACTTTTATTTTAAAGTACGAGACATTGGGATTTTTGCATGAACTGAAAATAATTAGAAAACTCTCCTCTGGACTTAAGTTCTGGCTATAGTTTATGTTGAGACAGTAAAGCATCCCTGCCTTTCCTGACCCCCCATCACATTATGATGAGAAGGAAACATGTGGCAGGCAACACAACAAACTCTTCCTTAAGTGTCCAAACATCAACTAGCATTTGTAGGAAAAAAAAAACAATAGTGAGCAAGATGGCAGCTGATGCACGTCGACAGTATTCCCATGGTGAAGGGCTGCAGTTGTGCCAACAAGCAAGTTTTTCCAGCTGTGAACAGGTTGCCAACACAGCTTAACCCATCCCTGGTTTGCATTTGTCCTGCAGCAAAGCTGGCATATCACCTTCTGAACAGGTTCCATACCTTTAGAACATGAGCTTCAGTATTCATAGCCAAGTGATTATGCATCCCTCCTGGATGCTCGGGGAAGGAGTCCAAGCACTGGAAGCTAATACAATAGCTTTCTCTTTTGGACTTTTAACACTTATGGCTTAAGGGATACTACATTTGCTATACACATTCTGAGAAAGATTATTTTGGAAAAAATCAGAAATCACTCCTGCAGCTGCTGAAGGTGAAGCTTTTTCACCAATGAAGCTATTGCAAGCCCACGAGAGAAGAGACGGGCACAGGCAATATCGCCAGTTGCCAGATTTCAGCAAATTAGTTGAAAAGCTCAATTTTGCAGTCTTCTGGGGATCAGCTTCACACATGGAAGGGTAATGTGTTCTGCAGAGAGCCCCATTTTTCCTCAGCTTCACTCTGTGTACAAATAAAAACCACATGGCAAGACCATGGGACACAAGGGAGGTCGATCCACTGCTGGGGACCGTCTCTTCTGCAGGGTAACATCTTGGTAGCAGACCAGCTCTTCTCCACAGTTATCCACTATGGAAATTCAATGTGATTGTGTTTCAGTGGAGTTTTGTATCTTATTTAGCTTCAGACAAAAACTCTACCCTTGACATGAAATAATACTTCAAAATATACTTGCATTTCTCAAACTGGTGCACAGCTGTACACTGCTGGCTCTGGCGAGTACAAGGCACATGAAATTCGGGAAGCTGTGCTCAGCTTATCCTTGCAGAAAACTGGATTGCATGATGGACAATGAGAGAAGATACCTAAGCTAATGTAGAAAAGCAGGTACAGTTTCTGAGCTAATGTCAAGTGATGTGGGCCAGTTTTCCTACTTGAAAAAAGGTTTAAGGATCCTCAAGAGAACTCTAATTGCTATTGCAAATATAAGTCCTTATGGTAAAGCTCTGTCAGTTTAGCATTTTAGACGGACAAACTGCAAAATAGGTAAAGTCTTTAACTGCATCTAAACAGCAGTACTGGTAGAAGACAGAGGAAACACTTAAAATGTTTTCAGGGCAGAAAAAAAAAAAATCCATGAGCAACACACACAAAACAAAACCACAACCAAACATACAACCCACAACTGTGACTGCTGATTTAAAATCCCTTTTATGGCTATGTTGATTGCCATTCTTATTGCAATGTCTGAGCTTGCTCTGCTGCATGAGCCTCAGGCCTCTCTTCCCATCAACTTCAAACAGGGAATTTATTACAGAAGTAAGCATGGCTTTGGCCCAAAAAACTACACCCAGAATACTGCTAACAGCAAGCAGCTGTAAATACAAAACACTCACAATATAGCCCTTCAAAAAGCCAACCTAACAAAGCTAATAAGCAACTGTCTTAGTTATTTAAAACACCTGACAGTGTATTTCTTCTTTACAAAGCTGCAGATTGTTTACAAAACATTGATGTCACATTGTGGGGAAAAAAAATCCGGTATCCCAAAAGTCGGATGTTTTGCTGGTGTCAACAAGTCCCTACCCTTTCTGTGCATGTGGTAGAACCTTTATTAATGGGAGATTGAATGGATTTCAAGTCCACATGATCAGAATGAAAAACAGGAATAAATGATGCAGTATATTTAGGGACCAGGCTTCCTCGCAAGCCAGTGACAGATGAAGCAGGTTGGCTTTAGTATTTTAACGGGTCAAGGATAAAATGAGCCCTTCACAGCTGGAGGGAAGTCCCAGTGCAGACGACGTTTTTAACCTCTGCTGTAAGCTTCCAATGGAATAGAGTAGAAGATGATAAAATTCAGTGTGTAACAAGCCACTGGGCCTTGATAGCTCAAGATAGACTTGACACTACCAGGACAGCCATATCAGCCTGAAATTGTGCCAACTCTATTAGGGAACATAAGCCATATTAGATTCAATGTCAAAAAAGAAACAAAACAGAGATGTGCTCTGGGTAGCAGCTATGGTGACAGATACAGAGTGTTCTGTGTTCAGCTCTAATACAAGCTTTTCTCTTTGCCTTGCTTGGTCACAATTTGGATCCCACAAAACTGAAAGAATTTAATGCAAGACCTTATTCCTGTAATTCTTTTTAATCAAAGCAATGAAATGAAAGACTGGTTCTTTAAAACCTAATATTTTCGTATCTGCCATATTCCAACCAAGAGAAAGGTATTTCTTTCAAGACCTTCATGTCTGCTACACCTTGACTCATATTCTACAAGACTAGCTAAACTTGAGACATATATAAAATAGGATGGAGATACCAGCACTATTACTGTTCATTTTTAGGCTTTGCAGAGTTCAGAATTCATTTCCTGGGGGTGGAAGGAAAAACAACACCACCACATACCACAAACAAACCAACCACAACAGTATTTAGAACTGTTACTTATTTGGCCTGCTGATGTTTGTTGTACATTACTTATTGTTAGATTCAGTTTCTCCCCAGGGTTCCTAAGTGCTTCATTTCCATCCTCCCCATGTTCCTGTACTTTCTCAAACTTCTTTTGCAACCATTTCTTCTAGTAGCTCACAACACAAAGCAATCCCTGAGCGCCAGATACCCTGTTCACCCCTATTTTGGGGACACAAGCATCTTCTACTGCAAGTGGAACAGAGTTACATGAGAAGGCACTTACGAAAGACCAGATCTAGAGCGGCAACAATGCTGTGGGCAGGCACAGCAACACCCAAAGAGATGGGTACGAGCACATCGGGACATGCATGAGGTCTGGGGGCTGCAAGCAGGATTTCCAGCCGAGCTCAGTAGAAGTGCTGCCCGCTCAGAAGCCACACACCTCTGCTTCCGAGGATACTGTCCTCTGCAACGTATCTTAACTTCCAATAATTTCTGAGACCACGTGAAGTGGTGCCTGACCTTTGCAGATCGAAGCACAGAGAGGTGTTTTGATGCAGTGTTTGCACTGTGTGGGCTCTCTGCTCAAATCCCTACTGGAGAGACCAACACTAACTGTTGTTTCTGTAATAGTTTCATCAAAATCAGCACGCAGCACCACAGCCAACGTTGATAACACTTCCATATCCATTCACACAGCAAGAAAAATCGAGAGAAAGCAGAGGAGCTATTTTGCAGGATGTGAAAGTGGAACCTATAGCAGTGACGTACTGCAGGACTTGTTATTTTCTCTGTAGAAATATTTCACGTCATGCCTCTGACCCGTGAAAATAGTTTAACAGGGAACATTCCAAGCCAATTTTTACAGTGATTTTTTTTCCCCCCTCAGGACTGACGTATGAAAGTAACCAGGCAATTTGTGCAGCTTCTGGTGAGAGCGCTGAAATAAAATGGCCACTATTACACAGCTTTATAGTTACTACAGTACGCTGGAATCATCATATGCATATTAGCATAATACTACTGCCTTCCGCTTGCCTCAGTCCTAAAGTGATGAAGATAAACTGGAAGAAGTCACCGCAGCAACTGCTTGAATCATCAAACAGTATATTTACATAGTGTACCACGCATTTGTGGGGCTTAGTGAAGAAATATCACTTAAACAAGCACATGTACATTTCACATAGATACTACCCAGTGCCTTTCTCTACCTGCTATACCATTTTTATTTTATAGGTGTCTCTGCAGTTCAAGGAGCACAGTGATAATCTATGTCATGCCTCCTGCAGAGAAGAGTGTCAGCTGAAGTTTGCTCTGTGATTGCCACCTTGTGGCCACAGAAACCTGTCCTTGGTGTTACCTGCTCCAAACCAAACCCATCCTGGATAAGGCAACCTTTTTGCTATTTCTTGGGCTGCAAGGGACTATTTAGGGCTCTGGTTACCAAAGAGACAGGTTGTGGTGTTCTAGTAAACAGCACAACCAAACCCCCCAGCCCTGTGCCCCTAAATATTGGTGGAAAAGGATTAAGGTGAGCAGCTCCCAAGCGCCTGCTCTGTGGCTTCAGCACATGTGCAGCAGGGCAGGAACTGACTGCGCTTTCCCAAGGACACTGGAACGGCCTCTCATCGTTATCATTGATGATACCATGGAAGTCAACATCTGATGACACACGAAGTACAGGTGAGGCCACATAACAGGTCACTACAAAAAATAGATTTAGCAGTTCTGACAGTGGGACCCTTCAACTTCATTTCACCCCACCTGGGAAAACATTCATGTATTGTTTTGAGTGACATTTCACATCCATTGATTGAAAAAATACTAAATGCTCATTATGTTTGATGAACATATAGATTCTGTTTAAAAATACATCACTAAATATATACATTTCAGAGTACATTGGCTGTGATTCGCACACTGCTACACAGCATAACCACACACACCAAAAATCCATTTTATTAAAATTACCACCCATAGAATGTCTTGCTACGAGTTTAAGGTATTTCATACAGTGTGACACCACAAATCTGAAAGCAAATAAGACTTTTCTGCTGTGGTTATAAAGTTTATCATGCAAAACATCATTTTATCCATGCCACCAACTCGGTAATTTGATACTTGCTCTCAGACTCATTGTGTAGTTTAGCACATCTCCAGCATGAAATACAAATACATTGTAATTCTGACAGCCACAAAACCCAGAGGCAGAAGCTTGGAAGGGCTCCCAGTAAGAACTGTGAGGGAGAAAAATCACCAAAACTCTGTAATGCTCATTAAAGGGACAAAAGTAATTTAGTCTTAAATTTCACTAACAGGTTTCAACAGAAAGGCAGCCTTAAGGCTTCCAATGTAAGAGTTGAAAGGCTAAACAAACCCCCACAACAACGTCTCCCTTGGAATTGCCCTCTGGATTGGACACCCTTCTAGATACCAGAGTTTGCTGGTCCCTCCTACGATGCTCTGGGCTCTTCTGAAAGCGCCCACCTTACACACCTGCAGAGCTTTATTTTAAGAATTCCTATTTTAGTCTGTGCTGACAGGTGCGAAACAGAAAGAATAGTTAAAAACCAACACCACACATATCCTAATGACTCCTTGTATGAAAAGTGCCACATGCAGATAACGTGTTTTATCTTTCTTAACTCTTCTGTGCACGTGTCCTCTAGAGCTTCTCTGATTTAGCTTAATTTCGCCAGTCCTTGTAATAAATCACAGGACCTACGTGTCTTACCCCATCTAGGTACATGTACCACTGTGGCTACAGTAAAATCCCACAAAACACTTTCCCTATTTCATCCTCACCCAGGTTGCTTCCAGTCATCCTTTCAGCCTCTCCCTTTCCAAATAGGTGACTGGAAACAGAAACATCTTCCAGTGGTACCAAACCCAAAGCTGGGGAATGGCGTTTGCAGTCTCACAGCACAGATCGATATGCAAGTACCCTCCAAATTAAAAAAACCTACTTATTCCATCAAAGGCTCAAACACAAAGAACAGACTCATTGGTTTAATTATTTTGTGGGAGAACAGTCATTTAAAACAAACAAACCAACCAACCCCAAAACACACCCCACACATTAGGCAGAGCTTGTGCTCTTGAGATCAGCACTAATCCACCATGCACAAACCAGGAGGGCATTAGATTTTCTTACAGGAAGGAGCAAAATCTACAGTTAAGCAAATTGCAAACAGATTGAGGAGTGGAGTCCTGGTTTGCAGTGCAAGCTGCTCTGTGTTCATCTCCCTTATGATGTCTGCAGCTCCAACGCCCAGCCAAACCCACCCATCTAGGACATCTTTCCTACAGCACAACTTCTCCATAACTTTCAACCAGACTGAATTTGCAGACAAGAGGCAGCAGGACATTAGATGCGAATAAGGCTCATTGTGGGGAAAAAAAAAAAAAAAAAAAAAAGGCAGCTTTGCAGTACATTAGAGAGAAAAGTGAAGAAAAGCTGTATTAAGAAAGACAACTAGTAATAGATGTAATCGAAAAAGCCACTCACAATTCTACACTTAATCTGTCTGCAGCTTTGCCTCAGAAATACTGAAGTAAAGCAGCAAAGGGCAGGGGCGACCCAGCCACTATCTCTGCTGCAGTAATTCCTTGAAAAACAATGTGAGGTGCTGGTTTAATCTTTAAAGCCTTCTTTAAAATTATCTATAATTAAAAAATAATAATTTCTAGTAGTCTGAACTCAGATCCACTGGCCAAGGGAATGAAATTCAAGGGAGCTATAGACAGCCCCATACACACACACTCTTGCATCCTTGCAGAGCAGCTTTTTCCTTCAGCCTTGGAAGTGGCCACTTCCAAGTGGTCCTTCAGAAAAAGCCTCTTTCAGGCCCCAGAGAGGACGAGCAGCACCCCAGAGCCCCTGTTCCCTCTGGCACAGCCAGGGGAAAGCAAACACAATCTTCCCCTCTGCCACCCAGTCACTGCCTTCCTGAGGAAAACAAACACACCAACCGCAAAGCAAATAACGCAGGTGCCTTCCATCACAGACCCGTTCAGAAAGGTCCCCTCAGTTCGAGAAAACTGATGGCTCTGAGTAGCAAGTCATAATTAAAATGTAAAAATCAAGCTTTGGAGGCTGCGGACAGCTGGAATCAGAGCAAACACCACCCTCTGGCCTCACGTTCGCTTTATCCCCAAGGAACAGAGATCTTGCAATTATATCTCGGTCTTCTAGCAACAGAGCATCAAGGGGCCAGAAACAGAGCAATGCAAGAGAGACGCAGCTTGGTGAATCCCCAGCCCCTATTACAACAGCCACAATACGGCGTCTGGAGGATTTACCCTGTATAAGTGATGAACACATTAACAATTGAAGCAATGAGCATTGTTTAAACAAGATAACATTAAGGTTTCTCTCTGGGGGTCCACACAAATCATAAGCTGCCTTTCTCAAGGACATTCAAAATGCAATAATAAAACTTCTATCAAAGAAAGATAAACACTAAAATAGGATTAGCAACGTCCAGTGCTTTGACATGCATTGTGTTCCAAAAGTAATATGAGCAGCAGGAACAGTAAAACAAATCCCAAATACACAAACATGAACATAATTTTTCATTCAATTTCAAGAGGTCCAGTAACACAAGATATGAGTCTTTAATCACTTTTCCCTGACCTTAGCCAGATTATACACTGTACTTTTACTGACTGTATAGGCTAATGATTTATTCTTTTTAGTAGTTTAGAAACCCTCTCTCCACTCTCCAGTCTATTAGCACCTGCTAGTACAGGACTGCAGGTGGAGGTTATGATGCAGTCAAGTAAGTTACATTCATGGTCTACCTTTCTGGAAGTACCTATCAATGCTAGTTTGAAATGCAAAATAGAATCCTCTGGCACAGTTGTGTGGGTTGCCAAAGTGAGACCATTTACGTAATTTGTTCCTTTGGACTCCTTAAACTTTTGCCCCAACAGGTGCCACACTGAGCTTTGCTGAATTTAAGTACCGTACTCCAGCAGAATTCTCTTTTCAATGCACTGATGTGTTCCCAAGCGTATATCTGACCTGCTGACGATACCAGTCTACCAAAATCCTTAGTTGAACCAGCGGCTTCTCTGTGTTGAGCTTAATACAAGCTCTAGGAATTCTCTACCTGAACAATAAATGTTGATCGGGACACAAACAAAAAACTCACAGTAATATCTGACAGCCAGATTTGAAGTGGTGAATCACTTGTCTACCAGATAACATGACACTTGATCACTGAATGTTCAGTGTTGGTTTAGTATTACTGAAATGAGCCCAATACCTTCATCTATAACTGCAAAACACCGATAGCCACAGATGGAAGGTCTTATCAAAATAATATTACTCTATTAGTAATAAATTAGAAGTTAAACGCTTGCCAGGCCTGCAGAATTAGATGAGGAACATGAAGTTATTTTATCAAACCAACTTCTTTATTCAACGGATAAGATTTGCAAGTTCTGTGTATTTGGAATCATCTTCTTACCGTTTTATCTTTAAGAAGCAAAAAAGATCATTGCAGCAGGCTAATGTAGGTTTACTTTCCTGGTGTTCCTCAGAATGGATATCTTGCATGATTGAGCAGAGCTTTGTTCAATTCTCAAAGCAATTTACTAGAATTGAGAACAGAACGTTTGGTAGAGCAAGTTGGTCAGTCCTGGATGATTACGTCTTATTCCAAAGCAATTACAATAAACGGAAAATGGGTTATATTGCTGTAAAAATATGACTGTCTCCAAATAGCAGCAGAGAAACACATGGATACACAATCACAGCCACAGAATCCACTACAAAACACAGAGCAAGTCCATGTTATGCCAAAAAATGGCTAATTAAAACTCAACAAGCAAGTTCTTAATTTTTAAAGGAGCTATATGAAGTAGGATGTATGCACTACAGTGACCAAAAATTTGCTTTTTCCTATTTTGTATTATTAGCTCCAGCTCCCTGCAGGTTGGAAGGAGCTGGTGCAATGCTGAACCACAATACAAGCAATACAAGGGTGCTGCTTGGGACTGTACCTCCTGTAAATTATTGGATCAAAGAAAATGAAAAGCCATGGCTTATCCCTGCACTTGTTCCATTGACAAACAAAGGACTTCTCCTCAGCTCTGGAAATAGGGACTTCTAATTGAAAAGCTCTGGTTTGTGTTCCACACACCACTGCACGCTGTGTGCTCTCTGGAACTGGAAAGGGGAAAATAAAGCAGTCTCAGTTTTCAGAGGTTTCTGCGACTGTAAATGAAGCCCATTTGGAAAACAGAGACCTCATCAATTTCTGTCTGAGGAAGGAAAGCAAGGGATAAATTCATTTTGCTCTGTGATAAGGCTATCACATAAAATGAAATACAATAAAAATCATTTAGCAAAGAAAACGTAAAGAGAGACAGAGAGGTCTGAACTCTTAAGGCTTTCATTCAGCCAGTCAAATAGTCAGCAGATTTTAAATCTTTACAAAAATAGCTTGCTTTCAAAAACGTACTAATTCAACAAAACATCACACCTACATAACACAGTCACGGTACCAACACACCCGCCCCTAAATCCTGTTCTGCATCGCAGGGGCTCAATACAACTCCTGAAGCCCACAGAGCCCCACATGTCCCCATCACACTTGTCTGGAGAACCCTTATCTGCATGGAGCACCTGACACACCACAGGGAAAGCGAGACTTGGAAAAAACAGATTGTGACACTTACAGATTTATAAGGATCATGCAGAACTAGAGATTCACCTGCGTATGGGTCTGTTGTTGAATCCCAAGGATGGATTCCAACAATCCCAGGTATTTGCTAACACCAGGTTCCTTCTACACCAGGTGTTCTTACATGGCAGCAGGATTACAAACAAGCCTGTGAAGGGATACATTGAATTTTCCCCTTTTCACCAAGTTCTTCTGCATGACAGTCTCTTCAACAGAACTTGCAGGAATCATCCACACCTGTGGCTTCACCCCACTGACGATGCCTCACCTGCAAGCAATTAAGCTGATGGCATTTTGGCTCGCTAGGTGTTCTCAAAGCTTCATAAAAATACTGAATGTTTGCAAAAAACAAAAATCACTTTACCGAAAGACAACAGGCCACATGCTCTAACCTTCACAGTGCACGGATGTGACAACAAAATACAAAAGAAAGTATAATGAAGTACAAGAAAGACAGAAAAGGAGCAAACTCTGAGGATAAATGGATACTTTAACATCTGTCTTTCTCTCACATTCATGTCTCTGGGCAAAGACTGCCAGCAAGGCTGCTAATTAGTGTTAAATCTGGTGGGCATTTTTTGAATGATGAGTATACCTGTCTGCTAAAGAACAGAATGACACCAACAGCTTATTTTGCAGACCAGAATGAGCAGCCATCAGGTGGCGATTATTTTCTGTCTATCAACTAGAAAATGTGTTAGAGAACTAAAAGTATTTGGAGTCCATACCTTACCCTGTGAGCCAGTTTTGGAGCTCAGCCTGTCTAGTCCAGTAATAAACTCACATTTTGCAAGTCAGGAAGAGGTGCAGACCAGTACTTGTAGAAACATTCCAGCTTTACAGCAGTTTTCTCTCTTTAATGGATATATCTATATATAAATTAATTAGGTGCCACTGAAGTGCTGCTGGTTGAATATTAAAATCAGCTTTCACTGCCCATTTGTACCATGGAGCACGTTGCAGCATCAGATTCTTGTAATGTCAGGTTACTGTGGTTTATATGCGAGCCATGTACAAAAACAATTACTTTCAAATGAAGCTGACATCATCTGCCCTCCTGTGCTGGAGCTGTTCATCAGATGTCTTACCTCTGCCATGTGTCACTTGATTCTCTCTGAATTAATCTGCTGGGTCATGAAACCTGCTCATTTTGAATTTTCAGAAGATTGTTACATATTTTAACCCTCTTCTATACTCTTCTTTAGACTCTTACGGCTCAACAGTAAGATAGATTAACTTAACCACCTCAGAACGAAAATTGAAGTTGGAGAAACTGGATATACTTTTGTGAAAATATAACCTTGCAAACCTCTTTCAAGGCAGATAACTTGGTCCTGCTTTGTGCTTCCCTGCTGCCTACAGCAGAGGGACTCTGCCCTATGGCTGGACTTGCAGATGCCACCTTAGTACACAGCAAAAATATAAAAGAGAAATTAATTCAGGCCTTACTCGGGAGAAGCTGGAAATGATTTACACATACAGGCAAACAAACAAGGCAAGTTATAAATCCATGAACACAAACAGAACTCTCAGGACCCCACCTCAATTCATCCCTAAGCACAGTTTCTGCAATTATAGTAATAATATTGCACACCGGAGAGCTCAGCATGCTTAGATTAACTGATCTATCCCTTTAAATTCCCTTGGGGACCACTCTTATTCAGAACTCAGTCATTATCAAGCTAACAAAACTAAAACATCCAGAGAAACTATTGCTCAGAGCCGTTATCTGGAACTTCAGCTCTGAGCTGCACCAAAGCAAGTTACCAGCATCACGCAAGTGAACCAACAGGCAAAGTTGTGACCTCTAGGGCAAAGATTGAGGAGAAGCATTATATTGTAGGGAAGCTCTTACCTGCCTCCCTCAGTGCAGCTCTGCCATGCTCTGATGGGAGCTTGGCCAGGTAGAAGCTTCTGGCTGTGCCCTGAGACTGCTCCAGCACCCCCAGGCTGGGCCCTTCCCCTCATCACCCGTAACCAGCTCCACCTGTCCTGGCCCTGGGCACAAAGCCTTTTGTGCAGCCACTTCTAAAACACCTCAGGTGGTCACAGTTCTTAGCACAAGTGAAGAGGTTTTGCCTGGTATGGTGAAAAATCTGGCACTGTAACTTAAAAAAAATAAATAGTCTAAAAGGGAAAAATATGTACCTGCTCCTCCTGAATTCTGTGGGAACAAGAACACAGGTGGTCAGCACCCCAAAAATCAAGGGTTTCTGCAGCCTAAGACCATGACCCGCCACCCTACATCCAGCCACAAACACCTGATGATCCCAGCTGATGCCTTGCTGGGTAAAAACTTCAGAATAAGACATAAGTACAAATGATTAATGAAAAGCAAAATTCCTTGAAGTACTTTTAAAACTTCTGAGCATTCATTAAATTGTCCAACAGAAAATAAATATATACATCCGAGTTCTTTAGAGTGATCTTGCTCCTGCTACAACACACGTATGCAGGCATAAGATCCGGCAGGTAATGATGCTTATAAATGCTATGATACCACTCTGTGCAGGGACTAGCATTTGATATTTATGAAGTCTTAAGTAATTTTGCCTAATAAAGTTAATGAAGTATACATTAGTGGCTGGAGTATATAAATCTCGTCACCTTTATTACTATGATATGTGGATGTATATAAAATCATTACCATAAAAATTTACTAAACTCAATTTTTGTAAGTTTTCCTCTCTAACCCTTCTTACAATGTTGATCTCTGAAAGCGGCACAGGCACTTATGTAGGAAAATGTATCTGTAAGGGATATTGCCATGTGCTTCACAGAAACGTGCTCCGGCTGCGTCCTTCAGAGCAAAGAATCATCTTGCGATCAAAATGAAGGGAAACTATGAGGGGAGAAAACTAATGAAGCAACGACACCCTCATCAGGAGTATAATCTAACTGTGAAGTAGCCCCATTAAAAATACTGGCTAACTTTGCACAGACTTAAAACCGTTATGAGTGTTAACGGCAATTATGTGCCTCATCTTTTTCGATTAGGAGTGCTGGCTGGGCTCAAGACTCGCTGCAATCTTTTTCCGAGGGTCTTGTCTGAGCCTGCATGACGGCAACGCAGAGGGACCAGAGGACAGATTGGGGAAAAGGCAGAAAAGCTCAGAAGAAAAAGAGCAATCTGGGAATTGTGGGACTCCCTAAAGTATCAGACTAGAGCAGCCATAGGCCTTAATGTTTTTACTGCACTAAGCTGGACCCGTACCCAGAACCACACCAGACTTGTACTGCGAGCTTTTGTCACTTGTTTACCAGAAGCCAGACTGATAAAATCCTGATTATTGAGACATTACTGGAAATCTTGTGACCTCTAAGCAGAAGAAGAAATGAAGTTTCATCTCATCTTGAGCATCTTCCCCACACTGAACTTCTACTTTGGGATACACCACATTGGTGCAGAGCATTAACCTCCTCCTGGCCTCATCAGTCCTTCACCGGCCCTTCTGGAGCCTCCTTGCATAGAAAAGCATCTGAACAACGTCCTGTTGCATCCGAGCAGGACAACAGAAGTTCTTCCACAGCAAGAACAAAGGCAGCTGGTACTTGTCTGGGCAGCCCCACAGTGGCAGAAATATCTTAATTACTGTAGGTAAAAGTGAGGAAAATGTTCCTGAGCTGGGAAAGCGGGATACCAGAGACCTGCCCTGTTCATTAATTTACTGTACGTGCTTCACCTTCATCTGTTCTTGGTGATGTTTTGCCTAAGCACAAATAGGTTTCTGAGCTGAAAACACTCCTGAAAATGTTTGGTTTACTCTATGCAACTAAAATACTAGATCAGCTAAGCCGGCTTCAGAGATTCATATCCTTTCAAAGCTCAAACACCCACTCATTTATTATTCTATTTGGAAAAATCTTACATGGTACTGAGATTTTCTCCCTCTGGGAGAAATCAGCATATGGCAAAAGAAGGAGTAAAGCATTAAACGCATTCAAGTGAAGTTCTGTTCCACTGTTTTAATTGCTCTGAGGTGAAGACACTATTTGCTGGAGGATATATTCAAACAAATCAGCGAGTTACTGTGGTTGTATTAATTTCAAAAATGCAGTTTCCAGAGGTGTCTCCCAGCTTCTTTCTGGCAAGAGGTGGGAACACACTGAAGGTACCGCACAATTCTGCATGTATTGTAATGAGATATTAATTTACCAAGATGCTCTGAGTTCAGATAAGCAAAATAGCACTTAGTAATTGTTTTAGCAATAGATACGATGCTGACTCCACAGTACCGAACACTTGTTTCAATTTGTCATTTCAGCCTGTGGAAATCAGCAGATTAAAACTCCCATAAAATGGTTTCTTCTAGACTTTTGGCAACTACTGGGTCATCTTTCTACTGTTGAGTATGTCACAGCCCCTAAATATCAGACCTAACATCACTGGAATTCACTTTACTGACAACAAACCAGACAGCTAATAGGAAAGGCAGTTTCTTTCATGCTTTGTGTAAAAATTTACTTCTTAGAGATTGGGGAGGGTGAGTTTATTGCATCTCCCTTAAAGGCTTCATTTAACATCTCATATACAGAGCAAAAACAGATGGTCACATGAAGTGTTTAGGACCTTAGACAAAATTCACCATGGAAAAGCAGCTCGAGCATTATTAGCTATTAAGTTCGTAGTAAAGGTAGTTACTTGTACATGGCCCTGACCATAGCCAATTAAAAAACCCCAGCCAACCACCCACCAGAGCACACCACAACACCCACGGCTTAATTATTTCATTCTTAATGCAGCTTCTCCCAGTAAATCAACACTAATAGTTCTTCACCAGGTAGCTGAAACAATTTCATGAACAGCAGGATGCTGAGCTTCTGAGTGACTACACGAGTTTTTGAATAATTATGTTTGAATTGTAAGAATTCAAGCCACACTTTCTCTTCCAGCAACTTCGAAATCTGCATCCAAAGCTTAAAACAAAGATTAAAGAGGAAAAAAGAACCTTCAGGTTTAAACGTGTTTATTTTGGCCTGTGATACAGACCCTTAGCTAAACACTGCACTGCAGCAGAAGTTACTCAGTCTTCATAAAATGGATGGGTCTTCAAAGATCCTAAATTGAAGTTTAACTCCCCCCAGTTCCCAGCCATGTGTATCTGTTAAAAACATCTTGCTAGGCTTTAATTTCCTAAGTCACTCTCAATTCAGTAAAAACTGACTGAAAACACAATAGAATATGTGCTAAACCCATGATAAATAAAGATCCCTGATCTTCTGACAAGGCAGAACTGCAATGGGTAGCAATGATGAGTTAAGGCTGCTGCATCATGTTTCCAAACTCCCCTCGGCTTTAGCTCTTCCTCCCATCTGTTTAAGTATAATAAAACATTCAATATTGCACATACAAAATGGAAGTCTCATTCAGCAAGCAATCTTCTGTGCAAAATATAACACTATGAAGACTGAGATCTCAGGCACATTTTGCACTATTATGGAAACCAAATCATATTTCAGCCATTTCTAAGTGTCTGATCAGGTTATAAGATTTCATTCAGGCTAAGGAGTCTCAAAGTAATTTAATAAGATGTATAACTTGCACAGTTTTAATCATTGGAAGAAAATCCGCAGCCGCAGAGTGCCTCAATAGAAGTGTCCCAAACCAGGTTAGACTGTATTGCCATCCCACTGTGACACAAACACGGGACAAAAACAGAGCACCCAAGAGATGTTTTGTTCCAGAACAAGCAATCATTGGTCTATAGTTTTTAAGATAATAAATTCAAACCGTGACAGTTATGTGCCATTTTGTGCCCAGCACATCGCTGCTGCTGGTTGTCCCAAAGGAAATGCAACACAAATGCAGCAGAATTCAGCACAGGAGCGAGGGGTCCCAGCTGGACTCCTGGGGGTACAGACAGCAGGAATTGAGGGTTTTTCCTTGGACAGACTCACTTCAGACACCCTCCAGAAAAGCTCTGTATCTTCCCCCTAGATCTTACAAATCAGAGCAAAAAACATTTAGAGGATCACTAGGAGCCTTCAAATACTTTGAGAAACATCTTTGGGTGAGAAAGCAGCTTCTTTCCAAGGTGCGCTACATCTGATCAGCACTTGGAAAAATGGTGTAGTGGCTGAAACAGTTCCACATGGAACCACAAACAGCTCTCAAACAGGAGCAGGGTCAAACAGCAGATTCAAGGCAGAATTAGCAGCAAACCCAGTAATCTCCTAAATTACCAGTGTTACTTTAACATCTAGCCACGTTTTTTTTCTTGGAGCTTTCCTTTCTAAGCACTAACCAGACTCATTCTCTTTAGCTTGCAAAATTGGACAAGATCACAGCCTGAAGGGGAAAGGCTGCGGTGATAAATATTTAATGGGCTACATCAATAAAATTTATTTTGCCAAGGAGAATGGAAGGAGAGGAAAAGCAGAGAAATAATTCATTAAAAGATCTTCAGCTTCGCGATGCCAGAAGAAAAAGCCATGCTTGGAAAAAAGGAATTAAACACAAAGAGGTTTTAAATAGGTCAGAAGCTTAAGTATTCTTCACACATGGCAAACTGACAGAGCTGAGTTTTTCAGAATGAGTGCAGTGAAACGGACACTTACTGTAATCATCTCATTGCAAATAAATATGCCCAGACACACCAGTATGTTTCAGCTTCTTGTGATACTTCACATCATCCAAATTGTGTCTGTAACCACAACCAAAGTCTCACCCATCAGCAGCAGTCACAGCATAAACTGTTCAGGAGCATGAAGTGCTCCAGCCTCCAAATATAATAGGTGATTAAGTGCTGCCCTCTAGTGAAGTCATGAACCAGTTTCAGCACCTACATGTGTGAAATTCAACAAAAACCCTGGTCCCAGACAGATTGGTTCATTAGCGAAGAATCCTGCAGCAAGCACCTTAATAAAGTGTGCTTATGATTTAATTTTACTCTTCCATTGTAGAGCTGCTATTTTAGGTTTAGCACTGCAATAAGGTTAAACACTGAAGTTAATTTAACGCCTCCAGAGCATATTCTGCTTTTTCCTCTAATTTGTGAAATCAAGTTCTCATTTTACAGTGAAAAACTGTCAAAGCCATTTTAAAACCTATTGCATCAGAAAACACAATATTCCATTTTTTAAAAACAATATTATAAAAATTTAACAGGCTTGTATATTCAAAATTTTCGACAGGGTTCTAGAATTAGCTTTTTCTCATGCTCAGAGCACCTTTTTTGTAATGCCACTTTCACTGAAGGCTTAATGACTTCACTACTGGTTACTGGAGCACCTTGGCTCTTGATGTTCCTACCCAAAAAGCTCCCTCACGTGGACAGAGATATTGGCCACAATTCATTCTCAAAGCAGGGTTTTTATTGTAGGAGATTCCTAGTTGACTTTTTGTTCACTTAGAAAGAGGTGGCCACTTGAGGAACGGAGACATCAGAGGTGCGATATTTGGCAACAGATGAAGAACCAGCAACAACAGCTGTAACACGGTCCTTGCTCGGTGACCCTAATGGTATGAGAATTGCACAGTTTATTTAAAAATAAAGTATGAAGTCACACTCAGGATACTTCACTTTCACAGAAAGACAACAACAGGGCCTTCCTTTCCTTTAAGAATTAAAACCACATTACGCAGTTGTTTGTGACACGCAGGACGCAGGAAGCACAACTGCAGGTGGCATTTCTCACTTTTCAGTTCAGGCTCTTTAAGCTGCACCGGGCCTGTTAAGCTGGGCTCAGCTGCACCACCCACATCACCAGGGTTTCAGGTCACTTTGCTCCTCCAGTCAGCAAAATGCTGTTTCCAACCCAGCCTCAAATTCATCTGGCTAACAGAAAAGCTCAAGCTAAACACACAGAGCAGAGCTTACAGTTTACACAAAAGTAATGTTTTCTGTTTCAGCACTGCTTCGTACGCTTGTAATAAAGACATTTAAGCATTTCTGGAAGACATCATCTTGAATGGCAACCATTAAAGTCTAGTTAGTCATGTGCTTACACAAAACATCGGAAAAAGTTGAAACAACTTCTCTGGAAACTTATCAGGTACATTTATTAAGGAACAACATTTAAAAAATACAGATATTAGTATTTTTGAACTTGCATATAAAATAAAAATACTTGTTTGATTTCGTCAGCATACTTGTAGGTTACAACACCTGGGGAGAGATCAGTACAGAAATTGGTGTTAGTATTTTGCAAACATTTAGCCATCACAAAATTTTAGGCAAGCTTAACACGCAGAGGATGTATCTGCTCCCATTTGAAATGAGTTTAGCTTCCAATCATTCACACATTTTGGGTCAAACAGAAGTACTGTATTACTGTCAAGGCTACAGGTCTTTCCAGCTTCCCAGTAAGAGGTTGAGGTGCACAATAAAATTGAATCTGCGCACAAGCTACACTTCAAACTTCAGTAATTTATGTAATCTAAATTTGAAATGGTGCAGGCTCATGTGGGCTCACTTACATGACCGGGATCATGCCAAGTATCTGCCAACCTACAGCTCTTTCTAACTACACTGCCTACGAGTCTGATTTAAATATATTTAGATTTCTAAAACTGCTTTCAACAGGACTGAGCAGAATTTAGTTCTACTACCAACTCCCTGTAAGAGTATTGATAGAAAAGCTGAGACTGGCAAGACAATCCTGACTCTTGCCCATCACGTAGAGCCAACTGCATGAGTGATCCAGGCAGAACGGTTTCAGGTAACACAGAATTATGAACTTCCTGTTGCCATCTATAAAGTGGTGGAGGTAGCAAAAGGAAAGTAACTTCCTACAAGACAACGTTGTCAACAGTTCTGGTGCAACTTTTACCTCAGTAACTGGTCCATCTTCTCCCGTGTCTTTTAAAAATCTGAATAATGTTTCAGCCTAAAGAAAAGTTGAGACAAATTAAAAACTTTTCAGTAACCTGTTGAGTGAACAACGCAAAGAAGTAACAATGATTCAGCAGCGTCACTTTGAGTATTCTTGGCTCATCTGAAACACAGGTGTGGCATAGATAGCAATCAGCCACGTGCCAGATGTACTTCAAGTGCCATTATAACATGCAGTTCAAGTTCAAATAAAGGCCAAATCACAAGATTTATTCACTTTTTTACAGACTTGCTTGGGAGTCTTTTTATAAATTCTCCCTGTTGGACTTCATAAATCATTAAAATCTCTCATTAAAAATACAAAGCTTTTCAAGTATCACATAAAGTTACTTAGTTTAAAAAAAGAAACACTGCTGTCTGAGTTATTACCACTTCTTGCCCTTGCCACACTAGAGGAAAAAAAAATCTGCCCCATCTTACAGAATCTAAATAGGTTATCTGGGATTAATGAACCTTTCTTGGTACGTACCTAAATAACAAAGCTTTGCCTTTATTATTTGCTACAGAGAAAAAACCACTTCTGGGAGAAAAGTCCATAGATTGAGCAAGATAAATCTGCTTTCTTCTGAACACCGGGAAGTTTGAGAATACAGTATATGAAGGAATGTGTACCTGTTGAAAAATAGGTCATTAGTTATAACCGTTAGGAAAAAGCCACTAAAATTCAATTTACAGTACAAATTTAAAATTGAAGGTCTACGTTAAGTTTAAACATTCAGTTATATTCGTATCCTACACCACTCTATTGCATGTAGTTCTACTGGAGAAACAAGGTACAGGGAACGCGCTATGAAGCCAGTTATTGCAACTCATTAATTTTTAAGCGATTACATGTAAGTAAGTAAAAACAGGCTTCCATATCCTCCTATTAATTCAACAGTTCTGCTGTTGGGCAGAATTCTGACAAGGCTGGTGAAATTTTTAATGAGCTGGGAAAAACACCACATAGTAAGACCACTACAGTTACCAGCTGAAAATTCAGATTTGTTGCTGAGGTATATTAATGGCACTGAAATAAGGGCATTTTAAAAAGGGGAAAAACAAAAAATAAACTAGAGCGTAAGATGTTGTTTTCAGAACAATTTCCCTGAAGAAAAAATATTATTTCCTTATAAATGTACAGTATCTTGTACATGTCCTGATCTGCTTAGTCTAGCAAGTTCTGAGTACACATACCTGCTCGAAACCAGTCGTATTATATCACCAGGAACAGTTTTGATCAAGATACAAAAACCCCTTGCACTAAAGAACCTGAACATACCAGTTTGACGGCCTCATCAGCTTCACGGGAAGCCACTGCCAAAATTTCCGTGGTGGGATTGAAGGTCACACACGTAGCAGATGTAACAAGGTTCATTATGGCTTTAACTGGTTTAGGATGGTTTTCTTTGAGACAGACATCAGTAGTATACAAATTTACAACTCCAGAAGCTGAACTGAAGAAGAAATTAACAAAGATTATACCAAGCAGTAGCATTTACATGCATATTACCTTGTTATCTCCACCCATCATTCAATGTGATTTACAGTTACTTACTGGAGTTTGTAGCAAAATTTTGTTTGGAGGTTAATTTTGCTTTGGAGTTTATAACAGTGTTTAGTGGAGGGCTTATTATTATTATTATTATATATAAAGAGACACATTTAACTGTGAAGAGCCTGGATAAGCCCATCTCTTACATACCATGAATTGAAAACTAGTTATTCTAAAATAATTGAAAGTTCTTTTTCATTTTTTTATACTGAGTAAGTCCACTTGAAAATCCTCTTTTATAGTGGGCTAAGAAAATGCATACTGCACTTCAGCGCTTGCTAGTCTCTTTTAAAGGAATTGATACGCAAGCTGAAATTGCATCTTGGTAAGTACACTTAAGACACACTTCCAAGCTTGTGGCTTTAAGCTGAGGCACCTTTTCCAACGCTAACCTGCTATCTCGCAGGAGTGTTGTAAAGATAACTAGAAAAGGGGGAAGACCCTGAATTGATATTTGTCCTGCAGAGCTTGAGATTTCAGTCAGTATGATCTCAAAATTAACTGCTAAACCCATATATGGCAACAGTAATATATTAGAAGTGATACCGATATTAAGTGTGTTATAGTATTTCAGATGTACACATCACAAAACACCGTCACAAAACAGTCTATTAATCTATTCACCTCCACTCTAACCTTATTAAACTAAGCTTATTCCATGTTCCTACACTCTCACCAGCCACCAATAAGTTTACTAAAGAGATCCCAAATGAGATAGGAAGAAGTCATCAAATCCAAGTCACTTACCCACATGCCACATACTGGTTGTTTTTTGAAACAGCAATGCACTTTCCTTCCAAAGAACCCTCATCTTCAAATTTGTGTAGACACTTTCTGCTTCTCACATCCCAGATGAAAACTTCACCTTCCTCTGGTTGCAGAATAAAGTAGAAGATTACAGAAACCATATATACAGAACATATTGTGTATTTTGGTAAAATAAATCCCATTAGATGACAACCATTAGCTCATTTACAACTATAAAAGATTTATAAAAACTTACACAATTTAAACAGAATTACCATTAGTGCTGTTAGAGGGAATACTTACTTGAATAGCTATATATTTTACTGCTGTCTGGAGTGAAAGCAGATGCAGTGCATCTTCCGTTTACCTTCATAGTGCTAATCAGTTCCTTTGTCTATAGGATGAAGAACAACAATGGTGACAATGATTCTGCCAAAAAATCTGTAGGAAATTTGTTTCCATTCTCCTGTCCCACAAAAATTCAAAGTTAGCTACACCAACATTAAAAGAACAGCATCAACATTTTCAGTGCCTACAGACCAGAGCACAACTCCACGACCAATTTATTATTGTACAACTACAGGTAGTTCAGTAAACACTTATTCGCTCCCTCACCAAAGGGTCTTTATTATATAATAGAACTGAACTTCCTTTAAAAGTTTAAAGTATAAAACAGATCCAGCTGCCATCATATGGCATTTAAAAACTTAACTGAAAAAATTCTGTCTGCATTATGAATCACAGTAGATGGCACGATTCATGAACACAATACACCAGCATGCACTGGTGCTATTCCCAAAAAAGCAGCCATGTAATTCTCCTGCCCTCAATGCCCATTTCCACTCTGAGGCCATTCCTTTCGCCAGTGCAGTGTGTTCGTGCAATCAGCTGAAATACAACACTGAGATATGACTTTTTCCAGTGGCAGAATAAAAACCCCATGAAACTCTGGCCTTAACTCCACCAGTTCCAAACAGAACCGTATAGTCAAGAAAAAAATTCTTTGACACCCCAAAATAATTTCCTAAAGCTCCAGTTAGATGATTCAGCAGGTCATTTTGAATGCTGTCACAGTATGCCTCATACTTTATTTCAGCTGAAAGCTAGATGATTTTTTTTCAGATTGAATATAAGCAAGCAGATTCAAAAGGAAAAAGATACCAAGAAACTGAAGCTACATGAAGCATGAAGAAAAACTACCTTCATTGACAACAAGTGGAGGTAACCTGAAGTTCCAGTTAGAAGCATAAATGATCCATCCGGAGAGACTTCGAAGTTTTTGAGAAATCTTTCCTCCACACCTTTAAATAAAAGAGATTAAGAACTTCAAATTGGTATAATTTATTATTTTCCTTAACACTCAGAGGTACAATGAATAAGACCTGACTCCACTTCAGCTTTTCATTTCTGCAATACTCAGTCACAGTAAAGCTACAACTCAACCTTATTTATGTGTGACAATTAACTTTCAATAGTTTAGACAGAATAAAGTTAAAGGTACTTGAGTAAAGACCCCTGAAAACAAGTTAAAAATACTCCCACCATCAATTTACTGCACTTTCTTTTAAAGCAAATTCATACGCTATCCTTACTGGGGACAACTTCAACTATGCCCAGACACTTAAAGCACTATAAAACGTACCTCTTATTTTCTCTATAGGAATGATACTTCCACTCATCATGTCATACACAAAGAACATTTTATGGTGGGTACCAGTGGCTATAACTTGTTCTCCATCAACACTGAAACAAGCCTTATAGATTGGAAAACTCTCCAAATATATGCTCTGTATTTTTGGATTCCTTATACCATCAACCTTCAAACAAACAAACAAAAATATATTAAGGAACATGCCAAATACCTTTAGATAGAAAAGTCATATCAACCAGCCAGTACAAGAGACTTTGAGGAACACTAGTTTGAAGCATTAATCTCTTCCTCTCTTCCCAGTCCACAAACAACCCATTAGTCCTCATCACTGCAAAGCTTAAAACCAAATATTTTTAAAAACAAAACTTCAACTCAAAACTCTAATACAACTAAGTTTGCCTACACTCTGGAAGGGGCTGGTACGAAGTCAGATGGAAATTTCTTCCAACAAGATGCCTTTAAGCAAGCAAGTTCTGCTGTAACTAGACGTTACAACCCCGCGTGCACAGGAAGAGAGGAAAGCCTGTCATTCCAGGCGTATATTTCAGATATACTTATCCAAAAAAAGATTCCGTATTAGCGGCCATTTACAAAGCATAGACTGAAATTCTTCACCTGAAAGAGGGACACAGATCGATCATGCCCAGCAGTCATCACTACTTGAGCAGACGGATGAAACTGCACAGTCACCAGCTTTCCATTAGCAAAACGTTCCTGATTGGCAGGTAAGCAGGTGCTCATCTAGAACACAGATCAAGCAGATTAAAAACAACACAACTGGCACATTTTTGCTTATACTGATCAAACAGCCAATTTAATTGCTCTTTATTTGACAAGACCAAGATCTCAAACCCTCTAATGAACTTCCAGACAGCATGACATAAACAGAACATATACACAGTCAGTTGCTTCAATGCAGCAGCGCACACATAAGATAAACCAGCCAGCCTTGCTACTGCCTTCAAAATTAACAGTCCGTGTAAAACCAGTTGTATTCTGACTCATCTGAAATACCTGCAGAAGAGACAGTGTAAAAACACTCTTTTAAGGCTGTCACTTCTCAAAGACCATTTCAGCAGCCTCAGAGTTTTGGGATAATTTCACCCTTCCCAGAAATTAAAATCCTACAAGACACTACTTCAGAGAATATACTTCTTATGTCAAACCATACATCTCAATTTATTGTTTCATGCTTTCAAGAGGTGAACTATCCAATTTGTCCAACTGTTTACTCTCTAGAGTTTCTAGTTACAGAAACAAAGAAGAAACTCGTATGATCTTACTGCCCAAATAGCAAAGAGGTCACAGCATGCATACAGGTCAAACTGAGGTGGAAAGATAAGGTTTGCCTTTACCTTCAGAATACCTCTTGGCAGGGACTCCGAGTTTGATATAAAGTTGCCAGTCCTGCACAGCAGATCATTCTCTTCATCACTCTCACCTAATTAAAACAAAGCACATTGAAAACACTAATTACGCAAACACTCACACATCACACCCCACAAATTTATGGAAACAAAGCACACTGAAAGAAGGAATAAAGCAAATTATCCAGCATGTTATCACAGTACTGAAATGAGAAAACATAAAAAATAATTATAAGGAGATGAAGAAGGAAACATACTAACATTTATTTCAATAGTAATGGGATCATTTACCATCACTTGCAGTCTTTTTGGATTTCTTCCTGTTTTCTAAATCAGCCCAGGCAGGAACTCCTCCCATAGCTCGCTGAAACCTGGTGAGAGAAGGGGAAGGGAGGAAGAGGAGAAAAAAACCCAAGTTTTACTGTGCTTTCCATGTTTTGCCTATCTCCTGAATGTAAATCTAAAGCAAAATTGATACCAAACATCAAAGCCCTGTTCTTAGGAGCAATACCTGCTAAAGCCAAGGCAACACAAAAACATCTGAAGTTCTGCTTTACTATCTAACTACATTCACATTTCAGTTCATTCTTATATACCATACTTAGCTACTATCTTCTTATCATCCTATTTACAAAGGAAGATATCACTATAAAAATTTTCTGGCATAACACCCTAGAATAGAAATTTGCACACATTTACTAAACCAAGTATTAAACAAATTAGCCTATGCAATGCTAATGCATATTTTATTTATTATTCTTGATATTATCTTGGATTTAAAAATACTGTATTGCAAGAAGCAATAGATTTAAACAAGACAAAGCAATGCAGTAGGTAAAAAGTTACTTTGAATGTCACATAAATGTATCTTAATAAAGTTAGCCACAAAAACATTAATGAAACTCACTGTTCTTCAAGTCGTCTTTTTAGCTTTTTCTTAGTAAGTACCTTCTCAGCATCACTTTTCATGAAATCTTTCCTATACTTATGAGTCATATCAACACTAGAGGAGAAAAAACACACAGAACATGACCATCATTCCAACCGAAGCCACTTACAGTCACTCTTGAGCGTGACATGTAATTCCCACGGGCAAACTTGAACTTACTTTTCCTCAGCTTCATCATCTTCATCCACCCAGGCTGGTTTTTTAGGTAGCAATTGACCTTTTGCTTCATTTTCTACTTCCGAATCGCTGGAGTCTCTCCACGCACTTCTCTCTGCAGCCTCACGCTGAAAACAACCAAACCGCCCGTTTAGCCCAGTCACGGGGAGATGACAGACACGGCGACGGGGACCGGGAGCCGAATCCCTCCCCAGTCCCTGCCCAGGGCCGCAGGACCCGCCGCCCCCCGCGCTCCCCGGGCCCAGGACCGGCCGCGGGGCCCAGCCCTACCCGCTGGGGGCCGGCCAGGCGCTGCAGCAGCTCGTCCTCCTCCACGTTGAGGCTGTCCCCGAACACCAGCTCCTCCAGCTCCCGCTCCGGGCCCGACGGGCGGGACAGGGCGCTGAGGTGCCGGGCGCGCCGGGCCGCCTCCTCCGCCGCCTGCTGAGCCGCCTCCCGCTCGGCTGCCGCCGCGTCCGCCCGCGGCTGGAACTGCTTCATAGTTTTCTTCGTTTTCTTCGTTATTTTCTTCGTTGCTTTCTTCGTTATTTTCTTCGTTGCTTTCTTCGTTTTCTTCTTCGGCGCCGCTCCGGCCGCTGCCGGGCCCGCCCGCGGCGCCTCCGCTACGATCCCCATCGCTGCCCAAGAGACCGCAGTCGCCGGAACCGGAACACGTGCGCGCTGGCCACGTGATCCCCTCCTTTACCCCGCCCCCGGGCGTGATAGGCTCACGCCGCTGCCCCTCCTCAGCCCACGTGACCCGGCCACGTCCCCGCCCTCAAGACGCTGTCACGTGCCCTCCTTTCTTTGCCTTCCTCCCGCTCCCCCACCCCGCTTTCCACGTGACGCGTCCCACGGTCGGGCCGCTCCATTACGCTCTCAGGGGGGGACCCGCACCCCGGATGACAACAACCGCCCCTCCTCGGCGGCCCAGCAGCCGCTCCTCCCTTGTCGCCATCCAGCAAAAGGCAAAGCAACCCGCGGCGGGGCTGTTTTTATCCTCCAGCCTCCGCTCTGCCGCTCTGCCCCCTCTTTTCCGAATGGTTTCTCCCAGAGGGGGTACGGCGAGCGAGGAAGCCCCAAACAGCTGGGAGCCCAATGAGGGCGCGCGGTGGGCCGGGCGCCGCGCCTGCGCACGGTCGGTATGCTAATGTTGTTGATGTTCCGGCGCAGGGAGTTGGGTTTCTTTCTCCGGCTGAGTGAGAGGCTGAACTTTCCAGGCCGCCTCCTGCCCCGCCGGGCCCGGCCCCTCGCAGGGGGAGGCGGCAGGCGGAGGGGGCCGAGCCGAGGGGAGGGGGCAGAGGCAAGCGGGCGTCTCCTGCCCATGAGGGCCTGATGGAAAACACAAAGGACCTGGTGAGTACCGCAGCCGGGGGGAGGCGGTGACCGCGCTGGGGGCTGCCCCGCTGAGGGGGGCGAGCGCCTGAGGGGGGCGGCGGGGCTGGGGGGCTGAGCGATCCCCCTCGGTGCGTGTGCCGGGAGCGGCCGGGGCTGTGTGGGAGGGGAGCAGCTCCGGCACCCTCCGGCTTTTTTCGGGGAGCGGGGGCGGTTCTGTGGGGGGAAGGGGCTGCCAGCGCGGGGTGCGGAGCGAGGCTGCCGTTCCGCGCGGAAAGTTTATTGAGGGGAGTGGAGGAGCCCCCCTGGGGCTGGGAGGTGCGGGGGGAGCCGGGGGCGGGTGGATGATCCCCTGTCACCCCCACGGGAGCTGCGGGCACGTGGAGCGGCGCTTCCCCCTTTGTTGTGATCCCGGCCGGGCGCTGCGCTCCCCCCGGCCCGCTGGGGCTGGGATGGATCGGGGGAGGATGGGGGGAGTTCCTTCCTCCTCCTCTTCTTCCTGCCGGGATGGGGAGTGTTGTGGTTTCACCCGGCAGGCAGCCAAAGGCCACACAGCCGCTCGCCCCCCACCCCGCAGCGGGATAAAGGAGAGAATCGGGCGAAAAAAGAAAGGAAAAAAAAAAAAGTGAAACTCGTGGGTTGAGATAAAGTCAGTTGAATAGCACAGAAAGAGAAGGTAGCAATAGTAGTAATGATGAATGAAGAATATGCAAAACAAGTGATGCACAGTGCTATTGCTCACCACCTGCTGATGGGTGCCCGGCAGCCGTCGCCCCCTCAACCAACTCCCCCCAGTTTCTATACTGAGCGTGATGGCACATGGAATGGAAAATCCCTTTGGCCAGCTTGGGTCCGCTGTCCTGGCCGAGTCCCCTCCCGGCTCCTTGTGAAGCTCCTCGCTGCCAGAGCATGGGAAGCTGAAAAGTCCTTGATTTAGCTGCGGTACTGCTGAGCAACGGCTAAAACATCAGTGTCTTATCAGCACTCAGACTAAATCCAAAACAGAGCACTATACCAGCTACTAAGAAGAAAATTAACTCCCAACTCTAAACCAGGACAGGTAGTAAAAAGTTTTAGATTATCTCGTATTTAGCAATCCAGTCGCACTCGGACACACTTCTCTTGGTGGTCCACATAAGTGCTGGTTTTTCAGCAACTTCCTCTTGTAGTTAAAGCCTTTAAGGTTTACTTTTCCAGTCGTGCTCATTTCAAGCGCTATAGAGTATTCTTTAATAGTAACACTTCAAAAGTTCAGGATTCTTTGCATCCAGTTGTTCCCTCTGTATAATTTTTATGGCTGTTCATATTTTGACTTTGTTCTTAATGTGAGGAGCAGTAAACCTGTGAAACCAGTTTCACTTTCAGGTTGTTGCTGGAAATGTTTAAACTGTAGCGATTTCTGTCCAATGTGACTTAAAAAAAAAAAAAATCCTACTAAAAGGATACAAAGCATATGCTGATTATGGTAAAAACTGCTGCATGTGGAAAAGTAATTAATTTTAAAATAAGGATTTAAGATGTGGGTGTGGCAGCCATTGTGATTTTTCACATCTAAAACCAGATAAAACCGACAGCTGTAGGGCGGTTTTCTGTATTTTAAATTAAGATTATTTTGCAGGCTTAAGGACCTGCATTTACTTGTTTGCCGTATTCATTTATAAGTCTGATTTTGACTTGTAGGGAGTGGGACAGGAAGGCTGTGAGAGTCTAATCTGGAGCATAACATGTGAACTAAACCAATATGTTCCTTTAAAAAAGCAATCAAACTTGGTAGTCTTTACTCATTGTTTCCACTCTCCTATATGGAAGTTTTTGTTTATGCCACAAGAGCAGTTTAGTGTTGTTCTAGAGTGTGTAGCCTTGTGCATGTGCAAAAGGATTGTAGACTGAAAGTAAGAATTCTCTTCATTCCTGTTCCCTAAAGAGTGAGGTGACTGTGGCAGTAAAGACAGCGTGTACAAAAGTTCCCTCTGATTGGCTTTCATTTCTCTTACCATCTAAAATTTGATTTAATTTTGCAAGGCTTTTGATACCTTCTGCAAACTGCTACTGCATACCTTCATTTCTCAGGTAAGTCAGTACAATCGGGGCATGTGTGATATGTTGCTGCATCTGGCTCTGAGCACATGGAATGAATTCAGCTGTTGAAGACTTTGGTTTGGGGTTGGTGGTGGTTTTTGGGATGTTTTTTACATTTAAATTGATTTTTTTTTTTTTTATGGTAACACAGTATTTAAAGTGAAGTATTTGGCTCTTCCAGATACTCCTAGAAGGGCTTCGTAGAAACATAAAGGAGTTTGTAACAGATTTTCAGTTTTCTCGAAACTCAGATATTTCTCATATTAATCATCACAACCCCCCTCCAAAATTGCCTGCTAATTTGATATATTTTTTTATGAAAGAGTCTCCCCTCTTGTGTGAAAACCCCTGGGGAAGAGGCTATGGACAAAACCATTGGCACACAGCAGAAACTGGCTTCAGACAAAATGCTGTCATACATAGCAAATGAAGAGACAGGAAAAAACATTTCTGTAATTTTCCAGCAGAGATTTTACTTATAATAAGAGTGGAAGGCACATTTCCAGATAGAGGTGAGTTGCTTATATAAAAAAGTAAGTTTGGTTGGTTATGATTTCCAGGAATCCCAAGGTGTTTAGCTTTGGGGTTTTTTTGTTTGTTTGTTTTTAATGAAAGCTGAAAGTATGTTTTCTTTAAATTGATACCGTGTTTGAATTTTCTTTTTTTGTCATGCTGTGAGGCACAATTAGACTTCAGTTCCACAGGGGGCAAGCTCGTATTACTACACTAAATTATTTTGGCCAGCTTACATTCAGAAGAGTTGCAATAAATTAGTTCCATCGTCTTATTTCCTTAATACCAACATCCAGAGCTAAAACTAAGCTTGTAGCATGAAACATTAATGAACTTTTCAAAACAAAAGCTGTGCATCAAATGTAATACCACCGTGGAAATGTACTATGGGAAGTGCATGATCTGTTAAGGATATGTGAGTAAAGTGAATGTATCTTATCACACTCGAAGGTTGTGGTGACCTCATTGTTGACCTTGGCCTCAGATACCATCTGTCTGAACTTCTGTCACATTTCTGGGGTTTGGATCTGAGTATAGAAAGTGACGCCTCTTGTATAGGTGCCTTTGTTAAGCTATAGCTCCTGTACTCAAAGCTCCAAATTGCTGCTTTTCTGAACACCAAATTGATCAGTAGTAACAACAACAATTTTGAGTGGTTTGAAACCTTTCTGTGACTGTTGTGGGTCATCCATCTTTGACTTGGATGCACCTGGGGGGAAGGAGTTTGGTTACTTAATAATGGGGTATTTTTTGTAGCAAGCTTTCACCTTCGAAGCACTTTCATGTAAATTTTGCCAATAATTGAGCCTAGTCAAGACACTAAAGCAATTTCCTGAGTAAGTATTTGATGTCTAATTGATACTAAGTTGTTTTACGTTGTGTTTTGGCCATGCATTGTTTGCCCTTTGTGACCAATTTTTTATGCAGAAAGAGTAGTTATTATGCTCAGAGAATGTATGCTGTAATGTGGTGACCAAATTCAACTGTATGTATATATGACTATACGTTAATTGAGTGAGAAACTAGTTATTTTTCATATTTGTATAGATTTGCCATCCTCCTTTTAGGGAAAGGAGTTTCCTTAACTATATTCTTTTACTGTACCGTTTGCCCTGTGCAATAGTTAATTAAGAGTATTTCTCAAAAATACGTTGCTGCCAAGTATTCACAGGGAGGAGAGGAAGAACAGGAAAATGGGAAGTTGGGCAGAATAAGAAAGGAGTTCTTGAGAGTTCCTTTCTCCACCCATCGCTTCAATAAAGAAAAGTATGCGAGAAAACCCCCAAGCAAATAGTCATACAGGCTTATTCGCCAGTCCCGCTTATGCTAGATTTTGTGTGGCTCTAAAAATCTTTCCTGTTGAGGAACCAGTAATCTCATTAGGAAAATAAGCCTTAGCCAGTATGCCTGAAAGTTTGTCGTGTTCTTTTGTGTGTGCATTGCTTCTGTTTAATGTACAAGCAGACTCTATTAGTGATGGAGTTGTCCTTTTTGTCAGGGTGCCGTTTTTGACCTTTGAGTTCAGAGTTCTACCTCAGCTTTCTGTTTCGGATGTTAGGATTTGCAAAAAAATAGGACCCCTGACTTCTGCAGGAAGGCTTGTCAGAGATTCCACATGTTGTTCGCTTGTTTCTATAAGTGCTGTGTCTCAGCGTGGGTTAAAAAGAACCTTAGGGGTGTTTATTATCAAAATAGAAATGTCTTGATCTGCTCTAGCAAAATTCCAGCATAGGTACTGGCACGTCTTCTTCCCTAACTTCCACCTCCTTCTGCACACTAAGTACATAATGGTTTTTTTTTGTTGCAAAACTGTATCTTTTCTGAGTCTCACAAAAGATCTTTTGAGTAATTTGCTCAGAATTATAATCCAGATAACAACTAAAAATTAACATTAAGAATGTCCTACAAAAATTATCTGGCAGACATGGTTATCTTCTGGCAAAAAGTTGGATTAAAATGTTTTATAAAAAAACTATGGTATTATTTTAAAATAACAAGCAAAGCTGCTGTTTTGAATTGCTCATAACTTGAACTGTGACAGTTTGGCCCAATATGAAGTAAATGGAAAGGTGATATATGAGACTTGTTTCAACAGCGTGGTTAAACTCCACAAACTTGGTCATTGCTATTTAGGAACCTGTGTGATGCTGAAGGATGATTTTCTTAGTGGAGGGCCCAACTTTCCATAAAGTGAAAACGTTTTCTTTCTCACCTGTGGATATTTTGTCAAAGAGGGGTTGGCAGTAATATTGAGGTTTTAAACGTATGTGATGTAAAAGAACCACCAACCAAACGAGCCAGCCGCACTGTTGCGGTAACCAAGGTCGCAACTGCACGCAGTGCTCTGACTTCCCTCCATGCGGCTGGTCCTTCATCCCCCGATTCTTCTGTCCCCCCCTTGCCATGGGGCAGAGCTGGCTGGAGAGCTGCTCTCCTGGAGGCGCTGGGACCGGCCTGCGCTTCTCGTCCTTCTGAGCCGCTCCAGCATTTCACATCTCAGCCAGCACAGTGCTGGGCAGAGCAGAACTGCCCTGTGGGGCCCGAGGCCTCCAGGCTGGAATGGAGAAAAGATGTTCTGAGACTGCCTTGTGCTGCAGCTAAAGGGTTCAAGTTCTCCTTTTTGTGGGATGAGGCCCTAATCTCTTAGTGAAACCAGCTCAGCTGATTGATGGAGGGTGAGTGAATGAGGAAGATCCTGCCCACGTACTCCGAGACGCCACTAATATCCACCTATGACAATAAAAGGTGTCAAGGTGTTCTGGCATTACCATTGGGAATATGGTGTGGCTTTTGATTCCTTACCTGAAGCTGTGGTCAGGGAAAGTTAAATATTGTGAGGCATTGAGAAGTTTGTGAAATATCTAAGAAGATGATGAGTCTTCATGTTCTGAGCTGTAAATTACTGCCGCTGTTCGCAGAACACCGTATCCATGGCAACGTTGTGCTCAACTTCTGCCTTCACCTACACACACGTGCACACACAGATAACTGATCTTGCCTCTTGTTGGCCAGTAGGATCAGTAGTAGTGCCCAGGTGAGAGGTGTTCCCAGTGCAGGTCAGGATGAGCTTTGGTTCTACCATCACTCAGTGGTTAATGACTGTGACCGTTACCCCAGCTACTTCTGGCAGATGCTGGTTCCTCCAAGGAAATGTCAAGTTATGCCCCATCCTAGGCTTTGGTTGGTTTTAACATCATTTTGAATTGTTCACTGAGGAACATGTGCGTAATTAACATTACACTGACTTTTTGTTTCAAAGCTGCTTTTAGTCCTTTAAATTTGTTCACCTTATTGCATAACCTTTTGTGCTTACTGGTTTTTGTGCAAGTTGTGTTGTGGGTTTTTTTAATTGTTATTTTCTTATTGAGTTCTAGGATTGGGTCAGCGTGGAAGTCAGTTTTCCCTTTTAACTATAAGGATATCCTTCCATAATAGGATTTAGTCAGATTGCAGAGGAGAATAGAGGATATTATAATAAAGGGATAGCAGTGCAGAAAAAGGCTCGGATGAGATCCAACAATAAAGATGTTCAGGCATATACTCTCTAGGAAAGGGATTTGGGGAATTACTGTGAAATCTTAAAGCTATGAATCCAAATGCAATTTAAGAAGGCCAAGTCTGATCACATGCTGTTATTTTTCTATCTGCAATGACTTTAAAATAAAATTATCTCTTGGAAGAGGAAGTAGAGGTAAAGCTTTTCTTAGTATTCTTTTTTTCTTGGCTGTACTTCTTTCTCCAAACTTGTGCTTCCATTGTAGAATTTTTCTTTGTCTTCTCTTAATCTGTTACTTCCCCTCAAACTTAGTGGATACTGTTAAGGATAATGAAAATACTTTGAAATTTATTGTATTTTTAGCTTAATGAGGTCAGCTCACATAGCAATAGCCTTGCTTCACTAGAGCTGTGTAAGATATTTATAAAGTGAAAACTGTCACTGTATTAAAATGCATGTATTGGATGTGCAGCAGAAAAAAGACATCAGCTAATCTATTGTTTATACTTCTTTAATGTGTTTGGAAATGACCTGTTATATGCTGTTCAAAATTGTATGGGGTTTTTTGACCTCCGGATTTTCTGGTTATAGGAAAAAACTCTATTATATAACAAGTTTTTGTATATGACAGTAGCAAATTAGTCACCTTTCTATCTTTTAGCATTTATACAGACCCTATTGCCATAGTAACTGAGCTCTTCATAATTGTTAATGTATTAATCCTCAGAATATCCCTGTGAGGTAGAGAGGTGTTTCTGTGCCACACGTGAGAAAGTGAATCACGGGGAAGCTGATTTATCGCTAACCCCACGGGGCAGTGAGAGCAGAGATCCGCTCTGGTTTCTGGTCCTGGGGAATAGTGCCCTCTTGATTGAACTGCCTTTTCTCTGCCCAGCTTTCTCAAATGAATGAATTTTAGTGAAATTGGCTGCAGCCATCTGGAATGTGCTCATTTGCATGTAAGATCTGTGTGCCTGTCATTATTCAGCATGTCACGATTAATGAACTCTGAAGATACCAAGAAAAGGAAATGTATGGACTGCTACTGTGTATTCGCAGTGGATCGTGAGAGAGATTTTTATTCCTGTATATCACAATACCAAAAATTGGCTCGTTTTGACTCTACTGATATTAAGTTAATTGGCAATATATGGCTCATATCTCTGTCCTGATAGAGCAGTTGGTTAATACATCTACTTTTGAAGGCTGACTTTGACTTTTGAAGCTTTTGAAACTTGACTTTGAAATATTTGCATTCAGAATGCTCTGCTGTTCTTTGGGGTTTTTGTTGGTTGGTTGTTTTCTTTAATTTTTAGACAGAACATACTTCACGAGCAGAAAGGAAAAGACGCGATTCATTCGGGATGTTTGACGGTTATGATAGTTGTAGTGAGGACACGAGCAGCAGCTCCAGTTCAGAAGAGAGTGAAGAGGAGGTTTCTCCTTTGCCATCCAGTCTCCCAATCATAAAGAATAATGGACAGGTCTATACTTATCCAGATGGCAAGTCTGGCATGGGTAAGTGTGTGGTGCATGGGTACAAAGAGCTTGATATTTATGTTTTTCAGCCCGTGCTGTGAGTTGTGAGGATCCAATCCCACATGTTGGTCCTGATAGAAAATGGACCAGAACAGCTGAAGGGTTTGGGTTGGTTTGGTTTTGGGCAGGAAAATTGTTTGGTTTTTGCTAAACTGAAATAAGGTAAATTTTGAATCCTTCTCTAAGGAAAGAAATAGCATGGGAACATCTGCCCTCCCATCAGATGTGTGGTGTTCATATATGCACATGTATGTGTATGTTCTCATGTACATTGCCTTTATTATTTGAGGAAAATGTCAATGTGTTCTCTCTACGCTTGGGCATGTATTCTCTCTACCCTTTATGCTATATATACAATATATTCAGATACATTTCTTCCTATACTAGAAAAGTTCATTGCTGCTACTGTATAAAGTCTGTTAGTGTGTACCTGTTCACCACCCACCAGCTCTGAGCTGGAGAATACTGGGAAAAAAATTGAAAAAACAAAAGGAAGAGTGTTTTTATCATTGGGGAAAAATATTTTAGCCAAAATCATTAGTGATTAGTAGAGCTCTCTCTGGGTAGAATCTTGGTATTATCGCATTGGCATAAGTTGGTCACAAACTCATATTCATCACGAAACAACTCTGTGGGTGACGCTATAGCCTCCGAAGCATATGATTCCAGCTAGAAGAGAATATTGGTGGCCTAGGGTACTTTGGGGATACTAATTTATGAATCAAAGAAGAGTTCTGATTTTATTTCAGCTTGGAAGTATTAAATATTTAGAGGATATCAAGATTGGCAGACCCCAATTCAAAGCAGACGTTTCCTTGAGAACCACAAAAATCAGCTTAAACTGATTTAGCTGGGTCATTCACTTCTACCAGCAGTAAAATTAATAGAGAGTAGAAAAAGCCACTTTTTCACCAGTGAACTTGAGGTTCTTAGTGTTTCACTGACGCTCGTGGTATTACTTTAAGTTATTTTTCTGTGCAAGTCTCTTCAAACTCTAAGCAACTGTTTGGTGGTGCCACCTACAGGACCTTCCTTTGGTCGTCTTTATTCTGGATTTTTACTGAGGTCTCGATTACACTCTTGACACTTGATGTTTTCTCTCCTCTGTCTAGCTACATGCGAGATGTGTGGAATGGTTGGTGTCCGTGACGCTTTTTACTCTAAAACAAAACGCTTTTGCAGTGTGTCGTGCTCTAGAAGCTACTCATCGAACTCCAAGAAGGCCAGCATTCTGGCCAGACTTCAGGTAGCGGTACAGACACCATTTTCTTTCTATACTTACTATAGCATGTGTAAAACATGTACCTTTGTAAAACTTGCATGATGTTTTAAGATAAGTCAAGTTTCTTAACATATATAAAAATTTCACGAGTGACTTTTGTAAGCCAAAACTCAAAACTGTATCAGTCTTGAACAAATTACTTTGTTCAGCAGAGCAAATTCCAGACAATAGTGACTCCTTATTTCGTTTCTGCTGCAGAGACTCTATGCAAGAAAACGTACAGTCTACATATGTAGTGACTCGAAATTCCATGCATCTCATACCCAAGATACTTTTTGTCTTTAGAGGGTGTAAAGGTTTATGTAGCATTGTTGTGGTTTGGTTTTGAGGGTTTTCTTAACTGTACAGATTTCCAAAAAGAGTTTTGTTCTGTTCACTTAAAATATTAATCAAGCAATCATGAAGTTATATTTGTAACCTTCAAGAAAAGAGATAGAAATGTCAGGAAATATTACGTCTTATCTCAAATTCACTGCAACAAATGCCAAGAAATTGCATTGGTATAAATGAGATTTAAAGTTCTTCCTTTTGACCTGCTTTTAAAAGATATCTATTTTTCAGGTAAACAACAATGAATCTATAATGCTGTTCAAGTTGGAATACTAGTACAAAAGCCATCTTTTGGACGTTCTTTGCTACTGGTTTTTAACTTTATTTAATATTACATGTAGTTTTGTGATACTTAGTCAACTTCTATTCTGTGGTGTTCTAATTTTAGTTAAATGTACCAGAAATATGCTACACCTATGGAAATTTCCCAGTGGGTGTTTAGAAAGGCTTTATTTACTTAGCTTTTTTTTGTTTTAGGGTAAACCTCCAACAAAGAAGGCTAAAGTTCTACAAAAACAACCCTTAGTGGCTAAATTAGCAGCATATGCTCAGTACCAAGCAACTTTACAAAACCAGGCAAAGACTAAAGCAGGTAATGCCATGTAAACAGCTGAAACAAATCCTTGGTAATACAAGATTTGTGGCTCATTAGCAGCTTCCTAAACAAAATACCTTCCTCTTTGCAGCTGTCCCTGTGGAAGGCTTCAGCTGGGGTAACTACATCAATAGCAATAGCTTTACAGCAGCTCCTGTTACCTGCTTTAAACACGTACGTATTTTTTAATAAAGTGTTGTCCCTTTGTGTGCGTGAGAGTCCGTGGTGATTCTTCAATTCATTTTTGCAAAACATTCCTATGCAAGTTTGTTTTGTAACCTTGGACTATGAAACTTATATTGTAAACTGTGTTAATATGACTTGTTTTTAGACATATATGTTTGTTTTCATCTGTCCTTTAAAACCATCCTAAACACTACCAGTTGCTGTCATCATACGTGCCCTCATAAGCAAACTAAAAAGTAAAAGGAGGACTCTTAAACATGTCTGAAGTATTTTTTCTCAAATTAAAGGCACAAAATCTATCAAATGTGCTGCAAAGGACCAAGCCAACCAGGTCATGCAGCATTAGAAAAAGTTTCAAAAGGCTTCTTAGATTGAGTCAGGCTTGCTCTGTTATGTCAAACTGATCTTTTGGTTACATATTTGGATCTGGGATGTTTTTTCTTAGTTTTTAGTCAGGTTCTCTATCCGTCATGCTGCCAGGTGGTGTTGAAATGGAGGAAAATGATGGCTTTTTATAAATCTGAAATTAAAGAGGTTGGTTTTCTTTGTATTAGAGTTACAAAAATTCCAGACAAAGTCCTCAGTCATTACAGAATGTAATTAGGAGATGAGGAAGATATTTAGCAGCATCTGTCTTTAATGTATGTGTTAAATTCCAATTACCTGATCTTGTTTAAAGTATTATGAGTAATTTCTTAAGTAAAAACTTTCTGACAGGAAGTGTTTTCTCAGCATTTTTTTTTCATTTGGCAATTCGAAGTGTTCCATCTTATGAAAGTTCTATTTTGCTCAAAATGATCTGATGAAAATTGCTGTCAAAACATTTTGTTTTATGGAAGTTGTCCATAAGGGAGAAGAGAGACGTATTTTTCTGTCCGCTTCAGGAGTTCATGCTGAGCCCTGTTGATTCATAAATCCGTCGGAGCTGAGGGCTCTGGGCAGTTGGCACTTTGTGAATAGCCCCCTTTATGCTCGGGGGCTGCCCAGAACCCAGCCTTCCATCACATAGTTTGGTGAACTTGTATCAAATTCCACGTGCTTAAGCGAGCACGTTTGCAGTTTCCTTTCACGCTTATGTCCATGCTGTAGTAAGTAATGTTGTAAGTCCATATCAAAAGGTTCTGTTTGATAATGTGGGCTGTGCTGTTACAACAAGAAATGCTTCATGATGTACAGCATCTTGAATTAGGGTACAGCTGCAATAGTTTGGTCACCTGTAAATTATGCTACAACATTCTCTGAAAGGAGTTATGTCTCCCTTTCTTGCTGCTTCATTCATTAAGTGAACAGATACAGTACTGCGTTCATATTTTACCTTGAATATGTTCACAAGCTACATGGCAACAGTGCTGCTATGCCTGATTTTAAGGGCAACTCCTGCAATCTGCTTTGGAGCTTTCTACTGGTTTGGGGGACATTAGTATTATAAGGACACGATTTGCATTTGGTTTGACTGTAATTATTTCTTTGAAAATTGTATTATTTAAACCAGTCAGAATCTGAAATCTGAAAATGCATTAGTACTTTCTTGTTAGATCCTTATCGCTCTCTCCCACTCTCCTTTGATAATTACAAGAAACTCTTTTTGTCTGTCTGGAGAGATTATTGCTATTTTTTTCTGTGTACTATATTGCTTTGATTCATAAAACTTTGCATTACTTAATGTTTGTTTACCATCCATATTATGGATTCCATACATGTTATGTGTGTCTGTGAGACTGAATATATAAAGCTGCTTCTATTCAAAACACAAGTTTTGAATTGACAGTGAAATCGTGATACATCTACCCTTAAATTTGTTTCTAGATGTCTATCTGGTTATACTGGGTGTATGTAGATGGATGTTTGATAGGGAGCATTGGGATCAATATTAAGTAAATTCAAGGGAATTATAAGTTGTGGGATTTGGCTTAGTGATTAACTTTTTTAATAACCTGGCATAATTGAGTATTTCAGGTCTAATGTAATTTTCCCAGATCAGGATTGGTTGTTTGGTTTGTTTTCTTTTGTCTGGGGAGTTATTTCCTCTTCAATTTAAAAGAGTAACATTTTAGAATTAAAACATTTACATCTTGAAGTTCTCTCTTACATCTTTCTGTGTATGAGAAGGATTAATTTCAAAGTCTTTTGATGCCCTTAATGTGGCTTTTGTACTTCCCTGTTACTTTCAATCCAGACTTCAGTGTTGAGTAACACTGATGATAGTCACTAGCAATAGAGGAACTATGTCTGTTTTCAGCTCAGAAGATGAGATAGAGAAGCTGCTTTGCTTTTTGTCATGGAGGAATTCTGTGGCAAAGCTAGTATTACCATTTGTGCCCCTCGCAGCTTTTTCTTTTTGTTGAATTGCAGTAATCAGACACACAGCAGTAGCTGATGCAGGGAGGAAAACTCTTAATTTAATGTTTTTAATATTGTGTTATAGCTTAATGGCATGTAATATGCTCATTGCTAACCTGCATTCCAATTTCATTTTCTTCTAGATGGTTTTCAATTTTTTCTGTATTTGCTTTTAGTAGCTCAAACCATTCCTAGAAGTGAAAGCAAATACGGTACTTTGAGTCATTTGTCAGTGCTACTCAACGTGCAACTTAATGCACAATTAATAGTAATTATTCTTTTCCACTCTGGTGCTAGTGAGATGCACGTTTTCTGAAGTTAAAAGCTTTTCAGTCTTTCTTCCAGTTTAATTTTATTCTGAGCAGAAATATTCTCCTGTTTTCTTCTGTTATTTAAATAAATAATTTGCTCTAAGGGAGCATTTCCAGGATTTTACACCAGGTGGCAGTGCTTTGTTTCAAACTTGTCATTTCGAGCCCCTTTGCACATTGTCCTCTCTGGCATCACCTTCTGTGGGGGTACCGTTCACACGCAAGGTCTCAGCACAGCATCCTTACACTTTGGGAATCGGTAGCATGACTCTGCCATGATTTCAGACTTGAAACTTGAACCAGGCTTTTAATGGTAATGTCAGTGCCATCCAAACCTTTAGAAGCCAGTTATTTAACCCACGAAATCTTCGTTCAGCGAGTCGTGGGGATGCTGAGCCTTGAGGTGCTCGTCTCAAATGGGACCTTCCTGATGGCACCTTCCCTTGCAGAGGAGGCAGCTGCTGCTCCCAGAGAAACCCTCCCAGGTCATCTCCTGGAGCAGGAAGCGATGAACCAGATCTTGTTTGGGAGTGACACGAAGTGGATCTCTTCGTCAAGAGTCTGAAAGGTAAATTTGTTCTTACCTGTAAATTATGGTTCTGCTAGTTCGCACTATGCCAATCCAGACGTCAGAGTTACCCTTCCAGCCAGCAGATTAATAAGATTTGACTCTTACATAGTGCTTTGTGTTTGACAAAGCGCTGTGCAAATGTTGATTGATTAATCGGATGAAGACAGAGGAGACATGAAGGAAGATGGCTGTTATAGCCCTGGTTTATCCAGTCTTCCTTGCTTAAGAATGTTCATAATGAGTGGAGAGGAAAAACCAAAACAAAACAAAAAGCTGGTGCAGTATAGCAGGTATACTGTAAACCATCACTTCAGGACAGTCATGTTATCAGGCATTTCAATAGTCATGCTACACAGGATGGCTTCCTTCTTCTAAAGGGTGAGCCATATGGATTGGTGTAGGAGAACTAGCAGAACCAATATTTTCACAGACAAGGACAAATTTAACTTTCTGCTATTTTCCTCTATACCAATCCACGCTCTAGAAATAAGTGTGACATTTCCATTACCAGTCCATGTGAAATGAAGTGTTTCAATATACTTTTCTGTCTGAATCAACTGAATAGATGAGCAGGCAGTAAAATATATTTCAATTAAGTGCAGCTGGATTATGAAATTATTCAGCACAGCTATTTTTTTATTGGTTGGCCTCATCTATATCTCTATACAAGGCAACAAGATTTACTAAAATAAGCACTTTGAGAAGTTTATTTCCCCAGTTCAATTCAAAAAGCTACACATAGCAATTTAGAGATGAGAGCGAATATGTAATAAGACTTGATTAAGAAGCTGTATCTGCATATTTTGTGTGTGAAAATAAGCTGTCATCTTTCAAGTTGCTTTTTTCTCTCTGTCTGTGAGATGGCAGAAAAGAGCTCTGCAGTCTAGGCTGGTGTAGATGAGACATAGCAGAACATGAAGAGACCAGGCTTCAAGAATAAGAAACTGGCATACTTGCAGTAACTTATTTTTCCTTCAATAGTTAAAACTAGTTTTAAGTTTTGCATGCCCAGACTCAAATATTTCTATTAGTGAGGGGTGTCCCTCATTAAGATACATTTTTGCATTTAGTGCTGCCGTCTGGCGATTGCTGATTGGCAGCAGAATCCCAGTATCATTATTTCCAGTCACTCAGCATGAACCCAACTTGCTTCGCTGGCAGCTCTGAGCCAAAATTCTGCGAAGCTGGAGGCTGTTGCCCCTGAGCTGTCAGGTTCCCCGTGCTTGCAAAGAGCTTTGTCAATGAGACACAGCCTTAGAACACAAACCACCCGCTGTGCTGCTGACCAGAGGACTCTTCGATTGCTCCTGTGATACCTGGATGTTCTCTGAACTGCTTAGAATTTATTTTTCTCAGAAAACATTAAAATCGATATGACCGTTGTTCTAAAATACCTCAAATCCAAATTTTCTTGGTGGTCTCTAGTTTAATGTAGACTCAGTCATTTTTTTGCTTTGTTGCTAATGTAATTTCAGTTGTCTAAGGTTTGAGATTCTTTGGCACTGTGCATTTCTGGTATCTCAACAATACCATCTCTGCCTGTCTTTTCATGGTGCTCTGTTCAACACAATGTTCTTCTTGAGACAGCGAACTGAGTGTAACTTGTTTCCTCAAATCCTTAATAGTTCATCAAGCTTGTATTTCATATTGCTACTAACACATTAGTCTAAGCCGTCAGAACTGCGTGTGGGGAACCTGGCTGTGCGTTTCCTTTGGCATTTGTTACAAAGGTGTCACTCTGCTGTCTATTCTTTTTGCGGGTCATATGAAAGCCTGTTCCTCTGAGAGGATGTGAACTGGTGGATGATGAACCCCCCCGCCATAATAAATTGTCAGAATAGATTCAAGAAGTAACTATTAGGCATTTTTTCAGGAATGTTTCTGATCTACAGAATGTAAAGATTTTTTCAAGTAGAATTGCAGAGCAGTTACAGCACTCTCAACGAAAATCGGTAGCTTGCACCTAGTTGAAACATAGTAGAATAAAGCTGACCTGTGAGTATTTGCAATTTGTGCTTGTGCTTTACAGATTTTTAAACTTAGAATCCTGTAGTTTTTGCAGGAAATACACAGTAACAACTGTGTACAATTACAGCACTACACATGAGCTTCAAATCAAAACCAAACTAGGTTTTCACAGACTGTTTTCGAAGCATATGCTTGTGTCTTATCATGGGTATTAATTGTTTTGTCTTAAAGTTGCTTGTAAAACACTAATATAACAAAAAAAGACGGTATTTTCCTATGGTGGGCTGGTGACTTTTTCCCCCTACCTTGAATGACAGGCACCTATGGGGACATGCTGGGGTGACATCTCAGAAGGAGTGCGAGTGGAGGTTCCAAACACTGACTGCAGCCTACCTACCAAAGTCTTCTGGATAGCTGGAATTGTAAAATTAGCAGGTGACTATATTTTAGTTGAAGTTCTTAAAATAATCAAAATAACGATGTGAAGGGAGCTATAGTAACAATTTAGTCAGTGGCCACCTGGTTGGTAGAACACTGGCACTGGCTCTATATGTGTTAGCACTGTCGCTATGTTCCACTGGTTTGAAGAGGCTTCAGGGAAGCTTGAGGATGCCTGTTTTTTTTCTTAAAATTGCCTAAGAGTACCTAAGAACAGGGCAAAGTGAGGAGATAGGAAATGGTCTAATAGCTAGTAAGCAAGCCTCGTTATACAAGTCACTTGGTTAAAAGTTAAATATTCAAGGTCACATAGCTAAGATATGAAAAGGCAGATACTCTGGGTAATTAGTTTTGTCCTCCTACATAAAACGTCTAAAGGTTTATAGTTCAAGAATTTGAATTTTAATTAAATTTGACTTACTTGATAGCGCATGCACATTTTTATCAAAGTAATCAATTCTGTGCATTAACAATGTGCAGAAATATGCTGTAAGAATAATGTTCTATAAAAAGTTCTAGTCTAGATAATTGTTTAATTTTTGTTTTTTTAAACGGGGCTGCTTTCTTTCAGGCTACAATGCTCTGCTAAGATACGAAGGCTTTGAAAATGACTCAAGTCTTGACTTCTGGTGCAATGTTTGTGGATCTGACATCCACCCAGTTGGTTGGTGTGCAACCAGTGGGAAGCCTTTAGTCCCTCCTCGAAGTACGTAAATAGTGACCTTACTGATTTATATAAATGTCTGTCTTTATTAAACTAAATTGGCTCATGGTTCGGATATCAAAGTATATTTTTACCATATCAACTCTTTCAATAATCATGAAATAAAGCGTTTTAACTTTTGGGAAAATAAGGACTTGACTGATGCTGAAAGTGTTTCTTGGAGTAGCCCATCTCATGCAACTTAAAGTTTTTAAGATGGAAGTGGAAGCGGTTACCTAATCAGTGGTGTGAACGTGCACTGATTTTATTTATATTTTGGTATTGGATTCTTTGCCCTGACATACCCATAAACTGACTCTTGGGTAGCATTCATTTTCTAAATAAGTTTTTGTCATTATTGTAATCCAGGCTTTTTAACAGTCATCTGGGATTTCTTCTTTACATATTCCAGACTCTAATATTGTCTCTAACGGACACAATTAAAAATCAGTGGCTTATTTTTTCCCCTTCATTTGCAACAGCCATCCAACACAAATACACAAACTGGAAAGCTTTTCTAGTGAAACGACTTACTGGTGCCAAAACACTTCCTCCTGACTTTTCTCAGAAGGTAAGGCTGATGCAATATCAATGATATACTATAAACAAAATTGCAGCACAATGTGAAGAACTGAAGTATTTTACAACGGCACAATAGCTCCTTTTGTAGTGAAGATGATACAGTAGTTTCTCCCCCTAAATACAGTTTTCCTTGGAATCTCTCTTCTCCATTTATGTCCGTGCTTGTCAGTACGTATTTGGAAAACCGTTTCCTCTAGCGGAGAGTTTCTTTAAAAACTAGCTAGTCTATTTTAATTTTAAAATGCCCTAATTAAAAAAAAACTTTCTAAGAAGCTACCCTGTGATATGTAAGAAAAACTAAAACTGTTTTTTGTAATTCAGGAATGGTTTTTATCATGTACTATTTCAAGAAACTGAACAAAATTTGTTAATATAGCACATATCTAGATGCAATAAAGTATGTACTTTGAATGTTAATATTTTTCATCTGCTCTGGGCTAGATTTTTTTGCTGTCTTTAAGTCACGTCTTTAAGTGTGGCAGCTGCCTCTATAGTGTGCTGTAAGTTTACTTATATTGTGAGATGGTACACAGCTTTTAGCAGGAATATGAGACTATTGTATTGTTGTCTTACACTGCATCCAACGTTAAAAAACAAACACACAAACAAACCCCACCTTTCTGCAGTTGTTCATTGCTATTTAAAAACTGGTGCAGTTGGCAGCCAAATTAAATTGGCGAGGTCTCAACACTTTGGGGGAGTTCATAATGGAAATGACAAGTGACAGATAATGATTTTTTTTTTTTAAATAGAATGTGTTGTCACAGGCAGATTAATGTCTATTTCCATTCTTTCTTTTTGGTATATTGTGAAGGAACGTGTTTATGAGGGGCCAGCTGGGCGTTATTTTTTGTAAAATTGTTTCTCAAGGTAATTATCCATTGTTAACAATGGCACAAATTTTCATCAAGTCAATGGAAAATTCCTTTAACCTATGAGAATTGTATTGTACTTCATACAATTAAAGTATTGTAGGTTCTGTTCTACTTAGTTTTCTGAAACATTTCATTTTTCTCTTTGTACAATGAAATATAAGAGAAATAATTTGTGTCTTTTTCGCAGGTTGATTAACAAGTACTTGAATTAAATGAAAAGTGCTTTGATACTGTGGTTTAATAGCAGAAGACAGATGACAAAGGAAAAAGAGTATATTGTTACAGATTATTTTTTCCCCTGTTACTTTAAGGTGTCAGAGAGCATGCAGTACCCGTTCAAAACTTCCATGCGAGTAGAAGTCGTTGACAAAACGCACCTTTGTCGAACAAGGGTAGCGGTTGTGGAAAGTGTCATTGGGGGACGGTTACGGTTGGTGTATGAAGAGAGTGAAGACAAAACTGATGACTTCTGGTGCCATATGTACAGTCCGCTCATTCATCATATCGGTTGGTCTCGCAGTATAGGACACAGATTTAAAAGATCTGGTAAGATTTTTGTGGTTTGGGGTTGTCTTTGTGGGCAGTATTAGCTTAGAGAAGTCTGACTTAAGCAGTACTGTCACTTAACACAATCATTTATGATTTATTAATTGTATAATAGAGGTATTTTGGGTAGAAGTCAATAAGGGAATTAGATGGATTATGTCCTCCAGATTTTCATGGCAGCCTTATAAACCGTGGGCCTCGCACACCAATGATTGCATTGTACTAGTTAACGTCCTCAGAAAAACGTACTGTCCGGTCCGTTAACAAAGCCTTTGAGTAATTCTGCACTTCTGTTCCTTGTAGATATTACAAAGAAACAGGATGGACATTTTGATGCACCCCCACACTTATTTATGAAGGTGAGTTCACCAGCCAGAGCAGTTTTCTCAGAGCTGGTTGAGGACCTTTAGTTTCTGACGTGTATAAAACAGACCTGAAACTCTATAACTCTTGGAAATAGGCCCAGCACAAACATTACTTTTTTATTAAAACACTTACTAATTTGGCCTCCTTGACATGAACAGAGATGATACAACAGGTATTTCAATCTGTTTCTTTGACAGTGTGGGGTTATATTTTTGTTTCGGTCTTATTAGATTCTGGTGCTGTTATGTGATTCTTTAGGTAAAAGAGGTTGACGCAGCTGGAGAATGGTTTAAAGAAGGAATGAAATTGGAAGCTATAGACCCCTTAAACCTTTCAGCAATATGTGTGGCAACTATTAGAAAGGTAAGAAAACAAATGTGGATTTTGGGAAGGTAGATAAGAATCCTTTTCCCACTCACTTCTATTCAGGTTTCAAACAGCTCAAATACAAAATAAATGCAGTTCATTAACAAAATGAACATGTATGGAATAGGTCCATTAATTGTTTATATACAACTTCTAGGAAGAAGAATATACTCGTAATTTTTTTTTCTACTTTAATCTCTGGAAACTCAGCCATACCTTTAATTAGAATATAGTATGTTTGTGAGATTAATTTGCACAACAGTCTTCTGCTGATTATACCAAATGTTTTGCTACTGTTCAAAAAGAAACCTCATCTTGCATATTTGCAGAAATCTATGAAGACATTTTAAGAATGTGCTTTTTTCGTAGCTTGATTGAAAGGCATCCCATACATGTGAAATCTGTTTCAAAGAGGAAGAAAATGTAAAAAATAGCTTAGCAGAATTGCATAACCTCACCATTGAGGAGTGTGGTTACAATTTCAAGACTTCTTATTAATGATGTGCAGCATATCCTTGCAAGCCAAAGAGTAGAGTGAATGATAAAGCTTTAGCAGTAGAACAAATGTTCACAAGAAAAATGAACTAGAGATCAGAATAAGGAAATGTTCATCTGTAATCTCTTTGTTGTCAAGAAAGGTACATTTGCCAAGAGTCCACACAATCCTGGCGACAGGTACGATTTGGGGTTTTGTGTTTTGTTATAGTTGAATGTCCTTCTAAGTGTTCTTCCGTTACTGTTGAGTTGCTTTTCACTCTTTTGAAACATGGCATGCTTTCTTTCTAGCTATATCACCCAGTTAAAGGTATTTAATGTCCAATTTTGTTTTTCTTTACCAAGGTTTTAGCAGATGGCTATCTTATGATTGGGATTGATGGCTCAGAAGCAGCAGATGGCTCTGATTGGTTTTGTTACCATGCCACTTCCCCTTCTATTTTCCCTGTTGGTTTCTGTGAAATTAACATGATTGAACTAACTCCACCCAGAGGTACATATGGAATTCTGACCACATTGTATTTTGAATATTTTTCTCAGTCATATTGTATGTGCCGTGTGCTTTGTTTCTTAACTCAGTCTACAAAATTCATGTCACTTTTCAGGACTCACTCAAGTCTGAAACAAATACAACAGGACAACTTCTAAGTAATCTAAAAGAGAGATAACAAACTTTTCATTTAGAAAAAGTCAAATTGGACATCTGATTCTCTGGCTAACATAATTTGTTTTTGCTGTCAGAAATTGAGGATAGCCACTAGTTGCATAGGATACCCGTTGAGTGAATGGGAAGTACACTCATCACTAAAAGAATAGTCCAGAATATATCATTGCTTGGGAAGTTCTGGCCACCAAAAGGATTAACGGACATTTTAAAGAATCTTGGGCTAATTCACAATACCAGTTAATTTTTTGAGGAACATGCGCAACCTTGAGCGCTGAGGAAGTGGCCACTGGAGCTGGATGCTGCATAATCCCGTCTGGGAGAGCAATCTGTCCGCTGTCACGTGTGCCTACAGGACACTGTATTGCCATCAGTTTTCCATCTTATTGCCTTGATCTAGCAATTTATAACAGGGATCGTAACCAGCTGTGTAACAGCAGACATCGGATTTATATGGATTTTTTTTTTTCCTCCATTCTCATTCTCGCACGCTTCTACTTGTATTTATTGAATTGTTTTTCTAGGTAATAACTACAAAGACAGTGAAATGCAACATAATTTCATATTTTCATGATTGCACAATAATACATCTGTCATCTTTGAGGATGTGGAAAGTGCAGCTGGACAGATTTACTGTTATTTTTCAGTCAGCTCGTTTACTGACTTTATTGACTAGAAATTAGTGGGAATAATCACCCCTCAAAAATGTGATGCAGAAGCCGCTTGCAATAGGAGAAGTTTTTGTGGGAAGGAAAATCACGCACATCAATCAGTCTAGAAATAAATACGTTAAATGGATTAAACAGAAGAGGAAAAACCCTCCCTTCTGTGTTGAAACCTTTGCCCTTTTCTCGTCAAACACTACACAAGAGCATGTGAATTTTGTTGTTAACACATTTGAGACTTCTGTGCTGCTTGTATCATGGCAACTTTATTCTTTATCTTCATGTATATTTTCCTCTTACTGCAGTTTTCTGTAACAGTCCTGTATCATCCACTGCGGGGGAAATACAAATCACACGTGCAATAATCTGGAAGTCATTTGAAAGAGGACTTAACAAGAGTAAAATATAGAACATAATGCACATTAACATATTAAATAGGATCAAAGTGATCAAAGCTGCTTAGCTCTTATGAAGGGTGTATTTTGCTTTCCAAATTATGGGTTTTAAAATGGACAGTTTCTTAATTCTGACTATAAGGACCACGTGCTTGTGTCTCCTGTGTGTGGTGTTGAGAAGCTGATTGGAGGACTTGCGTACAAATATATTTATCTAGCCAAAGGAGCTATACATTAAGAAAAAAAGCATTAATATGCAAAATTGATACATTAGTACCCTTATTAATTGTTATCCATCCAGCTACATCTGTTCGTGCAGATACTATGTATCCAAAGTGAGCACTCTTCCAAATACAGATTGCAGCGTGGATGACTTAAGTTGCCGTGAAATCATTGGGCTTTACGCTTACAAGCTCATTCCTTCCAAGCATCTTCATCTCTTGCTGAGATCAGAGGAAGATGAAGATGCTCAGGCACATTCAAGAAGGGGATGCAGTTTGGGCTGTGAACGTTAGTTCTGCAGTGCTGACTGATTTGGGGGGCACGCTGTCCCCACTTCAATAAGATCCAACTGCCTCCCGTAGCACCCCATGCCATGCCCGCTATGCTGCCGTTTTTTCAGAATGCCCAGCACTGCATGCTACCACAAAGAAATCTTTCAAGCTGTTGTTGCTCCAGCTGGAATTTGAGTATTGTTGGTTTAAGCACTTGTAGAAGTCGCCCAAAGTGTGAGATAGTCCTCTGTCTTTTATACTTGTTCAGTCAATGAACGAAAGCTGAACATATTTGAGGGATTATTTTTTTCCCATTATATAATAGCTTTAAGTTTGGGGGGAGAATCTTGTATTTTTTCATATTATTGCTATTTTTAGCCTTACTTAAGAACAAGCATGGACATTTTAAAACTTACCCCTTTGTTCCTAACAATTCGTGTTTGGGTAGTGGAGCCTCTTTCCCCACAGGAAACACACTGGATGTGCTTAATTACATGATCTGTCCTGGGTCATTTTGTGTGGGGCATTGTAGAGATCAAGGATCTACATGGACAGAAAGCTTCAATTACAAATGATTAATCTTAACGTGAAATGACACTTTCTATATTATCCAGAGGTTCATTCATTGTGTTTGTTGCAAATTAGCCATGTCCAGCTGACTCTTGTCCCATAGACCAAAGCTCAGAGAGTGGAAGTTTCTGATGTTAATGTTTTGCTGCTTTGTTGTCTTTTTAGCCATAGCACAGTGCTAACATACCATTTTTGTTGTTGTTCTTACGCATGAAGTTTGCAGTTCGTGTATGAAAATGTTGTTTAAAATTCACAGGTTATGCAAAACTCCCTTTTAAATGGTTTGACTACCTCAGGGAAACGGACTCAATAGCAGCACCTGTAAAGCTCTTCAATAAGGTAATAAACATTATACATGTCTACACTGTAGTTAGGATTATCTTTAAGTTTTTGGCTGCATGGGATAAACCATTTCATTAAATACAGTTTTGAAAAGCTAAGAGAACAGAGGCTTTTAGAAATAAGAACCATATGAATCTATTAAGCTTGAATATTTCTGAAATGTTAAACATGGAGTACATGAAACTTTATAAATGGTACTTGGTATATTCCTACCTTAGGCTGACCAAAATACTTGCTTCAACACTGTGCTTAAACCATCTTAATTACCATGTTTGCTTACTGATGTTGGCCTTGCTTGTGTTCGCTTTTCTAGGAAGTTCCAAACCACGGGTTTCACGTAGGAATGAAACTAGAGGCGGTTGATCTGATGGAACCTCGCCTGGTATGTGTGGCCACAGTAACTCGCATCATCCATCGGCTTTTGAGGATACACTTCGATGGGTGGGAGGATGAGTATGATCAGTGGGTGGATTGCGAGTCCCCAGACCTGTATCCAGTGGGATGGTGTCAGCTCACTGGGTACCAGCTGCAGCCTCCAGCGCCACAATGTGAGTTCCCATTTTATATATAAGGTCACAGTCACTTACTGCTCCCTGTTTGTGGGTGATGGTTTTCCTCACTTCATCCTTTTCAAGTCAGGTCACCAGGCATAACAAAAATAGAACAGATTCTTGCTGATGTTTAGAGGTAGCAGTTCAAATGTATTCCACTTTGAATTTGAAGAACTGAGTGTTTCTGTGGCTACTTACTGTTTTTAATGCCATAAGATGCTTATTATTATTATGGAAAAGCCTGTTACTTACTTACCAGTTATGGATAGTATCGCTGGGAATTTATATTGCTTAAAGATTGCAAATATATATTTATGCTTTCCATACTGAATTTGATGGAACTCGGTGTGTGCGTAGCTGTTCACGTGCACAGGTATTTCTGTGAGAATGCTGTATTTTTAGTGCATCAAGACTCGTCCTGTCAGGTCAAATTATACAATAATAATTGATAACTATTTTGAAGTGTTGTTTAATGGGAAGATAATAGTAGTTACTGTTAGTAGTTGAATGGAAGGCTTTTTCAACAACAAAGGCATTCTGCCTTCGTTCAGTCACTAAGGAGAAATTCTGTAACTGTGTAGCGGTTTTGACACATTCTGAAGTCTTTTTCCAAAATACCAAACTTAAATTTTGGATTCTTAATTTTTTGCAGCGTCAAGAGATAGCCAGTCGAGTTCGTCAAAACAGAAGAAAAAAGCTAAATCGCAACAGTACAAAGGACATAAGAAAAGTGGGTGACCAAATTGTGTTTGAGCTTATCCTGTTGTTTTTAAAGTTTGTAATCTCTCCCTAGATCCCTCTTCTATTTGGAAATACTTGCATGTAAACAGGTGTTATGCTTAAAGGTGCAGTATGCCATAAAAGGAACCTTTTTTTATTGAGCCTAACCTTTTTATAAAAGGGTTCACTGTGTTTTTATGCATTTCAGGATACATTGATATGTATGCATATAAACAAGTAATTGTGACATGGTTATGCATAACTTCTTATGTCTTAGATCCCATTTCTATTTTCTTTTTGCAAAAGAAAGGAGAAGATCGAAACTATCCCAAAAAAGCTGTTTTGCTTGAATGAAACTTATCTTCTGACATCTTAACATTTTAATGATGCATCAAGGAATCTTTATTGATGTCTTTTTTTCTTGTCTCACATAGACTGTTTATAGTAATTAGGCTAAGTAATGTGATTTGTAGATTGTAAATGTCCAACAGTCAATCTTATTTTTACCTACGTAAAGACTAAATGGGAAGTAAACAAAAGAGTAAAACAAGTGTTATTCTGAGCAACAGTCGTTATTCCTATTAACACATTCAGTTACCTTAAACCAGTGTTTTAAAATACAAAATCCTTGAGAGAACCCTGTAGAGAATATATTACTGTAAGCAATTTGTTAAAATATGTTAATATTAGAGCATAACTTAAGGGTCAATTAATGACCAGAAAGCATCTGCTTTCTGTGGGACACCGAGTGTTACGAGCAGAATCACTCAAATGCAGAAGATAAGAAAATGGGAAATCAGGGCTCTGTTCTCAATTTAAATAATATTAAGTAAACTTAAGGAAAAGTTGTATTTGCTTTGAATTTTATGGATCTTTACTGTTCATCTTCTCTTTGTAGTGTCTTCATTGCAGCTGAAGGAGGAGCTGCTGGATGGAGAAGAGTACGGGTTCCTCCAAGGAGCGTCCGACCAGGAGAGCAACGGATCTGCTGGTTACTACATCAAACAGGAACCGTGAGGCAGCTCCGCAGTTTGGAGCAGAGCGATTCTGTGATTCTGTGCTGGCGATGGCGAAAGAGCCTTTTCTCCAACACCGACTGACTTCTGTTCCCACTTGGCTGGTACAGTTCAGGTGACTGTACCCGGGGCACTTTGACTGTAGACGAGTTAGACTCAGTTCAGAATTTTTTGGAAGGGCGGGGAAACTATTTTAGTGAAAAAGATTTTTTCAATTTATTAAAAAAAAAAAAACAAATGGACACTTTTGTGTTGTATTTGAAGCTTTTGAAAGAATTTTGTAATATTTTCAAGTTCAGATTTATTGTGCATTGTTAACAAGAACTGAAATTCTAATTTTTTTGTAAGATTAAAGTTTAATTAGCATGATTGTGGGAAGCGGTTGGAGGAAGATATAGTTGCAAATACAAATGAACTGTCATAACAAATGAACCTTTTTGGTACAAGTTGGGAGACTTTTAGACTCTTGTGAACTGCACTGGTCACGCCTTTTTTTTTTTTTAATTGTGAAAATAAGGCATTTAAGCCCTAATTTAGAGGCATAAATGGTATGTGGAAGATAGTCCTGTAAAGCTCTACTCAGTGAGTAGCCCCAATTGCAACGGAGCCATCACCTGAGGAAGATTTTAACTTTTCAAGATGTTTTTATTTAGTTTAAAAAACTTTTTTTATATATATTTTTTTTCTTTTTTAAAGTTCCTTAGGGTCTGATTCAGTGCCCATTAACATCAGCCGCCTTGTCTGCATTGACTGCAGTGGGCATTGGATTGGGACTGAAAAGCTCTTGTCTGTCCGTGACTCTCTGTGCTCTTGGGAGGCTCCAGCAAACGTTTACAGAGCCCTGCGCCAAACTGGAACTTCAGGAAACTCCCCTCTTTGGAAGAGTCATTTTAGCTACCAACAGTAGCTCAGACCTCCCTTGGTCATGGGAAGGTATTTCTGAGCATTCTTCTATTTTTTGCTGTTCAGAAAGACCTAGGTGTTTCCTTACCATCTTAAATATTCCAGACATTCAAAACTGATGTTCCACGTGGTTTCAGGTGAGCTAAAAGGAGCCATACATGGTGGATTAAAAATAATGGTTCGGTTCTGCACAGCCTGCAATATTATTTTCTTGCTGCAATAGTGTGAAATGGAAGTTGAGACTTGAGAACAGTATATACATCATATACTGTCTAGTGTATAACTCAAACTGGATTTGTTTGTTGTCTGCAATCCTTGTGTCTCACTTCAAGCATCCCATTATTAGCCCCATTTGCTTAACTGTCCAGATTTTTTAAAGACGAAAGTCATGTAAAAGAGTGAAAATGACTACCAGTAAAACACAAAGTATTTTAGCAGGAACTCTTAATAATTTGGATTTTATCTTTCCATATTTTTAAACGTTGTGCTTTTTTGTAAACGATGTAGTTCATGGAGTTGATGAGTAGAAGAGTGAATCAGCCCTGCAGAGCTGTGACTGGAACAATGTGCACCAAGAGCTTTAGCTTTTACCAGTAAGGTTCATTAACTAAACTCTCAGGAATTAACTGCGTATGTTCTGTAAGTGCTGCTGGGTCTTAGCAGGTCCCCTTCAGAGCAGTACAGTGATCATCTGACTCTTGACCATAAATTAGGGCTTAAAAAAAGTTAAACTGATTAATGTCTGTGTTCCTACAGCCTAAGAAATGCTTTAAGGATATAAACCCACAGAGCCCCAGGAGACCATTTTTGTATATTGTTGTTTGAGCTTAAAAAAGAAATGCATAGAAAGTTGAAAACCAGCAATTTGATTATTTTCTAAAATATTGCTCTAACTTTGGGTACATAGCATTGGTGATATGCACAGGTTTACCTCATTCTATGCAAGAGGGGTTAATTATGTAAAGTTTTGTATTTACTACTGGAAGTAACAAATGTCCTGTATAGTGTAGGAATGTCTGGAATTCTTTTCTCCCTTACTGGTAAAATTTCTTAAATAATGACCCCTTCTTAACAACAACTTCTTCTATTGACGGAATCTGGTTATCAGGTTATAAGTATCTGTAACTTCAGGTGGTAAAGACATTTTAGCTCTCTAAAATAGCCATAAAAAGGACTTTGTCAGGCTTGGTAGACTTCAAATACATTCTCTTGGATTCTGACCCACCCATGATGTTTCCTTTGAACAGTATGGATTGGAGAAGTAGCATTAGAGACCATTATAATGACACTTTGAGCCTTGATTATTTTTTTCCTGTGTTTTCCATTTAACTCGCTGTAAAATCCAGCTCTGCAAGCATTGATTTGGTTTGGTAAGTACATCACTATTGGATTTTTTCTTTAATGCAACAACTTGCAGATTGTCCCAGTGAACCAAAACAAGGTGGGCACAGTCGTAATTTCTTCTCTCATCAATAGTTCCTGAATTCATTAGAAAAAACTGTTGTGTTTCATAATGTGAAAACCTGGGCTAGTGATGGGCAAGGTGTGTTGCCAAGCTGTGAAACCTCAGGCTCCTGTGCTTTGCCCAGACTCAGAACTTTGTTTTTCAGTCATACCTGATTTCCGAGTTATAGTCAAGAGGCAAAATTAGCACTTAAGTTGAACACGCTTGCTGTGTTGGAGAAATGTAAGAATCAGATTTAAAGTCTGTCAGTCTTTATAATGTTCTTAAAAAAACAGGTATTTTATTCCTTAAACACTAAAGTCTGTGAGTCAACTTGCATTCTCAGACACACACGTGACTTGTGTGAAATTTCTGTTGTGTTTCTGAATTCAAACTATACCTAAATTGTATAATTGTCAAGCGCAGTGAAATCCGTCCTAAGCAAACCACGTGCTTAGGGGAGGCTTAAGGAAAACCTGAGCAAAATTCTACCAGGTGTATTTGGAGGGGTCTCTTTGCAGAGTGGGCACCTCCGGGCCGGGGTGTCTGCGTGGGCTTCGCTGTGTTTGTGAAGCGCTGGTTGGCGACGCGGCTGGAGGCACCGGCACCGCACATTCCTGAGCCGCGTTCCTTGGCTAAACGAGCAGCAAATGTTGGACACCTGGAATCTTCAGTGGGGTCAAACTCACTCCAGGTTTTGGCAAAACAGGTTTTTATAACCGTAAGGTGGCGCAGGTTGCGTACCTGACTCTGCGGCTTCTTTTACTGCTCCAAACCTCTCTGCCGATCTTTGATTTTTATGTTATTTTAAATACAACTCGTTAACCTTTCCCTTGCTGCGTCTGAGGAAAGCAAAGCAGTTACCGATTCCTTGTTCTACGGATACTAACACGGGTTTCAGTGTTTGTTTGTTGGTTTTTTTAATTGTTGTTTTATGTGATGTGAATACCCTCTCCCGTCAATATTTGTACGATGGTGCTAATATATTTGGTAACAATCCTTTATTGGGAAGGGATTTGAAAAAACTGTGACTTCAACTGAATTTTTCTTCCTTTTAATTTTCATATTTAAAACAAAAAGCCACAGCCATTTTTACAAAAAAAAAAGGCATCTGCTTTGGCCCCTGGGAAAATGTTGGGGCGGGAATCAAGATTAAAACAAATGGGGTTTTTACATCATTTCTGTATGTATTTGATATATAGATCAATATCTGTACAAATTTAATCTTTTATTTTCTTGGTAATTTGTGTGGTCAATGAGAGAGTTATTTAAAGCTTTCTCATGCAATGTACATAACTACGTGAAAAGAAAACCGCTTTTGGAGAAATTAATGTTACTTTCATTTTTACGAGACTGCAGATTTTCAGCATGGATGTGAAAAGCATTAAAATTATAACTTTGTGTACAAGATGAAAATAATTCACTAAATTTGCCTTTTTTTACACAAAATAAAAATGATAAAAAGTCTTTGTTGTGAATAGTGATTTTGTTCTAAAAGCTTTCCTGGGCGCATACATTAATGCATTCCAGTTTTAATCTGCACTGTCTTAGAAGAGAAATAAAGACCCACCATTTGTAAAGAAAATGAATGTTTTAAGGAACTGGATGTGTTGGTCTGAGCACAAGGTGAGGTTTTTAATGTGAGAAGGTGGCGTTGGATAAGCATTATGCCTGTACATGAAGTTTCTGTTAACAATTCCTTCTATAGGAGGAAAATACTGAATGACTGATAAAATGACATCTGTGAATATTTGAGCACCATATTATGTTTTATAGTGAATGCAACACAACAAATTAGTTCATATCCATTTATTTGACAGCACTGAAATGACTAAGCTAACCGTGGTGGTGGCTGCTCCCAGGTCCCTGCCTGGAGTGATATGATGCGTTCACAAGGCACAGTTCATCGCGGCAGCTCTTTCACTCATAGATCCAATCATGGGCACAAGATTTGAAGTCGATGAGCTCTGCAGGCTTGAACCACAGGTTGATCTCCTTCTGGGCGCTTTCCACGGAGTCACTGCCGTGAATGATGTTTCTGGGGAAGGAGATAAACATATTGTTTCATATAAAAATACACTTTCAGCAACCTGTATTTCTCCATAAGGAAAAACTGGGATGAAGCAGCTGGAGCTCTGGGACTATGCCTGCAGGTATGATATTCAAATATCTACTAGAGGAGCTAATTCAGCCGGACGGGGGGACTACAGCTACTCCCTAATACCAGCCAATGCCCCCGACTGATCTTACATGGAGCTCCGATGAGGGGCTGTGTTTCAAAAAAAAGTCAGTTTTGTACCAAGCCATTTTCTTAAGTGGCAGTTATGGACTGTGACCTGCAAATAAAATACCATCAGACTAGGATCTCTGCCAACAATTTTGAATTTCTAGAATAAAATACTACCACTACTGAGGCTTTAACATCTACTGATAACAAACTGAGCACAAACCTTCCTACTTGAATGCAGAAGTCACCACGGATGGTACCAGGCTTGGAGTCAGCAGGGTTTGTTTCCCCCAGCATTACTCTCCCAGTTTTAACCACGTTGAGTCCTTCCCATACCTTAAGGAAAAAAGACAAACCCTATTAATCCGTGCTTATACAAAATACCAAAGCTTTTCTTTGCTAATAACTTACACTTAGTAAAGAAACACCCTCCCTGCAGCGGTGGGATAAGAACAGCCTGATGACGTACAGACCCTCCTAGTTTGGGAAGTAGTCTGAACCAAGGGAGATGCTATGAGGACAGTTTTGTTGGTTTTTGGGGCAGTGCAAAAATGAATGGCACACAAGATGGGTTTCTGTGAGAGGACAATCCCAGAGCCCAACCCCTTTTCCCCCCAAACAGAAGATTCCTTTGTGTACACGACTGTCTTTCAGGAATTCTGCTTAATCTATGCTAAGTCTTTTAATATGCAATTTATACGTGCACACTTTCCTTCTTAAGTAGTAACTTCTTACTTGATTGTCTCCATTTGAATTTTGGTTTTATTGTGCCACTATCAGAACTGGGTAGCTTGAAAGAGTGTTTCCTTAACAGTATATCTGAATATTTTTAAGTAATTTACAGAGTGAGACAAATATATTTAACAATGTCCTCTTTAAAGTTAAAATCAAGCTGCTTACCATGGCCACAATGGGGCCGGAGTTCATGTATTTGACCAACCCCGGGTAGAATGGTCGGTCTTTGAGGTCAATGTAATGTTGCTTGAGAAGTTCTTCAGAGGCCTTTAAAAAGACAGATGAAACATTAAATATCACTTCAAAATCTCATCCCAGAAAAGCTGTAAGCCTACAGCAATAAAGACCAGACTCACCAGTCGTTAATATTATCGACAGTAGCTGTGATGCTTTTATGGGCTTCAATGAAAGCCCCGATGTAACATTAAGGAGCGCGTGAAACGCCATTTTTTTGGTAGTAGTGTCATTGTTGCGAGTTGTCAAAATTATTACTTTGCTTTAGATTAATCCTCAGCACTAAGGCGAGGACACGATGTCTGGGCTGCACCACCTGACGCAGCCTCTCAGCCAAGGTCGTTTCAGCTCGCTCAATCAGGCCGCGTTAAGCCATCCGAGCAAATTTGGTTTCCTTAGGAAATGGCAGAGATAGAAAACGTGGCCTGACGTGTGACGTGGTTATGTCCAGCTCTCGGCAAATACAGCATCAGATTCCCGTTCTGATGCAGGAAGAGCTGCACAGGAAGATGTACAGGTATATACTGAAGTACCTGCTGCAGCAGGTGAGGGGCCAGCGCTCGGGCAGAGCGAATCACAAGGACTTACGTGCACGAACTTCATGGCCACCAGCCGGAATCCCTTCTGCTCGAACCGCTTGATGATCTCTCCCACCAGCCCCCGCTGGACGCCGTCGGGTTTGATGGCGATGAAGGTCCTCTCGCAGTTGGCGGCCATGGCGCTGCGGGCACAGGACGCGCTCGGCTCAGGCCCGGGCCCAAGGTCGGAAGGAGCCGCCGCCCGCCCCGCCATGGCGGCTCCGGGCCCACGTGGTACCGGCTGGCGCCGGCCCTTCCCCGGCCCGCGGGGCGCCGCTCCCGGCCCTGCCCACCCTGCCCTCCGCTCCGCTCCGCCGCGGCCGGGCGCTGTCCCCTCCCCGGGCCCGCCGCGCCGCCCTCACCTCCCCGCAGCTCCCGCAGCCGCTGCCGCCCGCACCGCAGCCGCCGAAGAAAGAGGAGGAGGAGGCGGCGGGCGGGCCCCGGATCCCCCGCCCTGCGGAGAGGAGGAGCCGCCCGGCTTGCGGCGCTTGGGGGCGGGCGCGGCGGGGCTGGGGGCTCGGCTGGGAGCCCGCCCGCCCACACCCGCCAGCCCGCGCTGCCGGGCCCGGGCCCGTTCGGCCGGCGGACGCTGCTCCGGGCTGCCCCCAAGCCCCGGCCGCTGCTGGCCGGGCTGTGCCAGCGGCACCTGTCGCCTTCCCCGCCCCCGCGCTGGGGTTATTGGCGTCCAGTTGCATCAGCGGGGAGCGAGCCTTTTCCGCTAGAAAGATAAGGATGTTTAACCACACCGAGTGGTGGAGTGGAGCATCTCCCGTGTGAGGAAAGGCTGAGGGAGCTGGGGCTCTGGAGCTGGACAAGAGGAGACTGAGGGGTGACTCATTAACGTTTACAGATATCTAAAGGGTGAGCGTCACAGGATGGAGCCAGGCTCTTCTCGGTGACAACCAATGATAGGACAAGGGGTAATGGGTTCAAACTGGAACACAGGAGGTTCCACTTACATTTGAGAAGAAACTTCTTCCCGGTGAGGGTGACAGAGCCTGGAACAGGCTGCCCAGGGAGTTTGTTCCCTCTCCTAATAGTCATTAATTAGCTTTTAGACAATATAATGAAAATTACCTTTTATTTCACTTAAACAGCAAATGTTTTATTTTGTGCCATCCCTTTTTAGGAGTCTGACATCTTCACAAAGCATTGAATTCCACATTCATTGCTCAGTTTAACATTTGAAACAAGAACTCGCTGTAGGAAAAAATCTAGGAGTTTGAACAATAACTTCGTTAAACTCTTGCCTTTAATGAATACAATGCTGCAGATAAATAAATACATAATATTGACCCCAACACATTTATTTTTCCTCATCCAGCACAGCTAGTGAGTATTTGTTGTTAAAATTCCTGCAGGAGGCCAATAGTTTTCTCTGATAGGCGCACACACCTCTACTGAAGCACATTTAGCAGTACGATGACTCTATTTCTTTACATGATTAAATAAATAGATAAAAAATAATGCTACAGTCACTCCTGAAATACCTTATCCAAGAACAGCTTGCTCTGGAGTTCCAGCTGTTAGGGAAAGAACACTAATAAGGACACAGCTTAATTATTGGCTGTTCAGTTGGTAAAACAAACCTCGCTCTTGTTGCTCTGCCAAGGTCAGGAGTGCTACAGTGATGGGGCTGAAGGTGGATCTCCCTCACTCATCCTCACATTAATCTCCTTTTCATATAAAAGGGCATTTTGGAAAGCCTGGTGTATTAATCCTTCCTTTAAAAGCTAAATAAATCCCATGTGGGGAAAAAAAAAGGCAAGTTGAAACAGTGTGAATCTAGAGGAAAGTTGACATTTTAATCACAGCCGCGCTCTGTGTCACAAATAAGCTTTTTTCTGCAGCTGTTTTGGGCATGGGGATTCGCTTGATATCGAGTTCAATCCTCAACATTCAGCCACACTATCAATATACTTACATAACACCAGTTGTCCTCTAACATTTTGACGAAATTAACTGAACCATTTGCCTATTTATTTATAAAAAAAACCCTTACCACTTTTTTTTTCTGTTTATCAAAATACCCTCTTTGAGTACAGAGTGTTTCAGGAAAATCTGTGTGTTACATGTCATTAACAATGAAAGTTTTACTTCTCTGTGTTTCAATCTCTTATCTCTCACCCCCAGAAGCAGCTTTTTAAAAGTACAATTCCACCTATAGCTTGGCAGCTTTTTAACCAAAGCAGCAGCAAACACTGACTGTATTTAATATTTACTACAGAGCAACTTCACGGATTTCTGGGACGGGTTTCTAGCAGTTAATATGAAGCTAGAGGCTGGCAGTAAGGATACCCGAAGGTGTAGGCTCCGTTTTACTCATAGATCCATTCATGAGCACAGCTTCTGTAATCCACCAGTTCCTCAGGAGCGAACCACAAGTTGATCTCTGTCTCAGCACTTTCTACAGAATCACTTCCGTGAATGATGTTCCTAGGAAAAGCAAAGGTGGATATAAAAGTAATAGAATCCTTGAACTCAAAGCAAGCTTTGTTTTTTAAAGCAGTCTCCATGCTAGAGAGAAGTTGTGTGTAATTGTGAAGCGGCAGCCGGCACAGAGCGTGCAGGCCCAGCTTTGCTCATCACTTTTGTCAATGGGGAAGACCACAAATGGACTTTCATCTTTAGATCATGGCCTTACATGGGCGCAGGGAACGGCAGCTCCATGCGCGAGATAGAGAAGGATGGAGCGCGGTTCCTGCCTATATCATGACATATATCATGACATACCACCGGACATTTAGTGTTAGATTATACCAACAGTTTGAAAATGTACCTTCCAACTTGAACGCAGAGGTCACCGCGAATAGTGCCAGGCTTTGAATCAAATGGATTAGTTTCCCCCAGCATCATTCTTCCAGTCTTAACCACGTTAAGACCTTCCCACACCTCAAAAAAAAAAATCCATTGAGATTATTAAATTTTAGCAGTAGTTAAAGGAGAAAGAGTTAATCACACCTTACAGAATTACACAATGCTGCCCATCACGGCACAAATCACCAACTGAATTACTTTATCACCAATTTGTCTGTCAGATTCTTGAAGTGTTTGCTGAAGTTCTCCCCTTCCACACAATACTCTCCCAGCAAGGATGGGAAGAGGACAGTTTGAAATCTCAGTATTGTGAACAGCCTTACAAACTGGCTGCTCACTGGAGATCTGGACCTCCAGCTCAACTGTTTTACAAATGTACTTTCAAGGGGGAAAAAGAAACAAAGGAGAAAATCCCTTCTAATGAAGTTAAGACTGGAAAATATTTTCAAAGTTAATATAGCTTAGTAGTATAGCAAAAATATTTCACCATTTTTCAGCTTGCTTAATGCATGGCATTTCATAGCGGGTTTTTTGTGCAGGTTTACTGTTTCTCAAGGTCTGAGCGTTGGTTGACCCTTCAGCCCTGCACTCTTCCTCAACATACGGACTCACAGGAGAGAAAGATCATGAAAAAAGATTAAGGGAAAAGGAGTTAAGAGTACACCTTCCTAATTACAGTGTTTGGATCCAGGTTTTTCAGTCCTTTAAAGCAGAATTCAATAGGTAACACAATCTCATTGCAGGTAAGACAATTAAACAGTAAACGTTTCTTAGTTGAGCTTCATTTTTAAGAACTCACCATAGCTACCACAGGTCCAGAGTGCATATACTGCACCAGACCATCGTAGAACGGCCGGTCCTTCAGGTCAATGTAGTGTTCTCTCAGAAGGTCCTCAGAGGCCTGCATTAAAAACCAACCAACCAACCAACAAAAGCTTACTGTAAGAGCTTAAGAGCGCACTGAAATCACATAGATTAACCACAGAGCAATATTAATCCTAAAACTTGCACGCACTTGAAAATGCAGCATTTCTGGCATGTTCCTAGTACTTCTGGTCGATACAAAATTGAACTGTTTGCTTTAACCACACCTGGACTTGGAAAGAATCTTTACAATACAGACCGTTTATGTGAGCTGGTACTTGTTAGGTATGGGATGCACCTAAAGGAACACTCTCTTCAGACTAAGGACATCAAGTTACTAAAATTAGCGTGCTTAGCATGTCTAAAGCATTTAGCCAGAGCTGGGAATTGGAACTTTTCCAAAATATCCAAAAAGCCTCCTCGAAATTTCAGGTTTGTCAGTACGGCAGGCTGCTCTATTTTAAGGCTGCAGTTTGTATGAAAAAGGAGACATACAAATTAAGGAAGGCTCACGTGTATTAATTTCATGGCCACCAGTTTGAAACCTTTCTGTTCAAACCGCTTGATGATCTCTCCCACCAGTCCCCGCTGGACTCCGTCAGGCTTGATAGCGATGAACGTGCGCTCGGCAATAGAAGCCATTGTCCTAAGGAAAAAGGGAATAAAAGTCATTATTCCAGGACCAGCAGGCAAGTGCAATCACAGTCCTGTATCACGTGTAATATCAGCTGCTATTATAATTAAATCAGCCACAGCTCAAGGTCATTAACCCACGATCTGCACTGATTTGATAAATCAATCATTGTACATGGGTTTTCACAAGTGCTACAAAAGTTTAAAAGAATAACAGCGTGCCAAATATAGAAACAAGTACTTAGCAAATATTAAAATCAGAAAAACTAAATGGAATGGAAGGTAAAGATTGTCATAGACACAGCTCCAAGTGCGGCGTGGGAGGCTGCAATTGAGGGCCAAGTAGGCTGGATAAATCCATATGCATCATTTTAATCTGTAAACCAGTGTTACTGGAGTTTTTTTGTTTCGTTTTGCTGCAAGTGTGTGTCTGGACGCAGATAACATATGGACACAGATAACACATGGATGCAGGCCCGGGGGGCTGCAGGGGAGGGTGGCGCTGGAGCCGGTATTAATGATCGGTGCCGTTTCAGGAAGGCGCTGAAACGGGCCGGGGTGCAGCCCCCGCCCGGGCGCGCAGGGGAGACCCTTCTGCCGAACCGGGGGTGTCCTGCCTCCCGCTCCCCACCGCCGCCCCGCTCACCTGCTGGCGGCCCCGCTCACCTGCTGGCGGCCCCGCTTGGCTCTGGCGGGCCCGGCTGGCTCTGGCGGGCCCGGTGCGGCAGCCGGGGCCGGTCAAGCCACCGGCTTAACCCGGAGCCGCCCCCGCCGGGGCCGCCACCTCGGGCCGGCCGGTTGCCATGGCGACGGCGCGGCCTCCCGCCTGCAGGGGGCGCTGTCGCGGGCCCCGCCATGTCGCCGGCCCGGCCCCCGGGGACACCCCCGGGACACCCCCTCGGGTGTCAGCCCGCACCTCCCCTCCTCATCCGCTAATGGGATTTGGGTCGCTGCTCCCTTTTGACCTCCCAGCGCGTCCGTCTGACCTGTGACCGCGTGTGCCACCCGCAGCGGCCGCAGCTCCGAGCGCACGGCGTCTGCTGGCGCTTTACACCATCGGCGGCTCATTTTCTGTTTTGCAGGGTGTTTAAAGTGAGGATGCAAGGGAAACGCCCTTTTCCAGCATTTCAGTCTTAGCCGCCGAATCTAATTTTTATTTAACAAAGGCACACCAAATTATTTAAATAAAGATCACATTATCCAACCGTAGAATCGTTTTGGTTGGAAAAGACCTTTAAGATCATCAAGTCCAACTATTAACCTAGCACTGTCACACTAAGTTCCCTCTTTAAGGAATGCAATTGTTTTTTTTCCCTGGTTACACTATATTAGATCTCCGAGTCAAAACACCTTTCAACAATTTACCCCTTCACTCTTGTGCCTTGAGCATCCCATTCCCTTCGAGAGATCTGCGGATAAAACATCCGGACACGTGAGTTCTTGCGTTCTCAGTGTGTCCTGCTGAGAGGAAATCCCTGCCTGTCCTGGTTTTGTTTCTCAAACCAGGATGAACTTCCCAGGCTCTCCTCCCTGGCTCTTCCTGAAAGCAAAATAACGTGGATTTCATGTCCCTCTGGGCAGGATTCAGCTGCTGCTTAACAGGGGTGTGAGCTCAGCTTTTTGACAGCACGGATTTCCTTACTTGGGATCCCTTCCCTACAATCCACCACGTACCCACGTCTTTTGGTTCTGGTGGGAGAATCTAGATCTCACATAAGTATCTATTCAACCAACCTGTTTACCAGTATTCAGGGGTCTTTTTTTCCAGGTATGATCAGACTCTGATTACTCATTTTTCCAAGGTCTCTGATTTAATGAAAGGTGTTTTAAAAGCCACAGCATTGTACATTCTAGCAAGTCCCCGTTAAAGTTATGTTGGACTTAGAATGTCTGAGAATTCTCCTGATACTGTCAATCCACTACATTCTGTATACACATTTATTTAAGACGTTTCATGCTACTAAAACAAGCTCTAATACTGTAATCCTCACTAAGGCAAAAAAAATATTTAATAATAGAAAAAAGGCCTCTAGAAACAGGATGTTTAGAATAATATTTCTTCAAAAGCAGCAACAGGACATTTATTTCCAGCCTGGTTAAAACCATGTCATTTAGCGATCAAAGCTCAGACGTGCCATAAGGTGGACAAGCGCTATTTGCAGCTTTACCACAGTCTGCTGGGTGATCTTTGCCAAGTCTTTTAACCTCGTTTTGAGACTAATCCACGATTAGCAGAGCGTGTCGTGCATTATCAGAAGCATGCTTCCTTGTTATTTTTAATGTGTAAATGAACAGCTTTCCTACTTGTTGAAAATTCTACCAAAACTACTAAATTACATTGGAAATTACATGTTCACCTAAAATGCAAAGAAGTAGTCAGTCTAGGCAAATAATTTCCTAAAAACAGATGGATCATGGGAAGAGAAAGCAAAGACCTTCAAAGTCCTCAGTGAGTGAACTAAGTATAATTACTGAGCTCAGGCCATTTACACATTATTTCAAACCAGTACAGATTTTTAGAACATGCCTAAGGCAAAAGGCTGACTGTGAGAGTCTCCAGACTTCAGGAAAATTCAAACACACAATTCTTTTGGCCCCAGCTTTATAAAGATCTCAGCTAACAGCCTGTATTTGTACCCCTCAGAACATTCAGAGAGTTCTCACGGGACTCATGTTTTGTGCTGGGCACCTCTTGCTCCTTAAACCCAGACTTGTAAGCCAGACAAGTTCCAGTTAAGCTCTTCTCACCCCATACTGATTCAAGGGCTAATTTTCTTCCCTGATAAACTGTAAATCAATTTACTTTCAAATAAACTGCTATTTCTAGGGATAGGGAATATATTTTTTTTCTTATTATCCAGAAAACTAATTTATATTTCAGGAAGTTATTTTCCTACGAGTGTGAATTGCATTTTACTGTAGTAGTTACCACAGACAGCCACTGCTTTCAAAGCTACAAAGACAGTACTATCAGGTTTCTTTATTCTGTTTCACATGCTTGATTAGTTCACTAAATTGACAGGTCATCAGGTCTCTTAATGTCCTGGCAAGCAACTAGGATATAATTCCATAACTTCTATTTTAATCCATCCCTGACTTTGCGATGTCACACTGACTGCGAGGTTCACATCACAGAATGTGATCACGGTGACTTTCAATAAGATATATTTTCACACCACTTGAAACTTGGCTCCCAGGTAATTTTTCTAATGTTCCTCTTTTAAAATACTTCATTTATCCATGGTGGAAAACCCTCAGGTAACTAGAAATAAAACAGGAGCACAAATGGCTCTGTTCTACCTGTGCTCGCCTGTCTGGCTGCAGCTCTAACGGCAACCGCCTGCCCGTTCAGTGATGGACTCGCTCCAGCTGTGAAAGAAAACCGCATCTGTCAATTTTGCTAATAGAAACAGGATAAAAATAGCACATCCTCAGAGACCCTTCCCTTAAAGGCTGTCAGCAGACACCTTGACCCATTTTTGCCGTCAGAACGTACGTCTTTTGAGCCGATGTATTTGTGCAATTTGCCGAGTGTGATGGCAATAACTATAAAACGCTACAGAGAAAATGATCTCTGCTACAATTCAAGATGCTGTGTATTTTTAACCTCCCAATAATCTGCAGTTGTTTAGAATTGTCCTCACACTATGCAGTATTACACATGAATAACGTGGTGTGGTCTGGGTTGAAAAGTCCACTGCAATTATTAAGAGACATGGCCAGGCAACCTCATCCCGAGAGCAGAGTGGAGCCACCTCTCAACTCCAACTGGTTGTTGTCTTCCTACAAGGTTTATTCAGGCTCACTAAAAAACCCACAAGTCAATAACCCCCAGCCCAAAGGCTCTTGGTGCCTCTGCAACTCAGACAGTGAGGGAAATGGGAAACTCCGCGTGACCCGAAGGGAGAGAGCAATTCTGACAGGAGCAAGTAAAGATGAAGTCTTTTCTCTCGTCATTCCTGTGCAGACCCACTAGCTTAGTACATAAAGACAATGCATCACATGCATTTAAAGCACAGTTACTGTCTTAGGATTAGTCCAATTGAGAGAAAATACTGTGTAAACCTCTACTGCTCTCCAGTGGAAATTAATGCAATAACCACAGTTAAACTTCCGCCAGTTCTCAGGCTTCTGCATGTTTTAAAACACTCATTTCTTTGTTCCTGCACTGTCACTAGGCCACTCAGTTCCTCAGCTTCCTTGTATGTGAAATACTTTTACTTAATGATCGTGATTTCCCCAAATATTAATTGTATAATAAAAATGAGGGAAGTGAAACAACTCCAAAACTTTTGAATGTCACTAGATGTTTTCAAATTTATAGTAAATGTCTAGATCAGCTCACATTGTTCCTATGACTGAGCACATAATCTGGAATGGACTTCAGTTTTCCAAATCCCAGGAAAACCAATTTCTCTTGGCAAGTGCAAGATGCTTTTAAAGTTGGATTATTGCTAAGAGAACAGGATTTCTGATTTTAATTTATCTAGGGACCTTATTAGAAAGAAAAGGTCTCTTGGCTGTCGGAGATGAGCCAACACAGCAACCCAAGCAGCGTTCGGGAGCTGCCAAGTCCTCAAATCTCGTTTTAGCTCTGTCAGTCACCCCTAAATGAATCACTTGATCTATTTATGCCTCTGTGTGTGCAATAAATAAATAATAACGCTTCCATGTCAGCTGTCGGGCAGCATTTCCTCACATCCTCCACTCAAAGAGATGAAGATTAATCGTGCAACCTCTTATGCTCGTCTCTCCCCTCCCCGCGGGGCCTCAGCGCCTCTTCTCCAGCCCCACAGCCCAATACTAAACCTCTCCCTGAGGCGAACACTCCGCCTGAGGGTCCGGCACCTCCCACCCCCAACACAGAGGCGCCTCCGCTTTTGCTCGGGTGACTCGCAGCGTGCCGCAGCCGCCCGGGCCCTCCGCGCCGCCCGCCTCGCTGCTGCGGGACGCGCCTTCCCGAGGAGCCGCACGGCAGCTCCGCTCCGCCGCCATCGCTGCCCGGCCACGCCCACCTCTCATCAGGTCACGCCCACGTCCTCGCCCGGCCCCGCCCCCCGCGCCGCTGCGGGCGACTGGTCGCCCCGCCCCTCCCGCGTGACGCGCGGCCCCGCCCCGGCGCGGCGGGTGAGGTCAGTGCCGTGCGCCGCAGCCGCTCTCTGCTCCGCCCCCCCGCCGCTCGCCCGGGCTGCAGGCGAGGCCTCGCCGCAGAGGGAGGAGGAGGCGCCGGGAGCGCTGAGCCGCCGCCGCCCCGCCGGGCCCCCCGAGGGAAGGCGCTCGCCGGCAGCCATGGAGCTGGCGGACGGCGTGGTGTACCAGGAGGACCCCGGCGGCCCCGGCCCCGCCATGATGTCGGAGCGGGTGTCCGGGCTGGCGGGCTCCATCTACCGCGAGTTCGAGCGGCTCATCGGGCGCTACGACGAGGAGGTGGTGGCCGAGCTGATGCCGCTGGTGGTGGCCGTCCTGGAGAACCTGGACTCGGTGTGCGCGCACAGCCAGGAGACCAGCGTGGAGCTGGAGCTGCTGCGGGACGACAACGAGCAGCTGCTCACGCAGTACGAGCGGGAGAAGGCGCTGCGCAAACAGGCCGAGGAGGTGAGGGCGGGCGCCGGGCCCAGCGGCTGAGGCGGCAGCGGAGCCGGTGGAGGGCGGGAGCCCGTTCCCGAGCGGGGCGGCGGCTCCGCGTTTCCTCCGTGGAGGCGGGGGGGACTTCCTGCCCTCGGGGCCGCCGTGGGCGGGGTGCTGGCGGCACGCGGGCTGCCCCGCGGTGGCTCCTACCGGCTCGCACGACCCCGCGGGGCGGCTCCGGTGTGAGGGGCCGGGAGCCGCCGGGGAGGGAGTTGAGGTCGCGCCGTGTGCGGGGAGAGCCCCGGCCCTGGCCGCTCCGGTGCCTCGGCGGAGCTGGTGCGGGCTGCCAAGGCGGCTGTGGCAGAGCTCTGTCCGTGCTGTCTGTCCGTCCGGGGGCCCTCTCTCCGCGTGGCCCTTCCTGGAAGACTCTTAAATAGCTCTTCTGAAGCGCTGCTGCCCTGCCAGGCACCAGGTCCCTGGAAGAAAAGCAGCGCGAACATGGAACCCTGCACTGACAGCTCTGCGCTTTCGCTTTCCCTCGGGATTTTCCCCGTGGGAGGAGGTGGCTTGTCCATTTCACCCCAGTTGCAGAGGGTGTTTATAAAACAGAGTGAGAAGGCAGTGCAAAAAAATACAGCAATACAGGCTGTCTAGACTGTAGTTCTTCAAAGTTGGTACATAAAAGCTGCAGCCAGCAACAGGTGGTGTGGACTGTTCAATGGCAAAAACTCTGACTTAGGATATTACTATAAAAATTGAAATATGAGTATCTAAGAGTTACTTCAGCATAAATAAGAACGCGAAGCTTGCAAGATGATAACGCAATACAGTAGAAAGCAGCTGTGCAGGTTAAATTCCTCCAGCTCATTGTCTTGCCAAACTCCTGTAGGAAATTGGATTGACAGCATTATCTGTAATAGAACAAGCCATCTTGTGTCTGTTTCCAGGCATGGTGTCCTGTCCTTATCTCTGCAGTTGTTCTTACCTGATAAATTTTCCAAAAATCAGAAGAACAGCAATACTATGGGTGAAGACTATGTTGACAACAAAAACTTACTTTAGAAAACGTGAGCCCTATACAAATATTTGTATGCCTAGTATTTTTAAGTAAGTGAAAAATGTCTGCAAATTGTTCCAGGACTTCAGTAGTTTTCTATGAAGTAATGTGGTGTGAACAGTGTTCCCCAAACTCTTGGACCACCAAACCATTCATCCTCTTTGTCAAACCTGTACTTGTTTTACAGGACCTTATGGACTTCAGTCTGGCAACTATGGCCATAAAGACATATTCCCTAGTTCTGACACAAGCTGCATGTAACAGACTTTTTTTAGGAAACATATTTTATTTTTATTAAGAGAGTACGAAACTGATAAATAGTTTCTGAACTAATTCACGAGAAAATCAATCAGGCTCAAAACACAAGCAGCATTTGCCAGATTGAAGAAAGCGGGCCTTGGGCAGCAGAACAGAAAGCGTAGTGATATGATGAAATAGAATACACTGTTAATTGTGTTGCTGTGCCTCTTCGGGAGCTGTATGTACTTCTGTTGGTAACTCACTTCAGTGCAATCTCCATTTCTTTGTGTCATGATAAATTAACTCGAGGGGCCAAGGATTATGCAGTCTAGAAACTAATACTCACGCTGCAAACCAGCTTTACTGACGCTTTCCAAGGTGCAGTTGGACCAAAGGCCGTGTTTTCAATTGTAGGCGCGAAGGTGATCTTGTTGGTACGTGCTGGGGTCAGTTCTGCTGCACATGTGTGAAAATGTCTGGGATAGAGTGTGGTGTGTATGAGGGGTACATGTTTTATTCAGACTTGATTGTCGCAAACTTATTTTTTTGGATGTTGAGGTAATCTGATGGGTGCAGTATGGTTGAAACAAAAGAAGGGAATGTGAATATCGCAGTTGGACAACAAGTTATTGGCTTAGTGTATTCCTTTCATTGTGCAGGTTGCTTGTATAATCTGATGGCTAAATGGAGAATTTTGAGTTACTAAGCTTAATATTCTGTATCATCTAATTGTCCTGAAGAATTAACATATCTTCTTTTACTTTTTGCTTGCTGTTTTAGAAATTTTTATTTACAGTAGTATCTTGAGCAATATTAATGGTTTACTATTTAAATAGGAACCTCCTTATACCATTGTCCTAATTTGCCTCCTTTATTTGCTGTACTTAAAAAGTGTTGCTAAAGAAATATCTTGAAAGTTGTTGCTTGTGGACTTTTCTTATAGTGACTTATTTCAGAAGTCCTGGGCCCACTTTTCAGTCCTTCAGGTAACAGCAACGATCTTTTAAGTTGCCATAAATTCAGTTGTCTGATTTTTGTTTTTGACGTGGTATGTTTTGTGCTGTAGCTAACGAAATAGAGGAACCAGCTATTCTGCTGTCTTGCTTACAGTTCTGCGTAACTTCTCTTCCCACCGGGCGAGCGTTAGGCAGCGTGTCCTGCCACAAAGAACAGGGAGAGGAAGAAGGACTTGGGGTTCTGCTATTTAATACATAAGAAGTTTTACTTCTGTAGAAGTTTACTGCTCCGTACCTAGAGGTGTGTGTCTTAGCAGAAGGTGCTTTGTGTGGACTTGGGCACAGGATAAAATCTACTCCTTTTAGCCCTGTCAAGCTGTCTAATATATATATGAGCTTTTCTGCTGTTGGTGGGATTAAGCTGTTCTTGAAATCTGGTGTTCAATACATGGTTGCTACTTTTGCAATCATGAAAATGAGTATAAGTAGTAATGTGAACTTGATGACTGCCTTTTCTTACTGTTCCCAAAATTAGCTTTCTTCCTTAGGATTATATGTTAAGTAAATACCCTGCAGGAAGAGTTTATTCTTAATTTGAGAGAACAAAATTGAGATCCATTTTACAGAAGGCTTGTTAACACAGTATAGAAGTTACTAGGTTGTTTTGAGTTACATATATTTTTCTCTACCCAAAGTCCAGCTGAGCTGGCTTCATCGCTCATCTTCTCTACCTGCTTCGGGAAGAACAAACCATTGCCTGAAAAGTTGCCATCGCTGCAATAAAAGGCCGTGTCATAGGGTAAGAGAGGCTGCCAAGGAGGTGGAACCTGACATCAGATCTGCTCAGTATTGCACCTGGATCGTGTGACAGGAAAACAAGTTAACATATCAGGAAACAGAAGATGACATAAATGTAGGGAGAAACGTTTCATTTGACTACTGCTGTATAGCAAAGTGATTAAATAGTTTTATACATGAGACAGGGCTTCAAATGCATAGGCTGGGCTGTGTCATTGTGTTGTCTGAATTAATATTTATTGCAATGACTATTGCTGTAAACTTTAAGTTAAAAAATAATTACATAAATATTTCAGAATCTTATTTGTGAAGTGCATTTTCCATGCTTTTTATTGAAGGCCTTTAAGAACAGGTTGGACAAATGACTGTCTGAAATGACACAGTTGATACTGCCTGGAGAAAATGGGAATGATTAAATGGGAGTCACCAAACATACTTTGTGAACGTATCACAGGCCTGGATTTCAGCAGTAGGGACGTGCATCATATCCCGTGCTTGCTCCTCATTGTGTTCTAATCAAAATTAGGATCCAGGCATCGGTGCTGAGCATCAGAGCCTTGAAACAAGATGACCTTTTAAGGGCTCTTCCAGCCATATCTTCTGTAATCCCGTGGTGTTTGGTGTGATTGTTTTAAAGACATGTTGGTGTTCTTTAGCTTGTTCTAAACAAACAAAACAGCCAAATAAACCTCTCTTCTTGTTAGAGTTGTAAGATATGGTTCTGTGGCTTAGGCAGTATGTCACTTATAATGTGGAAGGCTAGATTTTTAAATTTTTTTTTTTTAATGTCTGCTTTGGTGTTTTGTGTAGCCAGTAGCTTGGGTTGAAATAATGTCTAGTATCCATACACTGAGTGGCTCACATGTTCCTACATGTGCTGCTGCATATACTTTAAATGATGCAGATGATGGTGCAGTATTTGAGTGTATTGTCAATGTAAATGAAAAAAAAAAAAGTATTTTAATATGGGTGTTCAGCTGGTGGTTGATCTGACTAGTCCTTCCATCATAGTCATACAGGCTTAGTCAGGATGAGCTGATCCGTCTCCTGGGGCTCTGCCTGTGTTAATACTATCACGGGAAGGAGAGATGAAATCAAATAGAAACATTCAAAGTCTAAAGTACTCAATCTGTGATTTGATTCGGTGTAGTTTTCAGCAGAGGAAAAAAAAGTTGCTCAGCTCTAATTATAAAAGTACTTTGAGGAGTTGTAATTTAAAATCTAACTTCAACAAAATTATGGTAAACTAGTGGAAAATAACCAAACCATTTAATACAAACCCACTTTCAGTAGTTGCAGTTGAAGAACGTAGAGGAAACACAAAATTGTATCTATCTTTAGTTCATGAGTAACAATGACATTGACGACTTTGAACGGCTGTTTGGTCAGAAGTAGAATTGTCACTGGCCTTTTGCAAGTAATGAAACACATCTGACTTTTGGAAATCATCAGAAAAGCAACTAAACAAAGATGTTACATTTTTATAATTCTTCTTTCGTGTTTTCCCATGTTTAATTTAACAAACTACGTTGGTCTTAAGCCCCAGCGCCGAATTTGTGTCAAACTTTGAAGCCTTTTTTAAAAAAGGAGTCTACTAAGAATAAGCCAGGCATGACTTGAGCCTTTAATATAAAAGGGGCAAAACACTTGTATCACTTTACTACAAAGGAGTGATTAAAGAATTTTAAAGTTTGAGTTTTTTAGTGTTAAGTCAACAAACTCATATTCCCAAACTCTGGAGGGTAGAAGGACTTTGGCACATCTTTCTGAAGCAGGGGAAGAACTCATTTGAAATGGTGGAACCCAAAGCGGCGCTACCTGGGCTGGGATCAGCTCTTCCTCAGTTGTTTCATGGTTTGACTTCAAGCACAGTCATATGAACCCTGCGTCTGGTCCTGTGATAGCTGTGGAGAGCTTGTCTGAAAGGAACTCTTGTTCCCCTTGGGTTTTGATGCATTTCTACATCTGAAGTAAACTTCAAGCAAAACTTCTTGTGCTGACCCTGCTAAACTGAAGCTCTTTCATAGGGTTACAAGTTTCTGCTTTGGTAAAAACTATAAACCACATTGTCTAAAACTTAGTAGTAGCCTATTAAAAGTTGATGTGTGAGCTTTTGAAGTATTTTTCCCACTGAGTTTTCCTAGCAATACATAAGGAAAAAAATATATTCAAATCACCTATAGCATTACTATTTTTAAGTTGCTGCCTCCTCTGCCTCTTTGTTCCTGTGCGGTACCCAGCTGCAGTTTGCTTTCTGACCCTTGAGCTGGCTTGCATGTGTATTTAGATGTTTTTTCTGCAAGGACTGTGCTGTGTTTTTCCTCCCTGTACTTAACCCTCGTGCATAAGTTGTGTTTGTGGCCTTGCCTTTTCTCCGCAGCACAGAATGGGGAGCACTACGTGACCTCAGACATTTACAGCTATCAGAGGTGTTCTTTGTGCTGCAAGTACACACTGAATTTCTTGTTAAGATAAACAGCAAAAAAAATATGCTTTTTAAACTTCCATAAGGATGAACTGCTAACTTTAATGTTATAAAATGTAAACACTGGTATATGTACCAGTGAACTCGGTAAGATTTTAAGTGAGACACTTGGTTAAACCAGGGTAGATGATTGTGATCAACGCAACTATAGAGTGTCTGTAAATAGTTTTCTAAGCAGTTGACAGATTGCAGGAGCTGGTTGTGAGGTATAATATTCCATTAAGACTTTGAGCATTTTGTAATGTATCAGATGATAACAGAGATTGGGTGGGAATCAAAAATAACCTGTAGTTTTGGTTGGTGCTGTTGCTGGCTGTGCCTCTACCATTGCGTACAGGTGAAAGGACCTTCACTGGTGCTCAGTCAAACCTGAGGGCGCCAAGACTTTTTCACATGCAGTGTTGGCAGGCAAGTGTGTGGAGTGAGGAAAGAGTGAAATAATTAATATTGACATTAATCCTGCTTGTACCCTGCTTTGCTGTGCGGGGCTGCTGTGTTGTCTCCTACCTGCTGCTTGAAGCAAAAGTTGTTCTGCTTAAAAACCAATCTGGGAATGACTGTATCTGTTCTTTCTCATTGGAGAAGGAATTTTGTTCATGCCTTTAAAAAAGTTTTCCTTTCATTGTTGAAGCTAACTTCACTTTTTTATTTTATTTAGAAATTCATCGAGTTTGAAGATTCCCAAGAACAAGAGAAAAAGGACTTGCAAACCAGAGTGGAAGCGCTAGAATCACAAACTCGACAGCTTGAGCTAAAAGCAAAAAACTATGCTGATCAAAGTAAGTAAAGTATATTGTGCTCCTCTTAAAGAGATATTAGTGCATTTTAGATTTCATTCTGCAAAATGATAACACATATGCTGAGTATCTATGCTAATTCCCGTATTTTGGCAGATAACTAGGTTTAACTCTTGTGCAAGTTTGTTTTCCTTAGAATTAAGGCAAACAAATCAGCTTGTGACTTGTAATCTGATTCTTCTGGTCTCCTAGTTGTTTTGCTTTCCTTTTTGACCACGCTATTTTCATGTTTAGCAACTTTTTCAGAAGATGTTTAGAACTTATTCCCTTGTTAGTGATTATAAAATAAGCTAATTTTCTTCCCATTAAACTGTTGTCTGTGCTGAAAATCAATGTCACTACTGGAATGAGAATGCCATTGATGCTGATTCTCATTAGCTTTTGTATGATTTTTAGGGAATTATTTATTTCTATGAGGCATTTAGTTTTAACAGAGAAAGTGAAGGAAGAACACTTCTGCTTTTAGAGCTGCTCTGTGTGAGTTACAAAAGGGTGTGTAAGTTTTGCAAAAAGGTAACAATGGTCTGTTGTCCTGAAATACTGAAAGTTACCATGTGAATACATTGTATTTTAGACATTCTGCTGGACTGCTTCTTACGGGTTACACAGTCATTGACTGAAACATGGTCACCAGTTTGTCTATTTATAGTTGAGTGAAGGGTAGAGGAAAAAAATACTCAAACCCACAGAAATTTTATCTTATTTCATCTCCCTCACCTCACAGTCTTACATTGAAGATGAAAGACTTATGCTGCTAATGATGAACTATTTTTTTTCCTGTGAGTCTGTTAAACATACAACAAAGGTTATGATGTTTGGGTTTTTTATTTAACATTTTAGCACAGGTTAGAAATAATGATCAATGTGAATTAATGTGAACGTTTTGTCAACCTTCTAATCTGGCTTCTATTGACACAAGGCTAGTCTGTTAATTAATATACAGCTTTTATTGCTGGGCCATGCAGAAATGTAAAGTAAGACTGTATCAAGCTTGATAAGGTTGAGATGAGGTCAGTCTCTAAAAACAGAGTCCCTGTTGTTAAAGTAGCTTCTTTTCACTATTCTTCCTTCCTTTATTTATATTCAGTCACCTTTCCTGCCCATAACACAAGGAATTATAGTTCTCCTTTTCAACCTAAGGTATAATAATCTTTCTGTGAAGTTTAATTTTCAACAGCATGAGTGAACCTACAGCAGGGTAGAAATGAGTGTGCACTAGTGTTAAGATTAACGTAGGTGGCACTCAGAGCTGAATCTTTCTGAGATTTGAATGGTTTAGAATGCTGTTGACAAATCTTCAAGGGATGTACATTTTCAGGTCCGTTGCAGTTAAAATGTTCTTGGATTCTATACAGACAGTGATGCAGGAGCACTTCAAGCAGTCCTTGCTAGTGAAAACCAGGATGTTTGATTTCCAGGAGTGTATCTTTATAGATGAAGTCAAGCTAAAATGGATAATTGTGAAGCGTATTGTAGAGACTTGTATCAGAAACACTCTAATTCATGTGAACTGAGGTGTGTGTGTGTGTAAAAAGCAGCAGAAGAGGAGAAAAGAAAACGTTGGAATGGGTTGAGTGGTCTGTTTTGGTGCAAAGGACACCGTTTGCAGAATGTCTGTGCTCTAAGCCCACAGCCCAACCAACCTGTTAATGGGAAACCCTGTACTCTGACAACAGGATTATGACATCAAGATTGCACCATGTCCTATATGCCATTAGTTTTTCTGTTAATACAATAAAAAGTACAAATTACTTGCACAAACAAGAAAGAATTTGGATTCTGCCAATGTATGTGGCATTATACCTGGAGTTTCTATTGTAGAAGATGGACTTATATACTAATGTACATAACGTTATTTTATATTGTTCTGTGAATTCGTGTGACGTTCTTTTTTTGCCTTGAATATTAAGCCGTCAAATAAATGTATGGTTACATTGTGTGTATATCATATTAATGGAAGTATTCACATGAGAACCACTGGATGTTGGCTAGAACTTTTTTTTTGGTAAGAAATACTGTTGTTGAGACACCTATCATAACAGCATAAAGTTCTGGTGATAAAACATTGACTTTAAACAATTCAAAAATCTTTTTATTTGGGGAAAACCTTCTGTGAGAGCAAAGATGTAACTTTGGAGAAACCACAGAGCCATGTTGAACATTGAGTTTTGCTTATGATTTGGGTTGGTAACTTGGCTGGGACAACACGAAAGACTCTGGCGAGATTTGAGACGCTGCTGATGCCGAGCAAGATCAAAGGAGACAAACACAGTTGTTGAACACTTAAAGAATATTATGCAAGTGAACTGGTTTTGGTGATCTAAATTTCTAGGGAATGAAAACCATCCTCTTGTACTTATTCCTGAAGTAGTCCAACTCTACTGCATTGTCTTGTTTTCTGTTTTATAGGCAAGGTGATTTGCATGCCCTGCGATACCAAAGATACCGAAGTGTCAAGTTAATTCACTGGATGTGGCTACAAGTTTTCTAGCTAGAATTCCTTTTTTCTTATACTTCCCATACTATTGCCTGTGCATCTACACCAGTCTGTGGTATTGCCGACTGGTACTGCATCAACATTCAACATAGTGGTAGTGTTAGCATTGATGATAATTGAAAATACCTTGCACAGAGCAAGCAAGTAAATGAAAGCTGGCTTTGCTTTTTTGTGTTGGAGTACAAAATTTGAGATAGGAACATCAATTTGATATAATTAATAGTTTAGAACAGAAAACAGCTAAGACACTGTCCCATATAATGCTTTAACTACAAGACTTTCTGGTTCTTGTAGAGAACTTCTAGTGCTGTATGTGTTTTTCCTCAAACGAGGTGTGTGAGAACAAGTTTTGTCCATTAAAAGGTTTTGGCTGTTCCCTTGAGAACTGTCCATCCTGAACATTTAGCGAAGACTAATTAACCCTGGGAGAGCGCAGCTCCTCAGTTACACAGTAGCGTTCAGCATGAGTCTATGTTCTTAAACACACGCGGCAGTTAAAATTCCTCCAGAAACTGTGGTTGTGTCATGACTTAAATGATAATTCTTGGGTTTTTGCTGTCTTAGTGATCACAACACTAAAAAAAAAACAAAGAGAAATATTTCTTTGCACTTTAATTTATCATGTGGGATTACAATCATAGCTGCATATTCAACCGGCTGGGTTGGCATAAATCTGGTGTTTGAAATTAAAGAAGTTAAATAAGCTTATTCTGCGTCAACCATTATACCAAGTTCCTGTGGTTCGCTGACTTGTTTTTCCCCTGAATTATGAATTTAAGCAGTTGCTGTCAGCTGTGTCCTAGATGAGTGAACTGCTGTGATTTGCTCTTTCATAGGAGGGAATGGAAATGGGAGAGGTGACAACGTGACCTGCTGGCACTGCTGGGAGGATTGTGAGCAACCATAGGTGATGAAATCCCGAATACGGGGGCAGATGCGCAGGGAGTCACCACTCCTGTATGATATACAGAGCTCGGTCCTGGTATTGTGTGGGTTGTGGCGGTTGCATAAGTTAAGTTTGCTGCCAAAAAATGGTGCAACGTTGCATCCTGGGATATTTTGGCAAACTTTACAACTGCTTAAGAGCAGAGGGGTAAGGATTCGCGACTTCTGCTGGCGTGCAGGGGTGTGCTGCAGTGGTGGGGTCCTTTGGGGCCCCATCTCCTCATGTCACCTTGCGGTGCTGCTCTTTGTGACTCCCATGCTTTCCCTCTGCCCTCGCCTCGGTTGCTGGCAGCGTTACCTCTGGAGGGTCTAGGGACAATGTTGGGACAAGCAGAGTTTTCAGAGCTCTTACTGTCAGTCTTTAGCAGACTTTTACTGGCTGTGAGCAAATGGTGGTGGTGGTTGGGTTTTTTTGTCGTGTTTTTTCGTTTCCTTGGGTTTTTTTTGGTTTTATGACTTGTCTATACTTTCATGGACTATTTCTTTTCTCAACAGCAGAGGGCACCTCTGAATATTGTGTAGGTGCACCAAGCATGGAAGTAGCAGGTTTTCAAAAAGGTTTACTGTTTAAATTATGTTCTCCTCCTTCCCTTCCACTTCAGTGATGTGTCTGAGGCAGACACCAGTCTTGGGTGTAATCTTAAACATTTCTTAAAAGAGCTTAAATATATCTGTCTTGCACATTATTTCAAGTCTTTGCGACGAGACCTCTAGCTCTGCTTGTAGCCAGTTTTCAGCATCAGAATATTTCAAATTTCAACCTTGAATATGGAAGACTAGGTACTTTGAACTGTTAAAAAAACTTGCAATAGGACCACGCAGCTCGCTTGTCCAGCAACACTCCGTGAGGGGAAATGTGCTGCTTTGGGGACTGATATAGCATAATAAAGGGTAAGTGCCTGTCAGTCCTCACGTGATGTGCCACTGAATCTTGTGGGGGCTCTGGAGGTTTAATTTATTTCCCTTCCTTGCCTCCCTTTTTGGGAAACTGTGTTCTTTCTATGTGCTACAGGCTGTAGGTTAGTGAAGTTTTTTAGAGTAAAAGATGACTGTAGTGGATTTTGACTTCCCCCAGGAATGGAACAGCTTTCGAGTGTGCTTTCTGGGGGAATCATTCTCAGAATAATGTATTTAGAAGAGAATCTGAAAAACGTGATGTCTACATGGTTGAAGTGCTTTCTGATGGAGGTGGTAGGCTGGGGGAGTGGAAAGATTTGGTTCCTTTTCTGGATCTGCCTAGTGCTAAATTACAACCGAGGTGTCACGCTGCGTCTGACAGGACAACCAAGGCACAGATATATTTCCATACCTCATAAGTTTATTAAACCTTAACTTTGTTATTTATACTCAAGTTAGATTGTTTGGGGAAAACCACATGTTTAAAACAACAAAACCCAAACAAACAGAAACCCCACAAAACCCAAACAAACAAAAACCCCACAAAACCCCACCAAACCAAGACAACAGCTCTTGATCTTCAGAGCTGCAAATGTTGTGACACAACTTTTTGGGGTGATTGTATTTCCCACGTCAAGTGACATTGTGCAGCAACTGATACTGCTTGCTGCAGGTTTTATTTGGCATATGAGACACGCGTTTTGGCAGCTGACCTGAAAACATGCGGATTTGTTTTCCTCGGAAGCTAAACAGGACTACGGCCTTCACTGGCTTCAAGAGAAAATGCAAGACCAGGTTCTGTTGTGATTCTTCTGCAGACATTGGGCTGTTTGGTATTTTACTTTTATCTGAGCTCTTCAGATCCCAGCATTATTCTAATGTACACTCGGGTAGAAAACCTCTTGATGTACAGTCTGAAGGCATCTGATACTCTGGATAACCTGTGCAGAGCTGCAGCAGCAGTATAACACAGACTGGTCTAGTTAACAAGGAGACTTTAATAGGAACTTTCAGCTGTGAAGCTTAACATTGTTTGAGATTTGACTTGTGAGTTGCGTATCTACGCACGTGATGATGTGGGTAACTAAATGGGTATAAAATATATCTGTCAGTAATGCTATTTCTAGGTATGGCTCAGCTGTAGTGTCGATTCTGAGGAATACAAGAAAGCTTTTCAATAGATCATTGAAAGAAGTTTAAAAGTGAAGGTTTGGTCAGTGGGGGTTTGCATTGTTCCTACATGTTATTCAAAGACTGGAAACAGCAGAACTAATCTTATTTCCAACAAAGGAACAGAACAGCTTGGCATCTTGTATTTCGTGATTAACGAATGTGGAGTTTGCTGTTTGCCATGTTTTCCTCAGTGCAGCCATTTCTCCTCTGCGTTGGTTCGTTTACAAGGCAGATTCTCCCCTGCCCTTCCCTACGCTGTCCCTCAAGGCATCGTTTACTAAACTTGAAGAATCTTCCTATAAGGAGTGTGAGCATCGAAGTGTGCTGGAAAGGAAGGTTTGGTTTCTGACCAATGCGTTTCTCCGTTACTTTCCTGGCTGCCTTGTGAAGTGACGGGTGTACCTGTGTCCTGGGAACCCACGTTCCACTAGATGGAGCGGAGGGCACAGTTACCGGCTCAGGACCTTGCACCACATCAGGCTGCAGAGCGGAGGCTGAAATAAAATGGAGCAGTGACTGGCCTGCTTTAAACTCGTCTATTAATACACCTGAACAAAAGTGGTGAGAGGAGGTTGAAATCCACTGGTATATCATTAACTGCTCATGTACTTTTTTAAATTAAGGGAGTATTGCACTAGTGGTTTAGGTGGTGGAGTTTGTTATAATAATTCTATTGCTGTAAATATTACAGCAATGAAGAAAAAGGCTTTAAATGTCCTTTAGATTCTTCCATTCCTGAATTGTCACCTGTTACCTGGATTTAGAAACAAATCCAGTCTGCTGTAGCTTCTGTGTTCATGCTGACTTCAAATGTCATGTTCAGTATTGTCAAAAAGTTACTTGCTGCAATAGCCAAATGTATTGACAAAGCATCTCAGTGTTTTCAAAACAGTCAATCAAAAGCTTTGTCAGCGAAACCAAGTTTTGGCCACAGATGAGGCGAGAAGTTGGTACCAGATCCAAATGATTTTTAATTTGATTTTGGGTAGAAGTTGGCTTGCTTATATCCTTGTTCACTTGAATTTCAACCCTTGTGAGAGACCTCCTGGCATATGGTTGTCTATATATTAAATGATTGTAGCAGAATGTTTAAGATGATTTTTTTATTTTAGAAGCTTTATGTCAGGTTTTTGGTGATAAATTACAGTGATTTTTGTGGGTCTGAGACATAGTGGATACTTGAACCGCCTGTGTGTGTTGGGGACAAGACCATGTAGCTGTTACATATTGATATTTGTTATTGACAGAGTGTTCTTGGCAGCTAAATTATCTTCACAATTTTTAGTGCCCTATTCCTTAAACTGAGGTCTATAGTTCACAGTTGCTAAGAGCTACTTGAAGACGTCAGTCTTGCCAAGAATTTATCACTTATTTTACAAGTCAGTTTTGTTTGCTGCTTATCTCCAGGTCTTAGCACTTTCAGGTTAAATACTTGTGTTCTGGTTTCAGCTGAGATGGGCTGAATTTTCTTCCTAGTAGCTGGTATAGTGCTGTGTTTCAGACTTAGGATGACAACAGTGTTGTTGACACACTGGTGTTTGAGTTGTTGCTGAGCAATCAAGGACTTTTCAGCTTCTCATACTCTTATTCTCTTAATCAAGGAATTAGCTTCTCATACTGACCCCCCAGTGAGAAGGTGGGGAGTGCACAGAGCGTTGGGAGGGGACGCAGCTGGGCCAGCTGGCCCCAGATGACCAAAGGGACGTTCCACACCATATGACATTGTGCTCAATATATAAACTTGGGGGAAGAAGGAAGAGGGGGCACGTTCAGAGTGAGGGCATCTGTCTTCCCAAGTGACCATTCCGTGTGGTGGAGCCTTGCTGTCCTGGAGATGGCTGAACACCTCACCTGCCAGTGGGACGTGGTGAATGAATTCCTTGGTTTGCTTTGCTTGCACATGCGGCTTTTGCTTTATGTATTAAACTGTCCTTATCTCAACCCATGAGTTTTTTCACTTTTAGTCTTCCGTTTCCTTCCCCTGTCCCGCTGCAGGGGAGTGAGCGAGCAGATGTGTGGGGTTTAGTTGCTGGCTGGGGTTAAACCACAACTTGTTTGGTAGCTTCAGTCCCTGTTTCAGTCCATGGTTGATGGATGTCCTCTTCAGCAACTACTTAATAGGTCATAAGGTCCTCCTGGATGATTGGATTGATTATGCTTGATCTCTATCTTAACTTTGGTATAGGACTAGCTTCTAAGAATGGAGCTGGATGAAAGGAGAGCCTTCAGATAGTCTTAGGCTAGGAAAGGCTTCTTAATGAGCTGGATCTCCATCCTGGTTTGCATAGCAGGAACTTGTAACTCCTCTTGAAGGCATCGTACTGGTTGGATTTGGCGTTCTAGCAGGTCTGTTTCTCTTTCTCCCCCTCAGGCTTATCAGCAGTTTGAGGCAGAGGACAACATACAGATGGAGGGTGTTCCAAACTTGGTAAAAGCCATCAGACTTGGGAGGTAAGCCCTGATTTTTGAACAGGCAGGGTGGCAGCTTTGCTGCCTAATTCTTCGTAATGCTCTCAGGAGGCAGAGACTCCAAAGGCTTCTCTCTAGTTTACTATGATATCTAAACTTCCATCTTTAGGCTTGATTGGTTTGATTTGAGAGAACATTGGTTAGGACTGGTACTTCAAGACATTGAGTGTGTAAGGATATTGACAGTGCTGGGGAAGGTTGCAGGCAGACCTTGGGCATGAGTTTGTGGTGGTGTTCTACTCGGATGCTTTCTCATCAGCCTAAAAATACTAGAATGTTTGCTTTTTATGCTCTTATTTATGATGCTGGAAGACCTTGAAAATTTTTCCATGTAGACTCGCAAACAGGAATAGGTAAAACCTTTTTGATGTGTATTATATTTTGCACATGTAATAACTTACACAATGTAATCTGGCAATGTGATACCTTCCATGATGCAACAAGGATATAATGGCTTTATAAAGACATTATGACAGAGACAATGGACACTTTGCTTTTAGGATGTATATTGTTCAAACTGATTTTTATGATCTGCGTATCAAGAATTTAACATCTTAGTGGAAAAAAGTCTCAGAGGAGCTTTTTTATTGTTAGTAAAAGATTGATGGGAACTGTGTCTCAGGCAGTGCCAGCCCAGCTCCGTCCTTGGCTGGGGGGATCTTATCTGGGTGGTTCGACTTACACTCTTTCGTGTGCTGGTGGAGTAAAACGGAACTGAGGAGAACTCAGTTTTAAATGTGCTCTGAGTACCAGTGGAAGGAATTTTTTCCTGTCTCCTAATTAGTTTCCTGTTACTGCTGCAGGGAATATACCTTTAATAGTTAATAAATTTCTCCAAGGTTTTGAGCCCGGAATCTGGTGGTCTTCCTCAAAATTCTTCTGTCTGTTCTTCACTAGGTTCAAGTATCCTCTGTGTTTAAGTTTGTGGTGGTCCTCAGGGAATAGCTGGTCTCTTCCACAGTGTTAAATCAGAAAAAGGAAGCACGTTCTGTTGCTTTGTTGTTTTGTCAAGATCTTGCCTTTGATGGGAGGCATGTTTGGGTAGAACAGGTTTCCGGTGCTGTGTATCATCCCGCTGGAATTGGAAAAGCCTGTTCTGAGGACTGTTGATGTGGTGTATGTCGGGGGTTTATAAACTTAATGTACATCCGCTTATTGCTGGAACTACCAGCTGTAGGCCTGTAATGTGTTACACAGCTGGAAACGACTTGCACAAGAAAATGCTGAATGTTCATTACATCATCTTCTAGGGCCTTCGTTTTTTAAACTTCTGTATGTAACAAAAATAATTATCAGAGTTAATGAAGGTATCTTCCTTGACTATGCAGAACCTGTATCTATGTATATTTGTCTGCTGTGTTACGGAACTATTTGAAATTGGGCCATGGGAGAAAATGGAGTGTGCTTCACTGTGGAACGGAACGTCAGCCGTTGTGGAAGAGTTTGTTGTATCCATAACAGTGGGAAACGCTGATGTGGCTTTCATGAAGGTGGGTTATTGGGCAGCTGCAGAGAAGGGCATTTGTAACCCCTAACATGCCATTCACTCTTATTAACTGCGCTGTGTCGAACTTTTCCCTGAATCCACCAGACAAAATTAATCTCTAGGACCCGGAGATGCGCTGCCTGGACATGAGCATACCGGGCAATTCTGGGCTGCATCGCCCTGGTTTCTTTGCTGGTTTCCGGTGAGGCTGCATCGAGCCGTGACTCCGGTGATTCCCACGGGCTGCCCGGCTCTCGCCCGGCGCTTGGACACCGTAGCTAGGAGAGGAAGCCGGTTTCACAAAACACGAAGCCAATTAGTCACGCAGTTTGCGCTTTCTGCTTCTCTGGCTCTTTGCCTGTCTCGGAGCAGGTCTGGCACAGCGGAGAGGATGGTCTGTGGGGAAAGGAGAGATGCTGGAACCATAACCAGAGCCTGAGATGTGGGTTCACGAGCCAGCGCGGCCGTTGCTGGAGTGGGTGTGAGCAGCCAAAACTGCCAGAGCTGGTCACTGCTGGGATGTCTCTGGTCAGCTGCTGTAAAATGTAATTACTTCTGACTAGAATACTGCTTAGTCCAAGACAGCAGATAAAATTCGGTTTGTCATGTCGTGCTTTGTAACGATAAATTCGGACACTTGTTTCTGTAGGCGCTTACTGCACGCTTCCCTGGAACCTCCCTTAAATGTATAAAGAGGCTTAAAACATCTGTCGCCTAAAAATAATAAACAAATCTTCCATTCATTAGATATTGTGATGCTCATTGCCTCTCAAAAATATGTATTTATGTATATATTGTGCTGTAAAATATATTTTATATGTATTTATTGAACACTTGTACGCCACTTATTGCTGCTTGTTCAGTCTGATAACCATGCAGAAATGACAATGTCCAATCTTGCATTAGTATAAATAAAATTTGATTTAATACTTTTGGTCAGATATTTATAGGTGGAGTGCAAAAGGTGGTGTCAAGGAAGTTAATGTTCTTATAAGAGCAAGATTAGATTAGGAGCTAAGAATGTTTACACCAATTTGAGTGAGCAGACAATTACGGATTTCGGTTCCAGCATTTGACTCTGGCATAGTTGTGGGGTTTTTGTAATTGAAATATACTTATGATAAAATGCTGTGCCAAAATACAGATACATGGAGCCAAAAGAAATGGTATATTGAGAATTAATTTTCAGAAGACCTAGTTGGCAATATGAGAGTGTGAAGTGGTGGAGAAGATGCTGGCGTTCGTCTTCATATAATGTGTGTTTGGCAATGAGTCTCTAGGGACCAGTAACTGTAAATTTGGAGTTTCTCAGGGGTATTCAAACATGGCAAGTAGAATAAGAGAAGCTCAGTTACAGAACTTGAAACACGTGCTTATATCACATAAATATTGGGCTCAGAAATACCTAAACAAAAAGATGAAATTCGTGTCTAAGCAGCAATGGAAGGAGTTAGTTGTGTGAAGAAGGTTCTGAATTCTCTTTGTTTTTCTGCAGATTAATTGCATGCTTTCTTCTAGCTCATCTCCTCTTATAGGAACTTATTGTCTAAAGTTATGCTAAATCTGCTAGGTGTATTTTTAATTTCTCAGAATACCTACAGAAATATTTAAATGCTTTCTTCCCCTGAATCTATTGCCTTAATACTCAGCGGAATATAAGTGAATGCCAGCAAAAGTCTTAATTTCTATACCACAACACATGACTTAAAAATGTAAGAACCAACATACTTTTATTCTGCTATGTGTTACTACAAATCTCTGTCATCTCTGATCTGGTTGCCTGGTCCTAGGCAAGTCACAGTCTCATTTACTAGAACTCTGAATTGAATTTTAATTCCTTTTTAAATTTTTCTTCTTGCAGTTAGCAGACTGGAGGAGAGGGAGGCAGAGCTCAAGAAAGAATACAATGCACTTCATTCAAGACATACAGAGGTAGGTCATTACGCCAAGATGAATTCAGAATATCTGTAGAAATGTAAATCTGTGGAAAACTTCATGTTGTGAGCAACTAGGAAAATTGTTGGATGTTTTGTTTTATTCACTGATGCTTAGATGTTCGTATTGGTAATGTTGTAACCAGGCTTCATTTGGTAGGTAATTTTTCTGATGGACATTCAAGTATCTATTTCTCCATGTTAGTCTGATTGCATGATTGTCAATTTTATAGCCTTCTCAGATATTCAGAAGCTTTAAAAAAATAGGGATTGGAATTTGCTTTTTCATATTTCAAAGACAATTCTTCAAAGCACACTAACAAATTTGAAAGAAAGAGGAATGAAATTACAATCTTGGTACTCTTTCCAGCTGTTTTCTGCATTGGTTTTATGTCTACTATTGAAGGAACAAATACCTTCCAAAACTGGCCTCCTACTGAGATTAGCAATTAAAAGAAGTCCCTGCCATACTTATTGGTAGCTGTTGAAAACAGGATTTGCTAATAAAGATGGGACAAGTTTGACTTTGTTAAATAAGAGCCGCACATTTGAAGTTGGTTCTAGAGCGTACTTGGATTTGTAGCTGCAGGTTGTCTTTCCAGTGCAGGGATGCGCACTGCCTGACTAGTGCACTTCAGTGGGGAAACCGCTGATTAATTGTGATTAATTTGAAGCCTCAATATTGAGCACAGTTCTTCTCCTTACTCCAATTGCTTTGCCTTTGAAGGGTCAGATTGCTGTTTTTGTTAGATCGTCGCTAACAGTGGGGAATGCAATATTGACTGTTCCCAGTTCAAAAGACCACATGTGGGGAAAGGAAAGGCAAACACAGATGCCAGATTTGGTTACCTTTAATATTTCCATAGCAATCTGAAGATGGGGGTGTTAACACTGACAACAGCTGAACATGGCTCAGAACCACAACCAGCTCTCAAGTCGTGCTTGACAAAATTTCTGCAGCTCTTAAAGATATTCATATGTTTACTGAAATCCTAATGTACTTAAGATCATATTTATTGCTAAATAGTTGCTTTAGAATGCTGCATCTGTCAAAAACTGGAAATTTAAGTAAAATGGGAAGTGACAAAGCTTAATGCTCCCACTTAAGTTTTACGCCCTTTTGAACTGGAAATAGTACTTCAGAGTACTGTGTGCTTGCAGAGTTTGGGGTTATTTTAATTGGAACATAGGGGTACTATCAGAATAGAATGACACAGGTTTTTATTGAGTTAAACATAACTAAATGTCTTGGGCACTATTAATTCCATGAAATGCTAATGAAATGTTGTGAATATCTTTTTACGTAGGTTTTGCTCCAAAATGGACAACAACCTCTGCTGGTTTGATTCCAATTTATTAAATGCTTTTATATCTTAAATGCACTTTCTTTGGTGTAGGGAGAGGTGTTTCCTTGGGCTCTATGATTACTGAGGTGACTGTGTCCTTTCTTCATAAAGAAATAAGTTGTAATGCAACACGATATGTTCGTACCTATGTGCTCCTACAATCAGGTCTCATGTTTTCTGTGCCCCTTCCTTCCAGCATGTTCACTTCCTTCTTTCTTTGTTTCCCATTTTCAGCATTTTTATTTTTTCCCTTTGAATGTTTCACCCCTCTCCCCTGTATGTTACATCGCTTCTAAACCCAAAAACCTTTCCCTTAGGTTATTTCTGGTTTTGTCTGTGAAGATTTTTCATCTCTGTCTTTAGGTGACAAGTGTGTGTAGACATTACTAGAGCTAAATAAAATTCTCAGGCCACCAGCTGGCAGCCACTGAAATACAGCAGTATATTCACGACAGGACACAGGCTGATGGGGTGATCTAAGGGCAAGGAATAGCTACCAGGAGTGTGGCTGTTTGTAAAAGGTTGGGAGCCTTTAGCAACTGCGTGACTAACCTCAGGAAGCTAACGAGATACTCCTTATCTTCATTTGCAAAGGCTCTTTTGAGCACAATGGGAGAGACCATTGTCGATCTTGCAAAGTACGAACTTCCTGATGTGCTTTAGTCGTAGACTGTCCCAGGGCACTTTATCTGGGGTGTGTTCAAGACTCAAGGACTGAAATCCCTGGGGACTGGAAAGGGCTGTTGATAATAGTGCCCATTGTCCCCCATCCCCCTTGTGACTTTCTGCTTCCCTTTCTCCCAACAAATTCTGCTGGTTTAGGTCTGTGTAGTAACTTTTTTCTTTCAATGCAAGATACTTTGGCAAATACCCAACCTACTTTAAGCATTAAGTCATCAAGTTTATGGGCTTAAATATTTCTACCACAATATTCATTTCTGAAGTCTTTCTTACCTTCATGTTTTTCTAGGAAGGAATATTCTTTTCCTTCTGAATCAGCTTCACCACTGTCTTTGCAATGATCTATTTCTGGTACTTACTGAAGTGGCAGCTGTTTTTCTCTCAGTTGACCAAATAATAACAGAGCATTAGAAAGATTATATTTTTTTAGCTCTAACGTGTTGGCAGTGATTACTTTGACAGATGTCATGGTGAAGATGTGACTTGACTGCATTTTCTGCCATTTTAATTTCTAGCAATTTTTCTCAGTTCTGCCTGGTATTTGCTTCCCTCCATTCCCACTTTATTCTTCAGTTCACACCTTAGTATTTCAGACTGGAACGGCTTTCTGTTCCAGCTCTGGACTGCACTGAGCTCTGTAACCACGTCCTTTTCCAGCATTACCCGCTGCCTGCGCTGCCTCTTTGCTGGAAATCCCTGCCCAGCAAACTCAGGGAGTTTCACCTAAACAGTCAAATGAGCTAATGAGTGTGGAATATCTCACCTTGAGCTTCCTTCCCTGCTAAGTCTGTGCTTGAGCTCACTGGCCCGATTTTTAACCGGGCTAGGGTATGATAACAGAGGCGGCAGGTTGGAAGGTGCAGTGGAGCAGGGCACTGGCAGCAGGTCGAGGTGTTCGGTCAGTGCATTATGTGTGAATGCAGCCTGACCATGTTCTCACATCCATGTCATGGTTCCCTGCTGAGTTAACCTGCTCTGGTCCCACATCTTTCCTCTGCTTGCAGCGTGTTTATCACATTGATCTTGCTCTGTTCTACTGCTCAGAGCAGATGAGCAATAAAGCAGTGTGCTGGAGTTGCTGAGTTGGAACTTCTGCAATTATAACCATGCACAGCCTCATTGCCATCTTTCTCTGGCTATAAAGGACCAGCTGCAAAAAATGATCATACAGCCGTAAGGACAGTGTGCTGGAACACTGAAGGGTTAATGGTGGTCTGATCCAAAAATCTTTCGACCTTTGCGTTATGGACTTATAAAGGAATTTTGTTACTTGGTTGTAGCTTTTATCTCAAATCCTGTTATGATGCATGGCTGTGAGTGACTCTTCAGAGCAAACCCCCTGTGTAGGATGTAATAGGTCTTATTTTCTGGGTTTTCTTTGCATAGTTAATAGGGCACACTTCATAGCTTTGACACTGACTTGTTAAAGGCTTGGCTGCTGGCTTACTCAGGTGAGAAACTGAGGCAGAGCAGTAAGTACTTCAGCAGTTGCTCAGGAGCTGCCTGTGGCACTTCTCTGCACAGATTTCCAAAATAAAACTTTCTCTGTTTAAGGAAGTTATTCTTTTTTAAGATGGTTCAATCTCTCTTTCCCTGACACACAGAATATGGGCTTAGTTTAATGAAGCATAATTGGGCCATGGAATTTTCTCAGTGTTCTGCACTGATATGATGTGACAGAACAGCAAGGCTGTCTCTGGCATTGGGAATGTACTTTGTCGGGTTGGTTTGGATAAACAGAGATCCCAGCAAGTCCTGTGTAGGGAGGGAGGAGCAGAAGGCTAAGAGATGTCTAATTACAACTGTGGCTAAGCATGGGCACCAGTCGCAGTGGTTTTGAGATCAGATGTTAGCTATTGGTTCAGGCAAATAGTTTTTCTAAAGCCTTATGCTAAGCATTAACAGCTTGATGGATAAAGCCTGGATTTAACATCTTCATGTACTATTGTCTGCCAAAACCAACATCTTATATGTGGGTAAAGATGCATCGAGCTCACCAGTGGGAATGATGCTTTTACTTAAGTGACAAGCTGACCATGAATCCTTAAAGGTAAAAAGGTAGTTACATGGAGATATGTTTAGGACTTTTGTACTGAATCAAGGAGTTTCTAGAAATGTTGATCACCTTAATAAATCTAGATTATGTGGGACACAGAAAGATCTGTATATACGCAGTTTGTTGCACGTTCCCAAAGGGAGGAGCCGCTTGTGCCAGACCTGATTGGATCTGCAGGATGAGCAGAACAGCGAGGGCTGGCGCACACAGAGAATTGCTAAAACCTGTCCTGGGGGAGTTAAAGCATTGACACAGAAAGGAGTGGCAGAGAAAGGAAGGGATAAAGGAGATGCTCTCAACCTGGTTAAGGAAAAGACGCAGGTAACAATAACCACAACACGGTATATACACATTTGTTGGTGGCAAAGAAAGTATCAGGTGCGTGTATGTTGGGAGCGGTTGGATTTGCAAGCGTAGGAATAGACATGAGTGACAGGCCGGGCTTTGTCTTCCACTGAATTCTCAAGTTTAAGATGTGGAAAAACCTGGAACTCTTTCTACAGTTGCAGAACTTGTCACGTGCTGTATGAGGAAACCAATTTGAGTGGTTTTTTTGAGATGGAAAGACACTGCATTGCTGTCACTTGTAGTCAAAGAAAATGACTTCCATATTCATGTTGTAATGTCCTTAAAAGTTCATTAGTGTTTACATATTGTGCCCTAAATGAGCCAACACACAAATTATGAAATGCTGTTAACGCCATAAGGTAATTCTTCCAAGTTCTGAGTTTATCTTTAATCCCCTCAACTAATGGTAATGGAGTGATGTATTTAATTACACCAATGAAGAGTGGTCAGTGTTTGTGATGTCTTCCTTGGAACAACTGGTGATGTTCAAAATAGTTGTGGAACTTCAGGGGTAGCAAGTAAAAGCTTATGGATGGTTAATTATTGACTGCAAGTCTTAGGGAAGAGTTGTAGATATAGTCTTTTATTTATCATCTATCTTGTAGTGTAACTTCAGTAAGAATTGTGCTGAGTGGAGAGCAATTGTTCCACTTATATCTATTTTTAAATTGTCAGTAATAGTATTTCTTTTTCCTTTGGATAGCTGAGTAATCTCAAAACATAGCAAAACTTTTGATCAAATTTTGAGCACTTGAGATTTCTAGTGTGCTAATTCATTACTCTCTGTTTTGGATCAGCCTGGCACTTCAAGAATATGCAGAGACTTGGAGTAATTTAGATTGAAAAGAGCCCCAGGGGCTCATGTGGTTTAAACCCCAGTGTTTTTGGAAGGAGTCTTCGAATTGTGTTGTAGATGAGCAGTTAGTGAGCTGACTTCCCAATAAGTTACAGTATTTATATATTTTTTTATGTCAACCTTTTAATGAATGGATTCTAGAAGCTGAGAATCCCTGTGCTGTGTCTGTGCTGCACATGATGCACACAGTTGATATTTTTCGTCTTATTTTTGTGTTCCTATAGCTTGTGTCCTTTATGCTGAAGTACGTGACATTCAGATTTGTTTATTTTACCATCAGCAGTATTTTCATCTGCAGAACAATCCTACATAGTCCTTTAAACTGACCTGCCCTCTGGCCTCTGTCTGTGGGTAGTAGATCTGATGAGACATTTCAGTAAACAGAAGAATAGACTGAGGGGAGGGAATAAAGTAGGTTAAACCGTGTATTTTGCAAAACATACAAATTGCGCGGGTTTTACTGACCCTACTCTTTTTTCCCCATGTGTTAGTTGTTTCCTGGAAAGGTTCTGGTTCCTCTGTTCAGTAGCTAAAAAGCAGCACGTGTTCTGTTGAAGATGTTCCCAATGGGTGTGCTGCAAATGGCAGAGTCTGCAGGTAGCTCAGCCTCTGTGCGGTGAAATCCCTCCCAGGCTGAGGGGATTCATCAGCAAAACTATGCACAGGAGCCATTGGAACTCCTGGTTTTGATTGCTTGGTAGAAACAAAAACTAAACCCCCAAGGAAATGTGGATAGTTGAAGGTTGAGCTTTCAATTCTTTTGATTGCTTGTGTATGAGCAAGCATTAAAGAATTCAGAAAGCAAATGAGATGGTCTTAGTGAAACACTTCATTTATAGCATTTTGTTGGATCAATTTTGTAAGTTTTGAGAGCAGTTAAAGTATATTATATAATGTTTCTCTAAAAATAGCAAGACTCTTTTTTCTGGTCTTAATTATATTAATTAGTTCAGGTGAATGCTGGGAAAACCCAGATCTGTATGTAACCAGTATTTACCATAAAAGTTATTCGTTTATAGAATCTCCATCAGTCAGGATATCTTAAGCCAGTTCACTCTACCAAAAAAGAATATCTCAGAATATATGTTCCTGTGTAGCTAATGTTGGCAAGTAGTGTTTGTGGGGCCACTGCTATTAGATGAGGGAACATCTGAAGGTCAATAGTACCAGCCTTGGATAACACATCAACCCCGGAGGGAAAATAACACGTAGATGGAGGTTTCCAGGTCCTGCTGAACTCAGTCTCAATGTATGCAAATGACCCCAAAATAAAACGTTGTGTAACACTGGTTGTACAAATGGCTGTTAGTAACACCATTCGAAAAGTGTGTGTATACCCTTTCCAGAAAAATTACACGTGTAACAGAACAGGTGTTTTTTTTCTAGAGGAAGCCTTTGAGTCGTGACCTGAATATGTCTTGGGGGAGCAGTGCACTCAGCTCTTCTGCAGCACACCTGTGATTTCTTTTTTTCTTCCTTCTGTTCCAAGTGCCCTGTTCATCTTTGAATGCGAGTGCAGAAATGCTTGAAAATACCAAATGTCACATGGGCTTCTCTTTAGGCTTCCCCAGTTTTCATTTTGGACCCATGGCCAGTGAACCTCTTGGAGCAATGGAGCGATCCCGGTTCCTTCTCCCTGAGTGTGTCCTGGATCAGTTACACACCGAGTAACCTCATCCTTTAGCTCATTGGAATCGGGGTTCAGTAAATAAGTCATGACTGCCCGCATCAGCATAGTTGGCCTTTGGCTGTCTCTTAAAAGAAAGAAAGTAAAGCTCTTCCTGAGTGCTAAAAATCCACAGACACTTGGTCCTTTTTATGAGATGGCAGTCTAGATGATAATAATAAAACCAAACTGCACTTCCAGAAAATACAGAAAGGTTAAATTTATTTGAATGGTAGAAGGAAAAGAGAAGAGATGCTGACTTGATGTTTCTGCCGAAGGAAATAATCTGATTCTTAGTTTGTGGATTCTTTATGTTTAATATCTGAGATGCAAATTGTCTGACCTTCATAGTACTTTGCAGTTAGCTATAGTGAAATGTACTGTGTCACATAATAAAGTTTAATATCTGCTGGACATAGGGGTCTTGAGCAGCCTCCGAAATGGGTTTGAACATGATACTTCTGTTCAAAATCTTGTTTGTAATGCCACATGCACTTTGTGTGCCCTTAGAATGTTTCCTGTGCATGAATGCACAGGAAACAGTCTTCAATTTTTTATTTATTATGGCTTTCTCTTCTGGTTTGTGGTTTTATACACTGTATAATTTTGCTTCTTTATCTATTTCTTTAATGTTTCTGACTGCTTTTACTATTTTTTAGCATTGCAGGGAAAGATTATATTGTATTGGCCAATAACTATGCACTTGTAGTAAAAGTAAATGTTATTAAATATTACTTGCCGTTTCTCTGTCCTTTTAAACAGATGATTCACAATTATATGGAGCACTTGGAAAGAACCAAACTTCATCAGCTAACAGGGGGTGATCAGCTGGAATCCACAACGCACAGTAGAATTAGGTAAGCTGTTTATTAGCCTCACCCTGAAATGAAAGAAAAAAACCCCATTCATTTGTGTTTGAAAGACTTTGTTCTTTAATCCTACAACAATGGTTTGGCTGAATTGGAAAGATTTGTTGTATGATTGGAATGCGGTAAGAGAACAGTGTAGAAATCAGTAGAATGAGGCTTTTGCTGTTGTGCTGCTAAATGTTGAGGTATACTTTGTGCATTAACCTTAACCAATTTCAGCTTTTCTGAGTGTTTGCATTCGGGTAGGCAGGGAAAATGTCAGCAGCTGTCCCAAAATCACTGATCTCTCCCCCCAGCTTTGTGTGCGGGTTGTCGAAGGTGCGCATCGCCCTACCCGTTCGTTCCGAGGGCTCCATGGGAATATATTATGCAGATTTGGCAGCTTTCTAGCCTATGAACTCTGCGTGGAAGGCGGGGAGGATAACTCCGGGCTGGCCGTGTCTCTGCGGTGCTGCGGAGATGCTGCGAGGAGCCCGGCGAGGGGGAGGAGAGGCTGATGTCATTGCCGGGGAGCTGCTGCAGAAGCGGGGCGAGCTGCCGCCGATGGCATTGTTTGTGTGGCAGCGGCTGAATGACACGCTGTGCCTACAAAGAGACCCCCTCGGCCCCTGCGTAGCCTTCTCGGTCCCGGCGTGTCACCATGCCAGCGCAGCGCCATGAATCCCGGCTGCATGCTGCTGTTTGTGTTTGGCTTCGTTGGCGGGGCGGTGGTCATTAACTCGGCGATCTTGGTGTCTCTCTCGGTTTTGCTGCTCGTGCACTTTTCTATTTCGACTGGCGTGCCGGCTCTGACGCAGAACCTCCCAAGGATACTCAGGTACTCCGACCTTCTGAACCTCAGCTTCCCGCGCTCTTTCTTATTCACTGCTCTCCATTTTCCTTTCAAACAGATGAACAAGGATAAATTAGAGATGGAGAGGATGTCTAAACATGTATGGACTGGGATATTGCAATATATTTTTTATACACTTAAATGTCATTGTCTTTTGTTTAAGCAAGTGCAAGGTCAGTTTGTGTATCTCTTTTTTAGAAAGCTGTTACTGTTGGTTTATTGTAATCTGCACAAAAACCCGTGGTAATGTCGTGGTGAAGCTCACGTTCGGTGTATTGTCAGGTACGTGGCTGATCTTGTGTAGCCACAAGCGTATGCAGTCTGAGGCTTTGTGTTACTAAATTTCTCCTTTTACAATCAAAATAATTCTATAAGATCAGCTAATCGATCTGCTCGAAACCACAGGAATTAGTCGATCACGTTGTTTTTAAAAAAGATTTGGGGGAAAAAAAATAAATCTTTATTTAAGTATTAGAGCTCTTAACGGCTATTCACTATTGTTCAGCCAAATGTTATCCTCTCCTTTTTTCTGTACTTGTATGGCAAGCTGCCAGCTGTCCGACCCCCTCAAGTTCTGTTCTGTGTGTCCTAGTTGCCTGGAGCGGTAGCAGAAATGCATTAGAATACTGTGACCAAATGTCATCTCGACAGGTTTTAGTGCTGTAATTACAAATAGAAAACAGCTGGAAAAGTTTTAATGTAGTTTTCTGATCCAAAAACTTGACGTAGCAGATCTGTGGTTGTAAATGGAATAGTAAAGTTGGGAAAAATGCTGGAAATAGTGTTCTCTGAATGATGCATGTGATGCTTTTCCTCCTCGACACATTGTGCATGTAGACATTGTGTGGTAATACGCTTTTGAGTTGTCTCTGAGCACAGCAGCATTGTTCCAAAGGTTTAAAGCCAATCAATATATAAAATAAATAGCAGTTATGAATAACAATGATAATAAATGTGGATGAATATTTAAATAGAAATAAATAAAATGTAACTCTCTATAGACCGATCTAGTTAGTGAGGCTACCCTTGTTTAAAAACATACAAAAAATAAACAGCAAAACAGATAATCCCCAACTTTAAACAAACAAAGCAAGATATTGAACTTCATGTTCAGTAACTTACATTAAACTTTTTACATGTAAGCAAGCAGGTGGTTTTACAAATAGGGTTTCTTTGTAATATGCTTTTGCTTTCCTGGAGAATATTTACTGGATTTGAGGGGGTTTGTGCCTTTCCAGCCCCTAGTAATTTGTTGCTTTACGTATTATAGGAATTGGAACTCAATTCCTTAATCTTTTATTCATTTTTAAAAAAAATGAAATATAGGATGAGGGAGTCTAATTGTAGAAGAATTGTTTCTATTTTTTTAACACTAGTCGGATTTTAGAACAGAGCATCTGGTTGCTTATCCTAAAGGTTCCTGTAAATGCTTCAGTCCATCACTTCAGAATATTAGTTCAGGCTTTTAAAACCCGCGCCCGCCTTCTGCCCACTGTTGTATTTGCAGATATTTCTTGGACCCTGGGGGAGCAGAAGGGGCTGCTTTGCTTTCCAGCCAAAAACCACTGCAATCAATTGAAATTGCTTCAGTCTAACCAAATAATTTCTTTTCATGCAGACATGTATATAATAACCTTCATTTCCAAAATAAGTCTCTTTTCACCCTTCGTTCCTGTGCTGTCTCACGATGCACCTGAGCTGGGTTTTAGCACATTGAAACAGGTTCATCCTCAACTAAAAGCAAATATCAGTCTGAACTTTTTGTTGGTACCCATTTTGTTTACATTCTCTCCCCTCTGGACTGCAAAGAAGAGAAATAAGCTTAGTGGTGTATCCTGCGAGTAAGTAAGTAGTAAATGGGCTCTGAGCCATGGCTCCGGGAGGCGGTTCTGAAGCCGGGGCCCCTCCACAATGCTCCTTTCTCACCGCCCCGCTGGGCACTCAACCGCCGCTTTTTTCCCCTTCTTTTCTTTTTGTTGTTGTTGTTGCTGGACTTAACCAATGAAATGGTTTCGGTCTGTCTGTTACCATCAGCTCAGCTTATGTGCTGTGTCTTTTGTTACCCACACCCATTGGAGTTGTGGGAAACCTGAAGAAAAGCAGGACCTGTTACAAGAGTGGGAATCGTTGCAGTAAAATTCTGCTCAGTTGTGTGGCTGTTTGTCACAAAGACTTTTCAGCACAGTTTGCAGATGCTGGACCAGTATCTGATGCTTTTTATTTTGTAACCCTGACTGATTGTGCTTTAGTTTATTTGCTGCCTGCTTTGCTCTGCTAAACTACTGAATTAACTACTTAACTTGGAATAATATTTATGAAAGACTAAGATACGTGCAATGTGAGAATTAGTTACAAAGATTTTTGTCAAATCTCTTGTATACCTGTGCTGGAAAGGTTTATGCCAATTAAAATCGTTTACTCTTTGAACATTATTTTTTGGTGATGTAAAAGTTAACAAAAGGCATTTACTGCTTAATTGTGAAATACAATCCCTTCTTGACTATTATACTTTTTCATCAAAGTAAAAATAAAAACAAACCAGAAACCACGCACCAAACTAACAAAACCAAACCAACATACATATATAAAAGCTGAGCTTTTCTTCTTCCTTTTTAACACTCCCTTTCCTATTTTTGCCTTTAACTTATATACAGGTAGTAATTCTGCATAGAATTCTGCATAAGTTATGTTTAATTTGTGAAAGTCCTTGCAAAGGAAAGTATATATGGTTGTGATTTGACTTTTTGTAATGCTGAAAGATGAGATTCTCAGATGTTAATACTGGTCCGGGTTGTCCCTGCAGTGGTACTTGCAGGCGGCGCTTTCTCTCAAGAAGCGTCATTTTCTGCCATCACCCTGCACACTTTTGTCTCCTGTCTTTAGTGTACTGTGCTAGTTGATTACGGTCCCTTTTTCTGTATTTCATTGTTCGGATAGAACAAGTACTTTGCTTTATCTCAATTCTATGCCTGGCTGATATTTTCCTTTTTCAGGGCTGGCTGTAGCATCCTATCAATTGTGTTCTACACAATGTTTTTGTCTCTTGCTAGCAGGAAGAATTAATCGTTTTGTTTGCTGATCACACTCCTGACAACAACATTGACTTGGGGATTCTTATTTTATTTTAATTCTTTTTTTTGCAGGGTCAATACACAAATTTCTGAACATTTTTTCTCATCGTGAGTAGGTGATAAAGATAGAGATGGTGAAGAGTTGGGATGAAATAATTTGCCTTACTGGCACAAGCTTTTGTGCAGCTTTTGGGTGAAGGAGAGTGAACTGAATTTGTTTAAAGCTGTGCCATTTTCGCTGGGCTGGTTTTAACATTGGTAATTCCTTGACCCAGTTGTTTTCAGTTGTACAAATCCGTGTAATTCCTGTCATCTTCAGCAGAAAAATACCATCAATTTTGCAAAGAGTTGGACTTTAGGCTGTTTAGGATTTTCCCAAATACTTCAGTTAATGATTTAGCTGTTCAATCTTGTAGAAATTGTCATCCTATATCTTGCAAAATAAGTGCAAAATTATATTTTCGAGAGTAGTTGCTGAAAACTGTAATTTAGTCTGAAATAAGGAAATACTTTCATCTTGTGCTCCTGTTTGTGTTCCATTCCTGTAAACTTGTTTACTATAGATTAGCTCTGGCGCAATCAATAACCGCTGCCTGCAGCCACGGAATAGACTATTTGCAATTAAATAACGTGAAATGAGGAGTTACGTGCGATAATACAAACTGTGTGCGCTGTGTTGTGTATTTAGTAGAGACCAGTGTATGGATGTTTGAACTTTTTCACTGCTTCCCTGCTGATTTCAGAGGCATACAGGAAAATAAAGCGTGTGGGTCTGAAATGGCTGATGAAAGTTGTCTCCCAAACAGAAAGGAGCGTCCGATCTCGCTGGGCATCTTCCCGCTGCCTCCAGGAGATGCGATCCTCACGCCCGAAGCGCAGCGAGAAGCGGGGGAGACGCCGGGCTCGGAGCACTGGAAGTTCCCCGAGCTGAGCCAGCCCCGCTCCCACACCAGCCTCAAGGTGAGGACTCTACAGGTTGTAGATCCTTAGCGGGGAAAAAAGCACATTGAAAGAATCACACAGAATGTCAGGGATTGGAAGGGACCTCGAAAGTTCATCCAGTGCAATCTGCCCGCCGGAGCAGGAACACCCAGATGAGGTTACACAGAAGGTGTCCAGGCAGGTTTGAATGTCTGCAGAGAAGGAGACTCCACAACCCCCCTGGGCAGCCTGGGCCAGGCTCTGCCACCCTCACTGAGAAGAAGTTTCTTCTCAAATTTAAATGGAACCTCCTGTGTTCCAGTTTGAACCCATTGCCCCTCGTCTTGTCATTGGTTGTCATCGAGAAGAGCCTGGCTCCATCCTCCTGACACTCACCCTTTATGTCTTTATAACCATGAATGTGGTCACCTCTCAGTCTCCTCCAAGCTCCAGAGCCCCAGCTCCCTCAGCCTTTCCTCACATGGGAGGTGCATCACTCCATGGCTCTGCACTGGACTCTCTCCAGCAGTTCCCTGAAGGAGGGAAAACCCTGAGTCATCTTTGTGTGAACCAAGTGTGTTGCTTCCTTTGATGGAACTTGTTTGCTGGAAGGAGCAGAGTTTGGGTTGCGTTTTCCAAATGAGTGATAGCAGGCGGGTTCTCCTCTCGCTCATGGGAATGGGTTTTTTCTTTCAAGGGACCCTTTGCAAAGGTCAGTCGCTTGTTCTTTCCACATTAGGTATGTAACTAGATAGTGTAAACAGGTCTGCTGGTTTAAAATCCTTTTAGAAGGAAAGCTTTGGTTACTACACAGGCAGTACTCTTAACGTAGCCTCTGCCTACTATCAGGTGTATAGCAAAGATACGCTGCTGGGTGAGAGTGACCTAACTTGCCTAAATTAGCCTGTGATTTTGATTTCTCTTACGTGTAGCTTGGCTACAATTCCTGCAATTGTTCTGTGTTCCAACAGTGAGAGGGTGGCACAGCACAAGCTGCAGAAATGGACAAATGGGGGAGTGATGTTGGAATGTGATGGGATCGGGCAGTTGGGACTGGGGCTCACAAACAGCCCAGAGGGAGGTGAAGAACCCCAGAATGTGCAGAGCTGCCCGATATCTTTATGTACATGAGGTTTTTTTGGAAGGCTGTGGATGCACTGTTGTTTCTGAAAAGGCAAACAAAGTGAATTGAATACTTAGCAGGGGAATTTAAACTGATAAGTATTCAAGACATAATTGGAACCCAGATTTTTGGTGGTTTTTTTTTTGCCTATGGGTCATGTGGAGATAATGGGAAGTGTAAGTAATGATTCATTGTAAACGTATCAGAGTGAGAACAGGAGTTTAGATCTAAAAAACTGTCACCTAAACTCTTGTCTAGGACCATTTTTGGATCTTAAATTTGTCCTGTTCCCTGTCTCCCATGTTGATTAACATCAATACACTGACAGACTTCAGGAGAGCTGACTGAAATACAAGTTAAAAGTTGTGGTTAAGAGTCTAAGTGGAGAAGTGCTATAAAGGGAAAGTTCTGATCCCATCCTGTCCCCTCAGGAAATTATATTGGTTAATATATTTTGTCAAAAAAGGCTTCTAGGTATAATTCTTCTAAAAATAATGCACTGCTAGAAGAGAATTTACAAAACAGCACAGACTGTAGTTTTTCGAACCTGGTTAGTCAGAATAAGTTCCTTAGGTCCAAAGTAGCTTCTTTGCTTTTTAGCTGTGGATGCACAGTACTTCTGGAGCGAACATATTGAATAACATCATATATCCAAGTCATAAGCAGAATTTGAAACTTTCTCTAATACTTTTATTTCCTCTAAATATTTTTAACATTCAAGTACAAGGCACAGGCAAGTTTCTGCTGCTTTCAGGCATCTGTTTTCCATTCATGCATGAGCATTTCATTAATGGTCGGTGTTTGCTCTGGAAGTGTCGCAGAGCAGGCATCAGGAGAACCGGAGCTCGTGCAGTAGTGACATTTCTGGGTATCACTGTGATAACACACAGTTACGTACCGTTCATTCTCTTCTGCTTATTTCTGCAAAGCATTGCAGATGAGCTACTAGTTCAGATTTAATTATCTAACTTTTAAACCTTTTTTTTTGGTGGGGCGGAGAATAGTCTTTTGGCAACATTGCCAAAAAAGTCAAATTTGCTAAGTCAACCCAGCAAGGACTTTCAAATACTCAGGGTTTGAGATATTTTGATTCATTCATTGTCACTTAATGGAATTGCATTTCACTTTCATTAGTTCTAGAACAAACATTCGTGATGGCTTAATCAATATTGTTTCCAGGAGTTAGCTAAAAAAATACAGCAGATAGTCAAGTCAGAAATGTAAAACAGATGGGATTATTTGCAATTCCTTAAAGGAAAGGGCTGTTCAGTTTTCTCTTGTACTATCAAGCTGTTTTTCTTGCGCTTTGCGTGTGAAAAGTCAGCGATCAGCCGGTGCTGCATCAGTTAGTGGATGCTCTTGGAATACAAACACGTAGAAATGTTTGACCAGAGCCAGCAACTGGGAGGTTTTATTCCCTGGTTGTGTGAGGGGTTCCATTTCCTCCCTTCTGTGTCTGCTTGCTGAACTATGAATCATTATCCAGCAGCTGAACTTCACCAATTCAAAAGGCAATTGGCTAAATTGTGTAGCTGGTATTTTATTTTTAAATGGATGCAATGCATCTCATACTATTTTCACATGTTGGTTTTGTTGCCTTCTGTAACTGTGGGTAAGTGTACAGGTTTTATTCCTTTAGAGTCATGTGTTAATTTACTAGATTGCTGAATAAACTTGTCAGAATATCGAAGTTCTTTGCATTTGCATACTCTTCAGTAAAATACAATAATTTTTGTTTGTTCTTTAGTTTATATGCCTAACTCTTCCTCAGTGTTTTAATGGCAATTGTTCACTTGTAGGATGAGCTCTCCGATGTCAGCCAAGCAGCCTCAAAATCTACTACTCCAGCGTCCACAGCTGCTTCTGATGCGCCTGTGCTGCCTGCTGAAACTCCTCAAAAGGAAGATGTTGAAGGGCTTGCAAAGGACACGGAAATGCCAGATGAAAAGCTGGATGCAAGCAAGAATATTGAAGTACAGGTAGCTCAAGAGACAAGGAATGTGTCCACGGGTGAGCTGCGTTAACTTCTTAGTGTATGGTTACTATGGACCTCCTGTCTAATCTGTTATGAAATATCTTAATTGTTGTGCCACAAATGAGAAATGTTTTTCTCTCAGTATTTTTAGGAGAAAGGATATTGGTAAGAGATACAAGTCTGTTGTTTATTGGTGGGTTTAGTAATTGTTTTTCTAGAATCAGAATTATTTATGGCATTTCTTTTTAAACAGCAGAAGTGGCACTCATCTAGACACAAAAATCCATGAGACGTTAGACATCTTCTTGGCTTCTGGTGCAGAAACAGTGGGAAATAATGACCGTTGGATGACTTAAGTTAAACTTGGGGGGACTTAGAAATTCCAGTGTCTGCACTAGAGTATTGAAATTCATAGGTCTTCTCATTTAATGACCTGCAGAAGTCTACTAATTTGACGATCAGTTAATAACAACTGCATGTAGATAATGTCAGATGTCCCAGGGATGTTTTGGCTTATGGACACATACCACTTCTCCCTAGGTGGAAATGAAAATGAAGAAAAATCTGAAGTTCAGGCAATCATTGAGTCAACTCCAGAGTTGGATATGGATAAAGATCTCAGCGGGTATAAGGGTTCCAGGTAAGTTTTGTGTTGCGATTAGGGTGGGAAACCCAATTCTAGATGGTGCTAGGCTTTGGTTTTCAACTTGGTGACTCGTTTAGAAGTTTTACCAGACTGAGATCATGCATCATACAATGAATCTCCGACTTCTGTGACTTTCCCAAATTCCTTAGGAGTTTAAATGCAACAGCAGCTCTTTATTCTGTTGCTATACCTGGTGAATGTTCAGAGTGCTTCATATTACATCTGAATTAATAATGTTTAAATATTCTTTCCATATTTCAAGCAAAGGGTCTATGACAAGAGGCCTTTTCTCCCTACATGAAGGTTCCAAGCTGGGCCCTTATGTTTTCACCTGTATCTCTAGAATCTGGCTTGATGATTGGCTTTGCAAGTGTTACAGCATTTATTTATCAGAATCTGATGGTGCGATCGTGGTGTTGGCAAAATGCTTTTGCCTGAGTCTGCTTGTTTGCAGGCTGTTTCTTGTGAAGGATAACATTGCTTTCTAAAGCTCTAAAAGCCCCATAAAAATAAAGAAGTGCTGATTTAGTAGCAGGGGAGGTACCTCATCTTCTGAGCAAGCCCTGAACAATTTAGAGTCCTTTAAATGTGTCTGTTTTATTCTTGTGATGACATGGAAGAAATTACCCTGTGTAGTGAATGTTAATAGTGCAAGATCTTGGTGTGACAGAAGACCCCTTTCTGGCCAGAGGAATGTTGTGATCTCTTTTTGGTTCTCTTGCATTCCTGTTATAGTAAATGACTTCCAGCTTGGCTGAGCTGTCCACTCTTCAAGCGTTCGGGCTGACTAAGTCCTGAGGGGGCTGAATTGCTACATGCCAAAACTTGATATGCTTTAATTTATTAAAATCCTGACTGGCTCAATATCAGCAGCTGTCTCAAGTTTGGGATCGTGATGCTGAAGTAGAATTTGAGAATAGAATTTAGGATTCTAAGCCAATCGAAAGCTTCTGAAAATTTTACTACTTTTTTTTTGGGGGGGTGACAAATGAACTAGTGGTCAAAACACAGAGAGAACTTTCTGCAGTGCGGGAGCGTTTTCTTTCTGCTTTTTCATGTCTTGTTTTAATTCTTGGAATAGCACTCCTACCAAAGGCATAGAGAACAAAGCGTTTGACCGTAATACAGAGTCACTCTTTGAAGAGCTGTCATCTGCTGGTTCTGGCCTAATTGGAGATGTGGATGAAGGTGCAGATTTACTGGGTAAGAAAGGTTATTTAAAGAGGAATTTTCCTTGTTAGTGAAGTGCTTAATTACCCTTGCTGGATGTACTGTTAGGATTCATTTGCATTAAAGTGTTTTTAGCGTCATCTTAAGGTGGTTATTGGAATGCAAAAAAAAAAAAAAAAAAAAGAAAAACAAACCAGGAGAAAAGTTTTTGTTCTTTCTTTCAATATAATGATATCAGCCTTAATATTTTGGAGCACTTCTTAACACTGTGCTGTGTTGCAGTTTTTCCTGTATGTTCTCTGTCAGGAAGATTTTTACCTCGAGTAAGGATTTTTATCTTCAACTAGTTTTAGGTAGTACACATTGTGCCCAATGTGTAATGGCCTGGCTTTATCACCTCTGTGGAATTTAACGTGTAAGAGAGAATTGCAGCAGAACACAATGGTGGTAATTGAGGAATCAAACCATTAATTGAAAGAGGAGGAACTGGCATCTCTCCCTAAGCAGTTTGCTGCTGCTTGTGTGCCGACTGAACAAAATACAAGTTTTGAGAGTATGAGTTGATCAGGAACAGAAAGGACATTAAAGGAGGATCTTTCTATAAACAATGAATGTCTTGTAGTATAGCAAGTTATTTTTGGACACATCAGTGTTCAGGCCTCACTTTGAAATAATGAAAGCTGGTACTATGGATTGTATAAAATGCTGATGCAACTCCTGTGTGTTGTAGGAACGTGTTGTATATAGAAAATCAGCACTTTCCTTGTGTTGTCTGACCTGGCAGAAATACAGATTGTTAGCAGTTCTATGTAGAACTGTTACACATGCAATCTGGATTTCTGGTTGTTCCGTGTTCCACCAGAACTTTATTTTACATCAAGTAGGTGACATTTCTGCCACGTTACTCCCTGGGAGTAAGGGGCCCATCTCCAGTCCGAGATGGCTTTTCTGTGCCACTGTCTGCTGTGTTGAACCCTGAGCAGCAAGGGCCACCACATCCTTGCTGGATCGTGTTTCATCCAAAACTCCTGCACTCTGTCACAGGGACAACTAATGACACATTCTGCATGCAAAAGTATGGATAGTTGAGGAGAAATATTAATATATAGCAACTTCTATCCCTTATCTACACGATAAACTGTAGAAAGAAATCAAATTACTGTCAGGACTTCCTGATAATAGATACTTTGTTTTCTATGGGCAAAAATAATATACTTTTTAGTGTAACGTATCAGACATTTGTCACTGACTTCATTACTATTTTCTGTAAAACTATTGCTAGAAACACTGGCGTGTGCAAAATGAACGCATGGTTATAACTGTTGGTATGCAGAATGTGTTGGTCTGAAGTTTTTACTATATAATCGCCATTTCACCTTGAGCACAACCATAGTCCAAATTACTCTGTTATTTAAAAGCCCCATCTGCATCCAGGGTAGCTGGTGTGTTTCAAGCATTTGGATCTGTCCTAAGCGCGCATTAAACTTTAGTCCAAATTTCTGTAAAAGTGGTTAATTGGGATTCTCTAATCTTTTCTCTTGGGCTGCATACCCAGGGGAATATTCTGGTGTGTATGCTTCTTTTTTTAAAACAAAACTCTTTAGAATCTGTTGCTTCTCCCGTTGGGCGTTCTTGGCTGCTGCTTTCATAAAATACATTCTCTGCGTTTTTTTTCCCTGCTTGGTAACACTTTTTTTCTTTGCCTTTGCACTCTGGCTTTGTAGTTTTTGTTCTTGCATTATAAAGGATCCTGAAACCTGTTGGAAGTGATCCTATGGATTTTATCTGTGAATACTGAATACATTTAAAAAGCAATAGGCACTTAAAGAGAACCTCTGGATGGCTGGAGTGTAGGGGATTTCTCCAGGTATTGATAAAGCAACCATAGCTGATCTAAATTCCTTCAGTATTAAATGTTATTTAATCTAAAACCTAGAGAGACACATTCCAAAAGAGGGAACTTTGACTTGCATGTCTGTTTTTAGATCATTTTCTTTGTTATCCAAGTATCTTTTTAACTCTTACCAAAGTTGCTTTAGAAGATTGTTTGCAGAGTATTTTAAAAGGCCCCCACCATTTATCTTTTCAAAATCCTGCAAATTATATTATTTTAGGCATGCAAACCATAGGGTGAGAAATTAATTTCCAAAAATGTAAATAACATTGAAGTAGTTATGTTCACTTTTTTCCATAGTAACATATTAAGTTGAAACCTTTACTGAATGGCTTAGCATTTCTTCCGAGTACTGTGCTTCTAAATTATTTCACAGCAAATCAGAGACTTCTGTTGAGTTACTGATTTTTATAAGAGGTTTAACCAATAGAAATGGTTGTGAGAAACTTAACTTTAACATCTGTCTTTCGTATAAATCCTACTGCTAATCACATCACATTCCACTTCAGATTTTTGGTGGTGGCTTTGTTTTAGTTCACTCTTATGTCATAAGTCTCAATCTTTTATTGCTCTTCGCTCATTCTACACCTTACATGAAATGTTTCTTGTTCTTGTTTTTGCTCTACATGGAATGCATGGGCTTTAAAGACCATAATTTCTTTGGTAAGGTATCATTTGCTCTGGGGAAGTCTGCAGGGCTTTTGCAATCTGAGCTTTGTAATTCAGCATGTCTTGTGTTTAGATCTTAGATACTTTTGTATCTAACGTGGTATAAAGGACAGTCGAACATTTTAAACTTCAACTTAGTAGTACTGTAACCTTCAAAACACATAGACTAGGTGGAGGTAGGGTTGCCTTTAGGCTTTAATTGAAGTCAGATTGGGAAGAAGGTGGAGGGGAAAGCTAATATTAGAAGGTAGGTTGGTCCTGAAACTTCACATAGCTCATAGTTTTTATGACAAGTTTGTCGTACTTAAAATTCAGCTGTTTTTAAACAACGGCAAAACATACATTGTGTAAAAACATCCGTTTCTATCTGCTGATTTCATGTGTTTGTTTCCTTTGGAAAGGAATGGGTCGTGAAGTTGAAAACCTTATTTTGGAAAACACTCAGCTGTTGGAGACAAAGTAAGTGAGAATGTGTATGTAAAAATACTGACCTTTTTTGTTATGTCTTCAATATCTTCATACAGACCTGAAATTATACAAATGTTCTTTCTGTTCTAAGAGTAGTGGTGATATAAGTATTTTGAATTTGTAGGTGAATTTACCTAAATATAAAGCTGCTTTTCTCCTTGCAGCGCTGTGTCCTAATGAGATCAGCTCTTTGCCTTTCTGTTAGAAACCCAGAGGAATTCAACCTCTAAGCAAGCAGTTCTGATTTATCAGTACTTTAATACAGAGGTGTGATTGTGTTCGAGCATTTGAGATCTGGGGGAGAGGGTTTGACCTGCTTTAGAAAGCTGTATCTCTTTACAGCTGCTCCATGTAAGAAATGTGCAGGTCTACAAGAATAAAATCAGACTGAAGCTCAGCTATGAGTCATCCTTGTAACAGTGTGTCTCAAATGTTTGTGTAGAAATGCACTGAATGTAGTGAAGAATGACTTGATAGCAAAGGTGGATGAATTGACCTGTGAGAAGGATGTACTACAAGGTGAATTAGAGGCTGTAAAACAAGCAAAACAAAAGCTTGAAGAGAAGAATAAGGAACTGGAAGAAGAGCTGAGGAAGTAAGTTTAATTCTGTGGTTGTGAAAAAGGAAGAAAAAGGAAAACCCACCTTGTTATCTAATGCAGCTGTTTTTTTATTTTATATTTAGAGCTCGTGCAGAAGCAGAGGAAGCAAAACAGAAAGCTAAAGAGGATGATGATGTAGGTGTATGTGTGTATGTGTATTTTTCTGTGTATAATTCACAATGGAGCATTAGAAGTTCACATGCATTTAGTGAATGCTCTTAAACTTTACTGCGTGATAAGTAGTGGTGAACTTCATGTATAGAAATATAGAAGATCTAAAGAGCACAAGTAAACTTAAAATGACCATATCTAGTTTCTTTCTGCCCATTGTTGTGTGTCACATACTTTTTGAAGAACTGCTTTTCTTCAGATTATACTAAATACAAAAGACAGAGGGAGAGGCAGGTAAAATGAGTTTGTTTTACAAAGCCCCAAATGGTTTGCCATCTGGAATTGTGCCCTAAACTGGCTCTTCTCGGAAGGAAGAGGCTGACTCTGCAAGGCCCTACTGTGCTCCTTTGTTTGTCCTATGTTTGCTTGTTTTGTGTGTTCAGAGCGATGTCCCCACCGCTCAGCGGAAGCGCTTTACTCGTGTTGAAATGGCCCGTGTTCTGATGGAAAGAAATCAGTATAAAGAGAGGTTGATGGAGCTTCAGGAAGCTGTCCGATGGACTGAGATGATAAGGTAAAAGGCTCTTTTAAAATATTTCGTGGAGCTCCTTGGATTTTACAAGCTTTTGATTTTCAGCTGCAGTGATCTGGTCAGTAGGTTGGGTTATGAGGCCCTTCCTCTTGCCTCCCATGCAAGTAGTTATTCATGTAGTTATTCAACTCCCATGTAGTTATTCATGCCCATTAATAACTTTGTTTTTTAAATTATCAGCATATAACTTATCTTGTCAAAATGGGTTCTTGGTGAGACCCTGGTGAAGATATATTACTTCATATGACGTGAAATAAGCATCCCATGAAGAAATGTGTGTATTTTAGAACAATTACAAAACTTGGTAACCATAATTAATTAATTTGGTGGGCAGGAAAAATGACTGTGTGTGTATGTGTGCACATACCTTAGAGCAGTGGGCCCAGTTGTCAGCTGAGATGTCAAATCAGGAATAACATACAGTCTTCAGATTGATTGTAATCCATTTGTAAGGACTCGGGTTCTTCAAGAGAAAACACAATTTTAAAACTGTTCAAGGTTTGTTAAATATAAGCAATAAAGATGGTGATTTGGCCTAATTTGTGTCATGAATATTGAGTTGTCTGGAAGGGATGGTTTTCAAAACAGAAGTCTTCTACCTCAGACCTTGACCCAGCTCATTCCTGCCACATCTGCCCAAGCCATGGCCAGAGGTGACAGTGTCATTGGGTGCTGCCTGCCCATCATGTATAACAAAGGCTTTTAATTTTTTCTATTGTCCTCAATAACTGGGAGCTGTTTTGGCTCCCAAGCAGACGTGGTTTGCTTTTCTGTAGCTATTGTCTCCTGTAGAAATCCTCTCACATCTCTGTTAATGCATCTGTGGCTTCAGGAGCAATCACTTCATTTATTTACTGATGTGTTGAAGAATAAGATGTTTTGAAATAAAAAGCAATGGTTAACATATTAAAAAACAGGAGGCAGAAGAACTTAAAATGGTTTGCTGCTTGCTTCTAGTTGTTTTCACTGCAAAGTGTTACATGGGTTTGTCTCTTCTGTCTGAGCAGCACTCACCAGTTGTTTGTGATGCAAATAAATGTGGATGATGTTTATGTAACTTCAGTTCATCTGGTGAGAACTTTAATGTTGCACTCAGATCAGAAAAGTGGCAATATGAAGAAACAGGCTTTGATACTTTCGATGTGTTATCCTGTTTTTTAAGTAAGAGTTACACACTGTTCTGTTCCTTTTTTTTTTAATCAATGCTTACTCAGTCAACTTTGAATTCATCTCTTGTAGAGCATCAAGAGAAAATCCAGCCATGCAAGAAAAGAAGAGATCAAGCATTTGGCAGTTGTAAGTATTGAAACACATCTCACTGGCAAAAATAAATAAAAGACCCTAACCAATTAGCTGGCATATCTTTGTATGTTAGCTAATTATCTTTTGGCAGACGAAGTTGTCTTAACTGTTCTCCTCTTGTTACCTAGCATGCCAGCTCGGTAAGGCTGTTCTTGAAGACAAAATGTATCGTAAGCTGCATCACCCAGTGAATGGCTGTGCACTTTGTGAAGTTAAACGCCAAAGTGCTGTCATTTTTTTTTTTCTAGCTGAATATGCACCAGGGCTCTTGTTCTGAACATTTTTCTGGGTTCTTTTTTATGATGAAAAATAGAAACCTGAATAGCTTGTGTGGTTTGCATTTATTTCAGCTGCCTTTTCCTCTAGGAAGTGTGGCTTACTGATTGTTCAATTTTCCTTTCTAACTTCAAGCTTTTTAAAATGGTGTTATTTGCAATGAGATATTTGTCAAATAATCCCTTTGTTATGGTTTGCTGATAACTGTTCTTTCAGCCTAGAAAATGGTGGGATTTTTAAAGTGATCTGTGCATGAACTAATATGCTTCATAAAACTCTCTTCTGGGTGTGATGTTCACATCCTAATGTTGTTGGTTCCCTGTAGATGTTCATTCAAGATGAAGATCCCATTAAATTTGATAAATGGGATAATAACTCTAAGAATTTGTCTTACTGACGTGAGTTTCTGTGCCTTGAGGGAGTTGCTGAGTGCGTGGTGGCTGCTGCTACGTTGAGCTCCAGTTTCTTAGTCTAACTGGCTTGAGCAGGGTAACATATGCCATGTTTTGCCTGCATAGTCAAATTTGAATGTATCTTACAAATGTTTGCTCTGATTTTTATTTCTTTTTCCTCCTTCCTCTAGTTTTAGCAGGCTCTTCAGTTCATCTAGCAATACAGCTAAGAAACCAGAACCTCCTGTCAATGTTAAATATAATGCTCCAACCTCGCATATTACTCCATCAGTCAAGAAAAGAAGCAGCACCTTATCTCAATTACCAAGTGACAAATCGAAAGCCTTTGAATTCCTCAGTGAAGAGTAAGACATTTTGGTTTTATAATAGTAGATATGCTCTATCAAGTATTTACTTTTCTAATCCTCGGAGATAAACAGCATGTTGCTAAGTGAAGTACAATGTTCTCCTGAAGTGAATGTTGATACATAAGAAGTCAATGTAGCACAGACTGAAATGCTCAGTGGTGGGTGAATACTCTGGGTACCTGGCAGAAGTATTCTCCTTGGTAAACATCACTTTCTCTCATAAAATCATATTTAGGCACAGGAGGCAGCGCTTGGTACACTTCTATATGCAGATGTTGTAGCTAAGCAATAACTATACACGCAGTTTCATTTTAAGTTCAATGGAAAAATAGTACATGAGTCAGGCTAACAAGTATCTGTTATTATGTTTTTTCTTCTCCCTGTGTTGCTTTTTGGCAATATATCCTTTTGCTTTACAACTTTTAGAGCTTTTAGTAGAAGATACTGATAAGAGACTCTGTGGTTTTACCTGTCTTTCACAGGTCCCTTAGAAACAGCCCACAGGGAACCTGCTGTTCTAGAAATGATGTGTGGAAAAACTAGTGATCTCTTTGGTAACCTGGTGCTTCCACGGAGATCTGGTCTACTGAGTCCAGTAGCAACTCCGATTACACAAAGAATTCAAAGGAGCATAACTAACAGGTTCTTTATTAACGCTTCTTCCCTAGAACTGAAGCCAGTTTAGCCTCGCGCAGAGAGCAGAAGAGGGAGCAGTATCGCCAGGTGAAGGCTCACGTTCAGAAAGAGGATGGGAGAGTGCAAGCGTTTGGCTGGAGTCTACCTCAGAAGTACAAACAGGTATTACACTTATGTCTTCAGATGTGGTGGGAACAACCTCATGATTTGTGGCATTTGAACAGAGCATAATTTCACAGCTCGTGTTTGAGTGATTGCAGCATTTTTTTTTTGTTGAACTCTTGCAGTTGAGTGTCTTTTGAAGGAAAACCATAATGCAAGTCTATTATATTTAATACTCTGATCAACTGATTCCAAAGACGAAAGGTAAAAACTTTTCTGTTTGTGTTTTTTGTTGTTATTTTCTATTTTATTTTTTTTTAGGTGGCAAATGGTGGCCAGGGTGACAATAAGATGAAGAACTTGCCTGTACCTGTTTACCTGAGACCCTTAGATGAGAAGGATACCTCGATGAAAGTAGGATATTGACAGTGATGATCTAGAGACCTGGACAACCTGTAGCTTGAATATTTTTAATTTAGACTCTTATTTTCTTTTTTAAATAAAGTTGCTTCTTTTTGAAGCATAGATGAATCAGAATTTAAGCTTCAGTAGAAATGTACCTGACTTTAATCTCAATGAATTCCCTATAATGGACTGCAGATATATAATCATTTTGATATGACTTAGCATGTTTAACAATGACTGTGTCTCATTTGTTTTAGTTTAATATTGAAGTGGAGTATTTCTTTTTCTTCCAAGCTGTGGTGTGCTGTCGGGGTGAACCTTTCAGGAGGGAAAACACGGGACGGCGGGTCTGTGGTTGGTGCTAGTGTGTTCTACAACGATGTGACCGGTACGGATGCAGATGGCAACAAGCAGCAAACAGGATCTCAAAGTAGCTTAGATAGACTCGACCAAGAGCTCAAGGTAAGGTCACTGTAAGGCACGTTCAGCAGTTTATATAGTTAAATATGTTTACTGTCTGTCTATAGATTGAGAAAATATTTTGTAATCAGGCTTATTGGTAATGAATAGATTTTTCTCACATAGTCATCAACCCAAGATATTTGGGTTAGTTAATCCAACTACAAAAATGCTGCAATTCTTTCCTGTGTGCCAGCTTGTTGGCAAATCTGAGGAGAGGATCAATTTTACATCAAAATGATATAAATGCTTATGCCAGCGCTGCCTGCTTTAAAGAACGTTTGTGACAGAATTGTTCATGTTCTGACTACCATCAGACATGAACAATTCTGTCACAAATGTTTTTTAAAGGTGCCTGTGTCATTGTTTAAACATGTCGTAGTCTTCATCTTTTCATGAAGAAGCAATGAATGGAATTGATATTAAGGGTATAAAAACAGAGACTTAATTTTGAAGTGCCTTGGGACATTACATTAATCTGTGGCAATACCAGGTATGGTGACTGGCATGTAAATAGTGTTCTTAAGTAGCTTTACACTTATCTAACTGTATAATTGTGCAGTGTAATTTTCTGTAGCTTTCTACATAGGTATGAAATATGAGGGGGTTTTATATTCTAAATATATATAGAAAAAGTGATTACATATAATTTTACGATGACATTAAAGATATTTAACTTATCACATATTTGTGTGTATTTCTGTAGTTAATAATGTAAGAACATGTAAGATCAAAGGTAATAGTTTTATTCTTGTCCCCCTTCCTGTTGTTATTCACTTCTGTTCTGCCTTTATTCTCCTTCAGGACCAGCAGAAGGAGCTGAAACATCAGGAAGAATTATCCAGTCTAGTTTGGATCTGTACTAGCACACATTCTGCTACAAAAGTTATCATCATTGATGCTAATCAACCAGGAAATATTCTGGACAGTTTCATTGTTTGTAATTCTCACGTGCTTTGTATTGCTAGTGTACCAGGTAAAGACTTGTGATGTTTTAGCTCCTGTTTATTAATTGTATCTTATTCAGATTTTCTTATGCAAAAAAAACCAACAGTGTGATAAAATGTTACTGTAACACAGCAAGTGTTCAGTTGTAGGGAAGACTATTGGATTCCTACTCCACAGTTCTACTCTTCGGTTGGCTCTTGACTTAAATTAACTCAATGGTAGAGAGATGTTGGCAACCAAGACTAAGTATTTTGTCTGCTGTATTATAACTTGTGCAATAGTGCCAATGCTTCATGGCACTGTGAACGTCACGAAAGAAAAACGTTGGCTTTTTAGACCTCTTCATCCTCTTGAAGTCAAGTCGCAAGTCTTGGAGCTTCCTGTAGAGGGAATCCTTGTTACATGGAGAGTGTATGGGCAGCGTGTGCTGAGAGAAGTTTAATAGGAGGATATTGTGATTCTGGAGAAGAACTAATTGTGTGCTTTTGGTTTTCTTGTTTCTTGGCTTACATTTATAGAAATTTGTAGCACTAGTTCCAGTGGATGTTTTGTTTAATAAGCTCAGAAGAAATCTCTTTCCAGTGAAGATTGAGGTTTTGCTGCACTGAAACTACATATAACTTGTAAAATCAAAGCAGCATAAAATATATTAAAATACGATAAAAATTTCAAGAAACCAATAATAAAATTTTAAGTCTTAAAAGTATTTGAGAGGGTTGTATGAGAGAAAAACAGCTTTCCTTTCAGAAAAAGGGTCTGCTGCAGTTAAATTCTTCATAAAGGCATAGATAGGCATTCCTGCATATATACACTGTTATAAAATCTAATTTCAATGGAAAATTTATTTGAAATAGAAATAAACCAATAGGAAAAAGTTTTTAGGTTAAAATACGGTGTATGACATTCAGATGTGCAGCATGTGTAGGTACTGCTTTTGCTTTTTGAGCTTGTAGATGGGCATCTGCATGCTAAATCTCAGCTGCTGGAGAGTTCATTCTGCTTGAAGCTTAGTTTGTTATTAGATGGAAAAATCATTCACCTTTACGTCCACAAGAAATGAGAGTTTAATCTCTTTCAGGGGCACGGGAAACGGACTATCCGGCGGGAGAAGAAGGGTCGCAAGAGGCAGATCCCAGTCAAGTGGACAAGTCGTCTCTGTGTGGGAGTATGACCAGTAACAGCTCTGCCGACACCGACAGCTTACTGGGAGGAATCACGGTGGTTGGCTGCACCGCGGAGGGGGTCACAGCGGCACCCCCAGCGCAGGATGCAAACGGCAGCTCGCCAATGGCAGAGAAACAATCAGGTATGAGAATCTTACAAGTATGCCAGGGATGGCCAAATACCATTAGGCCTCACGGGAAAATGAATGGTGTAGGTATTGAATGTAGCAGCTTGTCCCTAAGTGGTGATGACATAAAACAAGTACTCTGGGAAATGGCCTATGAGTCTTTTGTGTCCAGTTATGGGCCCTTCAGTTCCAGAAGGACAGGGAACTGCTGGAGAGAGTCCAGTGCAGGGCAACGAAGATGCTGAAGGGTGTGGAACATCTCTCCTGTGAGGAAAGGCTGAGGGAGCTGGGGCTCTGGAGCTGGACAAGAGGAGACTGAGGAGTGACCTCATTCATGGTTATCAATATGTAAAGGATGAGTGTCACGAGGATGGAGCCAGGCTCTTCTCGGTGACAACCAATGATAGGACTAGGAGCAATGGGTACAAACTGGAACACAGGAGCTTCCACTTAAATATGAGAAGAAACTTCTTCATGGTGAGGGTGCCAGAGCTTGGACCAGGCTGCCCAGGGGGGTTGTGGAGTCTCCTTCTGTGCAGACATTCCAACCCGCCTGGACACCTTCCTGTGTAACCTCATCTGGGTGTTCCTGCTCCATGGGGGGATTGCACTGGATGAGCTTTCCAGGTCCCTTCCATTCCCTTCCAATCCCTGATTCTGTGATTCTGATATACTTGCACTGTGTAATTGTAGCTGAAAACTTTGTGGAGATGATAGTAAATGAGCCCAGACAATTGCTTCTTTCAAATAAGTTTGAGAGAACTGTGATCTAAAGAGAGCTTTTAAGGTATTCAGTATTTGAAATGCAGATCTTGCTGACAGATGACTAGAGAGAATGTGAATATATGCCTTAAATCTTGTAAAGTCTTAATAGAGATTTAAGGGAAGCTGCTCACTTTATAGGCATTCGTAATATTTTCTGTCATATGCCCTCCAGAGCTGTTGATGGATGTGTGATGGCTGGACTTGTTCACTGCTATTCTGGTTAATCACTCAAAGGACAATCCGTGCCATCAGTCACCAGGTTGATTCTTAGTGCATTTGACACCTGTTGATGCAGTGCAACCCACTAAAGTTTGAGTCTTTCTGATCTGATTTTTTTTTTTGTTTGTTTAGATTAAATACCAAATCTGTGTTGTGTCTGTCTGGTTATTACAGCTATTCACTTAAGTGTTAAGCAAGCTCTGGCTGGCTGAAATAATTGAGCCTTCTTTCACAGTTTTTTTTTTCAAATTTTTTTATTCCATAGATATTGCAACTGAAAGTAATTCACTAGATGAGAACATTCCAACAGCAGAGGAGGCAACAGAAGCAACAGAAGTCAGTGCAGGGGCAGGAGAAGACACAGCTGATATCGCACAAACTGGAGTCTACACAGAGCACGTCTTCACGGATCCGCTGGGAGTGCAGAACACAACAGAGGCGTCTCCAGTATACCAGCCTAGGTGCGCAGTCTCAAGCCTCACACCTCTTAAAATGCATTTAAAAAGAAAAATATATTTGTAGGAAAACAACATGGGGATGAAATGACTACTTATTTTTAAGTGTTGTTGAGGTTTATATACATAGTCTTAGTACAAGCCACTCTATGGTTTGCTGGCATGAAAGGGTCACCTATGCACAAAGAGTCTGTCTGTGAACTTGTATCCCTTGAGTATAGACACCTCCAGAATGGAATGGAGTGTTTGTCACCCAGTCCTCTCGCAGACTTACTGTGAATGGTGCTGATCTAGTCATGCCCATTTAAATTCCCTGTTTTGATGTCAAAATAAATAAGGATTACACTCCCTTCTTCCAGTCAACTGGTTGCTCAAACATATATTTACTTTCTCAGAATAATCCATCTGTGAGTAGTTACAGGAGTGGAGAAGAAGCTTGAAAGGAATCAGTATTTCATATCTTCAGGAATCTTCACTCTCCACATACAGGCACAAAAGTATCATACACCTTTTAAAGTGTTTCTCTTAACATTTGCCTCTGATGTAGTGACTCTCCTGCCATTCCCCAGAGATAGCAGCAATACTGACAGCCTTGAATGGAACCTAAATTTCCTTCTATAAGTAAATTTACACTTGAAGAAATTAATTGTTATTGAGGTTTTCATCTGTATCGCTGTACTGTTATGCACAGTTGTTGATTCTTAGATACCTTATGTACTTCAAAATCCAATGTAAACACTAGCAGCAATGAAGGAAATACCTAGGTTATAATCTGAGTAATCTGTGCACTTCATTCGATGTGTTTTAACTGTTGGGTTGTGGGTTTTTTGTTTTATTTTTAGTACTGAGTCAGAGTTATATAAAGACATTGCAGTTTTGCCAAATGAGCAAGATCTAGTGAGAGAAGAAGCACAGAAAATGAGTAGCCTTTTGCCGACAATGTGGCTTGGAGCACAGAATGGCTGGTAAGAAAATGCTAAAACTGCTAAATGCATTTGGAAATATTATTTTAAACTTGCATTTTGTGCCTACAGGCCTGATAACTGACTTGAGTCAAGATAAAGTCCAAGATGGCCTCAAGAGATCCTAAACTTGTACACTTTGCTACACTTAGGTATTACAGAATTCAAAGGAAGTATTGTAGGTGATTAACAAGCTCTTTTTGGTGGATAACACTTATCTGCATAAAAAATCTGGTGGTTTTTTGTAGACAAAGAAATTGTTATGGTCTGATAATTCCATAACTTTCAATATTTTATTATTTTAGAAAAATAAATTGCCCTTTTTACTGCGGATGTACATGCAAAGGAGTTGCTTTAGGCCTCTGAAAAAAACATTCTGTTGCTCATTTATGGTTTGTTTTTTTAGGGGAAGATGTAAACTTATTTTCCCTTTGATTGTAGATTTCAGTTATAGGGGTTTTCTTTTTTTTTTTTTTTTTTTTATGCTGTCTGGCAGACCTTTCCTAGTGCTTTTAATGCCTCCTGATTTGTCTTTGCAGCCTGTATGTTCATTCATCAGTGGCCCAGTGGAGGAAATGTGTTCATGCCATTAAACTTAAAGATTCTATTCTCAGTATTGTGTAAGTCCTGAAAGAATGTCCTGTCAATCATAATTAACTTCTGTTAAAATACTCGCAAAATAGCTTTATATTTCCTCCTCACGTATTGGGAATGCCAGTAGCCATAAATGCATGTGTATTCTTTGAGGGGCGGTGGAAAATGAGGAGTAAGGAAAAAGAATGGAATCTTGTATCTGTTGGAAATCCTGTAGCTCAGATGATGAGCTGTAGCTGTATACATGATATTCTTGGTATCTGTGTGCTTGAAACAGTTAAGTTTTTATCCCTGATGTTTTCTTCAGGTGTTGTAGCTAGATGTATTTTAAGCTTTTTGAGCTGGATTTTGATACCTTGTTACTCTGTCTTGGGCTGTATTGTAGAAATCACTAAGGCTAATGTGAATAGAAAAAGTATATTGATATATTAAATGTTTATACATTAAGCTTGCCGTCTGATAAATTCAGTCTAACGGTGTATGTTCTTGTGGCTCCTTTTTTTTTAACAGACATGTAAAAGGAATAGTATTAGTTGCACTAGCCGATGGAACACTAGCAATATTTCACCGAGGAGTGGGTAAGTATTAGATCTTGAAACCAGTGGAGTTATAACAGTATTTAGGAATGTGCTGTTTATAAATAGCATTCCGAAAATGTGCTCCCCAGTGGCCTTTTTACAGGTTGTCTTGAGACATCTTTCTAGTATTTCAGTTGCAGTTTCAAGTCCCATTTTTGCACTGTCCTGGTGCCTCCTGGAATGTTTTTCTTACTCTGAGAAGGAGGAGAAAGGGATATATCTGAGCTAAATAGCAAAAAGCCAGTTGCTCAAGTCCACATGGATCATAATCTCTTTTGTTTTTTTCATTATACTCAATAGTCATGTCTTCTGTTTTATTAATTGTGTTAATAATTATCTGTGGCCAAGTCCTTCAATGGGAGTTTTGTAAGACTCCCTTCTGAATTTCTGCCCAAACTGTTATTGGACAAGTTCCATTCCTCAGCCTCCAGAATAAGGACCTGGAGGGGAAGCTCTTGCTGTGAGCAACTGGAACTTACCTGTTGGCTTGTTTCCACAAGCTCCTGATTCATTTGTTCTTGTGGAGTTTAAATCCCTGTGCTCAGCATTTAGAATTAAAGAGGTTGCACAGCCCTAATGGCAGATGCATCTTCCCCAATATTTGCATCAAGTTATGTTTTTACCGTTCATTTGTTCTGAAACTCAAACTCTAGTAGCTTACAATCCTCAAGGATCTGGAGTAAATGTCAGTGATGATCTGTGGCCTCAGTCTGCAGAAGAATTTACTTTGTGTTCAATGACCAAATACAGTATGCTTTCAGTAGAGTTCAGGTGCCTTTCTTGAGATTTTGCAGCATATTTTAAGAAGATCTTGATGCTCTGGCCAACATTTCTGTTCGGTCAAGCAGTAAGTGCCCAGCGCTGTGTGGTTAGTTTCTTGTAACATACACTGATGCCCATCCAAGTAAAGCATTTAGCACTAGATAGCTTGCTGTTTTTAAAAATGTTTTGATGTGTTTTGAACATGAGTCACTGTACAACCTTATAATATTAAAAACATAGTAGGATTTGGGATGTTGGTAGTTTCTATAACCAGTTGCTCTTTTTTTTTTAACGAGGAGCCTAGCCATAAACTTGTATTGACTTATCCAGATTATTATAGTGCTTTTAAAAAGATTAGACTGTTAAGATATTTCCCTCTACTTCTAAAAGATTTTAAAACTCATAGGAGCCTATGTTTTGGTTTGGTTTTTTTCTTTTCCTTCTGTTTTTAAAGATGGTCAGTGGGATCTGACGAACTATCACCTCTTAGACCTGGGCCGGCCGCATCATTCGATAAGATGCATGACAGTGGTACATGACAAAGTCTGGTGTGGCTACAGGAACAAAATCTATGTTGTTCAACCAAAGGCCATGAAAATAGAGGCAAGTCAAAATGGTGTTTGAAATAATTGTTACATTTTAATGCCATCTCATGCTACAGCTCAAACTCCAGAGTAACTCCAGAGAACAGTTATTTGGTCATCAGTACAGAAACAAGTAACCAAATTTATCTTGGGAAGTACTATTACTTTTTTTTTTAAAGATGTTTTCACTTTTTGGAAGATTTTTGAGCCATGATGAGACAGTTCTCGTGTATTGGAACCAATTTCTTGAGGATTTAGTTCTCCATTTCTAGCTGACCGGGAACTGGAAAGTGTCCTTATGCAGAGCTTGTGAGGGGAGCTCCCTGCTCGTTCCCTGTGTGTGTGCCTCTCTATGTTCTCCACCCACCTCTGACCTGCTTTATAATCTGTCTTTGCATACTTTAGAAGTTTGTAAGTGTTAATATTGAACATGCTCTCTCTCCATAGAGTGGTTTGTTTGTATAAGGTGTGTAAGCTGCTGTTTCTGCACTGTTTTGTGTGTACCTGACATCTCAAGTATAGAAAGTGGTTAAGGTTTCTGAAAGCCATTAGCAGTATTAATATTTCACCATCTGCTAATTGGTCTGAGACATGGGCCAGACCGTTTGAAGGTGACTCTTCAGCTCTTCTGAAAATACCAAGCACCCAATTAATCATCTGTTTTTCTGCAGGAGACTATATATGTTGGAAAATAGAATTTAAGGAGTTTATACAACAGAGAAGTGAATTGTTTTGTTGGTGAATAGTGTGTATTTTGCATGAGTGGGTTTACATGCAAGAGCAAGGCTTGACAGAACTAGGAAGAAAACTGCTTTTTGGCAGATGTATCTTGTGCTGTGACAGGAGGGCCTCACACCAACCAGGCTTTGGGTTAAACGGAGATGGAAGCTGGAGCAGGCTGGGATAAGATATGTAAATGAAGACACAGTAAGAGACGATGACTTTGAGATTGCACTCCAGGGGAGGGAATTGGCATTTTTACTACTACCTTACCAGTGTCGTATGGTGATTGTAACTAAGCTAAATGCTGTATCTGCTAGTGACCCTGCAACTCAGAGGGTTGTAGATGACTGAAGAAAATTGCCAGTGTAAGACTAACAGATAAGTCATTCTTATTCTTTCCTTTGTTTCATCTTCTAATTTAAAATCCAATCTTCCGTAGAAGTCATTTGATGCGCACCCAAGAAGAGAAAGCCAAGTGAGGCAGCTGGCGTGGGTGGGTGATGGGGTGTGGGTGTCCATCCGCTTGGACTCCACCCTGCGTCTCTATCACGCGCACACGTATCAGCATCTACAAGATGTGGACATTGAGCCTTATGTAAGCAAAATGCTAGGTAAGTCGATAAGAAAAACTCTTGTGTTCTTACACCTCTTGCTGTCTGGAGTGTTCTTTTCCTGTTGTGGATCGGGCATTTCTCGCTGCAGACCAGGGGAAGGGTGGGTGGAAGGGCAGTCAAATCCTCTTTGTGAAAACTTGAATCTGGAAGTAGAAGCCGAAGTCAGTCTGTAAAGCATGATGAGGGTGATAGGTCTTCTGAGACAGTCTGATGCCTCTACCTGGTGTCTAAAGTGTCCCTAAAAACTCAGGACTAATGAGGAAACTGGTGATTAGATTGGGCATCAATAGAGACACTAAAATCTCTTTTTATTGTACTGATGCCTTTTTAAAAAATCTAAGAGTGGGAAGAATCCATTACTTGTGTGGAAGCGTTGCCTCTTTCTCAAGAAAATCTGAATACAAAATAGCAATTTTTTATTGCTATTGAAGCTAGTAAGCTGATTTTTTAATGAATATTTACATAAGAGCAGTTTGACCACCTGCATAACACAACAAGTACAGGTAATTGGGCCATGGGAAGTACTTCACAAGTAACTCCTGTGCCATTGTGCTTAACTAGTCAGCCACCTTCTGCTCCCATCATAGTGCTAATGGATGAGAAATTAATTTTAATGGATGAGAAACCATTTTCTTACATCTGCAAACTCACCTTTGTTTGTTTGTTTGTTTGAAAAGCTGCCCTGGTGCTCTAAGCCCCAAAAGATTTTATTGTGCAGCATTATGGAGCCATTATACCTTCTGTGCTTCCTCACAGTTAATGTTAGACTTTCTGGATAGGTTCCCAACTTAATTAACAGTATTCTAGCATTTTAGGTTATCTTTACAAATTAAATGTACTCTACCTTGTTTCTGTTGGAAGTGGGAGGGAGTGACTTGTCTGTGTGGTTTGGGAGTTGGAGTTAAGATTCTCTGTTATGGAACTAAAAGTATTCTTGCTCATAATTTTTGATGAAAAGCATCTTTTGTTTTTAGGTACTGGTAAACTGGGATTCTCATTTGTGAGAATCACAGCTCTTATGGTGTCTTGTAATCGTTTATGGGTAGGAACAGGAAATGGTGTCATCATCTCCATTCCATTAACAGAAAGTAAGTAAAATATAAATGAGTAGCACTGTGCAATATGTTGTAGGCACAAAAAGAGAATACTAAATATCATTCAGATGCTTGCTAATGGATAGAAAGTGTTACTGCCAGGTCTGAATCTTTCAGGTTTGTGACAGATTTAGGCCTGTGCGATGTTTAGCACCTAATCTGTGTACGTGGTTACAATTACTCTGAGCAAAAAAGTAAATCTCAAATCTCCTGTACTTCAATTTGAGCATAGCTGCTGTGGCTTGAATGAGGGAGGCTCTTTGAAGTCTTAGATGTGTTATGAGCATTAGCAGCTTTTATAGATGTTTATTGCTTGTAAGAGATGGCTTTACTTTTATAATTAATGTCATTTTTGATTGCCATATGATCCTCATGCTTGAGAATTCATCCCAAAGCTGGACTGAAACAGCAGTGGTACCGACACATTCAAAGCTAAAGGAGTTGTAAATATGTTCTACAAATAGGGCACTAACTTTTAGGTAAAATTCCAAGAACACAAATCCAGGTATCTGCTTAATAACAGACCCCAAACTGTTGTCGTAGGATGAAGCTCCTTGGGGGTGGGAGGGGAAACATTCAGACATGGGCAGCTGAACCTCGGCAGAAGGAACAGTCCAGTTCAAGGGCAAAAGAAGTCTTAAAATGGTAAAGCCTGGGAAGAATCTGTGTGTAAAGTGATGGCATTGAAAACAACAACAAAAAACCCAAACACTCATGCCTGAGACTAACGTTAAAACACATGGACAGAAGCTTCAGCAAATAAAATACAGAACTTTTAGTCCCAATTGTACTGTTGTTATATAGAAAGTAGTACAGTCTGACAGGTGAAATTTTTAGGTTAACTTAGTAGTTAAAAACTCTTCATGTTGTTTCTGCTTTGTTGAACAGCACATACATGCGTTGTTTCTCATACTGTTCCATTACATTGTCCATCCATTCAGTAAATGTCTTTTTTTGCATTGCATGAGCGTACTAGGGGAGGACAGACTTCCTGTCATGAATTTGAAATAGTTTAAGTCATGCTTTCAAAAATTATAGCTCTTAGTTTGCGTCAAGCTTTATTTGACGTTTCTAGAGAGGTTTGTCTTAAAACAGTAGCGAACATGAAGAGATCCCTATTAAAACTCTTCCATTTAATTTCAGTTTTGTTAGTTGTTTGTGAATCAGAACAGGTTGTGGGTAGCCTGATAGTGGTTTTGAGAACCCTCGTTACAAATATTCATGGCCTTCAAAAACAATCGCATCCTTGCATCTCTCACTTCCCCGGGTCTCAAGAGCAGGACATCTTTCAAGATCTGCAGGATGATGTTTCAAAAGGGCACTTGAAAACATGAGTTGTTATATGTCATTTGGGTAGCCTCCTCCCAAGGAAAGAGAGAAAGGGGAAACATTGCTAATCGATAATAGACTTTATAGCAATAAAGCACATGAAAGTGGCAGTGCTTTTGTTGTCCATTTGGTGCTGAAACTTCGATAACACAGTGTTGTTCTTTGTGACTTTTTACTTGAATCTTCTGTAATTCGATACTGGTTTTAGGAGCTAAATTTTTAAGCTCTGCCTAATCAAAAACCAAACTATGAGAGTGGTGGGTTCTCATTAATCCTTCTCCTCTGCTGTCGTACCTCTCCATTTCCCCTTTCCTCCTTTCTCACTTTAGCTGTAATCCTCCACCAGGGACGTTTACTGGGGCTGAGGGGTAAGTGCAGATCCTGAACAAAAATCTATTTTCAGGCTTCTAATAGCCACTTCGAGGCTGTTTCCCACTCCTTATAGATTTACCCTCTGTATGTTCCTACATGTTCTTCCACTTGCAGTTACTGCATTGCAGCGGTTTTATGTTTGCTACATGGCCACCAATCTGCTCAGCAGTTTAGCATATCATCCTGTGTTGCAACTGAACTTTCATACAGACTTTGTTTTTCTTCCAGCCAATGTGATACCATATCTTATAACTTTGTCATTAATCCACATCATTTACTGTCTTGTTACAAATCACCGTTTCTTTCACTCCTTTGATAGTCTCTGGAATGGAGATGGCTTGTATGTCTAGCATGAGTACTTCTCTGTTTTAATGGATTTTAAAACTTCTCAGTAAAAACTAGATGCAGAATTATAATAGGGTAGCTCCTTCATGCCCACAGGTGGCAATTTTTAGGCAATTTTTGCTGGCAAGGGGATACCCTGCAATTAGTTGGAATGAAACTGTCTTTAATTATATGTTTAAGTACACTGAATTTGCTGATACTGAAACACATTAGAGGCACTTATTTTCTATGAAAGATACAGTCCTTTCGCAAATTATTTTTTTCCAAAAGTAGGATATTAAAATCTGGTGTTTATGCTAGACTAATAAGAATCCTGCTCCATTTTCTGATGTACTTAAAATAACGAGCATGCAATCTTTTTTCTTTCCAGCTCTGTCTTGAATTGGCATTGCTGCCCTCCTGTTTCATTTTTATCTAAGTTGGCTTTAGCTTTTAGACGGTACCATAAGGTTTCTTAACAAATAACCACTTCTGTAATTTGTAATTTTCAAGTAGAAAACACTTCTCTTCTTTTACAGCTAATAAAGCAGCAGCAGGCTCTGGAAACCGTCCGGGGAGTGTAATACGTGTATATGGTGATGAAAACAGTGACAAAGTGACTCCAGGGACATTCATACCGTATTGTTCAATGGCACACGCGCAGCTTTGCTTCCATGGGCACCGTGATGCTGTCAAATTCTTTGTCGCAGTACCTGGTGAGGTTTTATTACCATTCTTCAAATGACGTTTTCACCCTTATTTGCTTAAACATAGTGTTTAGGCAAAGATAGCGAGTGTTTGAAATTGTACATTCAGAAACAATCGATATTTTCTTTACAAGACTTGTCTGATTCCCAAGTGCAGTATTGTTTAGTGGGAGCAGAAGAGTTTGGTCACAAAGAAAGTAGTGTTTTATCTGGGAAAAAGATACTGTTGTGAGTGCTTGTTTATTAAGAAGGCAGTCAGCTGCTAATTGATGTAAGGCCCAATTTAAGAGTCTGGGGAAGGATGAGCTGCTGAGGGAAGAGCCCTCAAAGGAAAGAATCCTGGTTGGAAAAGCTGAGAGTTTCCTGGGAGCTGCAGTGCTGGCTGGATACGCTCTCAGTGCTCGTGTGCACCTCATGTGCTGGAGGTGAATGACAGAAGTCTGCTTAGCGGGCTGAATCAGTTCACTTGCATGTCTCAAAGTCTGTGTCTGTTTCAGTGTCACTCTCTAGAGCTGCATGTGTGTTGTGAAATCTATCGAGGGGCATTTAATTCTCTGATTTTCATTGAGCTGACCTGAACAGATTCATCATCTCTTTAGAGGGGTGAAATCAGAGCGAAGCTGGCATTCTGTCCCTCGCTGAAGAGACACTGGTTAAGTGTATCGTTAGGCATTAAGTGACCAAAAGTGATCCAATGACCAAATACAGGTGGTCTTACTCTGTGAGATGTGGCATAAAGATGTGTTCTGTTTTTAATCCAGGTCAGGTTGTTTGCCCACAGAGCAGCGGTGGAACAGAGCTAACGGCTGATAAACCAGCCCAAGAGTCCTTCAACCAGAGTCCCTTAAAATCGATGTTGGTGATAAGCGGTGGAGAGGGATATATTGACTTCAGAATGGGTAAGAAATACCAATCTTAATCAGTTGTGGCCTTTTCATACTGAAAGGTCATGAACCATATTATAACTTCCACTGTGAATGCAGAGTGCATTGTGTGATCAGTCGGTATGTGGGTGTTAAGGGAGCGTGGGGATAAAAGTATCTTTGTGCTTCCTCCACACCTTCAGCTTCGTCTTCTCAGAGTAAATTACAACCTCTGAGATGACTCTGTAAAAAGGTTTATTTGAAGCTCTGCTTTGGAGTCACGTACCACCTTATCATTTATGCCTTCAGTCCTACTTTGGAACATTAGTCTTTTATCTCAAACTGCTGGAAAACATGTCCTTAGTTACTTAAATGTGCAGACCGACTATAAAAAAAGTCATGTATTACATGAAGAACACTCAGACTAAAATGTACTCGTTTTTGAGTGAAAAGGGGGAAAATGCAGTTCACTGTTATTTTTTCATGCCCTTCTTATTTTGATTGCTGCTTTTTTTGGACAGCACTTTTGTATGATCTAGCCCATGAAAGATTTTTTGTGTAAGCATCCTTTTATTTAATTGAAGCTTTTGGAGGAATGGAACCATAACCACTCCCTTTTGTTATATGCTTAGAATCCGCAGCTGGAGACCTTGACAAAAGGTTTGTAAAAAGCAGTCTTGGCTCCTAGACCTGGTTTCGACCTTTTGCCTCAATCTGTGTGTAGTATTTAAAAACAAAACAAAACCCCAAAACCAACAACTTCCAAAACAGCACTACGAAGAGGGAGCCATGAAGCCCAGCCCAAATTCTGTCATCCCACCAGTCAATAAAAACCGGGTTCCTGCTGGTGACCCTGGTGGAGTCACACAGGGGACAGGACTGGAGGCAGTTCAGTGCTGCGCTGTAGTATCAAAAATGTTGTGCTTGTTCCAAGCAAGCTGGCGTAACCACGTACCAAATGCGCATTTTGCTCTCCTCGTGGCGCGATTCAAAGCCGTGAACGTCAGCATCAGCACTACAGCTGCATTAGCTCAGCTCTTACCACATTGTGCAGCAAACCAGCTCAAGAGCGAGTTCAGGCCATTCTGTGTTTGGATTCCTCCCAAGTAGTCTGACCAGAAAACCAGCCAGAGTGTGTCTTGAAACCTGCCTGAAGTTGTGGGTCAGTTCCCGTTTCATCTGATTAAACTGATGTTCTTCTGTACCACGAGACTGCCTCTGTGTTGGTGTTTGCTGCTGTCTGTGTGCAGTTTTCTTCAGCGGTTGCTCTGTCACCTTTGATCCAAGTCAACTCACGTCACCAGGAGTTTAGATGTGGTTATGAAACTGCTCTTCTCTTTTGAAGAGCAATAGTGGAGAACAGGCTCAAGGCTGTCCTGTGTTTGCAGAGTTGTAACAAGCTCGAATAACTGGAACGAGAGGAAAGACAGGGGAAAAAGGTTCATCATATACATGAGTTGCATTGTCTTATTTGTGCTCAATTACTGCTCTCATTTCCAGAGCACTTCATATAGTTGGTGTGTTTATGCCAGCACATGTTCTACTGTAACCATCTCCATTCCTGCCTGGGAGGGACTGCAGGTTTGCAAATTAGATTGTTGCTTCCCTGCCTCAAGAGCTATAAGTAATGCAACATGAAGAACATGGATGCTTAAACTACAGTTAATTTGGGGGGTCTGAAACCGAAGAATGTGACCATCAGAATACTGCCCTCCGAAATAATTACGTGGCAGTCTTTCAGTTTGTAATGTATATATTCACAATCTTGAATATGCTTTTATATGAGCACAGAGTGACTGCTGTCTTTCGGTGTTTCTCTTGTGAAGCTCGATGTTGTTTGCCTTGCTGCTTCTGGTGCTAATACTGTTTCTTCTTGTCTGCCTGAATCGAAGCTGTTGTTTTTCAGGTGATGAAGGTGGAGAATCTGAACTCCTTGGAGAAGCTCTACAACTTGAACCTTCTGTAGCCAAAGCTGAGAGAAGTCACTTGATAGTGTGGCAAGTAATGTGTGGCAGTGAGTGAGCCTGTAGGACACAGCTGGAGACCTTAAAAAAAAAGAAAAAAAAAAAGAAAAGAAAAAAAAAAGAAAAAATAAATAAAAGCTTCTGCATGTTTTTTTTTATTTTGTGAAACCTGTTTCACTACATGATGTTGAAGCATTTCTTTGCTGTTTAACTTTATATTGCAAATCTGTCATACCTTTAACTATACAGGAATTAGCTTGTGCTGTTTTACTGCACCCGTGTTACATGGAACAGTATAATGAAATCGGATCTTTCTCAAGAATGGTGTCCACACCATAGTAAGCAACAGAGACATTACTTTTACTGTACCACGGCAATCTGATGTAGTTCACTTCTTTGGTAGTCTCACTTGAGTCCAGCTTTATTACAACTGAGCTTCATTTCACTGTATAACGTATTGAGTAAAACAGCAAAGTTATTCCCACAGTATTAAAAAACTGACAAATTCTAAGATGGATAATTAAGACTCACCCAAATATTCCGTGAGGGCTAAAGCAAACTGTAAATTTCAGCTTTTGTTTTCAAACCTGGAAAGTCTTGCTTCCGTAGTGTATATGGTTTAATTTGTTACATTCGTCAGAATTTATGGGGGGAAGGGAGGATTGTATAGGAATTAAGATGACAATATTTAAATAAAATTACATGTTTTCACTATTGAACCTTAAAGTTTGAGAACTGCTGCCCTCAATAATGAGCAATTTTCAGCATGACGTTTTCCCATTTCCCTGACGTGGAACAATTTGGTTTCCAAAGGTTATTCTTAGGATTATTTAAATTTGAAAACAACTGTAAAATTCTTGAACAGGGGATACGTTTTGGTTTGTTTTTTCTTGTCTTAACTCCTTATGTCCCAAGCACTAGAATGATCTTCTCTGCCTAGCTGGTCAAACTCATGAGGCACTACATGTGTGAAGGTTGGAGACCTGGATTAGAGCACGAGAAAAGACTGAGAGTGTACAGGAAATCTGCGTTCTGCCCAAGTGAGATTGTAGAGGAACTTTAGTGCCAGATAATTAGGTACAAAATGTTATATTTTTTTGTAGTTGCATACCCCAATTTAGTAAAAAAAATAGTTTAGCAACACTGTTAGCAGGTAACACTAAGATATTGAGCAAATGGATGAAAGTCAGGAGGCTCTAATATTAGGCTGACATTCTGTCTACTCACCATCTATTTTTTTAACCATAAGTGTGAGTTGAAGACTGTCCTCCTTTTACATTGAATTTCCTACATTAGTATCAGACCTAAGTTAAACACTTCATGATTTCTGTACTTCGGAACATTTTAAACCCAGATTTGTTATTTCATTTAGTCTCTGGAAAGGAAAAGTTTTGAGGGGTTTTAGAAAACATCCAGCATTTACCCCCAAAAAGGCTGGGACTGTTCTGTTTGGGTTAGCAGAGAAATTTAGTAACCTGATCATGGGAGAGAACTGAACAGTTTCAGAGAAGTAAATATAGAAACACTTTTTTAAAACTGCCTAAACATTTTTATGCAATAGGAGCAGTTCTGGTATATCAGGCAAACATGTGTTTATATATTTTCTTAATTTTCTAAATGAACACATTTAGCTGAGGTCTATTGTGTAAATATATATTTAGGCAGCTTTTTCAAATGCATATCATAGCTGATAAACCAGAAAAAAACTCCATTCAGGTCTATTGGTTAGATTTATATGTATAAATACTTTTTAAGCGACATATTTTGTACACAGCTGTTCCTCTCGTAAATATGTATTTAGGACATGTATTATGTAGTAAAAGTCCTTATTAAAGATATCTAATATCTTGGTAGTATTTTTCTCTTCAGAATGCCAAAAGCAATGAGAGCATGTTGTTCATAATTTGCTTTCCAAATTCATCTTTAACGTCCCTCTTAAAGCACTTTGGCTTAAATACAAAGCCCGAGAGCTTTTTAAAAATTATACAAATACAGAAAGCAAACTGGCTAAACACTCTTAGACCTGTTTAAAACTGACATAGACATGAATGCTGAACCTGAAGCACATCTGAATTAACTTATGGAATTGGATGACTAAACTTTTACTGTTGTGCAGAACCTTCACTGTGAGTGGTGCAGTTTCATTGCTTCTCCTGCCATTTTCTTTCTTCTTTCTTTTCTTTTTTTTCCCTTACACTTTATAAAACACAATCTCCAAAGCTTTTATTCACTGATGGGTTGTCACATTCTCATGTTCTCAGAAGAAAAACGCACAATTCTGTTCCTTGGTTCTCGTATAGGGTTTGATTTGTAATTTAGCGATGAGCAGTTTTCTCTGAATGGCTCCACTGCTCCGGAACAGAGCAGTTCCATCTGGCGAGTGTGTACCTGGTCTTTTGCCAATTGTAACTGGTCCACCGTGCCATTTTAGTCACCTCAGTGGGCCAACTCTTGCAAATTTTTCAGAGAGTGATTGTTTCTGTCCAAAAAGTGGAAGGGTTTTAAAGAAAACAGTAAGCTAACTGTGTATCACTGTGGGTGTAGATAAAAGGCATGTGCACTTCTCTGTATTTCTCATTTGAAAACTTTATCCCCTGTCCTAAGGTACAGTAGATGAAATGGGTCCCTACTGTCACCACAGTGCAGTGGGATTTGTAAACTCTACTTAAGGTCGCTCTGAACGGTGAATAAAGCCGGCGAAAGCCCGGGCGCTGAGCTGCCGCTGCCCTCCCGCCAGCCCTCATGAACGCGTTAACGCATGCACTCATGTGCTTAAAGCACCGGATCAATAGGAGCTAATCTCCATAGCTACGGCTTGTCCATAGTTCGGAAACATTTCGAGCACAAAATCTGCAGCACAGGCCTTGCCCGGGTGAGGGTGTTTGCGTGGTGGGGGTGAAGCGCGTTGTTCAGCTGCTGCGTCGCCCGTTCCCGCCTTGGGTCAGGTAGAGCTGGCAGAGCGTAGACACTTTATCATAGGCTGCCTTAGTAACAAACAAATGTTAAATCTGTTTTATTATACTAACTGTTCTAAAGAACGTGTGTCTTTTAAAATGCTGTGTAACTGAATATTTATTTCCATGTGAGTATTATAAAAGCTACCAAAGGATTAAACCTGACTTAGCACTCTTGTAAGTGGCCCTGTTGAGACAGAGCCTTGTGAAGGCCCTGCTCTGTAAAACAAGACGTGGTAAACTCAAATACGGTTCTTTAGGAAGATTAAATGTTTTTTCTTACAGGGTTATGCCATATTGTAACAACCTATGTTGCACCTCAAAGCATTTTTCTATACACTAAATGTCTCTCCTGCCCTCTAACAAGATTAAGTTTCCTTTATTAATTTTGTTGATGCACATTTCTCAATCTTTTAAACATATATTTTAAACATTTTATGGTCTGTAATTTTTGGAAGTTTTGTCTGTTGGACACTTTACGCTGAATTTTACTTGCCTCTGTAATCCGAGATGGATACTACAGCGTTAAACTTGCTGTCTGTTAAAACTTGAGGCTTCTTTTCTGTGAGCGGAAAAGCTCATATAGCAGTGTAGTTATTTCAGTATTTATTTCTATTATTGAATCCATGGGGTTCAGAATGTAACTTTGTACATGAAATATATATAAATATGTATATGAAACATGCATTGGGTTGGTGTTTTCTTTGTAGTCTCATGTGAAGTTCAAAGGTTTTTGATGCTACCACAAGGGCATTGTGAATGGGTATTTCACACTAACATCCAAATATTGCCATCATAAATACAGGTGGTGATATATTTGGATCAGCCCACAACTACTGTAGTCCTGGTGTCTCATATTGGGCCTGAGCAAGAACTCTGAAGACAAAACCGGGTTCACTGGCTGGATCCCAAATGGTCCATGCTGGGGGGGCCTGGTGCGCGGCCCACTCACTGTGATCCACGGGGGAGGAATCCAGAGATCCACTTCCCTGCAGTCATGTGAAATACGCACTGCAATTGATTTTTCAAGTTCTCTTAGCACCTTACCAAAGGTTCATCTAAGCTCAGGCACACGTTACTTACCACACAGCATTTCTAAGGCAGAAGAATGCAGACTCGGTGGCAAGAGCTCTTCTACTGCAGAAACAGGACACTTCGCTACAGCCGGGGTTTAATTTTTTCCTGGCTCATCCGCCGCTTTCTAACCACGCTTGTCCCAGCAATTTCTCTTTATTAGTATGTAACTAGTGGCCATGCCACTGGAATACTTGGTTAACTGGAACACCGTCCCTGATATGCCAGGGCCGTGATGCCCTGTCTGCAATGTGCAAACATTAGGTACTCATGCATCTCTCCAGCATAGTGAAGGGCCTACGGAAAGTCCTTGCTTTTGAATACCTCTAGGATGCAAATACTTCATATTTGCACATGCAAACCATCCACAGTTCAGAAAACACAAAGTGTCCTGTTACCAGTGTTGTACCAATTAGGAATTATATCATCTTAGTGCTTAAAAAACACAGATCTTTTGTTGCTCATTTACTGGAGTTTTCTTGCAAGATTTTTGTCTCTCCAGAACCCATGTACTGCCAGATTTCACTTTCCCCACAGTGTTTGTTTCCCAGGACGTGTCCATTCACATGCACATCACACCCTGGCCCTGTGCTCTGTGTGTGTGTGTATTCAATGGGAAGAAGCATCATAGATCTTCACTCTGGAAATGCTGAAGCTCCCCTGGCAGCCCCGAGAGCCCCTCAGGTCTGTGGGTGAGTAATTTCATTCTTCAGATCCTGTACTGGGACAGAAGCACTAATAGAATTATGAACTAGGTTAAGGTGTTACACGTGGTATTTAGAGACTAAAGTTTTAAGCCATTATAAATACCCAAGCGCTTCTACAATGAACGTGGTGATAATTAGAAAAGCACTCACAGTTCTTGTAGCAGATTTTTAAAACGTTATCTCAGTTGTATCAGTCTCCTATAAAAAGAGGTGTTCACACCAGAATACAGAATATATTAATAATCATCCAGGATGTGAAAATGTTTCAATGTGAATGCTCTTTGTTGGAAAATACCTTTTTTTTGTGGGAAACTAAACCTCAAACTTACTGAGATTGAATGTAATAGCAAAGCAAAATGAGGGATTCTCTTTGCCATCACCCCCTTTTTTTCAGCATCCTGTAACCTCTCTGAAAGTTGTCCGAGCAATGCAGTCTGTAAATGCTTTTTAACATTATGATGGTCTCTGCACAAGTGCCATTTGATTCTACTGCCAAACAAGCACTGAGGGGACTTTTGGCCCTGGCCCACACTCCAGCTCATGGTGTGGCCGTCAGGACTTGGTGCTCAACTCCTTAAAAAGCTACTTGGAGAGGACAAAGCCAAGCGTGCAAATTGTATGCCTGCTTTTCAAAACACTCTGTAAAGTGATGGTTGGAACGGAACTGATGAGAAGTGATTATCACTTATTATCTGCTTGTACTTCTAGACAGGATGGAAACCTCAGGGCTGGGCGCAGTGGGGTCTGTTCAGACACAAGATGGTGCTCTTACAATTTGGAGACGATGTGGAGACTTAGAGGGAAAGCTGGAGTTTTCTCCCTGCCCCTCTCTCTCAGCATCCAAGTTTCAGGTTTCCTCTGACTGCTCTGAAGGTGAAGCTGTCAGCGGCCAGAGAAAGGAAAGGAGGATGCGAGTGTTTGATCCCGGCGGGTTCAGCAGTTGGCTCTCCCTTGTCTTGGCCTCTCTGCGGTGGGTGAAGTCGGGTTGTGGGGATTTGTCTGTCCCTGGTATGACCCCAGAGGCTGGAGGTGGCTGCTCCAGAGCTGGGACCTCCTCAGCCCATTGCACCTCATAACTGGGAAAGGAAAAGGTTTTCCTTTGTTAGAAACTGGTCCTGCTGGGCAGTGGGAAGGAGCTGGGAAGCTGGGGGAGATGAGTGTTTCATGGCACCGCAAGGGCCAAGGAGCTGCTTTGCAGCATCCCCCCGCCTGCTGCTCCTCCAGCCCCCAGGAAAGTTCTGTTCCAGTTTGCAGGTGGGATGTTAATGACCCCCTTAATTCACACCCTACCTGCAGGACCGTGGTTTGAAAGCCACAAGCAGCTCTGGCTGCAGCAGTGAGGGGCCGATGCTCCTCACATCCCGCCCTGTACGTTCCCCTGCCCTCCTGCAGCACAGGGGCTGGGGGCTCCGGGACATGCAGGAGGTTTCTGCGGTGAAAGGGGAGGTTTCTGCCATCACCCACTGCTGCCGCCACCTCCGCACAAAGTGTCACTGCCCGGGGGCTCCTGCTTTGGAGGCTGCCTCAGGTCTGGAGCTTAAATGCAGGAGAAAAGGAAGAAAGCAACGACAACAAAAAGCGTATTGGATACCTTCCCAGGCTTCGCGTCTGCTTTTCACTTCCACCTTTCGGTGCGTGGGGCTGCGATGGGGAGCGCTGTGTCCGGGGGTCCTGCCCTGGAGCTGCCGCCAGCCTGGTGGCAGTGGCAGCGCTTTGTTACGGTGTCATCGTTACGCTGCTTCATGGCCTGGTTTGCAGACATGGTCCTCAGGGCCTCCCTTTAAAACAAAATTAGGCTGATGCTTGCTTTGAGATTAAGGAAAATAAAGCTGCACTGGGTCAGATTGCACGTCCTGGTGTCCTGTCCGATGGAGGCTGAAAGCAAATGCCTGGAGAAGAGAGCAAGAACGGGACAGACCCGCAGGTCACCCCGCTGCACCTTCAGGATTGAAGACTCAGCTTCTGCCTCATGGAAACAGCTGGATTGAGGGAAAACAGTGCAGCTGTCTGTATCCCAGCAGGAAATCAGCTCGTTGGTTTGCAAAGGCAGCTGGAATACCTCTGGATGGGGTAAATACTGAGAATGAGATCAAGCTTTACGCTTCTTCCATCACTTCAGCTGCCACACGGGCGCTCCTGGCAGATGCTGTTGTGGGGATGTGGGTGTCACGTGTGGCTCCGTCCCCGCTTGCCTGGACCGTTTGGTTTCTGCTCTCCGGATGACAGAGACACGTCTGCGGGGATGAGAAGCACATGGACGACGTGTGAAGACTTCCAGCCTTTCAGGCCAAACCTGGCAGTGGTTTGGGTTGGGTGATTGCGGAGGGAAATGGTGTTTAGGGCTGATGAAAGAGGCTGAATCCAGGAGAGAAAAGACACTGAAGACTTTTTTGGCTGCTAATTGATGCGTTCAATGAGAGAACAGCAGGATCTGCGTGTGGGCAGGGAAAATTGAATTCTTGTCACAATTGCCCAAAAGGTAATGAAAATCCCTGAGATAAGAGAGGTGAATTGTGTGGCATCCACAAAAGCATTGGAGTCCGGTTGACTCACTTGCAAATAAAGACTGTGTGGGTGCTCGCTAGCAAAAAAAAGCTCTTCTGCCCTTTGCAGATGTGCCTGTATCTCATTCCTCCTGGGAAGGACGGATGCTGCAGCCTCCCTGTGCCCAGCCAGATCTTCAACAGAGCCCAAATTAAGAAGCGCTACAAAACGAGCTTGGTGGGGGCTGGAGTAGGAGCCCCATCCAAGGCCAGCACTAAAAAATAAAAAAGTTACAAAAGCCGGTAGGTCATAGCTCTAACTAAGCCTTTTATAGGCCGTAAATCCACATTTCCTGGATTTTATAGCTTCTGGTTAAAAATATAAAAACATACTATGTGATTGGAATAAGCCCGTTGATCATCTCTTAACACCAATACTGTGTTGGGAAAAGCTCCTCGGCCCACGAGCAGGGGAGTGTTCTCTGCTCCCCCAGAAAAGCTGGATGCGAGCAGAAAATGAGCCCCTGCCATGTATTTATATGCTGATAACTGAGGGACTTGGCCAGCGCCACATCACCACGCGGTGACATGATGTTGTGCCTTCTCTTTCAATAGCGTCGGTATCTGGCGTCTTTATTTCTGCGGGTTTTATGGCTGTGGAGGGTGCAAGAATCTATTGGCTTTTAATAGCTTGGAGTTATTTAGAGATTTTATTTGCCCGACAGCATTGGGCTTTCTGGGACGCTTTAGGAAGTGTAGTAATTAAATGTTTTTATCAAACACACCCACTTGGGGAATGTTAAACATTTTCTATTGGCAACACGCAATTCTGTCCTGATCCGTTCGGGGCTGTGACAGCATTGGGGACAAGCAAAATGCCGAGAGCTGAGCTGGTGGCCTGAAGATGGGCACCTGGCCTGTGCCGTGCGTTGACCCTCCTGGAACAGGCTTCAAATTCAATATACATGCTAGATGCATGGCTCTGAAACCATAATCTGGGTGCGTTTGTTATCTGTGGGTGGTTGGGGTGTCAGGGACCCTCCTCCCCAAAACGAGCCCTGGGCTCGACACCCTCAGTCCTGCAAATGTCTGAGCACGCACCCAAATTCGCGGCGTGTGACTTCAATGGGGCTATTCATGTCCCCGTGAGAAGTGTCCACATCGCTTCCTGCAGGATTAAGAGCGCTGTAAGCCTTAAATCGAGGGCATGAGAAGGGAGGAGAGAAATAAGGTTTACCCCCAAAACACCATGAGTTCCTTTGCTATCATGGATGAAGGACAAGGGCAGCAATGATGACTCTAGACTTCGGGAACTTCTACAAATGGGGGAAAAACATTGTCTTTCTTCTTCCTCAATGAAATTATTTATTCACAAGCCAGTGTTTCTTGTTTGCCAGCAGATGAACATTCAATTTGCTCTTTCTCACTGTGTGTGAGCACGCTGGGCTGGGTCCCTGTTCCGGAGTGAGGGGACATTACCCAGCATGATGCACCTCTTGGCCAAGACTAAGGTGGTCCACAAGGTTTCTAAGCCATTTTTCACTGTGGGCCCTGTGACCTTCCCTTGCTCCCTGGTCTTTTCCTGAGGATCTCCTGCCTACCTGACTGCTCCTTGGCTGTTATTTTTGCGGAGAGGCTGTATTCTGCATTTGTGCTAACTTGCAGCTCACGCTGCACTTTGACTCATTTTAATATTGTTACTATCTCAAACCTACTCCTTGTCACATATTTTGGGAGTAGGCAGGAGACATCCAAGAATCTGAAGCCAAAAATAGGGAGAATGAGAGAAAATAAAGTTATGACTTTGGAGCTCTTCTGACTCAAACCAGTCTCAGTCCGCAGTCACACCGGGTCTCCAGGGCACCTGGCGGGATGCACCCTCAGTGGGACGTACCCTCAGCTGTGACCATGCAGCCATCGGTCCCCTCTTCCCAGTCCCAGTGCTTTGCTTGTGCTGGCCGGGACTGCACTGGCTGTGCCATCACACCCACAGAATCACAGAGTGTCAGGGGTTGAAGGGACCTGGAAAGCTCATCCAGTGCAATCCCCCCATGGAGCAGGAACACCCAGATGAGGTTACACAGGAAGGTGTCCAGGCGGGTTGGAATGTCTGCACAGAAGGAGACTCCACAACAGATGTGCATCTGCTGGGCCAGGTGTGACCCCCCCAGAGGCGAGAGGTTCTGCAGGATTTAAAGCAGATATGTCGGGGGGATGCAGGCTGAGAACCAGCATCTGAGTGGTACCCGTATGAACCAAGGTGTGCTTTTGCAAAGATGTCACCGCTCGCCTTTCCCGCTGGTCTCGGTGGTGACAGGTGGTTGTGGTACCACTGGATATCAGCTGTTTCCATACAGCTCAGCTCCGGCTGTGCCGTGCAGGGGCTGTTCCAGCACATCACTTACGTCAGGCGTCTTTGCGTGTGATAGGGAGAACCAAACCCCACCACATTCTTCATGGTTTGTAGCTGCTTTAACTTCACTTAAGATCATGATTGATTAAGTCATGTATTTGTTTTTTAAATCCTTACCTATTTCATTCTGGTTTGAGCTACCACTCATTCTTTGAACTGAATCCATTTTAAATATCCTCCTCTCAGTCTGAGCTCTCCTGGTCCCAGAAGAGAAAACGGGTTTGCTGAGGGCTGCTGTTGTGGTGTTGGATTTCTCCTCTAGCGCAATGTCCTAATGTTTGAGTCAAATGTTTCCGGGAATAGCAGCTCAGTTAAATAATTCTGTTTCCGGAGGAATAAAAGAAGAAACTTTCCACTTGATCTCATGCACAATATCCTATATTTACGGAAACTAAACATCAGGCATAAATTGACTTGAGAGTCGCCTTTTAATCGACCATGATATTCTGATTTGCCAGGTCTGTCCTGTGACCATCACAACATGTCACTGGGTACGGGACAGTCAGCCGAGCTCTGGACCCGCTGGGTTTCAGGGTGGGCACAGCAGCGAGGCCGGGGGGTAACACCCCACCAGTGCCCGGCATCAGCCGACCAAGGGACTGTCCGTGCATCTCCTAATTTGGGCAGCGGCACGCCGGGACACGCCGGGAGCCCAGAACACGTCGTCTCGGCTGTTAAACCCGTGTAAGTTTCCTATTGCTGGAGAGGCACTTGCTCGATGCCCAAAGACGCTTGAGCGGTTAATTATGACCTATAGCTCTGATGGATCATATCGCCGCTATTTTCAGCCCTCTCACTTCTGCTGTGAGTCCTGTATCTACCTCTTTTCAGCCTTTTATTTTTCAGTTTCTTATTGCTGTTTCCTGAACTTATCTCAGGCACCAGGTGGGCAGCAGCTGGGGAAGTATTTTTGTCTCTGTGCGGCACAAGGAGATGGCTCGGAGGGCGCGGGGGGACGGGCACCACTCTGCTCGGCCGGCAGCCAAACCCCACAGGGTCACAGACACGGTGCAGCAGCTGAGCCCAAAACCAGAGCCCTGTCCCAGGGCAGCACCCGTGACCCTCCGGCTGCCCCAGCACGGCACAGGGACCGGCACAGCCACTCCTGCTGGAGACCGAGACACGGTGGGTCCATCTCGGCTGTTTCCAAATGCAGCTGAGGACACAGAAATGGGGTGTTGTGTCGGTTTGGGGGTGTTGGTTTGGGGTATCTCACAGCTGAGGTGCAAGCCTGGAAAACACCCGGGTGCTCTCGGCAGGGGAAGGCGCATCCCTGCTGCATCCCACCAGCGTCGTCCTCCCGGCATGGACGTGTGCAGAGACGGGGGAGCAGGGGGTGACGAGGGCACAAGTTGGAGAAGATCCCGGAGTCCCTCCCCACTCCAGCCAGGGCCACCAGCGCTGCGTCACCCTCCCTTGGCAGGGACAACGGGACAGGGGGAGGAAACCTGGCCCTGGGGGCGAGAGCCGGGCCAGGAAAGGAGAACCTCATCGCTGCTGGCTGCTGACAGGGACACAGAAATAGCCGGTGTGCGGTTCCCTAGAGAGCGGGCACACAGATAGGAAAACCCTCCCCTGCAGCGAGCGTCCCTCACAGCAGGGGGGTGACCCGGGCAGCGCGGCTTCCCCCCAGCGGGGCCGCGTCCCCCTCTGCTCCCCACCATCCCCAGCATCGCTCCATCCCCTCGGCGCAGCCCCTCTCTCCCTGCAGGCAGGAGTTGGTCTGAGGGCTGTCAGAGGGGTTTAAGGCTTTGGCAGGGGAAGGGAAAGTTTTTCTGCAGAGAGCCAAACCAGCTCTGCTGCTCCGTGCAAACTGCTGGGCTGTAAATATCTGGCCCTGACTGGCAGGCTGGAGTCTGCTGCAACGTTTTACAGAATAACAAGGTGTTTCTTGTAAAACAGCAATGTAGGAATGCCATTTGCAGGGGTTATTGGTGCATGTTGAAGGCGCACAGCTAATCCCGGTTTGGTGCGTGCAGCTCCTGTGACTGCGTTGCCCGAGTGCAGCTGTGTTACTGCCCACCCACCACCAAGTTACCCAGCAAGCATCCAGAAGTAACAACGCAAATTAACTATGCAGATTCAGTGTACAAACACATAACCATGCTCATCTGACCGTAATAAATCACACACGCAACCCTTAAGCAAAACAAAGGGAAGTCACAGCTTAAGCGTGTGTATAGGCAATCAGGATGTGGAGAGGTGATGAGTGCCAGAAAGCGAGTCCTCTCCAAATCCAGGACAGCCCTCTGGAAGCCTTTGCAGGCCGCATTCCCGGAGAGGACGATGCTTTGCTGTGTCCATCTGCTCTGCGGTGGTGCCAGGGCTGCCCGCGGCCCCGCCGTGCTCGGTGCCGCTCAGCCGCAGGCGCTGACTTTCCCCCCGCTAATTACGGTGCGGGAAATACGTTCAAGGTGTTGCAAGACATCTGGTTCTCTCGAAATGAGTTTTCCAAACTTAATTATATTTCTCCTCCTGCAACATATGCTCTGGCGAAGATGAGGACGGGACCAATGATAGATGAAACCAGCAGATGCAACAACAACAGGGGTGGGATGGGGTGGGAGGGAAGCAGAACCTTAAATCTTGCTGGTGTTTGTGGAGTGTGTAACTGACAGGAACATTTCAAGGCTATGAATATAAGCTGACGGACGCATGTATGTGCAAGCAGTAATCCTGCTAGGACAGGACATGCCAATCACCTTCAGGAGAAGGAATTTTGGGCAGTCTTTTCCAAATGAAATCCTTTCATGTCAGCGCCCAGGATTTTTTGTTGCCATGCATTTTTCTTTTTTATTATCCCTGGGTTTTTTTATGGCTTTTTGTATCAACTCTGGTGCTCAGATTGGGTTTATTTAGTGTGCTTTTTACGATCCGGCTCCCCTGCTGCTGGCTGCTGCTGCAGCCGCTCCAGGCAGGGGGGAGAGCAAGCCCAGGGTTTCAGTGCGAGAGGTCCCAGCTGGGCGCTTCCATCAGTCTTCACGGACAGGGGCTCATGTTTTAGTAGCAAATAGCGTGTGGCTGCAGTCCTGGCAAGAATATCAGAAAGGACCATCAGAGTGCCTCTGATTGACAGGCAGATAACAGCAAGTGTAAAACCGCGGTATTTCTACTAGTTTGTTGGAAGGCGCAGGCCGGTGATGTATATACAGCACTTACACACACACGAGGCCGTCTGTGGGTACCGGGTGCAAGCGGAGGGCTCTGGGCACACAGAGTCACTGTGCGAGGGCTTTACATCAAACCAGGCAGTGTGGGAGGGCCAGATGCACGGCCAAGTGATGGGGCCAAACCTGAAACCCTCTGAAAGCTGCTTTTTCTCCACCAGCCTTTATGTGAAGAGAGCAATTAACCCTTTGGAGTGCTAAGTGTGGTTTAATGCATGCGTTGTGTCTTCCCACCCATTGGGTGGCAATGGCAAGGCCTTTCTATTAATATTTGTATCATTTAGTACAAGGAGGCTCACCAGACCCTCTGAGGATTGCTACTAGGAATATTCCTGTACCTCTGAATATACAAACTGGGTAAGAAAACCAGGTTCAAACAGGCAGGTGAGATAACCTGGAGCTGTGCTGCAGAGAGCACAGACTCAGTGTTGCTTGTCTAGATTGGAAACACAATTTCAGTGTTTGCTCATGGGCTGAAAAAAAAAAGCAATAAGGATGTGGAAAGCGTTTGGTAAGAGTTCTGTTCGTGTTGGATCTCACCTGAGCTGTGGCTGGAAGCAGCAGCGAGTTTCTCCTGGCTTGATACCTTTTCTTCTCACCCCACAGACTTTTTCCATTGCAGGTTTTAAGAAACACAGCAGCAATTTTGGAAACTGAAGATGATGGTTTGGCAAGGGCAGGTAAAACCAATACCAGCAGGAACTGGCTTGCTTATATTTTGATTTTTAAGTGGGTTATGAAGGACCTGTCCCATAAGGATCCTCAACGCTATCAGCTCCAGCAGCCACCAGGTATTTAGCTGAGAAGTACTTTGGCCGACGAAGGTTCAGCAAAGCACTCAGGCATGTGCCCATTGGAATGGCATCCGAAAACACGGCTCAGAAACTTGCCTTCATTTGGGAAACACCCAGCTCAGTAGGCACGTTTTACTGGAAAAGGGAATTTAAATGCTGAAGAGTAGGATGGAGTTTTCTGTGATGTAATTTTATATGTGTTAAGGCTTGCAGTCATTTTTCTTCTAAATCTGCCTACTGGCATTATGTGACTAAAAGAAAATATGGGGTTTGGGGTTTTTTATTTTATAGTTTCTTACTGTAATGAAAACAGTCCTCAAACATTAACATTAAAAGGTCAGTGGCAGGGAACAGATTGCACATCAGTAGCCTCCAGGCTTCAAAAAATACCGGGGATTTCTACACCACAGTACCCAAACGGTCAGGACAGGGTTGACGGAGAAAAGAAACCCAGTTGCCCTTTTCCTTCAGCTGCAAAGGCCAGTTCGTCTTTGTATCTGCGCAGTGAAGCGAGGGATCAGGGAGAGGATCTGTCTGTGACGGAGGTGGGTGCGATGTCCCTGGAGCAGCATCCAGCCGATGCGCCGGGTCATCTTGTCCCCTGCGAAGAGCCTTCCCTGCCCTTTTACAGACAGCACGACGTCTGTCGGGGCTCGCCGGTGCCCCAGCTCTGATGCCCCGGATCAAATAGCACCATATGCACCAGCCGCATTTCTCTTGCCTCTCTCTGGCACCCCAAACAGCTGTGCAATGTGTCACCTGAAACAGCAACCGAAGCTTTTCGGGCTGGATTACAGCTCAGGAAACACCAGCAGCTTTCAGGAAAGCCTGGGATGAGTTCTAGTTGCCTCCTTGGGATGACAGCTCCCCGGCAGGCTCGGGGTGCAAATCCTGGGGGTGCAGCTCAGTGCCTGAAGTATCATAGAACCATCAGATCATTTAGGTTGGATAAGACCTTTCAGATCATTGAATCCAACCGTGAGCTCAACACTGCCAAGTCCACCACTAAATAATGTCCCTAAGTGTCACATCTACATGTCTTTTGAATAACTCCAGGGATGGTGACTCAACCACTTCCCTGGGCAGCCTGTTCTAACTTTTGACAGCCCTTGCAGTGAAGAAATATTTCCTAATATCCAAGCTAAACCTCCCCTGGCACAATTTGAGGCTGTTTCTTCCCATTCTATCACTTGTTACTTGGAAAAATAGACCGACCTCCCCCTCGCTACAACCTCCTATCAGGTAGTTGTGAAAAGTGATAAGGTCTCTCCTCAGCCTCCTTTTCTCCAGACTAAACAACCCTGGTTCCCTCATCTGCTCCTCATAATATTTGTTCTCTAGACCTCTCAGGTGCAGTTTTCTTTACTGCAGCAGGTCTTACTTCATATATTTATTTACTGTTAGTGACAGCAATACATTTTCACCCAAATGCTTCTGTTCTGCTGCTTCAGAATTGATTTTGCAGCTCAGACCATGGGCTTTTGTGAAGATAAGCTGGACACAGACCAGTCCCTGGCCGCTGACACCAGGAGGAGCTCGGATCTGGGTTTACTCGGCTTTGCTGGTCTCTCTTAATCACCAGCCAAACCAAAACCTTGGATCCAGCTCCCCATGAATGGTGGTAAACTTTGGATCTGAGCTCCTGTAATAAGCAGTTGTTTGCCCTGGCTGCTGGCTTAAGACTGCAGAAAAAGTTATTTCTAGGTTTTATTTCTAAACAGAGAATGACAGTTGAAAGAAGAAGCTTGTCCGGCCAACTCCTGTCTCCAGCTCTTTGGTTGTCCAGGGGAAATGAATAACTAGAATGAGACAATGAATGAGATAAATAACATTTAACTAGTATTGTAATGAACCTTCAGCAGGCTGCCTCTATGAATAACCTGCAAATTATCTCCATTGCTGTTCTGTGAGCTTTTAAAAGAGGCTGCGAGTTATTCACTGAATCCCCTGAAACACAATTGGAATTGAGCAAAAAAATTCCCAGTGGTCTCATTTGAAAATCCCAGCCCTACCCCTATAGGGAGGTAGAGCTCCAGGTTAAATACACTATAAAAAGGCTTGGATTTCTTTATGTGGGATGGCAGCGTGGAGAGGGAGGATTATTACGTTGTGTGTCATTAACAGTCCATCGAGCTCAAAGAGGTTTTGTTACTGGTTCCTGGATCACCGGGAGGCTAATTTGGCCATGCAGGCGGAGGTGGATTTTTGCCTGACTGCTGCTCCGAGTGCCATGGACAGCAGGCTGAGATGGGTGCAAAAAGACTCCTCGTGGTCCCTGGGAGGCAAACTGGGGATGTGCCACCACAGGGACCCAAGTGTGTGCCCAAAGCCCCAAACCAGCCCCAAACCAGCCATTTCAGCCACCGGCCGTGGTGCGGCTGGGTGGGTTACCCATCCCTCTGGGTCCCCAGTGCTCGGGCAGGGTTAGCAGCCCATGCTGAGCTTTGCCTTGCTGTGACCTGCCAGCAGCACCAACCTCCCCATCAGAGCCCTCTGGGGTGCTGCTCGCACTGCGAAAGGCTCAGCCTTGCTCCTGGGGTTGAAACAGAAACCACACAATTGCTAAAACAGCTCTTCAAGAACTGCTTGCTAGTTAACTGGTGGGGAAATTGGCTTAGGTAAAGCTTCTGAAGAAATTCACCTCATCTTGGTCTCTGTGCAACCTTCTGGTTGCTTGAAATTTTAGGAGGAGAGATCTGGAGCTGTCCTGCCATCATACTGCCTTAATTTGGATCTATAATAAAATATCAGTCTTCTGGCTGTACATACTCTCAAAGTGCAGCCAACGGCGCAGCAGAGGAGTAAAGCAGGGATCGCTCTTCCCCGGGCAGCAAACATCCCTGTACATTTGCTTTTATGTCTGTCCAGCCTCCAGGAAGCAGAAAGCAGAAGATGCTTGATCCCTCCCCTCCAGCCGGTGTGTGCACACCCAGCTGTGCACATCCAACCAAAACAGAAACTGGGCTACAGCAAAGCATATGCAGAAGGCACATAACACTGTATATGTTTGGTTTTATTATCTCTTCAACCTTTCTTCATTGAAAAGCAAACAGCATTTTACATCTTGTAAGCTTTCTCAGCTCTCTAGCGACCTTTCTGAGGGTGAATTTGATGATCTTCATGATTTTTTTATAAAGGGGGTGACCTATGCAATCCTCATTTTTTAGGCGAGTGATCTCTATCACAGCAAAACACCGCTCGCTTGCACACGTGTCCCCTCTGCCGAGAGCCGTGGGGGCTGAGCCTGGCCCTGCAAGCAGCCACGGCACGGGGACGCGGTGCTGGTGCGGAGTTGGCGCGGTGGCTCATCCGAAAAAGCAGCGCACACCTACCTCAGACATCTGCTCTGCTCATTACACCTCAGTAGATGAGGCCGGGGGATGATCAGCGGGGATGCGTTGAATAATTTGCTTACAGGTGTTTTCAGAGGAGAGCTGGAAGGGAGGGGCTGATTGATGGCCTCCCTCTCATTGACATCCCAACCCCCCCAGCTCCAATGCCCTCGGCGGGTGCGATGCTGTGCAGAACCAGCTGCCAAGCACAGCTGGCACCGAACCCTCCAGCTGACCCCGGATGGGCTGAAAGGAGGAGGGATGGGATGGTGAAGTTATTGCTGTGGAGTCAAGGGGACATTTCCGTGACTTGTGAATGTACCTGCAAGCTTGTAAAGGACTGACTAAAACATGTTTGCAAATGCTTGGTATTTATCAGCAAACTGAGGTTGCTTACCTACTCAGAAGGAAAAAAAAAAGGCCACAAAAGTCATAGAAGACATGGCCAAAAACTTACTTAGTCTACAAACAGGATTTCCTAGATTTAAGCTCTGTCAGTGTGGCCACTTTCCTTGTATGAGGAATAACATGATTTTCACCTGCTACGTCAGGTTCAGATATTGTGTGTCTGCGGCTTTGTGAAGATTAATTATGTTTATGCCATACAGTAGAGTTTTATCGGCTAGCCGTGGATCTCCAGGAAGAGAGGTATTTCCTAAGGCAGCGCGGAGGGCTCAGCACAGTCCGGTAAATAAACTGATGACTCCCTTGGCTCTGCTCCTTGGGGCATTTCTCAAAGTGCAGTCTTGGAGCACGGTGTTCTTAAATCAAAGCACAAAAATAACCAAACCAGTATCAAGTGAATTGTAGGAGCTGGCAGAATGGAGGCAATAAACAAAGTTAAAACAGCCTGATAACAATATCCCGTTACAGGAGAAGAATAAGCAATACTCTGTAATGGTGAAACATAAAAACTTTCTTGTGACGAGGCATTGATTTTCCCAAAAAGGGAGAACAAACTGCAGCCGTAATGCAGCGTGTGTGAGCACCGAGAGGGTATAACGATGACAACATTGAATAAGTATCTCATCTCCAAAAGCTCGGGCTGTGTGACCTTTAGCAGCGCTCAGGATTGTGTGTCTGTTTAGGATGTCATTAAACAAGACCGGCTTCCTCCAACTGAACAGCGTGTGGAAGTAATTGGAGAGGTTTTGAAGGGCTAGATTCCAGACTAGCTAGTTAACGAACTTGGAAAAGCTACATGTCAATAAGAAACCCAACACAAAAAATTAGTTCTGGATACTAGCTCTTTACTCCATGTTCAAATTAGTAAGCTGGTTTCCATGCCATGCCGAGTACAGGTCGCAGTGCTCGATGTGCGACAGAAGCCAGGGCGGGATGTGAATGTCTTCAAGGCAAATTTAGATCAACTGGAATAATCCTTTGGATCTCGGTAGCTGAGCCCATGGTGAGTGGATGGCTACGTGATCGCTGACAGCTTCGCAGACCTGTGCAGCAGGGAGGGATTGAAGGGAACCGATGGTGCTTAGCCCAGGGCTGGGTACTCTACAGCTGAGCATGGTGCTATGAGTCTGTCATGGCCGGGAAAGTTCTGAGTGGTATTGGAAAGCCATTCCATAGAGCAGAATAAAGACAGTGAGGAATGATAACGTAGCTTAAAGACTGACATTAATTACCCGCTAATTTTCTAGCTGTGATCCCTGAAATACTTGTTGCTGATCCCCAGACAGATGGCTAGTCACATAGGACGGGCTTCTCCTCTTTATTTCCATCTGCTATATTTCATTAAGACAGCTAAAAATAAAAATATCCCTAATGTTATTTTTCTGTGTAAGTTACTGCTACAGTGATTTGATGCGACTGTGAATAGAAGAGTTTCCAAGCGACAAGATTTTCTTAATTAATTTGTGATCCTTGTGACTATGAAACCCTACACTAGACTCATCATGAGCGCCACGCTTACTTCAAAGTGCTGTTTATCTAGAAGAGTCAGTTCAAAACAATTTTTTCTGGTATAAGGGGAGAAAAGAGGCTGATGTGTCTTCTGAGCAGAAATAGTTACCATTTTTAGATTCTAAGCAGTTGTAGATGGCGCCTACAGAATGGAGATGTAATCATGGAGATCCTTCAGGCATGAAGCCTTCCTTCCCTCTGTGTAGTAGGAATATCTCCAGAAACAGCTTTTCTGCACAGCCTCAGGCCTCTTTTCAGCCATCACAGTGCCTAAAACCCTGCCTTGGGTAGGCTGGTGTCATTTAGGGGTTGGGGAGTGTTTGGTTCTGTCTTTCACAGATTTTCTTTTTGGCCCTATCTAACGTGTCCGTGTGTGGTGAAGCTGGATTCTTGCAGACAGAGCTCTACTGATTTCAGCCTTTGGTTCCTGATGTATGAAAACACTCTCCAGGGAAGATAAGGTCCCCTCTAGCCAGATCACAATTTACTTATTTTCCAAAAGGGACAGAAGCCTAAAAGTTGTAAACATTGATAACCTTTCTTCCACAGCTTTCCCACAGATTCTTTCAGAGGTACAGAAACTCTTCTTTATTTCACAATGAAGAAGTTTGAGCTTATTTTAGAACAAAGAACTGAGAGGTGGCCCAAATGCCCGCAGGTACATGCAGGACCAGTGGGAGCCAGCAGCCCAGCAGAATCACGGAATCACAGAATGTCAAGGTTTGGAAGGGACCTCGAAGGATCATCCAGTCCAGTGCCCCCGCCGGAGCAGGAATCCCCAAGCAGCAGGGATTTCACTAACACTTTGTCTCTAGGACTTGACTTGAAATCTGGGACTGATATCTCAAATCTGGGCTATTTTTATTCTGAACTACACAATGCATTGCCATAAACATCTCAAATGGTGAACACAGATGCGTACAAAGGATGAACTCTATTACTTTACCCTGCTTTTAAAGTCTAAAGCAAGCATGCTATTTTAGACAACACAACTCAAAGTGCCACTAGTGCTATGTTTTAGTGACACTGCCTAGAACACAGGCGAGAACCTTTGTTGCCACCCCTCCTTTATTAGTTGCTTCTGCCCAGAAAAGCAAGCAATTTCCTCACCCTCCTGGCGACGTTCCCACAAGGAAATTCCTCCTCCCAAGCTGAAGCCATGCAGCCAGTCCCACAATCCCTCCTTCTCTCGAATCACACCATTTTGCCATTTGCTCAGGCTCTTGCCGCTCACCCCAGCCCATGACCCCAGGAGAACCTTTGGCTCTATTCTTGTGCCCCTTCTTCCTCCTCCAAAAGCAGTTTATTTGAGTTCCACCCTACGATAACACTGGCTTAGGCCCCAGTTTGGCAAAGAATTTTGTCACATGCGTTCGTGTGATTGACTTAGACCTTCAATCTGTATTTAGCTTATCAGAAGTGTGGGTGGGCAAAGAGTCATCCTCTTACGCAGTCCTGGCTCCCACGGAGGCTGGTTGTGTATGTGCATAAAATTGGGCAGAAACTCAGATAAGGAGAACTGCTGAACTGGACTCCATCCAGCATGGTGGCATGTCTTTTAAGACCTAATTATCTTCAGACAACACCACAGAGGTGTCAGCTCCATGGCTGTGACACAGCGCAGGTTGTTGGGTGCTTCTGCCCCAACTCGCCACCACTGCACCGTAATTAAACTTGGGGTAGTCCATGCCATGCTCAGACTTTGCCTCCAATATTAGGAATCCTGAATTAGGACTTCAGGATTAATTCTTAAACTTAGGAGCAGAGAATGTGGCTAAGGTTGGCAAAAAGCAATGATTGCCTCCAGTCAAAACAAACCCAAAACACCAAAAACCAAAAAGCAATGAACTTGAGTAATGCTAGATTCAGTACTTTATTCTGCTTAAACCACAGTGAAGTTGGATGCAGCAGCACCTCATTTTCCTGCCGGGCCTCATCAGATCAGTACAAGGCTTAATGACAACAGCTAAAGAAACAGAAAGACACCATGGATTTCTCTTAGCCACTTATAACATTTACCTTCAAAGTCTGGCATGTTTAATTCAGATCATATAAAAATTCCAGTGGTGAAGGGTGGAGACAACTGAATGTTGAATGAAGACTTTTGTTTTCCTGAATAGAGCTGAAACGAAGAAGAAGCAGGGTTGTGATGATCAAATTTCTGCTATAGGTCAGAAGTTCAATGTATCATCAGATTTCATGTCATGGGGCTGTTCTGTTCCTAATTGCAACCAGCCAGGACTCTGCACATCAGTGAGCTTTTACTCAGGACTCTTTCCATAAAATATAGATTGTAGTCAAAGTAGTAACTAAATCATTTAAAATACATTTTTGAGAGTGAATCATTACCTTTCAATTCTACAACACAGCAGAAAATGAAATTAGATGCTGGATATTGTTCATATAAAATATAAAAGCTAATACTTAACTGGATCTTAGCTACAACAAGTTTATTTTGCACAAATCTATTAAGCATTACTCTATCAACCTCTGGTAGCTATAAGCTCAGCTTCAAAGGTACCTGGAACCTCATGGTGATAGAGGAACCAAAACCCTGAGAAAGCCAGACCAGGGGCCCAGGCTCCGACCCCAAACGTTGGAGGACAGATGAAATATGGTCGAGCTGAGCTGGTGCAGGAGGTGCGAAGGGATCTGTGCGAGCAGCACTCAGCGGCACAAGTCCTGAGCGATCCCGCTACATAACTCAATGAATTATTTATGCATCGTGGGGAGAGAAGCTATAGCCACATCTGAAGCTGAAACAAAAATACAGCTTAGCACTTAACTGATGACTGGCTTTTTGAATAATTTAAGTTCGTCAGATACATCCACGGTGGACTAGTGCAACCTCCTATGGACACCCGTTCATCTGCGGAATTAAATGAGACAGAGCGAGCGTGTGAGCTGTTTGGCCAGCCAGATCACAATATTAAATTATGACACAGGAACAGGAGCTGTTACACAAGAACGACGTGGGGCAATGACTGAGAATCAAGTTGAGGTATCTCACGTTAATCTGGTTGCTAATGAAGATTAACCTGCCAATCTTAAAATGACTTTACATTGTGTATGTCTTCTGCAGAGCGCCTCTCACCACACCTCTGCTCCCTCAAACCTTAAGAAACCTCTGTCTGGTGTGATGACTAAGTCCCAGAGTGGTTTCAGCAATGTGTTGTCTCCTTAATAAATCATTTTCTGAACATTTTTATACCGAATATGGGGTTTTCACAGGTTCCAGCAAACTCTGGTTCCCTCGTTAGGATGAATGAGGCTTTCGCTGATGCTGCAGAGATCTCAAAGCTGAGATGTGGCATTGCCTCGGCTTGGAGAGCAAAGCCAGCCAAGAGGAGCAGGACTGCACAGAAGACATGTCTGTGCTCCTCGGATGCTACGAATTTCTCGGAAAGCCAAGAAACCTGAAACTGTAGCGGCAAGTCAGACTTCCTCTCGAGATGGAGTGGAGGCAGTCTAATTTTAGTCACCATGCACTATGCAAATCGTCGTTCTGGAGATGAGTTTATTTTTTTAAGTGCTGACTGCCAAACTTGCTGCAGGGCATAGACTCTTCATATGGCTCCGAGAGAGGCTTGAAATCAGCGGTGCGACATTTCAGGATGTGCTCAGAGGGCCCTGCTGGAAAGCAGACTTTCAATAGGGAAGATCTAGATGACTGGTTCAGATCATATATTGATTTTCTAGATGGCCAGAATTAGCTATAAGTGGGTCTTTTTGGAGTAAGTTTTTGGTTCTATATGTAATTTTTCTTTTTGCTTGAAATCTCCCCTGGTGCGCTGCGCATCGTGGGCCCACAGGAGACAATGGGAGTGCTGGTATCTGGATCACGCCCAGTATCTGTAGATACTATTGGGTTTTAGATTTATTCTCTGAATGTCTGGCACATGCACAGAGCTCACTTTTAACTGGGATTAAGCCGACTTCCTAGGAAAGAGGTAATTCTCAGAAAAAAAAATAGACTGTGATTCATGGCATTCATTTAAAGACAGAGGCAGATATGGGGAATTTGGAGCAGCAGAAGCAAGGCAAGGTTCACTTCCAGGAAACCCAGGCTTTAGCACAGCCAGTAAATTGTTACGTTTCTCTTCAATATTAAAAAGATTCAGCGTGCAGACTTTGATCTGATAACTTTCATAATGTCTCTATCACGAGTCATGCTATGACTGAATTTGTATTTAAAAGAAACAATTCTCCATTATGTCTTATCAACCCAGCATAGACAGCTTCAGAAACTTTCCTTTCTTAACTGTAGGAATAACCACTTCCCAGACTGATGTCTTACCCATAACCTTCAAGGCGTTTAATCCATCCAAGCAGGTCTGCCTGGAGCAAGGTTTGGAAAGGCACTTTGAATCCTGAACTCTAAAATAAGGCAGGAGAGTAAAAGCAGGAGCTAGTTCTCAACTGTGACATTATTTCAAAAGGCTCTTCTATGTTCTGTGGCTGATCTTGACTCTTTCACATAAATGCTTCCGATCTCAGGCTCAAACCCTTGTAAGCGGTCAGAATTTCTCCTTGAAAACTGCTGTGGGCTTTAGGGGGGACTTGGAGAAGAATATGTGCATAGCAGCATCTAATTTAGATATGGAAGCTGTGACATATCCCATTGCATTGAGGGCATGGAAAGGGAGCTGTTGCATTGTGCATTTATTTCCATTTACGTGAATGATCTGCCTGTTTTGCAGGAGTCCAGCAATGCCCAAAGACATAAAAAATATAACTGTAAGGCTGTATATATGACATGTGGCAGCTCCCCAGCCATTGGAAAGGTGGGACTGGGGAAAAAGATATTTTCCATCATAAAAACATGGGGCAATCCAAGGGGCATCCAGGTCCCCTGCTTTGGGGGAAAGGCGAGGGAGCGCTGCAGGGGGGATGCTGGCAGGAGAGGGTTCACCTGCTTAATTCACACATTCTTCCTCAAAATGTATCTCCCGTGGGATGGAGCTGTGTCCCAAATCTAACACCAGGGAGCAACTGCCTCTGTGGAGATGGATGGTGCATTTGTGCTGCGGGGTGTTACACCATGCTGCCCTTCAGCACAGCTATGCTCTATTTTTGTACATTTTCTGTGTCATTTCATCACCCCTCAGCTTCACATTAAATCTGACCTTTCTACTGCACTTGACTGAGGAAAGGTAATCACCTACTTTGCCTTCTTCAGGGTTGTATATCACTGCATACGGCAGGAAGATAAGTGTATCTGGAAAATATGGTTGCATGTGAGACTAGGCAGGAAAAAATATTCATGAGTAGGTCAGGATCCACTTGAAGACCTGCCAGACCACAAATACATTTTTCAAGCTGGATATTTAACTGGCTCCTGTGAAAACCCAGAAATTGTAGAAAACGTTTGTTTGCTTTGAACAGTGGAGAGACACTTCAGCTCCCCCTTGCACGAAGCTGCAGGAAGGCCCCGAGTGAGGACAGTGAGGCTGCTGTGATTTATGATGTTGCGGAGAGTTGGGAGGCTATGAAGGAAGAAAAGGGATATTTCAGGTTTCATACAGGGGCTAGAGATGGATCTAAATACGCCGTTGTGCAACCCTTGGACTGGAACTGAGACTCTGTATTGCACAAAATACACATCAGTCAAAAGGAGCCATAAGCATGAGGGCTCCCCAGGGGCAAAAATAACCTCACGCAAACAGCTCTGCCAGAGCACCCTCGCAGAAACTTCAGGGGCCTCTTCCAATTAATGCAGCTACAAATTATACATATCTTTTGTGGATCTGATCTGTTGGCTACTGAAGATATTAATTGCTGTATCACAGTGACAAGTCTGAAGCGATGGCAAAGCTAATACAGCAGGAAAGGTGTGGGAACGCAGCGCGGCTGCAGTTTGGGTCAAGCTAAAATAGCTTTTTTACAGCTATGTCTATTTTATATGCCCAGGAGCAGAGTAAAAGAGCCTGCACTGTGCTCAGTGTTGCTACAACTGCTTATTTTTATGACTCTTTATAGTATTCTGATATGGTGCCATCCAGAGGTACCTGGATATTCAGGATATAACCACTAACGAGTGACAGAGGCACAAGAGTCAGCTGCAGCAAATGCAAGGGCAGGACTCCCACCCGTGTAGGCTTTGAAACCCCTTAATTAAGGTGAAGAAAATGCCTTGGTGTCACAGCTTGTTCTACTTATATTACTCACGTAGAAGCTCTACTTAATGTTGAAGTGATTAAAGAATAAGATAACCTGATACAGAAACACCATCCAACAAAAACAAAAGCAGTTCAGCTAAAATAGGTTGGAAAATGCTCATTAATTAAGCTAATGTAAATTTGCATAGATGTGGGCTTGCTAACACTCTTTCCCTCCTGTTCTTGCCTAAATGGGATTGATTATTTTTCTAATTATGATGTAATTGTGTGGCCTGGGGATCGTTGATTACAGATGCACTTCCTTGCCTCACTGTTTTGTCTGACTCTAAGAGCAGAGGGATGCTCTGCTGGGATGCGCTGCTGCTCCTTTTGGCTGCAGTCTTGACCTTAAAAAAAGAGGAAAAGAAAAAAGTGAGTAAGCTGAGCTATTTATAGTTGAGCTAATTATTTTGATGTGATATGGCAGCAGGGGAGACTGTTTTCTCTTCACTCAATTAGCGGCAATGGAAAAAGCATTCAATACCTTTTTAACAGTATTCATTAGCTACAATACAAAGCTTTGCTTAATGTTTTAAGATGCAGGATTTTGCAGTACAGCAAGGGGGGGCACAGTGCTGTGTTGTGTTTCTGGTTGATGCAGGAGAAGCTGTGATGCGAGTAGCATTGAGGAGCTGGAAGGGAGTTCCTGTTAAAGAAAATAATCTGCTGTTTGGTGGAAGTTGGCGTGCAGCAAGTCTGTACAAACCACCATGTAAACTTGTACAGGTCAAAGCTCAGAGATCTGGGTGGATACCAAGGAGTTTGAAGTAGCTAAAGCTTTGCTATTCACAACTGGGGAAACTGAGGCAGGAGATGTTAACTTGGGAAGGGCTGCAAAACTAGTAAATGGCCAGAGAGCGACAGTCCGCGGTCTCTGCTCTGACCAGAGAAGGTGGGTTTATTAATACACTCCTGCTTTTCACTGTCTCTTACCTGCCTTCGTGCTGTTCCCCTGTGCAAATTCTGAGAGTGAGACCTGCTGGGCAGCAAACAAACTGGGGAAGGTGGAGAGCACAGATGGGGATGTCCTGACATTTTTGTTGCTTCTTACCGAAGATTCTGCAACAAAAATGACCCCTGAGCACCACGATGTGTTTCCTAGGTCTCTGGGGAAGTTGCTAATGGTGGCTCTCCCTGGTCTCTCTTTTGGAGCTAGACAAGAAGCTAGATTTTTATTCTGTAAAATTTTGGGATTAAAAAAAAAAAAAAACAAAAAAAGGGAGCGTATCCTTATCTTTAAGCAAGGCAAAATCTGAAATCCTGCACTTCTGTGAGTTATTTCTGGTGGAAAAGCACTTTACCGTTGAAGCTCGGGTCTTGCTCCCCCTCCCAGGCTTATAAAATAGCTTTTCTTCCTTGCTCCTCAGCACTCTCGGGGTGTTCTGCAGCTGGTCCCTCTCCCTGACCACAAAACTCCTGCCAGAGGATTTACCGTGTGTTACAGGGGCTTTCTTCACTCTTGCAAGAGAGGAATCAAAAAAACCCACAGTCTCTCCTCCTTTTAAGGCTTTGATGGGGTCCCTGAAAGCTGTGTGCTTCTCAGGTTGCTTTTGGTGACCTTTCGGGCTTTGAGAAAGCAGGTGCTGTTCGTGAAGCCTTTACGTGACTGTTGCTTTGTTTTCCTTTTATTTATCTTTTTTAAACATGTGGGTCAGGCAGCTGCAGGTACAGTGCAATATTCATGAGAGGCTCTGATTTATGCAGGCACAAGGCTGTGCAGCGGGATTACAGGGTACTGAATGTTATATGCAGTTTTAATTTCTTTTTATGACCAAAGGACACAGCCAGAGTTTCTCAAATATGGAATTTATGAGAGGCTCATTCATGTAAGTTTTAAAGGGCCCCTGTATCTCTGCCTCGCAAAGCTGCTGGGGTGAGCAGCCTGCTCAGCCTTTGCCAGTTAACAACAGTATGCATATACATACAGATAGAAAAAACACGACTAGGGCAATTAGTTTGATGCCCAAATGGCCTCTGCATGTAGAATCCAGGCATCCTGCAGTATTTGCACAGCCCCAGCCCCTTCTCTGAGTGAGGAACAGAGAAACTTCACGTATTAATTATACTTAGACCCTCAAAGCTGAGCAGGGACTCTGTGCGGCTCAGTGCCGAGGGTTAACTTCAGGGCTTCTAAAAGCGATCAGAGCGCAAACTAATCACAGAGGATATTTGTGGCAGGCGCAGGCCCAGGCATTCTTTGGCCCTCCTGACTTCAGTCGTGTGTTCCACACGGACACATCTCACTCCTGTTCTGACTTAATTTTGCGCTTTGTGTCTGACCTGCAAGTCCTTTCTCCTGAGAAGGAGCCTCTTCACTCACAGGAGAAGTGGGGTTTGTGTTCCTGGCCGCTCATCGGGCACTGCTGTCCACCTGGAATTTGCATTGTAGGTTATGAAACAGCCTGGCATAAAATTCAAGGTGTTAAATGCAATAATATGGCCCTGCAACAAAACGTGCCTGTCTGATGTGACAAGTTATCCAGCCCTCTCCTGCTACAGGCGTTACACTTTGAATTGCATGTACTTGCATCCCACGTGGCTATTCTGGGGAGAGAGATGATTCTCTTGAGAGTCACCAAAGTTTTTGTAGTGGAACTGCAACCATCAGTATATTCAGAAACCTGATAACGGGTTGCTGATGGGAGATGCCCCCTGAGCATTGGTTTAAAACACCGAGTCTGGCAGTTGGTGACTGTCTCCAACTCCAGGGCTCCTGGGGAGGGGGAAGGCGACCTGCTCCAGGCTTAATAAACACGGGGAGAAGTCATTTCCAAGTCTGACATCTCACAACAAGGCTCATGCTGCGCTTGGTGCTCCAGGATGGTCAACGCATGGTCCTGCTAGTGAGGCCCAAGCCCTCATCTCATGGATGCTGCTGCTGCAAACGCCTCAGAGTCCAACAAGGACAAATGGCAAATGCTTCACCTGTCCTCTGCACCCGCTGTCTTCAGCTTCCAGTTCTGCAGGAGGGGAGCTTTCCTCTCCCCCTTCCCTCCCCGCAGTGCCACCCAGGAAAACAAAAAGGCACCGTTAACATCTGCTCTTTTCTCCTCCCACGCGCAGGCTCTTTCTGAGCTCTCCATTAAACCCTTTCCCACGCGGCGGCGTGGGCTGGCTCCTGCGCACACATCTCGGCGTACAAGCCCTCCCATCCCTCGGGAGCGACGTTTGCAACGGTGACTGCGGAGGGTTTATTTTTGTTCCTCGCTAGGACTTTGGCGAACAGGCGTCTCAGTCTCCAACTGCACCTACTCCTGGAGCGATCAGCTCGTGTGACGGCAGGGCTGCCATGGGGGCTTATGGCGACACTGCGAGTGGGTGGGAAAGGATGCAGCAGCGCATGTAGAAATTTCCCATTGCTAAGCTACGCTCAGGTGCACTTAATTCTACCAAGAGGGGTTACTAAGGAAACAAGGAGTTGATTTCTGGGGTGGGGGGAATTAAAAAAAGCAGAGGTTTTTAATGAGCAACAAAAGCTATACTTGTCCTTCAAGTCTGATGTGCTGGGAACTGCTCTTTGTAATTGAGAAGTGTCTGATTGTGAGCGCTGCCGTGGCGCTCTGGTCCCAGTCCTGTCCCCGTGGCAGGGAGCCGAGAACACGCACCAGCTCTGACTCACTCCTCCTGCTGGCAAAGGAAACAGGAGAATCCATCTGGGCTGGTTCCATCCTGAAAAACTTGCCATGTTTTGCAATTTGCGCTTTATTTTTCTCTCCCCCGACTGTACCGGGTTGGCTTTTCCCGAGGCTGGCATGGCTTTTTGTTCCAACAAGAAAAAACCCATCAAAATCAGTGTTGCAGGAGAGTTAAACCTGAGATGTTCAAGGCCAAACAACACTGGCTGCTGTGCGGGAAGTTCTGCAGAACTGCTCAGGTTTTCCCCACAGATCAAGACAACCCCAGACCTGCCCGTCAATGGAAACCAGTGATTTACTGCATCAGAAATACAATAGCAGTTATCCTCGGAAACGCAGCAAGGTGATCAATTGCATCATGAGCATTAATAGTTATGTCAAGTACCTACTTCATAACATCAAAACAAAAAGGGTTTTAAGATATAGTGTTACTCTATCAGGGGAAAAAATACATTTTCCAAGTTAAGAAATCAGATCCAAATACCTAAAACATTTCAGAAAATGCTGTAAACATTGAATAGGAGCAATATTTCAAAAGCAATTATAATCTCCAACTGAAGTTCTCCAGTATAGAAGCAAAGAAAAAGATATATGTGTATATATATATATATATATTTTTTTTAATTGTATTTCCTGAATAGGATGTTTAGTTTGCGGTGATGTGACATAATTGTGTATTTTCCCACCATTCAGAAAGTATAATTCCCCAAGTTATCACAGGAACACTTGCCCATTAAAAAAAGAAGTCTAAGCTTCCAAACCTGCTGCATTTTGCAGTATGATTAACTCGCTAGCACCCAGAGTATTTAATTCAAGCAAAGAAAAATTTCAAAGAGAATGGTTCCGTTTATCTTAGTATATAATTTTTTCCGATGAGCACAGAAAAATACAAATAACAGTTCATGTTGGCTTTGATAGATTTACAGTACTGTTAGATTACAGCCAGACCATCCTGAAGACTCACTTCTATTAGGCTTTACTATAAAGCCATTTAAAATGCATTGGAAATTAATTCCAGAAGAAAGGAAACTGTTGTTGTTCTTCCACTTTAGCTATTCTTGCTAACATTTGTGTGCAAATGGGGATGGGGGGAGGAAAGAGATGCTTGTAGGAACATATTTATTTTGCAGCAGAAAAGGGCAGCGTGGATATTTTTTTTTTAAGTGTTTCTACATGAGAGGGTCTATATTATCAGTGGTGGTGACACATATTGCACATCAAGTTGTGATGGTTTCTAGTGATATAAAAGGTGTTTATGAAGCAGATCTTGGAATTCTGGAGGGATCAGTGTTTTTTCTATGGGAAATAGCAGATTTTCCCCCAGCACTGAACTGCTGCTCCCATCAGACTGGGTACAATGGGCTGATCCAGAGCTTGAGTCTCCAACAAGTCTCTGGGGCAGCTGCAACCTCACTCACTCTTGCAGCAGAATAAACTGTCTTTATGCAACTATATTTATCCAAGGGGTTTCATTGCTTTAGGGCTCTGTTTCAGATATTAATACAGCATTTCCCAGACGGGTCCCTGGGGGGTGCGATGTGGTTCACAGCTCACTTCAGTATCCTATATATCGCTTTTCAGAGGCATTTTTAAATTACCTGAAATACAGTCGCACGGTATTTCCAGCAGTCACAGTGCGACCTGGGATATCAGTATTTTGCAGTTTTTAATAAGAATGAAAAATCCCCAAAGTGAGGGTTGCACTGTATAGTGATGTTGTTTTGTTCATGGTTTCTGGGTTTGGTTTTGTCACGTTTTTTTATTTTTTTAATTTTTTTTTAATACTATGGTACTGTTTTATGAATGTCACACTAGGGTCAGTGAGTACAGTCGCAGATTCCCCTTCAGTAGATCATTATTTATCTGGGAGGAAACAAAACAAGTGAAAATATTTTCCTAACTAACCCTGCGCGACACCCGAGCCCCGGGCAGGTATCGCTTTGCTGAGCTCAGCTTTGGCACCGGCACAAAGACCCCGCTGGGCCTGCCAGAGCTCCCGGGTTCACGGGGTGGTCAGGACGAGCGAGCCATGGAAATATCTTGGGGATGAGCAGGGATTCCCTCCCAGATCCCAAATAACACAAGCAGTCTTGCTATTTAAAATGGCTTTGGAGTTGCAGAGCACAACACAAGGTTGTCAATTATAGAGAAATTGAGAGCCCTGTGAAGAAGAGTTTGTGCTTAAAACACAACCAGAGTTTGACCAGACCTGGCCGATGTTTCGGCACCACCGAAACTCAGCACAGCTTCAGTCTCAAAACGATGGTGATGCAGAGCTGCAAAATACCCATATTTGAAACCTGCTGGTCCAGATAAATACAGAGTAAGCCAGGCTTTGCCTGAACACTTTCGTTTCTTAAACAGGCAGAGCACTAAAGCCCTGGTTCTGAAGAAACATTATCTGAGATGTGCGCTGTGCCCAGAGCATTCAATTATAAAAGATATTGATGTATTATTCCTTCAATGAGGAATCCTTGCTTAAATGAGGAAGGAGAATTTCTGCCCTTTTTCTTCCAATTTTAAAAGATTTTGGGTTTTGATTGTGTTGGTTTTGTTTTGTTTGGGTTTTTTTTTTTTTTTGAAGCCTTTAAATATTTGCAACAAACTGCTCAGGAAGAAATTGTATGTTATTCACTTTCATTGTTGTTCTGATGAAATATCGAAATCAAATTTGGAGGAAACCAACTGGTGGTAGACACTTCGAGGCGAGGAAAAATGAAACCACAAAAAACCCAAACCAAAACAAAACACATCAGCTGCGCTAGAAATTGAGATTTATTCAGGCAATTATAGTTAACAGGAAATGCAAGTCTCCTAAAGAAATAACATTTTCTTCTGGAGCTGCTGAGGAGCGCTGCATGGATTATAAATGATAACAGGGCAGGGTGCGTGCTCAGGTGGGTATTTGGCCAGGGGGTTGTTTTTGGGGTGCCCTTTTCCCTGGGTGTCTCAGGTCTGCACTCACAGCTCAGCTGCGTGTTTGACGTTCAGACCGATGCGGGAACAGCCACATTTGCTGCTGTTTCAGGTCACTGAGTTTTTGCATCCAAGCTCCAAATCGGCCCAAGTTGACTTGAAACGCTGCCAGCCTGGCCTAAGATTTGCAAGTCTAAGTCTAACCAGGAAATCTCCTCTTGATGAAAGTCTGGGGACGAGGAAAGGGCACGATCTGTGTTTTATGTGCGCTTCAATAATTTTATCTGCGGTGAATTTAGCATTCAAAGGACCAACAAAAAAAAAACTAAAAAGAAAAGGTTTGCAAACACAGTTTTATATAAACTCTGTCTAAACTTTCCTATTGTGTATTACAACATCTGAGAATGTCCAAACCCTATTTACCAAACCTTTTCCACACTGATTAACACCCTCCCGCATGTCCCATCTCGGAGCAAACCACCCCGAGGGCACTGGAGTTGAGTCTAACTGAGCTGTGCTCATCTGGGGACCAGTCCCTGCTGCCATGCGGGACACGTCCCACATGGGGGGGGCATCACCCCCACTCTGTGCAGGGATGGGGCTCTGAAAACACGCAGGTGCTTGGCTGGCACAGAGGTGTGAATAGGGTAAGTTTTGATTTGCAGAGAACTGGTTCGGCAGGGCTGAGAAATGAAGGTCACAGGGAAAGGGGATCGGGGTTATTTGTCTGCGGGCGCTCGCTGCTGAGAAAAGCAACATTTGATCGTGGATCTGTCCCAGCTGCAGCCCCCGCACACCCGGGGGAAACATGCAGCCCTGGGCACATCGCTTACCGCAGGTTTCCTCCCATCCTCGTTCGCAAAACAACCTGTTTCGGGCCAGACTGAAGGGTAAATGTGTGAGGCTGAACCTGCCCGACCTGGCGGCAGCATTTGTGGCGTGAGTTGGGGGGAAAATCCATCGCAAATCGGGTCCCTGCAGCTGAAGCATTTTTTATCCATGTGCCAATGCTGAACTAGCACGAGTCAAAGTTTCTTTTTAAAGCGCGCTGCTGGTTTGTGCAGCTTCGTGACTTCCTCAGATTTTTGTAGTTATTTCCATTCTCTAAAGGCTCCTGGCTGTTTAATTTGAAAACATGCTCAGAAAATACCGCTAAAAACTTAAATGTTGATGAAAGGCTCCTTGCTTAAGAGGATGGGGGTTTCAGAAGTACTCGGTCCTGATTCAGCAAAAGCACTCGATTATCTTCAGTTTAATTTTACAAAGCAGTTAAGCACATGCCTAAAGCTATGTATGTCCTTAAGTCCACCTCTGCTCAGCAAAGCATTTCAACACGTGCTTTGCTTTAACCAGCAACAAGGGATTTTTAGTATATACTTAAACGTTCCCCAAACCTGGAACTGGAGCAGCGCTGGTAGATGATTACCCTCCTGCCTTTCTAGAACTGCTCGATCTGTCGCACCACTGAAAATATTTTTAAAAATCCTTAAAATATCGTATTGCTGGTAAAAGCAAGGGCAGCTCCTCCCTGGTGGCACAGACCGTCCCACACCGTCCTCTCCAGCGTGGGGCTGCAGGGACCGTTCCCAGGGAGGGGAGGGGACGCTTTTCAAGCGAGCGAAGCTTTGTGGTTGCCCTGACTGTTGTCTTGCTCTATATTTAGATGTTGTCATAAATGCAGAGCGCAGGTCCCTGCCTGAAGCCCGTGGGTGTTGCTGAAATACAGATAATAAATGGCTCATGTGATCTGACCAGAGGCCACTTCGCTGAGTATGTCTGAGCCCTATTCCCTTTGCTGGATGTGTCTGTTGTGGTGGTAATTTCTACAACAACCTTTTTTGTTTTCAGGCTTCAAGCGTGTTGGTGTGTTTAAGTCTAGACCTCGCTTAGGGAAAGCTCAGTCTGGAGGTGTTCTGGGTAGAATTTGGCAGCTTGTCAGAATAGTCAGCAGAGATGGTCTGAAGCTCAGTCCAGCAAAACCAGGCAGGTTGGGATCAGTGAGGCTTCCCCTGAGATCACCTCTTCAGCTCTTGGGCATCTCCTGTGCTGAGTTTCTCTGAAACCTGCGAGATTGGCAGCACTCAGACTCTCAAATCAAATTATCCTGAAAAGCAGAAAGGCTCCAAGCCCTGGTGGAGCCAGAAATTGGGATTTCTGGGATTCAGCAACAGCCTTGAATCACAGCTTCCATAATCCAAATTTGGAAAAAGTGCCATTTGAATGTTTGATCCATAGTTGCACCGTGATGCAGCCATTCAATATCTGCCCCAGACACAGTAACGGTGGCCGGAAAGGGTGAAACCACCCTGTGTGTTTTCATTGAGTGCATCAGGCACCATCACCTATGTGAGCAGGCACTCATCCACTGTGGGTAAATAAAGACTTTCCTTCTGCATTTAAAATAAAAACAATCTCTTTAAGAGGACTGCACCCAACACAAAAGGCACTGAGCACCCTCCGTGCTGCAGTGTTGAGGTCACAGGGGGTACGGATGAGCATCCTGGGTACCAGCTCCTGTCCCGTGCCTGGAAACCAAAGGGCTGATGAAACACAACTGTTGTGGTGGTGCTTTGGGTTCTTTCACTGGCATTTTGGGTAAAAGCTACATTTTCCAGTGTAAGGAGTCTCCTCATTTCCTCAAATAAAAGCAGCTGCTGATCACACAAAGGACTGGGGACTGGGAAAGAAGAGTAAATAGATAAAAAATCAGTGCAAATCTTCAGATGGGGATGCTCCAAGTGCCACAAGAAAGATCAGATCCATTCCCAGCTGTCTGGCTGAAGCTCATCCCTAGGATGGGACAAAGCAATAGTCTAGATCCAAAGAGCTCCCAAGTTTTTTGGACTCAGGAACCTGCCCTGGTTGCTGGTAGATGTAGCTCCTGCCTCACCTGTCCAGTCCCCTCTTGTTTGTCTTGGCTGCATGGCTCTGTCAGTGCGGACTCCCTGCTGGTGTTTGCCAAGGCATGGGGGACAGTTAACAAATCACTTCTCTGTTTCAGAATATATTCCTTCTCTGCAAAGCTCCTGACTATTCCTATATTTTTGAAAAGTCTTTAAAGGAAAAAAAAAAAAAGTTGTTTGTGGTGCTAATGGTATGGAACGAGCTAAAGCTTTATGCAATTTTTAGCGCTCTTGGAACAGAGAGAATCAGAGGAACTGAAAATATATGCTTAATCGCCCCCAGGAAAGACTGCCATAATATTTTGGGTTGCATAAGCAAACTAAATTGGAAATCTGGAATCTATTCAAGACCTTTTGATCAGAGAGCTTTGCAAGTGCAGAAAAGTAAAAACACAGACAGATGGGGATTAGAGTTGAGCATCAGGAGAATAATTTCCTCTTTTAATTTCAGTTCCTCCAACATATAAAAAGCATTAACAATCCAGTTGCGTAACGTGCGTCAGAGCCCGGCTATACGGAGCAGTAATGCTCGGTGTAATTAAGCCATTACACAGCCTGTGTTTGCTGCATGGGGGCAGGAGTCGCTTTGCACAAGCAAATGAACCCACCCTCCCCTTCAGAAATCTGGGCAAATGTCCTGGCCAAAATTAGAACCAGTTATCGAGGCTAATAGGAGCTGCAGGGGGTTCAGGGAAAATTGAAGCCTCTCCGAGATACTGCTGGGTTCACAAAATCCAATTGACAAGCACTTGCAAACCCCAATCTACCCTATTTTTCTCTATCTTTGTTACTAAATCAGCTTCAGTGAGAGAAGGGAGATTAGGCTGAGGAGCAAGCGGAGATGTTTTTTGCTGATTGTTTGACATTGGGAATAATAGTCCATAATGTACTTTGTGTTATTCTAAGAGGAGGATCTCTGAGAGAAGGCGCTGCAACATTCCGAACCTGGCAGGAGCCCCACAGATTTGAGGCTGCAGAGGCTGGCAGAACAGATTAGATTTCTGTTCTCGCCTGCTTTCCTCTGCTCGGAGGATATTTTTACGTACGACGGCTGATGCAGAGTGATACAAAAAAGCACTAAGAGGACAGTCTAAAAAGGGCCACTTACATTTCAGAATCAGCTAACACAGCTTCTGAACAGGTTTTGAAGAGTCTCTGATACCCGGGAAGATCCATATTAAGAACTATTTGCTTACTGGGATCAGCTCCCTTGGCTGCTGATGTTCGCAGATAAAAGCCTCTTCTTCCAAGGGGCTGATTCTTTTCAAAGTGTTTGTTTGTTTGGTTTGGTTTGTGCTGTGTTGGGGTTTTGTTTGTTTGGTTTGTGTGTGTGGTGTTTGGTTGGATTCATTCTTTTTTCTCCCCCGAGCAGATTTAACTGCAGTTCCTTTTGCTTGCATTTCACTCGTATTACGTGAATTTAGGTGGGAGTAGGACTGAGATTTCACAGGCCGGTTCTGCTTTTCTTCATTTCAATTAATATCGCATATGGGAAGACATCTGGATTTTTGGCACTGCTCTATGATACTGCACACAGGCAGAGCTCGGGGAAGTCTCTGCAGCAGGAGCAGCGCTGCCCTGGGCGCTCTCCTCCCGCCCTGAGAAATCCCAAATTGGGCAGGACAAACCCTTGGAGCATTCCCATCGCTGTCCTCACCCTGTTCCTTTGCAGGAGGGATGTGGCAAGGAAATCCCGACCTCCCGCAAACCCGAAGCTGGGAACCTTTGCAGACTGGAGCTGCTCTGAGGCTGCCGGTTCGGGCGCTGGGCTCAGGTCGGGATTTGGGAACACGCAGTCGCTTTCTACACTGAACGCTGAGCCCGGCTCTTCATCAGACCCGGGGACTCTGGTTATTTTTGGACCACGAGAAGACCACAACAAGAAGTTAGTCATGTGTGAGCGGTCCTCTCCAGGCCGATTTGCAACAGTAAATAAACAAAAATAAGACAGAAGCATTAAAAAACTAGTCTTTACACACGACTGGCACGTCATTTCCATTCAAATGGGTTATACCGTAGGTGCACATGAGATCATCAGCTGCTATTTAAGGAGGAAACCTCTACTTACATAAATGTCTGATTATGCAACTGTCATGGAAACCAGAGATGACAAAGATGTATTAGATTAGCTTGTCTATTCCCTCAGAGTGCCCGATTGTTCCTTGTGGTTTATTTTTTTGCTGAAGATTTTAAGAACCGATCAGTGGCGGCTGGACGCCTGGCTTGAGAAGAAATGATTTATAGTACGAGCTGAGCTGTCACTTTTCGAAAGGTGATTTGTTTTGGAAACTCAAGAATAGAAGCACTTAAAGTCACTGGTTGTATCCAACCATCTTCACACCAGCGCTTACTTCAGCTCTATGCCTGTATTTTCGGAGTACCATGGCTTTCATTGCTTAAAATACATGCCAGAGTCTTAAAGGACATTTTTTCTAGTGTTCTGACTGACCCTTCTTTAATTTTCATCCCCTAACTCTGTTGTCTTTCCAAATAATACTCCATTTGCTCTGGTTTTGCACCCTGCCAGCACGTCCCTCATTCGCTGTTGTTGCTTAGCCAAGCTATACAAATTTAGCTCTTCTTAATCTTTCCTCCTAGGTCAGTCCTTCTAGCTGCGCTCATTTTTGCTGCTGCACAGGGAAATTGGTGGAGATTAGTATTTTAATCTTCTTTCCCTGTTTCAAGAAACCCCAGGAACTGCAGACGTTGAATGGTTTTCCTGTGACTTTAAATTAAAACATTTTAAAATAGCTATATTTATATATATATTTCTCTCTTTCACCTCTAGTTCTTCTCTGTTATTTATTTATCTGCTCTTCTGTCTTGTTAGAAAATTACTTTAAAAAGAAAAATTAAACTTCAGTTTGGTTTCTTATCATGAACAGGGTAAAATTGTTATGGCATGACCTGCAGCTTAGTCTCACCCGTGCTAATTCTGCAGAATTAACCTGAACTGTCTTTAAACTAACCCCTCTGGGCTGTTCATTTCCACCAGACTTGGGATTTGGGAGGATATGTAGTGGGATGAAGACTGAAATACTAATGCTGCCAGTAGTATTTACCCTCATTTGTGTACACCGGTTCCTCTTCTCTTGTGTCTTCTGCTGGCTCACAGTGTGTTTGGTTGCTGCTGTTTTCCCTGAAGTTGGTCTCCTTGTTCTCTCTTAATCCCAGTGGTTGCTGAACCCTTTTGCTCCCTCCGTGTCCAATCCAGATACTGATGGGTAATTGCAATATGCACCTTTTGGTTCTTAAGACCTGTTTAAGACAATGTTTAAACAGTTTAAAACAGTAAATACTTTTTATCTGTAGCTGGGCTCTGCCCAGGGTCATAAGGCAAATTAAATTTAGGCTCCATTAGATCCCAGTAAGGAAGCAGAGCTGGGGCTTCTCCTCGGACAGGAGGTCCCAGACCCAACACATCCCTGTTTGTTACCTGTCGGTGCCAACGGGAAACCTGCCACCGCTGCTGCAGAATACGGGGAAAAGCCGATATCTGATGAGCAGAACCTCAAAACACAAAAGGGCTTCGCACTGAATCATTGCATCAGGCTTACGAGCTAATTCTGGTCTCGCTGAAGTCATTTGAAAAACTCTTTTAGCACGGGCAGGGTTCCCGCTGACAGTCCTCCAGCACCTCGCCTATCTCCCTGTGCAGCGCCGGGGCTATTTTAGCCAGGGCTGTCAGTTGAGCTGAATTGTTCCATTATGTGGTGACTTTGCAATGTGGAAAAGTGTTCAGCAGGGACCACTCTCTAAATGAGAGAAGAGTTATTGAGTCTCCAGGGCCAATTCAGTCATTGATTATTTTGTTATTATTATTTTTTATTTTATTTTATTTTTTCCTGAGGCAGCTGAGACAGGGAGCAATTACAGTGGTGATTTTTCTGCTATGTGGATCTCAATTGACCATGCAGTGGAGGGACATGTGCTTATTCCACATAAAACCCCACTGCAGGGCGATGTTTTCCAGCCACTACTGAACCGAGACAGATTTGACCCTAGAGATGAAAATTCAGATTGTAAAGTCTCACCCTTCCATCAGCAAGAAGACAATGAAATGTAGTGCTTATGGGATGATTTATAAGACCAAAGTGCTCCAACTGCTCGTCTTAAATCACAGCAATTGGACCACATATAGGCAAGCAGACTTTCTGGAGCAGGTTGGATGAGTCCCAACCTCCTCTTCAAGTATTTAAAAGAAGGCCTTAAAAGCAAGAACCTGTTTCATTGCACTTCTTAAAAGAACAAGATACCCCAGGGAGAACTCGCCTGGTCCCCTCCCGTCACCCCTCAGCAGATGCCCACGTTCTGCTGTCCCCTCTTCCACCAATGGACACATTTCTGCAGGAATGATCCCTGAATTTCATCTGTAAGAGCCTTTGCGATCCTTCTAAATAATTTCAGCATGAGATATCGTTAGGAAGCTAAAAATCAAAGGCATGAGGACCAGCATATATAATAAGATGGAAAAGGCTTTCAGCAAAATGAGAAGCACATTGAAGGATTTGGGAGTTTCTCCCTGTACGAATTCCGAAAGGGGTCACGGGTTCGCAGTGCTGTGTGCTCAGCATAGGCAGTAATTACATCTCCTCTTTCTAAATTATGTTATCAAGAAACATCTATATTGTTTGCATGGGTCTAGATTACGCTCTGAGAATAGAATGTTCTCTGCATAAAGAGCGCGGCTGGAGTAAATCAATGAGGATGCACTCAGAAACATCAATTAAAGGTAATACAAGTCTTTAGCACAGTATCAGGAAGCTAGCAGGGTCTGAAACTCCTATTTTTCCAAGCCTGCCTTTCTCCCTAGGAAAGCGACAAAGCAGAACTACTCAGAAATTCATAAGGTTTAAAAATATCATACTTGTCTCCTCTCATCCTCTTCTTTACTTGGGTTTTTGCTTGGTGCCATTTCCCAGCGTAGTAGATGAACATAATGTTTTGCTTTGGGAGATCTCAGACTTCTGCTGGGTACAGGGGTTGCCCTTCTGCAAGTGTTGAGTACCTTGGTTTTGGGGTATCTGCTTTGGGGCGCCTGCGGTCTGAATTCCTGCGATGCTGAGGGCCAGGCGCTGCTGTCAGCGGGAGCTGAGGTTTCCCAACCCCGCTGAACATCAAGTCCCACGCTCCTCCAGACCAGCACCTAGAAACTCCAGATTTTTCAAAGTTAACAGTTACCTCTGAATATAAAATAACAGCAAATCTACCATAGAAGTGGGAACAAGATCCAGACCTTTTCCCCTCCTAGTAGGTAATACCTGGTGCTCGTTTGCAGCAGAGTGAGCGATCTGGCCACCTTTGGACACAATTAGTAAGGGAGGTGTATGTAAATGCTGTCAACATGTTCTCTGCTGGTCCCAGTGATTTCCTGTTGTTGAGGGAAAATGGGAAATCAATGTGAATCTTCCTTCAGCCTATTAATTCTGCGCCCCCTTCGCAGACATTAATTCAAATGCGAAACCTGAGCCGGGGTTTGAGCCTCCGCCTGTGCTCAAAGCGGTTCAAGCACAGGGCTCCTGTTCAGGCCCATTTGTTACCTACGTGACACTCATCCATCATCGTGATCGTAATGCTGAGAGGTGGAAAATTTTCCCCTAGCTACTCGGAAGAAAAAGCACCTTACATAGAATTTATAAGCTTCTTCAGCTGAGCTAATTATTCAGGAAAAGGTATTTTTCATTGCAAGAAGCACAGGCGAGCAGATTCCATTCATAACTCAAATACCAAACAGCTTTAGCACCTTTGGTTTTAATGGCTTAGTTTATTAATATTAAGGTGGGTTTTTTAGTCTGTTTGGTTTTTATTTCTTGGGCTTTTTTTTTTGTTTATTTTTTTAATGCTTTTTCCCTTTGGGCAGAAAGCTGCTCCCTTTTCGTCACAGCCTCGATAATGAATTGCAGTGTACAAAGCTGGTCATACAATACGCAGCGGCGGCAGCGCAGAGCGAGAATCTTTGGGAAGAGTTTCCATAGAAACATTGACGTCCTCCTGGCGAGCAGGACACCGAGTTCCTTCAATGGGAGGTATGGGGTTTTAAAGGAGCAGCGAGGTGGCGGGAAGCCAATCCAGCAGAGCAATGACTCTGCATCTCCCAGCAGAATAGGGGGGTTGAGCTGGTGGGAGAGGAAAAATAAAAAATAACCAAAAAAAATAACCTAATTACCCTCGCATTATCAAAATGTCGGGTTTGATGGTTGCTGCTTGAACGGTGCTGTAGATAGCCTGGTAAATAATTAAACTGCTGACTGCAGAGTGCATGAGAGCCGGCAGCCAAAATCATAAATACTCAAGGCTGTGAAGTAGCAGCTTCTAAAATATCTTGTCGGATTTTTGTCACAGACTCCATCCCCAGAAGCCTTAAATTCAGCACAAATCAGCATGACGCAGGCATAAACCTCCCGGGGATGAGCAAGGTTGCACCCCGGCAATGCGCACCCTCCCCTTCGCTGCTTCTCTTGGAATGAGACAAGTGTTTTGCTAATGTTCCAGCTCTGTGTTTTAAATAGCCTCACGTCTACCCAGCTAAATAGTGGCAGAGCAGTCCTGTCTGGAAGAGGCTGTTTCTAGAAGGAAAACATTCAGAGGAAATGTTTTTGCCAGAAATGTTGGAAATCGTACAAAACAAAAAGGGAGAGTGCAAAAAAATTCACCGCCGAGCGCTCCCCAGTGTTTTTGTTAAAGCTCACAAAACGCTTTGTTTTGGAGCTACCCCCAGATAAGATTAATGAAGGTGACAGACGTCCCTTCTCAGATGGTGGGTGACCCTCCCCGAGGCCCCGTCCCAGCCTGGGGACACCAGCTGGATCCTCCCCGGTGGGTGTGGGGGCTTCGGCTCCGGGTGCGGGAGCCAACATCCCTCAGCCTGCCCAAGCCAGCAGCCATCTGACCCAACCTGGTTGCTCTCAGCCTTCACAGCTGCCTCCAGCTCTTTGAGTCCGAGCTGGATATCTCCATCACGGTTCAGACAACTCTCTGGTGCTGCAGTCTGACACATCTCAATTAGGGTCTTACGTATGCCACCCTCCCAAATACTGGAGCATCTTCCCGTGGCGAGTTGCACGGTGAGGAGCGCCTAGTACAGCTCTTCCTCTATTTCTCTCCAGCGCTGATATTGTAGGGATGACTTGTTATTTACCCAGCAAATCCCCCTGGTATGTGGTTTTCCTTGTGAAGGCGAGCTGGTGGGGGGTGTGCTCCACCAGGACAATGTGAGATCCAAGGCAGCTTTGCTTCCTGCAGGAGCGAGCGCCGTGGTCTTGAAACAGCCCCGTCCCGTCTGCAAGGCAGCTTGTGTTACTCAAAAGTATCTTGCAGTTTTACATACTTCTGGTTTTTTATGTGTGCACAGCCTAAAATCTCTCCAGGCTCATTACCAGAAAATACAAAGCATCCGCAACTCCATCACAGGTACTCTGCACCTTTCGTGGTTTGCTCCAAATAGTCTTCAATTAGGCACCAAAGGCAAATGACTCTTGTGTGGGTGCTGACCTTAATCACTTGTCCTTTGCAATGCTCAGAAAATGTGGCTATTTATATAGATGCTGTTATTACAATACAGAAAAGTCTATGCTGAAAGTTATTTCAAATCTACATGATTATGATGCTACTTGAAGTTCTGGTTTATCATTTTATAGCAAAGACATCCACTTATTCATTGGGCTCCCAGTAGGACATTTGGTACGGGATTTGGAATTGATCTATCTGTAGAATGTTTGCGTGGAGATTATTTCGGTTAAACCTGTTCTGCAAGGTTTGCTGTAGACACAGAAAGACGGAAAAATCAGCAAGTCAGGGGTTCTCAAAGAAGTGTCTTGAGTTTTAGGGACTCATTCAGCTTGTTTCAAAGGATGATGGCAGGAATTACTTTCAAGGGAATAGGAAGAGAGGGTAAAAAAGATCTCCATGTTCCTGAGCAGCACCTAGTTCTTCTCGTCCATTAGTATCAAAGTGTTTTGCTGCAGAATAGAAAATACTTTATCCTGTTTTGTAGACACAGAAGCCTTAGAAATAAGGACCAGCTTAGAATAAGAGACACTTTAGTTGAGCACTTCATTCTTACAACTTAGGTGAATTTGAAGGTTCGTTATTACTTCTCGATTAATATCACTTTAGAAGCTGTTCATCTAGCAGGGCGATGAGCTCGGTTTAAATCCCCAGGCAGGCTGGGTTTGCATGCAGCAGGAAGGGCAGAGGACGAACCTGCCCCACACCCACCACGATAAGGCAGGTGGGGCTGAGGACAACACCCGGCCCTGCGCCCCAACACCTAATGTACACACACAAAAAGAGAGCGCCTCGTTATACTGATTTGGGAAGAAACACAATTAAAATGGGGGAACACACCGGCTTGATGGTAGTTGCAGCCTCCAAGCGCTTTGACGTGGTATTTCTGCAAGAGCGAGCAGTAAGCGAAATGATCTACTTGACCAATATTAAACTGGCGCACTCTAATGGTCCTGAATTTCTTCTGAATCAGACCTTACGACAGCATCTCCTATGCCAAAGGTGCTTTCTCTTCCAGTTTATCTGCAGAACCACGATGCTGGCTGTGCACTATTTATTGGTGCTTTTAACCCCGGCAAAGGCTCCATTCAAGCTGCTTACGAGGCCCTGGCTTAGCGAACCCTCTTTACAGACACTTAATTGAGAAGCTGCACTTAAGTCTTATGAAACCTGACGGACCCTGATCACCCCATTTGGTGCAGTATGGAACCAGGAGGCAAACTCTTTATCAACCAAAAATTCCCATCAAGGGCAAATTTACCTGCAAGCTGCAGCGAGCAGGGGCTGTAAAACCACCAGCAAAACCACGCACCGCGATGCCTCGGTGAATCCAAACAGGTTCATGCTTAGTGGAGAGATGCTACAAATGTTTCTGTATACTGCTTAAAACTTGCATTTAACTTAGTAAGTGAGAAGAGAGCCAATTCCCTTTCCATGTATCTTGTAGTATAGAGCTGTCACGCAGATTATAGATGTTTAGATGAAGCATTAGTATCCTGTGAGCTCGCTGAATCAGGAAAGTCTTTGCACCTGAGCCTACGTGGTCATTCCCTTTAGGCGGAGTTCCTGGCAAACTGCAGGGACGGGGAAGTGCAGCCAGCAAACCCTGTGCAAACCCACAGCAAACCCTGTGCAAACCCTGTGCAAACCCACAGCATCCCTGCTCCTGCTGCTGGACGAGAGCCTGTGCAAACAGCAGGGAAATCGTGTTCTCTGCGATCCCTCGTCTGAGCTTTCCTGCTCCTTCCTCACATCGGCTCCTCTGCTGGATCTGGGACGCGGGAGACGCTCAATCCTGCCTTCTGGGCTCCTGGCCATCAGATCTGTAACATGTTTGGGATACGACAGTAATCCCAATCTGCTTGGGTTAAGGGTGTGCTATCAGAAAAACCTTTCCAAAGGGCTCCTCAGTCTTTGAGCAGTTTTTGTATTAGCAGAAAACAAAGTATTTCTTTCAGTGATGACACAAAATCCCACTTTATCGTTCAAAATGGTGGCAGATTTCTGTTCCTCGGATGTGATAAAAACCCACTGCAGTGGCCATTTTGAACACCTAAATTTTCTATAAACAGCTGAAATTTCCAAAGCAAGGAGGCTGTTGTCTCTAACGCGGTGCTGCGGATCGAGAGCGGGTAATCCAGAATGGCAGAAAGGGAGAACATACTTTGTTAAAGGTGGGAATTTGATACCAAAAATTAAGCATAGCCGTAACAATTACAGCCATCTAGTGGGCAAAAGTCTTTTTAAAAATAAACATATTATTATTACTGATATTCAATTTAAATAGTAAAATACCTGTAAATGAAAGAGGTCTAGCAAACAACCTTTCCCCCCCCGCCTTTTTTAAACTTTTCTTCAGGAATACATAAAATCTTAAATATTTTCCTTCTTTTGGAAATATCAGGCAAATTAGCTCTTATCTGGTGTTACTGTTTTAATGAAGGACTTGCTGAGAATCCCTGATGAGTCTTATTGCTCACGCTTCAGCTGAAAGGACGGGACTGATTTTATCTTAACAGAGATTTCCTTTCTCCAAATGGTTCATTAAATTTTAAAGTTAGCTGTATGACAACACGAGCTTTAAGTTAAGTAGATGGCAACAAATCAACAGGCTTGCCAGAGTGATTAAGGATCGCTTTCTTCAGATGCTTTGTACATATTATTTTGGCTCTCGATGGCATCCATCATTTCAGGATCTTCTCAGGCTTCACAAGGTATTTCATGTTCTATAGGATTTCTACTGACTTCCTGCTGAAAAAGCAAACTGGAAAGTAAGTTTTTCATCTAAATCTTTGCATATCAAAAGGAAGAAAAAGTACATCCCTTGCTTTATCTTACTTTTATATGGAGCATATGGGCTGAAACGATGAATTTCAGATCTGAATTCCAAATACTCAAAAAGCATTTTGATTCAGCCCATAACAAAATCTGTGCTGGGATTTCACAACAATGCTTTTTAATCTACTTCGGAGGAGGAAAAAGATTCTCGGTGAGAGGGTACACAGAGGGTACACTCCGGCACAAGTTTTTGGGTTGCTGGTTGTTTAAAACTTAGTCATCTGTATTCAAGATTTTAAAAACATATTTACAGAACAAACAAACCTTCTCATAATAATCCCCGCAAGCTTTTGATTGCATGCCTTGGAGTGGAAGAACAAGCTATAGGATATTTTTTTTTAACCTTATGACAAGAAATAACTGGCTGTGAATTTTGGAAATCCTCTTTGGCATGTGTTCAAGCCGGTATTAATGCAAACCGCCCCATGCCCATCTCCTGACTCATCCCGAACGGCAGTTTCTGACACTCATCCCATCCGTCCTTTGCCGAGGAAGAAAACAAATCAGCTCCTCCCTTCCTTCCTGAGAGCCTGTGTGCTCAACCTGCTGCTGAGCAGGAGCATCTTCTCTGTGCCCAAGTGTCTAACTTGGGGGCTGATCTTGTGCCTGAAGGTCTCCAAGGGGAGTTTCTTGCTGTGTAATTCATGTCGACTCCCAGGGCACGGAGCAGCACACGGAGCAGCACACGGTGCGTCCTTCTCAAAGCCCCCGTTTCACATTCACAACTCGAGAACCTCCTTGCAGCAAGCCTGTAAAATTCTCTTTGCACCTCTGGTGCAAATCTTTTTGAAGATCACTCCATGTCAAATATAGCCTTATGTTGCTTCTAAATCCTATATATATTTATAGGACTCAATGATCCTAATCACCTCATCACTCTCTATAACTACCCAAAGGGCAGTTCTAGCCAGGTGGGGATTGGTCTCTTCTCCCAGGCAGTCAGCAATAGGACAAGGGGCCATGGGCTTCAACTCTGCCAGGGGAAATTTAGGCTGGATATTAGAAAGAAATTCTTTACAGAGAGAGTGGTCAGGCATTGGAATGGCTGCCCAGGGAGGTGCTGGACTCACCGGCCCTGGAGGTTTTTAAACTGAGATTGGACATGGCACTTAGTGCCATGATCTAATAAACGGACTGGAGTTGGACCAAGGGTTGGACTCGATGATCTCTGAGGTCTTTTCCAACCCAGTCAATTCTGTGATTCTGTGATTCTGTAATAGGTCCCTTCCAACTCTAGATATTCTATTATATATAGAATTTATATATTATTTACACAGTGTATAAATATCCAAGTAACCATTATCCAGACGCAGATGATGTTTGCACAGGAAAATGCTGTTTAAATGCCACCGTCCTACAGAATCTTGTGTGTCGGATTAAATCTCGCCCCACACTCGTCTGTGCCAGTTGCAGAAGGGTTTTTTCCTTGTCCTGCAGGTGCGAGGTGAGGAGTGATGGGCAGAGGCTCAGCTGCTCTAGCTGTGAATTTCTTGACCTCTGGCAGTTTGGTTTTGTTTTAATGACAGCCTTTTCTAAGCATAGGCTATGCAGTATAACACGCCATATAAAACCTCTGATAAATACGGAGCTGGATTTGTGATGCAGTTGCTGGTATTTCATTAACCTTTATCTTGACAAGTGGAAATAACACGCTGTGATTCAGGGTAAATTTTTCACTTGCAGAGAAAAGTGGTGCCAGAAGAAAGCGAATGGGCTGGAAATTAATAAATACAAATGTTGATAGCAAAAATCAACTCCCAGCTAGAATTGGCCCCTTGTGCATGTTTTGGACATGTTGGGCTGTTGTGATGACTCTCTGCAGGGTGCGACAGAGCCACAGCTTGCCCGTGGCGACCACGGCCAGCACTGGGGACAGGTGTGGCCTCCATCCACTGTTTCTTCCACCCAGATGAAGGCACAGGCCTCACGGATTGTCCACCCCACCTTGGGCTGTGGCACCTCCACCTAGTGTTGGGTCTACAGCCCCGTGGTCCCTCGCGGCTCAGCTGCAAAGCGCTTCTTGCTCTGCAAAAAGGCAGCTTGCACTCCATCCCAGTGATGTGGGTATGCAACTGCTGACCCACCGAAACCCCAGGGAAAACCATTTCTAGGAGGGCCCGAGCTAAACAGAGCCTGTCTTAGCATGCAGACTTGTCGGTGGCCAGCAGAGTCCCCAGAGGAGACGACAGAGCTGGTGAGTAATAGGGATAACTGATGTTTTCCCAAGTCGAAACCAGCCTGACTCACCACTATTTTGTTTCTTTTATTGTTATTTGTATTGCTCTGATGCCAGGCAGCAGATCTCAGTTATTGAGCCCAGGGTTTTATCACCATATAACAGGAGAATGTGCCCTCTGATATGCTTCCAAACTAAATCAGTAGGAGGGGAAAAAGCAAAGCCACTTGCTCAGGGCTGAAAACCCCCAATGCTCTGCTCCTAAGCACCTTCACTCACGGTGGCATATTTTCCAGCTGGCCTTGCCTCGCTCTAAGCTTAGGTTTATAAATAGTCAATACCACCTAGTTTTCCAAATAAGAGATCTGCTTTGAGCGCATGTTCCTGGATATTCATGCTCTGGGGAGCACTCGCTGTCGGGAGGGACTGCTCATGCCAGCTGCCTTCTACCAAGATGCTGGTCTGAGGCCACAGCAGAGCAAAACATGCCACCAGAAAATGAGCAGGAGGAGGCAGATAGAGCACGGGTATGGCAGAGGCCACCCCTGCCCCACGCTCTGGCCATGCCGTCCTCCAGCAAGTGGCACAACCCTGTACAACCAGCTCCTGCTCCTCTTCTAGATGAAGTCAGGATCTATTCCTGGAGATGGCTGCCATGGAAAATGTCTCTCTGGAGCTGGTGTCTGCCAGAGATAATGTCTCTCTCAAGCCAGTATCTAGCACAGCATAAGATTCCTGCTGTCCGTGATACCCATCAGGCTCTCGAGGCTCTCACGACGTGCCAGGTGTTGCTGGTGCAGGGGACAGTCATACCCACCATCATATCTGCAAAGCAGAAGATGCACGTCTATCCCTTGAAAGCCATGAACCTTATCCCGAAGAGTTTAATAAAATATAAGGGCCTGGATCTGGTAACGTCAATAGAAGCAGTTTTATTCCCAGATCCAGAGAGGAAAGTACAAATGAAGAGAACCTAGATATTGAACAGACAAAAGCTGGCTGGGAGATCAATGCAGAAAAGCTCTGCGAAAGGTCTGGGGTTTAATGAGAGATGAGTAAGATGGGACTTGGCAAAGATAAGAGCGATTAGGTACAGCAGCAAAGAACATGAGATGCAGCTAGTGAGAGGAGACAGAGAACAGCTGGACGAGGAGGCTGGGAGGAAAGCAGGTAGAGGGGAATAAATTTTGGCTTGTGTGCAGCAGTGACACAGCTCCAGCTGCTGCAGGGCCTGGCCAAGCACTGGGAAAAGCCCGATGGTTTTGAGGAACCATGTGGAAAGCAAAGCTGCTCAGGCACAGCAGTGGCTGTGAGCCTGAAGGACGCGGGTGTCCCCCATGGTGGTTCAGCAGGGGCTGTTGTAACTTCTGCCTGAAGCTCCCTGGGACCTCCAAGCATCTGCTGGGAACGACCCTAAGAGGGGACACTGAACTAAGCGTGTGCCAAGTGCCACCTCTGTGACAATGGGCCAGAGTCACCAAAGGTGCCGGTGAAGCTCCAGTGACCCACATCCACTGAGGATGGGGTCTCCAGACCAGCCCTGGTGCCATCGCCACCGCATGGCAGGCAGGAGGGTGACAGGTTGTTCAAACCAACCTCGGCTCGGGAACACATGCCTGGTATTTTTGTCAGCGGTGTCTCTTGAAATAAATCATCAGCCGTTCTGGAGAACCGTGCCTGCATATTAGGACAATTATTGCTTTCTTCCAGCCGCAGCTGTGTAAAAATGTATTGCGTCTCTTTACGAGAAATTCTCATCTCCTTCTGTCAGTCATCTTGTCTCAGCGGGGAAAAAAATTCCCAAGCCCTGTCATATCAGAAAATGAGAAAATTATCAATATCTAAAGTGTATGTGAAAAATACGAGCTCTTTCTCCATTTGGGAGAACGGATCTTGGTTGTAAAGTCTTATAAATGTTAGCAGCTTCTCAGACATTCAAAAATGTTAATGATCCCAAGGCACTAAAATAGCTTGCCTTAGAGTTTTCCATATTAAAGATACTGTCTTGCCCTCTGCAGCCATCTAGAAGACTCTATCATAAATGAATGGTGCTATACATCGCCTTATGCATTCAGAAAGCAGAGTCAGGATTAGTATATTCACGCAGACACAACAGGCTCTGATGATTCCCCACGTATCTGGAGTTGGGATCGAGCTTTGGTGCCTGTGATCAGCTTAATAAATACTATCAGCTTCCTCCCACCATGCGCAGGAATAGGAAAAAAATCTGTCAATAGTTGTAGCTTTGAGTAGGAACCCTTGAGTAAAGTAAATCTCTCTACTTCAGATTTCCGCTGGCCTCGTTATGCTGCTTTGGGGTGAAAGGAGGGACCAGGGAGGTGACAGCCCCACAGCTGAGATGCAGAGGGGTCCCTGCCGCCCCAGGAATGACCCCCCTGTCACAGGGGTTTCTGAACCAGTCCTGGCATCCTCTTTCCCCAGAAAAGCAGCAGCTGACCCTGCCCGCTGCCCTTCCAGGGGGAAGGTGGGTGTTTGGGTACGTGGGCTCAGCCTCCTGTCCTCTGCTAGAGCCCTGCAGAGATCCCAGCGCTGTCCGGGGGCTTGCACTGTTGTGGCTTTCAAAACATTTGATTTTGGGGGCAGGTCCCCATGGGAAACGTGGGAGCAGCCCCTTCCCTCCCCCAGGCTGTCCAGGCTCCAGCAGACCCCACCTTTGCTTGCACACACCTCCTGTCCCACAACCTGGGACCCACAACCGTGCCGCTCCAGATGCTTCAGCACAGCCTGAAGCAGCTGAAGGTGCCACAAGACCAGAGGTCTGAATCACATCCCCAGGCATGCAGAAGAGTGGTTTAATTCAGGTCTAAACCTTATTAATGCCACCTGGAATCAGAGGTTTGGCACCCGTGAAGTTGGCTGGCTTGAGGCATGAGCGGAGGAACGTGGAGGAACTTGCCGCTTCTACAGCACTCCTGTGGTAGGACTCGCAATTAGATTTGAATTTGTTCTGCCTTTTTCCTTTTCAAGTATCTGTCCATTTCGCCTTTATGAGCCATCAATTGTTTTATTTCCCCATCAGATTAGTTTGTTCCTCTCACTGTAGCTTTGGGCTTTTGCAGTTGGATAGGACCCAAGAGACATAAGCATCAGGACTGAAGACGGAGTACAGCGCAAAAAAGGCAGCTGATGCTCAGTAGACACCACAAACCACTTAAAATGTCTTTTGTTTATTAGCTATTGTTCAGTTAAATATAGTACCTGTAGTTTGAACAATAGGCAATGGCAGAGTACGTGCTTGTGGGCTGTTACCGAGCGCCAAGGTGAGGCTTTCACAGCCCGGGCCAGAGGCAGAGTACAGCAAATTTGCCTAGAAAACCCTCATAACTCCATTATAACTGGCCCATTAGCAGAGCTACTGAGGAGACTACATAAATGATGTTTATTGCATTTCTGCGAGCCCACAGGGGGGAAGCTTATTTAAACAATTTCATGCATAGAAAAGCAGAGCTCGGCAGGACTTTGGGCTCCGGAGCTGCGGGACGGTGGATGGAGCTGTGGGAGCGATGCTCCAGGAGAGGGCCAGGAGGTTATTTCTGGGATGCTTGAGCTGCAAACAAGGGTTCCGCTGCCCTGCTCACAGCTCGATCCTCCCCGACCCGCTGGGACCCCAGTCCGCTCCCTGCTGGACGCTGTGTTGTGCCTGCACTGCCATTTGGCTGCAAATGGACAAGAAACGGGGCATTTCTAGACGTTTAAGCAAGCGCTTTCTCGAAACTTTGTGGTGGGACTCCAAAGGGAGTTACTCTGCATGAATCAGTCCAGAGCTTTTTGGGATGCTCCAAGTGATTGATTCATTGATTTCCTTAGTTCTGAAGCTGAATTGAGTTTTGTGATCTAATTAGCTTTCCTTTCCCAAACAAATAGAATGGCTTTGAAAAATCGCCCATACTTTTACACACCCGACATCTGGATTTGGTAAAAATTCTGAAGCTTCTAAAATGCTACTTGTGGTGTGGAGGAAGGGAGCGTGATATTTAGTAGATGGTCCTTGCCCTCGTTTTTGAGAAAAAAAACCCAAACCATCAACTCTGCTGCCGGCAATTGAAAAAGCAGTTAGGCTGAACTCTCTTTTAAGTGAACAAACACTTACGGATCTATTTATACCTGCCCTGAAGCAGACTACCGTAGGTGGAAATGCTGTAATTATTTCCTTTCCCTGCTTTCCACTGTCCTACAAAGATCTCCTGCAGCAGCTTGTTAACAAGTTACCGCTGTACATGGTGAAATTAAAACCAAGCCCATATTAATGACCAAATGGATTTGACTAAAATTTACTAAAACTAGCTGTGACAAAGGTGAGCCAAGCTTGAGGGCTGCTCAGAGACAGCTTTTGTTGCTTAGCCCCATCTATCTAAGAAGGCTGAGAATTACAAATGATGAGCATGGCTGGCAGTTGAGGGGGGACAAGGACCTGATCAGTCGTGAGGGGGAGATGCAACAACATAATTTTCCCTGTGTTCCTTTTTCCATCAGCGCACGTTTTCAGTTCAATTCCCCTCCTCAAGAGTCCCTCTCCTTTGTTATCTTCCTACTCTTCTCCCTCCCTTGGTTTCTTTCTCGGAGCAGATGATCTCCTCCGCTCACCACCCAGGTTAACTCTAGTTTCAGTATTAAAGATCATTTCAGCTGCAAATAGCTTTTACGGAGTCCATGTTACAACCCAGGAGTCAGCAGATCGGATCTCCAGCTGCCTCTCAGATGGCGTGTTGGGGGTTTATCTGCGTTCCAGCACCCCCAGTCCTGTGGCAACAAGCCATTCTGCTTCAGCACAGTTCAGGAGGGTCGTAGACTCGATTACAGCTGATTATGGATCAGGTGGGAGAAGATGATGAAACAGGAAAAAAAAATCATTAACATTCAGCAGGCAGCTTGTTCCGTAAAGGGATTTTAAACATTTGTGGGGTTTTTTTTTTAAGTGACCATAATTTTTTGGCACTCTATGTTGCTACAGATTATTAGGAAATGGTTAGTGGTAATATTTACTATTGCCTTCTGGGGTACAGAGTCCAAATCACTCAGTTATGAAAATAAGCTCTATACTGCTGAGAAGTATGAAATGTTGCCCTTCAGTTCCAAGAGAGAAGTAACGACGCTTCTGGAACACGAGGATGGATGTGCCATAAATCCCGCTGCCCTGAACTTCTGCCTCTCTTGCAGCACAAGGGAACGGCACCTGCAAACAGGGAACAGACAACAGCGGCCTGAACGGTGCTAGATGTGCCCAGTATTTCAGTGACCCCCTAAATGTATAAGAGCACCTTTGCTTTGGGAATATTATGCATATATGGCAGCCTGGGGGAGCGAAGGAGCAATGAATTGGCCATGGGGAGGGCTAGAACAAGTCCCTAAGGAGAGAGCCCTGGTAGAGATTTCAAAATCCTCACCACGCTTAAAAAGTAAATAGACTGTCTTGATAGCAGGAGTTGCAAAAAAGGTAGCAATTCGATGAAGTTTTACTGCAATATATTTTGGAAGATCTGCCAGATGGCTGGCAGCAAGACTTCTAAACTCTGACTTTTTTTCCGAGCCAGGCACATTATCATCCATCAGACAGTCACTTTGGACTGACATTGCAGAGCGTGGCTGTCTCCTCTGCGTTCGCCTTGCTCCTGTTTATTTCTAGCTGATTTATTTATATCTGGAACTGATACAAGTGGCACGATTTCTTTGTTTCATTAAAAGATTCCTTGATCTAAACTTTAAAAGATTTGTCTTCAGAGAGAGATCAAAGTCAAGCAAGTGTATGTCTGGCATCCCTGAGTTTTTCTGATGTTCCAGTCTTCAGACATTTCGTTGCAGAGTAGTAAACCGGAGTGACTAGGTTAAAGTAGATCATTGAATTATTGGGTAGTAATACACACCTATCGCACAGGCTTCTTCATTATTATTTTCCAAGAGGTGAAGCAATGTTGACAGAGCTCGCACTGTCAAATGCAAGTCAAGGTAAAAGCCACGGCCAACTGCAAGCGTGGAAAATTACATCCCACTGCCCAGCAACTCACAGTCAAGCAAGTAAAATACGATTTGCACAGCTGAGCGGCGGCATTGTCAGGGTGCTGACCTGGGAGCCAAGCACTCCTCAGCCCCATCTGGCACGACCTGTTGCTGACTCCTGGGAAAACCGCGTACAGCCAGTTCTCTAAAAGAGGCTGTTAATTCTGGGTACCTCATTTATTAATTTTGGGGTGTGACTCTCCAGGTCCCCTGGTTTCTAGACCAGCGGTGGCAGCTGTGACCAGGACGGAGCTGTCTCATTCCTTCCTATTGCTGGAGGAACAGCGGAAGCCGTTTCTTCCCAGTTTAGCCCAATTATTCCAAGAATTAGCAGGTCTCGGGCACACATTTCAAGCCTCACTGCCTGTTACCTGCCACTGCCATTGAAAGGACAGGGTGTTTGTGGGTGATTCAAAGATGTAAAGCTGTATAGAATTGCTGAGTGTTGTTGTGGATGGTTGGAGTATGTCCTGGATATGAATCATCTTGCTCTTTCTGACCTACTGTCCTAATTGAGAGTCATTTATTCTTTAGATGCTCGTCACTGTCTGGGCTGTACCTTTTTGCAATGAAGCAGCAGCCTGGAGCTGCAGGTATTTGCCCCGCTCCCTCATTACATGACAAATTAGAGGAGATTTAGTAAACTGTCATGCTGAATCACGGATCCTCCCCAAACGTGACCCCAAATCTCCGTCCCTGTGTTTTGCTGTTTTCCGTGGCTGGGTCAGGCCAGGACGTGGCTTTCCCATTGGCTATGTGAATTTTACTGCTGTGCACGTTCCAGTAAAATCAAAGCCCTTAGAAAAGGGATTCTGTGGAAGCTTTTTTCTGTCAGTGCCTTTACATTCATTAGTTCTAGGTTCGAGCATAAGCCTTGGGGCAGGATCAGCGCTGTTGCTCCTGTTTGATTAGGCGGGTGCTACCGCTCCTTCAGAAGCCTCCATCACCTTGCGGATCAGCAACAAGAGATGCTTCAGCCTTGGTTCTCCAGTTCATTTAAGAAGTATGCTCTTCCCTGACCATCTTGTATGGTCTTCTATTTATTAAAGGGTGGGCTGATTGCCTCCCCTCTCAGCCCACGCTTCCCCCAGCAGCCAAACTGTAAATGCAGCCAAGCGACCCCCTGGTCACTGTAGATGAAAAGTTTCAATGCTTGAGCCCCTCACACGACTTTTGCGATGCCAACGTCGGGCACGTTGCTCTGTGTCGCAGATCCCCCGGTGCCTCCCTCGAGCCTTGTTCTTCCTTGTCATCCAGGTGCTCCCCTGATTCAGCTGAATCAGGGACATTAATACTTCCGCTGTCCCCGTTTGGATGTCACTTGGACTGTCTGGTGTCAAAACATTAAGAGCGATCTGGATAGGAATATTGAGCTTGAACGTCTATTTCTTCCCTCTTTGAAAACGTACTTCATGTGATATAAGTGATATCAGTCAAATGCAGCCTGGGCTGGGAGTGACAAACAACCCCAACCCATCTGGGGAAGCCATGGGTATGCTCATGTATTTTGCTGCCACCTTTGAAGGATTCAGTCTTTTAAACTCAGAATGTGTTGCTTTCTTCACCATTCAAGATTCCTCTTTTTCTTTCATTATGCCTTTTAAATGTGCCTGTAATTTGCAAAGGGACATTGTTTGTGCAGATCAACTAGAAGAGATCAGATCCTTCATTCTGGCTGGATTCTAACCTGGCTCTAGATCAGCTCTGAATCTCACATTCACTCCTCTGTACCAAATTCATGGTGTTTTTTTACAAGCAATTTATTTTCTTTTATCTTGGGGGTTCGTTTGTCTCTGGAAATACATTCCAACCGAGTTTCTCTTTACTCTGTGGAAGGGAGAGATGTTGATCCAACTTGGAAGAGAACTTCTAGGTAACAGACAGGCAGTCTCTTGGTGTGAAGGACCAATTGCATTATTATCTCTTAGTAGTTGGAGATAAATGAGGTTTATCCTCTTTGGGGTAAGGCAGGTGTGATTTGTTACTAGACAATAAAAGTTAAAATTCCTGGTAAGGAAGAAAGTTGGGCCAGTGATTCTGAAGGAGCGAAGCCTGACATGCGTGATGAAGTTACTCTTCATTTCTGAGTTATTACCTAATATGAAACCAGTCCTACGTTTAAAGGAAACAAATTTTAGCCTCTTCCCTACCCCATTTTCAGCAGCTACTAATTCAATGTTTCAGGAAGAAAGGGGATGTTCAGAGCTAGCTGGAAACTAAACCAAGTTCTGCCACTTCCATGACTGGCTCCACTCCCAGATCCTCCAGCTCAGGTTTGGCATCTTCTGCAAATCGCTGTGGGTGGGATTGCTGGTAAATAATTGCTGTTATCCCAACTATTTAGGTCATGGCCCTTCTTCCGCTGATTCTTTTTACTACCTGAGTGACAGAGTCAGGACTGAGATTACCCAAAGGCACAAGTGCTGGTTTGTCTTAGTGCCACGGTCAGCTAAATTTGAGCTCTCTGCCCAGTATCCGTGGCTCAGTTCACCTCAGGTCTCTGGCATAGCTTCTTCAAATTGCCCTTCTTCCACTCCATTTAAAAAAATGAAAATTGTTCTGTTTCCAGTTACATCTCCAAATGGAGCTTTGTGATATGAGGCCATTTTCAAGGAAAAAAAAACCCAAACAACATTTCCACTTACAATACTTGGGGCTGTGTTTGCCTGTTCGTGTTTGAAGGTGCTTGTAATAAAAGGGTCTGCTATGAAGAGTGCCATGTATGTAAAACGATGCAGCCTCGGATTTGACTGAAGTGAAATTGTGAGAATTTATGGAAAACCATTTGGTGAGAAAACATTCGCAGCTATGTAGCCTTAGAAACTAAAGTGTTTGAGACGGAGCTTGGAGAGCGGCTACGGATCCGGAGAGCCGGGAGTTGGAATAATCACAAAGGAGGCAACAGCACCAGCCAGGATGAAAGATGAGGGCTTCAGCAGAAAATTGATCAAGATAACGAAGCAGGGGGAAGATGTCTTGTGACAGCAGCTGTATTCGCAGCATCTAGCCTCAAATCGGAGCACGAACCGTAAGTTTGCTTGGAGGGGAGAAAAATCAATCAGAAGATTTCACATCGGAGTGTGAGACTATAGAAAGCTCCAAGACTCCCTGGAACGCTGCACCATTTACTCTAATCGAGGGTGAGTCAGCACTCAATTATGTTCAGGCAATTTTATATTCAGTTTTCTATGCGTTGGCGACAAAGCAATTTAGATAATATGGTCATGCAGCAGAATCACCTTCTTCACAAAACCGAGTTACATTAGCTACAATAAAAAGTATGTCACTCTGAGTGCTCATTTTCCAGCATATAAGACAATCATCATGTGGGATCAAGAAAATCTCTCCTTCCTTCCCATTGCCAAACCCGATGTGGTTGTGCAACACGGCTGGTTTATCCCTTTTTCTGAAGTTGTTAGTTATGGCGACTCTTGAGAGTAGACAGATCCACCGCTGTGAGCAAATACGGTCTCGAGCCTTGCACATTAATAATAGCGTATGAGATAATAGCTCCTGCTGGTTTGTGTATTCAAGGAAAAACATTCGGTTATAATGAAGTGGGTTATAAAGATATGTAGGTACTGGGTTAGATATGTAGGTATGTGGGGATTGCTGAGTGTGGCCATCACATGGCAAACACCTGTGACCGGCGAAACAGCAGAATGTGTGTTCTCCCCCTGCTGCTGCTTTATTGGCAGATAAAGTCCCAAGAGTCCCATCCTGGAGGAGCTCAAGTTGTGGCCCCCGGTTTACACAGCTTTTTGCCATCAGTCCGGGGAAGATATTATACTAATCTGACCCTTTGCTTAATCTTGTAAGGCACATATTATATTATTTTGGAGCAATTATACCTTTCCGAATCAGAAGTGGAGAGGAAATGTGTGATTTACTACGCTTTGAATCAACGATTTAAACTGAATGATGGTTTCAATGCCAGTGACAGATTCAGTCTTCCATGAACTACTCCCTACATGAGCTGCTTAAAACCAGGATGCACAAACTGTGTTAAAATCTACTTTGTGTGTCTCAGGAGCAAACACACAGCTTGAATCTGCATTCCCCTCCATTATTCCTGTCGCCGTGACTCAATGGACTTTAATAAGAGTTGAATAAGGGCCAGACCCGGAGCGCAGCAAACACAAAGAGAAATTTCCATTGGCTTTTTATTTTTGCCATGGATAATACCCTTAAAGATTCCGGGTCAGACCTTCAGCTGTCACAAACTGGCATCTTTCCACTCAACTCGCTCTTGGTGTCTGCACAAATACAGAGTCACCAGGCTTCTGTTCATCTGAAAAGAAGTGCCCTCATTATTTTTTATTAATATGGTTTTCAATGATCTTCCTCTCATAAGAATTATTATCAGCCTGTATTCATCAATACACTGACATTTGAACTCATTCTACTTTGAAGTCACCATCATTCAAATTGTCACAGCTGGAGAGCACAGTAGGTTAACCTGGCACTTCTCAAATTAATGCTCTCAGACGCAATACCTGCAACCTTTGGCTTTCCCAAATGGAATATTCTGTGTGTCATTTAGTAGCCACCAACTAAACTCTCAAAGTCCTGACCAAGTACTGGGCTCTGCACAACACACGGTTACTGATAGGAACAGGATTGCAAAAAGGCATCAGAAACCCAGGCAAGGGCCACGTGCTCCAGAAAACCCAGCTGCTTTTCACCCGAAAGCCTAAAATATGGATGGTTTCTCATTGAGCTGTATTGTTGTTGGCTGCTCTAAATCCTCAGTCAAGAACCAGGCGAGATCATCTAGGGATGTCAACATTTCATTTTGTTGTGCATTTTATTGCAAAAATTGAGGCATCTTCCAGTTGTTTCTTTATGATAAATTGACAATCTGGGAAACATCCTTCCTTCTTCCCATTCAAGATACGTGTCCACCTTGTTTTCCCGAAAGACTAGAAAACAGTTACACGTTCATCTGGTCCTTCCTAAGTCAAAAAAACCCATTGCTGGGAGAGCCAAAGAGTGCAGGTTCAGAGCTGTGGTTTAGACGGCATCATGGCCAGGAATAAGTAGTAGTATTTGCTGGACCTTTGCCTAAATAAAGTTGAGTTTCCATTTATTCCAAAGGGAGCCCCTTGGTCATTCTCAGATGATTTTTTTTTTTTCCCTAACTCAAGATAATCAGAATGTCAAAAAAAATCAGCAGAACTTCTGTGTTTATCGGGCATTTTTGGTAAGCAAATATCTTCCATTGCTCCTTCTTTCAGTTTAAAGAGACTGAATGAAAGTTCTCCCCTCACACTCACTTTCTTTTTCTCATTTAGTATCTCTTTGTTCTCATTCAGTGTCTCTCAGGAAAAAGATAGAGCAGTTTTCCTGGATATCCCCTCTCATGAAACAGATTAACCTGTCTTCCTGGCAAATGCCAAGTAGACACAACTCTTAAGTAAGTTCTTGATGAAACTTTTCAAGCTACCTTTTCTATCATAATTGAGAGGGCAAACGATCAGACCTTTATCTTCAATTCTTTTTCTTGATCGCCATAAAATAATTAAGGTGAGCGATCCTTACGGTTTAAAAAGCAGCTTTGCGTCTCTTAAAAACTGTTTGTGAATCCTCATCATTTTAGCTATTGGCAGATACTGCAGAACTGACATTAAACTGGCAGAATCCCAGCGCAAAGGTGAGCTTGAGGAAAAAATTATATTGGATTTTAATCAAACTTTCCTCAAAGGTCAACCTCTCTAAGGTATCAAATCAATCTTCCTTCCTTCCTTCTTCTTCGGCCCATTTATTCATAGCTATAGAAAATTCTGATACTCATGAAATATTTCCCGTTTTCTTCCTCCTCCCCCCCTTATTACAGCATCTGTCTACCTGTGACCATTATTTTTATCAGCATTTTTATTTAGCTTCCTTACTCTTCATTTCACTCTGTTTACCTGCCCTTCTCGGGATCTGTACCCCATTCTCAAAATGTCACTTATCAGGCTCCTCTTCAAGAACAGATTCTGCCTCATATCAGCTTCAGGACAAAAAAACACCTTTTCACCTTTTTCAAGGTGGCGGAAACTTTGGGAAGCACAAAGCTTTGGTGCAAAACCTTTATTAAAGTGTGTCAGGTTTTTCCTGTTTGTATTTTTCCTTCTTCCCCAGCAGCTGCCTTCTGTGTCTTGCTCAGGACGCTGGTGATTTTTGCCATCAAAACAACATTACATACAAGATAATTTTGTGGTTCCCATCTAAAAAATCCTCGTGGTCAGAGAGGTCCTGAAGCTACAACATGTATATACACCCTCCATAATCTGAATTTATAGAAAAAATCACTGCTTAAGCCGGTAGAGTGAAACGTAAGAGAACCTACACTACATTTCAAAATCATTGTTAAGATCTATGCTGGAGAGCAGCCAGGCTTGTTTGCTCACACTAATTGAGGATGGGGAAAAGGAACACGCGTTAAAATCAGCAAATGGATAAAATTGGGCTAGAGAAGGATGAACACAATGGGAAAAGCCTCCTGTTTTGTTTCAAAATCAAAGCCTAGGCTCCCGTGCTAAAAGGAGAATTGTGCTCCTAAACAGGAAAATGTTAAAAAAATAGACTGTACTATATTAGGGAATGTACGTTGCAAAGCTTTATGTCCACTCTCAGGATAAATCTTATATATTCTGTAAGGAACAGCAACGTTCATTCAGCAGAGGTGAAAGGAACAAAGATGGGTGGTGGAAATCCCGAGCGTTGCTTTCCACTGCTCTTCAATTCTTGCCCATGTTGACATAGATTGGTAAAAATGTTCTCAGATTTTTTAATCCCTTTAAACAACTTTTAAGAAGAATAGACCATATTTTGGTCTTAGATATTGTATTGATCACTAAATAATACTGATTGAGATTTTAAAAGAGCGCTGGTTTTAATTGTTTTAGGGACCAAATTTCAATTGCTTTAGTAGAAAAAAGAATGTCCTTTTGTGGAGCCAAGGTTCTTGTGGGGCTGTAGGTCTTGGACAAGGCAGAGATGTTGGCGCTGGAGATCAGACCACACACCTCGCTGGGCACCGTCGCAGGATATGGTCACGAAGATGCGGTAAGATCAAACCCCTTCTCATTTAATATAGATTAAGAAAGTCATTTTCCTTCTAATCTCCCTCCCGCCTCCCTGCCACGCTCTGAAATGCTTCTGTTGATTTGCTCTGCTGGGGAGAAAAATTGTCAAGGTTTGTCAGGAATGATGACAATATATATATATTTTTTCTTTTCTTTTAAGACGAATCTTTCAGTGGAAAGAATTGGCAACATGAGTAAAATTTTGCTGCTGGAGTTGTTATTTTTTATTGATTGCATTTTTAAAGATTTTTCTGGCAGGGAGAGGCAGACATTTTGTTATTGCTGTGTATTAATCAAAAGGACTGAAAAATCCTGCAGGCCCTATTCTGACCTCTTAGCGGATCAAAAAGCCAGTTGAGGTTTTAAGAATACAAGTGATCCTGGATTAGATTCTTGTTTTACGCGCTAATAATTTCACATTACTACAGTTTGGCCACCTACTTCTGATGTGTTACATGTGGATGACACAATGATCACTGCAGCTTGAAAATCAGCTTTTTTTTTCAAACAAATGAAGATAAATTGAAACTTTCATCGGACCACCAAGAATCGGCTCGATTCTTGCTGACCTGAAGAGGTTATTCTAAGGGCAATCACCTGTCCTTAGCATTGAACATCGGATTTGTTCAATTGCACGCAATTTTAGCATTGATTGCATGAGAAGCTTCCTTTACATAAGCCACAGAAAAGTACATCGCCGTTTTTACAGCTTTAAAGGATCCCACAGCTGCCTTGATTATCAATGTATTAGCTCTGTATGTTTAATTCAGTTCCTAATGCTCCTCATGTAGCGTTAAATCCATTTGAAAGAAAGTCTCTGCTTTTACAACCTTTTATTTTTTAGCGACTCAGCAGCGCAGTTACTCGGTTTGCGAAGCTCCTTACGAAATCTCACCTGAAAACCTTGATCTCGGGGACTCGTGCAGTTTTTACCCACTTTAAAGGGAAACCTTGTGCTGCTGGTCCCTCGGTCAGGGCAGAACGGAGCTCAGCAACATCTCAAGCTGTTCGCTGCCCCATTTGTTCAGCATTTGTTGTACTACGGAGATTTCTAAGTCTCCATTTTTCTTTAAAAAAACCCCCTTTATTTGTCTTTTCGCTTTATCTGTTTCAGTAGTGACTTCACATTATCTCTTTAAGCTTCCATAGGAAAAGTAACAGCAACTTGTTCAAAACAAAAAACCCCAAGACTCATTTGGATTCCCAGCTTGGCTACAGCAATTCCCACTAGTCTCCCCAGTTGCCAATGCTTATTATTTTATCACCTTTGAGCTTCAGTTTTCAGTTTGGGGTGCACAGTGATAACCAATGACCTAATTTTCAGCGAAGGCCTATGCAACCTTTTGTCGTTAAAAAAAAGAATGAATAATAGGGGGGAAAAAACATAACTATTTTGAGTCTGAATTAAGATTTTCAAGCTTTTCGCAACAGCACAATCCTGGTAGCATCAGCATCGATGCATCTAAATAAAAACTGTGCTTTTTACGATGAATTAGGCCTTCTGACAGAAATATTCAGCTATGGAAAATCCCCAATACCACCCTTGCTATTTTAGCATTTCGGTTTTCAGGCTCCTGCCTCCCACACAAGTCTCGTACATGTTCTAATTAACAAAGGGTTAAAGTCCTGGCATTTTTTTTTTTTCTGACTGGCATTTCCAAATCACTCCTGGGGCCCATGCAGCGTTTATGCCAAAATGCTTTATTATTATACAAACACAGGAGCAAGAGGAGGAGGGGAAAAGAAAAAAATGCTCTGCAGTTTGTCCTCCAAATCGCAGCCCTGGTCACCGGTTTGAAGCGAACGATACCAACCCCAGCACTAATTAATACCCGCGGGGGATATTTCGGAGCCCCCAGGGCTCCTCCCGACGGCTCTGGGCGAGGCGCCCGGCGGGGTCCCCCCTCCGCCGGTCGCCGTGAACCGGCGGCTCCGCCACCCCCGGCCCGCTGCCCCCGGTGACTTTTGTTCCCCCCCAAAAAAACTGGGGTTTGACGTCTATCTCTTCGACACCGAGTGACCAATCAGGCGGCTAGCAGGGCGGGCAGCCAGCCAATCGGTCAGCGTTGCTACCTGGGGGGAGTATTTTTAGCCGCGGCGGGGGAAGCGGGCGGGTTGGGGTGCAGCTCTGCGTCCCCTCGCTTCAGGGCGGACGGTGCTGCCGCCGCCGCGGGGCCTCGCTTGCCAGAAGGGCGCACCCGTCGGCCCCGCCAGTGCCGGGGGAACGGCGCCTGGCCCCTCGCCTGGTCTCTCGCTGCTTCCCCAGCTGTGCGGAGCTGCGATCGCCGCTCCCGTGTTCCCCCCGGGCCGTTGCCGCCCGCCCCCCAGCCCGCAGCAGCGGTCATGGGAGATGTAGTTCAGCCCCGGCCCCCCCGCTCCCCTGCGGAGACGAGGGGCGCGAGGGCAGGGTTTGACGTCGGCAGTGACGCAACGGTGTTGTGAGGCACGGAACGAGCTGACGTCAGAGAGCGGCCCCTCCACGCCGCGCTGGGCGAAGGGGACGCAGCACAGGGCACTGCGCGGGGAGGGCGGGGCTTGGCGGCTGTTGGGCGTGGCCAAGCCGAACGCTAGCCAGTGGGAGGGCGGGGTTTGTGGGCGTGGCCGGGCGGGGCGCACGCGCAGGGGGCGGGGCGAGGGAGGCGATATATAGGGGCGCGCCGGGCGGAGCGGCAGTAGCAGAAGGAGCGCAGCTGCGGTGGCCAAGCGCGCCCGCTGTGGGGGTGTGAGCAGCGCAGCCCTCCCCCCTTTCCCTCCCCCCCCTTTTTTTTTCCAACCCTTCCCCCTCCCTTTTTTTTTTTTCTTCTCTCTTTCCTTTCCCCTCCCATCCTCGCCGAGGGAGCCGGCTCTCGGAGATGGGGGACGGGTGCTGAGCCGCACCACCCCCCCCACCGCACTCACACCCCCGCCGGGATTGTTTGCACTACCCCCCGCACACCCACC